>NC_141874.1:246507222-247150139 GCF_056163025.1 Triticum urartu | reverse complement strand
AATTATTATTTTTTTAATTCCTTTTTTTTGCACTCTCTTTTTTTTAACGTTCTGGGGCTGGGGCCCCCCATGTCAGTGGCCCCAGGGGGCCTTAGCGGGCGCCGGCGCTAGCGGGTAGCGGGTGTGGTGCCCGTGCCCGAGGCCGTAGCCTGCCCGGGCGATGGGGGGGAGCCGGGTACGGGCTCCGGTGGCCAAGGGCCGCGATGGCGCTGGCCGGAACAGGGCGGCAGGGCGGAGGCGGGACGGCGCGGCAGCAGGTGGGCGCTGTGGTGGCAGGGGAGCAGCAGCGGGGGGGACGCGGCGCGGCGGCACAAGTGCAGCCGCACGCATCGGAAGGGGCCGCGGGCGGCTAGCGGTGCGCGGGCTGGCACGGCCGCGGGAGGAGAAGAGGGCGGCCGGTGGGCGAGGCCACCGTGGTTGGCGGCGCGAGCAGAACCGAGACGCGGCGCCGGGCGCGTGCAGCCGCATGCGTGAGCGGGGAGGCGCGGTCGGGGAGGCTGCACGGGGGTCGCAGGGGAGCACCCGGGCGACGGCGGCCATGGGCGTGGGCGGCTCGAGCGATGGCAGGGGACGTGCCGGTGGGGCGCCGCGAGCGCGGGTGCGGGATGCGCACGGGCGCGGAGAGGCATGCACGAGCTCGGGCGCGATGAGGAGGAACAAGGGAGAGAGGGGGGGCGCGAGGCATGCTCACGGGGGGGGGCGTAGGGTCGCGGCAGCGGCTCGAGGAGGAGTCGAAGTCGCGTCCGGCGGGGAGGAGGACGGGGACGGTTCGGCAACGGTGGCGGGGAGGCAGTCCAACGGGGAGGAGATGAGGAGGTCCGGTGGGGAGGTCCGGTGATGGTGATGAGGTGGCGGGGCTGCGCCGGAATGGCGTCAGGGGCACGGGGCCGGGCCCTTGAGCGAGGGCAGGCGGCGACGGCGGGGGTTGGCGTGGCGGCGACGGAAGGGGGGGGCCCCTTCCGGTCCAGGAAAGGGGGAGGGGGTGAGGACGACGGCGAGCGACGGGCGGGGCGGCGCCGGTGATGCGTCGGGGAGGCGGCGATGGGTTCGGGCCCGATCCCGATTGGATCGGGGGGGGAGTGGGGGCGAGAGGAGAGGTGGGGAGTGGGGGGGTGAGTGGGGCGACGGGGTGGGGTTAGGGTTTCGGGGGTGTGGGTTATGGGGGGGGTGGCCGGGTGGGCCTGGCGGGCTGGCCGACCAGTTGGGCCAGTGGGCCGTGGGAGGGGGGGTTCCCTCTTTTTTTTTGTTAGCTTAGGTTTTAGTTTTTCTCTTTTGTATTTTCTCTTTTGTTTTATTTCATTTTAAAATATTCAGACACTTTATAAAAGTGTGTGCACCCCACCATAACTAACCTTGTAATATTTGACAACCCCCGAACATTTTAGTTTGATTAATTTTTTTTTGAAAACTTTTATTACCATCATAATTTTGAATTGAATTTCGAAACCGTTTTGATTTAACCCGAGATTAAGTACAGTGACAGAGGTGACGTGGCATCATTAGTGAGGATTACTGTAGCTTAATTACCCGGGCGTCACAATTCTCCTCCACTACAAGAAATCTCGTCCCGAGATTTAGGAGGTAGAAGGAAAGAGTGCGGGGTATTCATCACGCAGACGATCCTCGCGTTCCCAGGTGGCTTCGTCTTCAGAGTGGTTCGACCACTGGACTTTGAGGAACTTGATCGCCTTCTGACGTGTGC
The DNA here is from genome assembly GCF_056163025.1 of Triticum urartu. Taxonomy (NCBI): domain Eukaryota; kingdom Viridiplantae; phylum Streptophyta; class Magnoliopsida; order Poales; family Poaceae; genus Triticum; species Triticum urartu. The sequence goes on along the minus strand of NC_141874.1, from coordinate 247,148,437 downwards.
GGCGTTCAGCTTGGTCGAGAATGCGGACCGGATGCTCTTTATAGGAGAGGTCCTGCTGCAATTCGAGCACTTCATGATCCACCGCTCGGATTGGATCCTTGAAGCAACGGCGGAGTTGTGACACATGGAACACATCGTGAACCTGAGAAAGGTTCGGCGGAAGCTCCAGTTGATATGCCACCTTTCCACGCCTTTCGAGAATAGTGAAGGGACCGATATAGCGAGGAGCTAGCTTGCCCTTGATCCCGAAGCGGTGAGCACCCTTCATTGGTGTAACTCGAAGATAAGCCTTTTCGCCAGGTTGATAGACCATGTCTTGGTGATGACGGTCATACTGACTTTTCTGACGTGACTGAGCAGTCTTGAGATTCTCGCGAATAATGCGAACTTGTTCTTCGGCCTGTTGGATAATATCCGGACCGAAGAATGGGCGTTCCCCAGTTTCTGACCAGTTCAGAGGGGTTCGACACTTTCGTCCATATAGCACTTCGAAGGGGGACATCTTCAGACTAGCTTGATAGCTATTATTATAAGAGAACTCGGCATATGGAAGAGATTCCTCCCATTTCTTGCCGAATGAGATTACACAAGCTCGAAGCATGTCTTCGAGAACTTGGTTGACACGTTCAACTTGCCCTTGCGATTGAGGATGGAACGCAGTACTGAACGACAGATGAGTCCCCATAGCTTCTTGGAAACTCGCCCAAAACCTTGAAGTGAATAAACTGCCACGGTCTGAACTGATAACCAGTGGAATACCGTGAAGTGAAACAATTCTGGCCATGTAGAGAGTAGCAAGCTGACTAGCAGTGATTGTCTCTTTGACCGCCAGAAAATGGGCAACTTTGGAAAGTCGGTCAATGACGACAAGAATAGCATCATTACCTTTCTGCGATTTGGGAAATCCAGTGACGAAGTCCATTTCAACATGGTCCCATTTCCATTCAGGAATAGAGATAGGTTGCAGAGTCCCAGCAGGCCTTTGATGCTCTGCTTTGATTCGGCGACAAACGTCACACTCAGCAACATAACGAGCAATGTCCTGCTTCATATTAGACCACCAGAATCTTTGACGAATATCCTGGTACATCTTTGTACTACCAGGATGGATGGACAGAGGCGTATCATGGGCTTCTTGCATAACCCTTTTAGTCTTATCCAGGTTTTTCTTCGAACATGGTACCACTAAGCGGCCTTTGAAATACAAGGCGCCATCGTCGGCGATCGTGAAGAATGAGGGCTTTCCCCTTTTGAGGTCGCGCTTAATCTTGAGGACTTCATCGTCACATTTCTGTATCCATTTGATGGTGTCCACAAGATCTGGTTTCGCAACCAGGGTATTGAGAGAACCCTTGGAAACAACATGGAGGTTCTGTTTGGGGAAACCTTCGGGAGGGGGAGCGAGTGATCCCGGAGGAACAATATGGAGGTTCAGCCTTCTAAATTCTTCGGTAAGCGAGGGCTGAACTTTGTGGACCTGGAGGTGGTTGCAGTAAGACTTGCGGCTCAGGGCATCAGCCATTACATTAGCCTTGCCGGGGGTATATGATATATCCACGTCAAAGTCTGCAACAGTCTCCATCCATCTTTGCTGACGTAGATTCAAATCTGGCTGAGTAAACAGATACTTCAGACTTTGATGGTCGGTGAAGATCTCGCAACGATTACCGAGAAGGTAATGTCGCCACTGCTTCAGTGCATGAATGACAGCAGCAAGCTCGAGGTCGTGAACCGGGTAGTTTTCTTCGTGAGGGCGCAATTGACGAGAGGCATAAGCAATCACTCTGCGCTCCTGCATTAGGACACAGCCTAATCCTTGGCGGGAAGCGTCGCAGTAAATGACGAAGTCCTTCTTAGTATCAGGTGGTGCAAGCACGGGGGCAGAAGTCAACTTGTCTTTGAGCGCCTGGAAACTTTCCTGACACTTGTCTGTCCAGTCAAACTTGTCACCCTTATGCAACAGATTAGTCAGGGGCCTGGCAATCTTGGAGAAGTTCTCGACGAATCGACGGCAGTAGCTGGCGAGACCGAGGAAACTTCGGACTTGCTTGACGTTCTTCGGAGGAGTCCAATCGAGAATAGCTTGAACTCGTTCAGGGTTGACGGCAATACCATCCTTGGAGATGACATGCCCAAGATAGGTTACTTTGGGGAGCCAGAATTCACACTTGGAATACTTAGCATACAGTTGATGTTCTCGAAGCTTCTCTAGCACAAGACGCAGATGTCCAGCATGTTCTTCCTCGTTCTTGGAAAATACAAGGATATCGTCCAGATAAACCACGACGAACTTGTCGAGGTAATCCATGAATATATAATTCATCAGACGAGAGAAGGTGGCTGGAGCATTCGTTAAACCGAATGACATGACTGCGTACTCATATGATCCATACCGAGTCACGAAGGCGGTTTTTGGGATGTCCTCTTCACGAACACGGATCTGGTGGTAACCCAACCTCAAGTCGAGTTTGGAGAACACTGATGAACCAGCCAGTTGATCATAAAGATCATTGATCCGAGGAAGAGGGTATTTATTCTGAATGGTAGCTTGGTTTATAGGACGGTAGTCTTGGACCAATCGGTTTGTTCCATCCTTCTTCCTAACAAAGAGAGAAGGTGCTCCCCAAGGAGAGCAACTTGGGCGAATGAAACCTTTGACAAGAGATTTGTCGATTTCCTCCTTAAGCTCAAGGAGTTCATGCGGCGGCATCTTGTAGGGTCGCTTAGCTATAGGGGTAGTGCCGGGTTTCAAGTCGATGATGAATTCGACAGCTCTAGCAGGAGGAATCCCTGGAAGTTCTTCAGGGAATACATCTTGGAATTCATGAACGACGGGAACGTTTTCAATGCCCTCGAGTGGTGCAGCGTTCAACGCGTTCAAGGCATAAAGTCGTGCCTCGGCGTTCTGAACTAGATGAGCTTGATAAGCTATTATTTCATCAGAAGGGTGTAGCAAATGGACGACCTTAGTGGCGCAAACTATAGAAGCAGTATGCGCTTTTAACCAATTCATTCCCAGAATGAGATCAATGCTACAGGACTTCAGTACGATGGGAGAGACAAGGAATTCCAGTCCTTCGATTTCTACAGGGACGTCGTTGCAAATCATGGAGGTTCGACATTGGCCCGCAGGGGTGTGTACTAATAGTGAAGCATCCATGTTCTCACATTTAATGTCGTGCAAGCATGCAAAACCTTCTGACATGAATGAATGCGATGCACCTGTATCAAATAAAACGGATGCTGGTACTGAATTTACGAGGAGGGTACCCATCACAGTAGCAGGCTGGTCATGAGCTTCGCTCAGATCAACGTGGTTGGCATGAACACGACCATAAGACTTGGCATTGTTGCTGCGGGGCTGGTTGCTTCCACGGCTAGTTGCTGGAAGGGCCAGTTGATTCGGGTTCTGGTTGCATTCCCTAGCACGATGCCCTGGTTGTCCACACCTGAAGCACAATCCATTATTGGGAGTGGGAACAGGAGCTTGTGGTGGTGGAGCTGGGAGTCTTGGCCGCCTAGTCGGAGGAGTAGGCAGACGAGGTGCAGCATAGGTCTGCCTTGGGGTAGGTGCATCCGGCTGGTACAAGCTATTGGGAATCCATATCTTGCGCTTCTGCGAGGACGGGCCCGAAGATGAGCCCGTGTCACGGTTGCGCCTGTGAGAGCTCTGGTATTCCTGTAGACCAGTTTCGACATTGATGGCTTTGTTCACCAGAGTGGCGAAATCAGCAAAATCATGCACTAGAAGTGCGAGTTTGATGTCAGCTTGAAGGCCATCCCGGAACTTCTCCTGTCTGCGTGCATCAATTGCAATGTCCTCTTCAGCATAGCGGGACAAGTCAAGAAACTCCCGCTGATAAGCTTCCACAGTTTTGTTGCCTTGGGTGAGGTTGCGGAACTCACGCTTCTTCCGGTCCATGACTCCCTGAGGAATGAAGCGAGCACGGAAGGCAGCTTGGAAGTCTGGCCAGGTGATGATTGTTCCAGCTGGCAGTGTACGCCTGTGGCTGTCCCACCATTGAGCTGCGGGTCCCTTCAGGAAGAAGGAAGCAAAGGTGACATAGCTGGCAGGGGCTACATCAGCAGACTCCATCTCATAGGTGATGTCACGGAGCCAGTCATCAGCATCCAGAGGCTGAGTTGAGCTGCGGTACACAGTTGGGTTCAGGCGCATGAAATCCTGCAGAGTCACTGGGGTTGGCTGCTGGTTCATATTGGGGCGAGGAAACTGAGCCATCATATTCTCCATGAACTGGCGATTCATCTCAAGCTGTTGGATCATACCAGCCATGTACTCAGGCGGTGGTGGGGCGTTGCCACCACGACCACGACCACCTGGTCTAACCATCCTGCTAATATTTAACAGGGGTAGTTCAGCATTGAGGAATTGTAAAAACAAGAATCATTCATGATGAACCATGCACAACGAAAGCAGCACGATAGATACCACATAGTAGTCGGCATATCTTACAAAAGAGATCATGCATAGAGTTCGTTACACAGTGTTCAGTACATAGACTAAGACATCATAGGCGGCACACAGGCTCGCGGCGAATGCATCTAACACTAATAAGCAAGTCTACGTCAGTCCCATGCGGTACTGCGGAGGTAGGTGTAGCCCGACAGCTGGTAGTGACGCGAAGGGAAGACCTCCACGCGAGTAGCCTGGGGTCCACGGATACTCTGGTGCGGAACCCGTTGCGCAGGTGGCAGGAGAGGGCCCAATGCAGGAGAGTAGCCTCCCACATCTGGCCAGCCGACGCCCTGGGGCATCACGGTCCGGGCAGGGTAGATCGCAGAGCGCGATAAATCACCAGATCGGACAGAGGGGTGCAACAGTGTCAGAGCACGGTAGAGGTGCTGACGAGTGGTGTACAACTCGTGGCGAAGAGCTCGGTTAGCTCTATCCAGCCCATCAGCATGCAGAACCAGGTTCTGATGGTAGAAGGGCTCTCGGGTGACAGTGGAGTAGGCAGCAGTGTAGTATCCCTCCGCACCATCATCGGATGCGATAGCAATGTGCCTGAAGGGGGAGGTGTCCAACTCCTGATACTCGCCACGGAGACGTGTCAGAGCAGCATAAGCAGCATCGTGGACCGCCATATCGATAGTCACTCCAACACCATGAGCAGTGTGCAGCACGGTAGTGGAGTCATACTCTCGAGAGTAGAGGTGGACGATGGCACGGTACTGCTCCTGGTTGAAGTCCTGGTACTCCTCATAGACGGTGTACTCAGGGTGCCAGCGATAACCCAGATAGGTCATCATCTCAGCCAACACAGCAGGTGATCCTGAGGCACCAATGGCCGTCGTGTGGCGCACGACCTGCCTCGTGGGTTCCATCTGAAAACACAGATGTTTTCACTGGAGTCAAATGACAATGTGGATAATGTTCAAATACATTCCTAAAGAATAACTAGGGCTTATCCAACTTTGGGGTGAATGTCGTAACGGGATCCTAGTGTCAGAGTTAGTAAATTCGTTTAACCCGAGTAGAAGAGAGTTCAGAGTCCCAGAGTAAAGGTCGAGGAGTAAAAGATCCTAGTACCACCCGATGGCGACGTGGGCCCGTAAGGCACACAGCCAAGTTAGTAAAAGTTTTTACAATGTCTAGACCCGACTTCGGCCAAGGAGTGTGGAAGGGGAGTTCCTACAGGCAGTCGGCTCTGATACCAACTTGTGACGCCCCCGATTCAATCGTACACTAATCATACACGCAAACGTGTACGATCAAGATCAGGGACTCACGGGAAGATATCACAACACAACTCTACAAATAAAAATAAGTCATACAAGCATCATATTACAAGCCAGGGGCCTCGGGGGCTCGAATACAAGAGCTCGATCATAGACGAGTCAGCGGAAGCAACAATATCTGAGTACAGACATAAGTTAAACAAGGTTGCCTTAAGAAGGCTAGCACAAACTGGGATACGGATCGAAAGAGGCGCAGGCCTCCTGCCTGGGATCCTCCTAACTACTCCTGGTCGTCGTCAGCGGGCATCACGTAGTAGTAGGCACCTCCGGTGTAGGGGTCGTCGTCGACGGTGGCGTCTGGCTCCTGAGCTCCAACATCTGGTTGCGACAACCGGGTAGAAGGGATAGAGGGAAAAGAAGGAGAAAGCAACCGTGAGTACTCATCCAAAGTACTCGCAAGCAAGAAGCTACACTACATATGCATGGGTATCAAATGGAGTAAGGGTATCATATGTGGACTGGACTGCAGAATGCTGGAATAAGAGGGGGATAGCTAGTCCTATCGAAGACTACGCTTCTGGCAGCCTCCGTCTTGCAGCATGTAGAAGAGAGTAGACTGAAGTCCTCCAAGTAGCATCGCATAGCATAATCCTAACCGATGATACTCCCCTCGTCGCCCTGTGAGAGAGCGACCACCGGTTGTATCTGGCACTTAGAAGGGTGTGTTTTATTAAGTATCCGGTTCTAGTTGTCATAAGGTCAAGGTACAACTCCAAGTCGTCCTGTTACCGAAGATCACGGCTATTCGAATAGATTAACTTCCCTGCAGGGGTGCACCACATACCCCAACACGCTCGATCCCATTTGGCCGGACACACTTTCCTGGGTCATGCCCGGCCTCGGAAGATCAACACGTCGCGGCCCCACCTAGACCAACAGAGAGGCCAGCACGCCGGTCTAAACCTAAGCGCCCAGGGGTCTGGGCCCATCGCCCTTAGCACACCTGCACGTTGCGTGGGCGGCCGGAAGCAGACCTAGCCTAGTGGCGTTCCAGTCCAATCCAGCGCGCGCCGCTCCGTCGCTGACGTCAAGAAGGCTTCGGCTGATACCACGACGCCGGGATACCCATAACTACTCCCGCGTAGATGGTTAGTGCGTATAGACCAAATGGCCAGACTCAGATCAAATACCCAGATCTCGTTAAGCGTGTTAAGTAACCGCGAACGCCGACCAGGGCCAGGCCCACCTCTCTCCTAGGTGGTCGAAACCTGCCCTGTCGCTCCGCCTCAAAGATCCACACAGAGGGCCGTTGGAACAAAGGTCCTTTCAGCCCCCAATCCGTGAATCACTCGCGGGTGCTCCACAAGCCGACCCGTCTTTAGTCACCACATGTATCATGTATAAAGCATATAGTATGTACCCGTGATCAACTCCCGAGTGATCACGGCCCGATAGTATAGCATGGCAGACGGACAAGGATGTAGGGCCACTGATGAAAATACTAGCATCCTATACTAAGCATTAGGATTGCAGGTAAAGGTAACAACAGTAGTAGCAAGGACAGGCTATGCATCAGTATAGGATTAACGGGAAGCAGTAACATGCTACACTACTCTAATGCAAGCAGTATAGAGAAGAGTAGGCGATATCTGGTGATCAAAGGGGGGGCTTGCCTGGTTGCTCTGGCAAGAGAGAGGGGTCGTCAACACCGTAGTCGTACGGGGTAGCAGCGGCGTCGGTCTCGGTGTCTAGAGAGAGAAGAGGGGGAAGAAACAATAAATATAATGCAAGCATATGCATAGTGATGCATGACATGACAAGTTACAGCGTTAGAGGTGCCCTAACGCGGTAGTAGGTGATACCGGTGAAGGGGGATAACATCCGGGAAAGTATCCTCGGTGTTTCGCGTTTTCGGACCGGTGAACCGGAGGGGGAAAGTTGCGAGTTTGATAGGTTAGGGATGCGTGGCGGACGAACGGGCTGTGTATCCGAATTCGTCTCGTCGTTCTGAGCAACTTTCATGTACAAAGTTTTTCCATCCGAGCTACGGTTTATTTTATATTAATTTTAAAAGATTTAAATCATTTTTAGGATTTATTTATTTAATTTAATCAACATTATCCAGAATAGTGTCTGCTGACGTCATCATGACGTCAGCATGACGTCAGCAGTCAACAGGGAGTTGACTAGGTCAATCTGACGTGTGGGTCCCGCATGTCATACACTGTTTACTCTTAATTAGGATCTAACTAATCTAATCACAGTTTAATTAACTCACAATACTTAATTAGGTTAACTAAACAAGATTAATTAAGTTGATTAATTCACTAATTAATTAATTAATTATTAATTATTATTTTTTTAATTCCTTTTTTTTGCACTCTCTTTTTTTTAACGTTCTGGGGCTGGGGCCCCCCATGTCAGTGGCCCCAGGGGGCCTTAGCGGGCGCCGGCGCTAGCGGGTAGCGGGTGTGGTGCCCGTGCCCGAGGCCGTAGCCTGCCCGGGCGATGGGGGGGAGCCGGGTACGGGCTCCGGTGGCCAAGGGCCGCGATGGCGCTGGCCGGAACAGGGCGGCAGGGTGGAGGCGGGACGGCGCGGCAGCAGGTGGGCGCTGTGGTGGCAGGGGAGCAGCAGCGGGGGGGGGGGGGACGCGGCGCGGCGGCACAAGTGCAGCCGCACGCATCGGAAGGGGCCGCGGGCGGCTAGCGGTGCGCGGGCTGGCACGGCCGCGGGAGGAGAAGAGGGCGGCCGGTGGGCGAGGCCACCGTGGTTGGCGGCGCGAGCAGAACCGAGACGCGGCGCCGGGCGCGTGCAGCCGCATGCGTGAGCGGGGAGGCGCGGTCGGGGAGGCTGCACGGGGGTCGCAGGGGAGCGCCCGGGCGACGGCGGCCATGGGCGTGGGCGGCTCGAGCGATGGCAGGGGACGTGCCGGTGGGGCGCCGCGAGCGCGGGTGCGGGATGCGCACGGGCGCGGAGAGGCATGCGCGAGCTCGGGCGCGATGAGGAGGAACAAGGGAGAGAGGGGGGGCGCGAGGCATGCTCACGGGGGGGGCGTAGGGTCGCGGCAGCGGCTCGAGGAGGAGTCGAAGTCGCGTCCGGCGGGGAGGAGGACGGGGACGGTTCGGCAACGGTGGCAGGGAGGCAGTCCAACGGGGAGGAGATGAGGAGGTCCGGTGGGGAGGTTCGGCGATGGTGATGAGGTGGCGGGGCTGCGCCAGAATGGCGTCAGGGGCACGGGGCCGGGCCCTTGAGCGAGGGCAGGCGGCGACGGCGGGGGTTGGCGTGGCGGCGACGGAAGGGGGGGGGGCCCTTCCGGTCCAGGAAAGGGGGAGGGGGTGAGGACGACGGCGAGCGACGGGCGGGGCGGCGCCGGTGATGCGTCGGGGAGGCGGCGATGGGTTCGGGCCCGATCCCGATTGGATCGGGGGGGAGTGGGGGCGAGAGGAGAGGTGGGGAGTGGGGGGGTGAGTGGGGCGACGGGGTGGGGTTAGGGTTTCGGGGGTGTGGGTTATGGGGGGGGTGGCCGGGTGGGCCTGGCGGGCTGGCCGACCAGTTGGGCCAGTGGGCCGTGGGAGGGGGGGTTCCCTCTTTTTTTTCGTTAGCTTAGGTTTTAGTTTTTCTCTTTTGTATTTTCTCTTTTGTTTTATTTCATTTTAAAATATTCAGACACTTTATAAAAGTGTGTGCACCCCACCATAACTAACCTTGTAATATTTGACAACCCCCGAACATTTTAGTTTGATTAATTTTTTTTTGAAAACTTTTATTACCATCATAATTTTGAATTGAATTTCGAAACCGTTTTGATTTAACCCGAGATTAAGTACAGTGACAGAGGTGACGTGGCATCATTAGTGAGGATTACTGTAGCTTAATTACCCGGGCGTCACATATGCATTCCCAAATAAAAAATATAGAACATCTGTATGTTTTACAATGCGTACAATAATAATCATGGAACCTTTTAGCTCCTTGTTGATTCCATGGTCCCTTTTCCTTCAATTGTTAGTATTATTTGTTCCACCTGTGTCTCATCATGTGTTTATTTCCCTTGCATTTTTTGTGCAAGCTAACAATCTGTTAGTCTCTAAAAACTTGCAGTAACCGTGATGTTGGTATGAAACTGTCCTACAAGTCAGGTTTCGAACTGTCGACAATAGATGCGCAAATATATAAGATTGTGTTAAAATCTTTAACTTGCCTTGGATGATTGCGTAAGGGATTAACTTGCTTTGATGGCATGCAGCTTCAGGGGAAAATGGAAATGTAGAGCTTATAACATCATCGCAGAAAGTGGGGAAACCCATTCGCTTACTAAGGTGTCCATTTCCTTATCTTCTCCTCATGACATAACATTCTTATTTATTCCATGTCCTTAATTTTTACACTGACTTGTCCAACGAGTCTCCGTTAGTTAAGTGTGCCAATATATGTCTATTTTTCTGGTCTTAACTTTTGTCCAGGCCCATATTTTGTAGATTCATATAGGTATTCATATTCAGTTATATGATGACATGGAAAATGGTACATGATGGAGCTGAGTTGTGACAAAGATCAAATTCTCTTGGTTATATGATATGCCACATCATCAGCAAAGGCAAATGGGTAGTGTTTCTTAAAACTGGATAAGTACTGATATACAATTGTTCACCCATTACTTAGGTTTGCTTTGTTTCAGATTGTTTAGCCATTATATAGGTCACCCCTGATGCATTTCCATAAATATGTATTCATCTTTCGTGCTAGGTTGGTCTTGAAGAATTAAATAGATCCACAATAAATGATTTTTATTTCCCTGTAAACATCTTGGATCCTACCTTTTCTAGAAACAGAACGCCACTACTTTTGTGTGATGTAGATTAGTTAATGATTTTTAGCTCTTGCCACTGAGTTTTTTGCTCCTAATACATCATACCAAGCATGGGCAGTACGTTAGTACTGGTGACACAAAACCATTTAATGCCAAGACCTTTGGAAAACAGAAATATCCCATTTGTATAGTCGATATTATTGCTTACCTACTCATCACTTAGTTTGTTACTGAATTCATCTCACTGTTGATATAATATAATCTTTGGACAATTGTTAGTAGCGAATACATGCTGATGGTTATTCACAGTGAATAGGCACATCCGATTGGTCAAACATAATCAGTGTTTTAACATGTACTCCTACTAATTTATTTGTTAGACATGCATAAGCTTATTCCCCCCTCCCCAACAATCTTTTCTTGCACATCTGGTAATTTTAAGTGGATCCTTTTAGGTATTTTGTATACTATGTATGTTTTTAAACTTCATTTCGAAATTATGCCTAAATAGTATTATAATTTTTTGTAGGTCGAGAATTTCAATACTGGATGATTACATGGATCTTGGAGAATCTATGATGATTAATGATACTTGGAAGAGAAACAAGACAGCTCTCTGAATGTTTAGAAATTTTGTATTTTATATTTTTTATAAGGAAGTGATGTACTCCTAAATGATGATACTTGCATTGTAATGTAACAGATTGTTCCATTGAATCAATATATCACTTTCATTTCTACTCTATCTAACTTTACTAAAGTTGTGCCTTGTACTGCCATTCGAACTACCTACAGTAATAAATGATTATACATGGAGGTTATTCTATTTTGCAAGCACCAGTGCATAGAACAACAGTGTTATAAATGAGTATATGGAGGTATTCTATTTTGCAAGCACCAACGCATAGAAGCGTTGCATGAATTCGTTGTTGCCTTGCAACACATTATTTCCCAGATTACCAACAGATCTATATACGTTGTTATAGACCCTTGCAACGCCACCAACGACAATGCATACGAATCCATTGGTGTAGACCTTAGCAACGCTTATAAGGACCAACGACAACGCATCGATGCGTTGCTGAAGGGGGGTTCCTGTTGTAGTGCTGGAGGAAGATGACAAGGACGTTCTTTACCTGATGAGCCGGATAAGTTTTTTAGCTCGATCCGGATTGACCATGATCGAGGTCATGGCCATATGTATCATGCGGGGGTGCAGCCGCTTCAGTATAGAGGCCACCCCATGTGGGATTTCAACGGGGAGGATGACGCCACCCGCTACAGCTATAAAGGGCCAGGGTCGGTCGATGATCTAACAAAGATCTTATCCACTTTGTACAAGGGAGAAGAGGAGGGATTCCTTCGTGTCAACCTGCAGGGCGGATTTTCTATGTACAATCCTCCGAGCTGGGTAAGCCGAGACTTTTTCTCGCCCATCTGTTTCATACTTCCGCAGTTAAGTACTCAGTCTAGCAATTTCTATGTAGGAACTACGCCAGGCTGTCAGGGAGATAAACAACCCCCCTCCACAACCTGAGGACCCTGGACGGTCCCTCGACCCAGCCTCCGAAGAGGATCCGGACATATCTGTGGAGCTGATCGATGGGGTGTTTTTACCAATCGAGCAATGATAATGCTTTAGTGGCCATTACGGCCAACTACCCTGGGCTGGTTCCAGCCTCACAGGTGATTGAGACTGAAGTACTAGCACTTCAAAAAGGGATCTGTCCTTGCGTGTTTTTGATCGCGGTATAACAGTCGTGTTTTGCAGGGGAGGTCCTCAAGGCAGAAAGCCGAGCCTGCGGCTACTGGCCAACAAGGGGCCGCGAGGCCAAGCAGGCTAAAAAGACCTGCAGCCTAGATTGAGACACCGGCGCAGAGGTATGGCGCGCCGTCTTTATTGCAAGACATGATTCTCAGAGGCACATTCACGCCCATGCCTTCTTTTCAGGAAAAAGAGCGCTCGCCGGACTATAACCGGAGAGGCTACCAATCGCGCCTCCACAAGCCAGGCTCCAAGGCCGGATTCAGAGGCGGGAACGAGTACGAGGCATGCGTCGGGTGCTCCTCCGACAGAGGATGCGGATAAATTGTCCGCCACCCATTCCGAGGTGGAAAGTGCCATGAACCACATGCGTCGCCGGACTGTTCTACGTGACGCGTGTTTCTCCCAAGAGGCATTGGATGCCTTCAACTCGGGAGACGCGCACCTCCGTGCTGCTCAAAATGGTCTAGCCAGAGCCACGAAGCAGTATGTGAAAGACATACGGGTGAGAAAATTTGGTGATTATATATACCAGTAGCCCCTGAGACTTGAAACAGTTAGGATAACTGATTTAAGGATCATTTGTTATGCAGGTTCTTACAGAAAAGAATACTCAACTGTCCCAGGAGCTGGAAGAGTGCAGAGCCCAACTTCAGGCCGCACTGGCCGCGGCAAGGGAGCCCAAAGAGACCCCCTCTGGTAACATATCCTTCAAATGAAAAGTATCATATAGAATGCAGCGTGTATGCAGATCTGACGATAAAAATGCAGATGACACTGGAATCAATCCGGATAAGCAACAGCTCCAACGCCAGCTGAAGGCCGGTGAGAGCGTGCTGACGAGGGTGAGGCAGGAGAAAAATGATCTCCAAGATGCCAACACCAAGTTGGGCATGGAACTACGAGATGTTCGTGCCCAGCTGTCGGACTCTGTGAAGGAAAATCGGCGGCTTCGACGCGGCATATTTAGTAAGTGCTTGAACGAACTTTGAAAAAGAGTTCGGCAAGGAAGCTGGCTGACAAAGTTATGTCTGCAGGTATGCTAACAAGTCGTCCTGCCGAGGAAATGCCCGGTTCAACGGGTGACCTTCTTCCCGAGCTCTCACAGCTGCACGAACGAGTTCGGCAGGTGATGCAAGGCGTCGCCCAGGCCTTGTGGCCATCCGTTTCCATACCTGAAGGCCTTGGACAGCTTGCAGAAAAGCTAAAGGGAGCGCGGCGGCGCTTCCGATTATGGAAGATATCGGCCTGCCGTCAGGGCACCAGGGAAGCCTGGGCAATGGTGAAGACACGGTACACGAAGGCGGACCCGAACCATATGGCCGAAGTCGGCCTGTGGGCCCCGATGGGAAGGAGATCCCTGTGAGCTTAGTCTACGGCCAAGTAGAATTGGCCGCAAAGTATTCCCAACAGGACTATAAACTAGCAGCCTATTGGATGGTATTGAAGAGGAATTCAACCAGTCGCATTGACTATGTAATTTTAAAGTGACATGTATAATGCCTTCTAGCCAGATTGTAGATCATTTGTCGTGGCGGACCTTTTCGCTTCAACCTCAAGACCCGACAGTCCGGAGTGTATCCGAATACCCTCTCGGTTATGTAAGAACCGGGGCATGCATGGAGACCAGGCGTAGGGGTCATTTGTGCTTTATCAGACAAGTGCCCAACTAGTTATGTTATATTACATGGGTAGTAAGAAACATCTTCCAGGGAGAATAGTTCCGTTAAGGGTTCCTTTCCATGGGTAGGCATGCCCTGAAGTGCATGTCCGGACTGTGACAAGAAGCGCAGAAAAAAGCATCTGGGGCGGATATGGATAATAAATAAAAGTCATCTTTTGTTCACCGAACGAATATTCCCTTAAGAACGCTAGCTTTCGGCTTCACCCAGTCTGAGGTACACGTCCGGCTGACCCGGCGGTAACAATCATAGAGGTGCTCCCCTTATGCCCTAGCCGAATTAACGGGAACGCAGGGCATAAATACAAGAGCCAGGCAACCCAGCTTGGCCAAAACTTAAGTCATGTCGATGCATATAATGGTGAAAAAAGGTAGATGCGGAAGTATGACACATGTGTTAGGCGTGAGGCCCAGGTAAATAATTTAAGCTTCTGTGAAAGAAGCCCCCAGGTATGAAGAGTGCGGCTAGCGCATCTATAATGTATGAGTCAGGCACAAGGTGACCCTTGAAGGCCTAGAGAAATAAAAGAAAGAAAGCGAAACAAGACAGATGATGCATATGCAGAAAATGGACAAAGGGAGGGGACTAACATAGAGTCCGGTGCTAGGCGTAGAATCTTCGGAGCCTGGCTGCGTTCCATGGGTTTGGCTTGAGTCAACTGGTCAATGCATCCCGCAGTCGGTACGCTCCACCGGTCAGAACTTGGTCGATAATGAAGGGACCTTCCCATTTGGGCTCGAGCTTGTTCTTTTTCTTATCCAGCAGTCGTAGAACTAGTTCGCCAACGTTATAAGTTTTGGCCCGTACTTCTCTGCTTTGGTATCTGCGAGCCTGTTGCTGGTAAAATGCGGAACGGGCTTTGGCTACGTCGCGCTCTTCCTCCAAGGTGTCCAGATTGTCCTGCCGATCAAGCTCGGCTTCTCTTTCTTTGTACATGCGCACTCGAGGTGAGTCATGAATTATGTCATAGGGCAGGACTGCCTCTGCGCCGTACACCATAAAAAACGGTGTATATCCAGTACTACGATTCGGCGTGGTCTGCAGCCCCCAGAGTACGGAGTCGAGCTCCTCTACCCAGTGCGTATCAGACTCCGTTAGGGAGCGCACTAATCTGGGTTTAATGCCGCTCATTATAAGACCATTTGCTCGTTCGACTTGACCGTTGGTTTGTGGGTGGTAGACTGAGGCATAATCAAGCTTGATGCCCATTTTGCTGCACCAGAGTTTTACCTCGTTGGCTGTGAAGTTCGTGCCATTATCGGTGATGATGCTGTGGGGGACGCCATAACGGTGTACAAACCCGGATATGAAATCTATCACCGGTCCAGATTCGGCTGTTTTAACCGGTTTAGCCTCTATCCATTTGGTGAACTTATCCACCATGACCAATAAGTATTTTTTTCTTGTGGGTTCCCCCTTTAAGGGGTCCAACCATGTCAAGCCCCCAGACCGCGAAGGGCCATGTAAGGGGATTGTTTGGAGGGCGGTGGGTGGCATGTGGCTTTGATTTGCAAAGAGCTGGCAACCGACGCAACGTTGGACCAAGTCCTGTACATCTGCCCGGGCCGTTGGCCAATAGAATCCTGTACGGAAGGCCTTGCTTACAAGAGCTCGGGCTGCGGCGTGATGACCGCCGAGTCCGGCATGAATCTCTGCCAAAAGGTTCCACCCTTCCTCTTCGTAGATGCACCTTTGAAGGACTTCGGTAGCGCTTTTTTTGTACAATTCTCCCTCATGGACCCTGTAGGCCTTGGATCGCCGCACTATGCAGCTTGCCGCATTTTGGTCCTCCGGAAGTTCCTGTCTAGTTAGGTAGGCCAGGAATGGTTTTGTCCACGGGGCAATAATGGCCATTATTTCATGGGCTGAATGTGTTATTTCGGTGGCGGGGCCTCCGATTGTGTCAGAGAATTCGGTATCGGGTATATTGGTCGGGTCCGGACTGTTGTTACCGGTGTCCCCTTCCCATGCTACGGATGGCTTGAAGAGCCTTTCCAGAAATATGTTGGGAGGGACCACGTCGCGTTTTGCGCTGATGCGGGCAAGGATATCCGCCGCCTGATTGTTTTCCCAAGCCACATGGTGAAATTCGAGCCCCTCGAACCGAGCTAACAGTTTTAGGACGACATTGCGATAAGCTACCATTTCCGGATCCTTGTCATCGAAGTCTCCATTTATTTGGGATATCGCGAGGTTCGAATCCCCGCGCACCTCTAGGCGTTGAATGCCCATGGATACTGCCATCCGGAGACCATGTAGAAGGGCCTCATATTCGGCTGCATTGTTGGAGTCCGTATACATTATCTGTAGTACGTATTGAATGGTATCTCCTGTTGGGGACATCAAAACGACGCCAGCCCCCAGACCAGCCAACATTTTGGAGTCGTCGAAGTGCCTGATCTAGTTTGAATATGTGTCGTACTCTTTAGGGAGTTCAGCTTCCGTCCACTCAGCGACGAAGTCAGCCAAAACTTGTGACTTAATAGCTCGTTGTGGCTTGTAAGTTATGTCAAACGGGAGGAGCTCAATGGCCCATTTGGCAATCCGGCCCATCGCGTCGCGGTTTTTTATAATATCGTTAAGTGGTACTTCCGAGGCTACCGTTATCAAACACTCTTGAAAGTAGTGTCGCAGCTTCCGGGATGCCATGAATACCGTGTACGCTATCTTTTGATAATGCGGGTACCGTGATTTGCATGGAGTAAGGACAGTGGACACATAGTAACCCAGCTTTTGAAGGGGAAATTTGTGTCCGTCCACTTCTCGCTCGACGACGAGCACTGCGCTTACTACTTGATGAGTTGCCGTAATGTATAATAGCATTGGTTCGCCAATGTTTGGCGTGGCCAGGACTGGGTTTGTTGCCAATATGGCTTTTATTTCGTTGAGTCCGGCTGTGGCGGCATCCGTCCACTCAAAGTGTTCGGTGCGCCGGAGGAGGCGATAAAGGGGTAATGCCTTTTCTCCCAAGCGGGAGATAAAGCAGCTTAGAGCCGCGACGCATCCAGTCAATTTTTGTATTTGTTTGAGGTCTGTTGGGGTAGCCAACTGTGACAACGCTCGGATTTTGGCCGGATTAGCTTCGATACCTCTACTGGAGACAATGAATCCCAGGAGCTTTCCGGCTGGTACGCCGAAAACGCATTTTTCCAGATTGAGCTTGATGTCATATGTTCGGAGGTTGTCGAATGTGAGCCTCAAGTCGTCTACTAGAGTTTCGACATGCTTGGTTTTAACAACCACGTCATCCACGTATGCCTCCACTGTTTTGCCGATCTGGTTTGCCAGACATGTCTGAATCATGCGCTGATATGTTGCGCCGGTGTTTTTGAGCCCAAAGGGCATTGTGTTGAAGCAGAATGGGTCGTATGGTGTGATGAATGCCGTTGCGGCTTGGTCTGGCTCCACCATTTTAATTTGATGGTAGCCGGAGTATGCGTCGAGGAAACACAATGAATTGTGTCCTGCGGTAGCATTGATGATTTGATCGATGCGGGGGAGGGGAAAGGGATCCTTTGGGCAGGCCTTGTTAAGGTCCTTAAAATCGACGCACAAGCACCAGGAATTGTCCTTCTTTGGTACCATCACCAGGTTTGCTAGCCAGTCCGGATGTTTTATGTCTCTGATGAATCCGGCCTCCAATAGCTTGGCTAGTTCCTCTCCCATGGCTTGTCTCTTAGGTTCGGAGAAACGTCGAAGAGCCTGCTTGACTGGCTTGAATCCTTTTAGGATATTTAGGCTGTGCTCAGCCAGCCTGCGTGGGATTCCTGGCATGTATGAAGGATGCCAGGCAAAAATGTCCCAGTTCTCACGTAGGAACTCTCGCAGTGCGGCGTCGACATCAGTGTTTAATTGGGCCCTGATGGAAGGTGTTTTTGTAGGGTCCGTTGGATGGACTTGGAATTTGACTATTTCGTCCGCCGGTTTAAAGGAGGCGGACTTGGATCTTTTATCAAGTATCACGTCGTCCCTGTTTACCGAGGAGCGCAGCGCAGTTAGTTCCTCGGCCGCTAGGGCTTCGGATAGTGCCTCAAGGGCCAGTGCGGCTGTCTTATTTTTGGCGCGGAGTGCTATATCCGGATCACTAGCAAGAGTGATGATTCCATTGGGCCCGGGCATTTTGAGCTTCATGTACCCGTAATGGGGTATGGCTTGGAAGATTGTAAACGCCTCCCGCCCTAGTAGGGCGTGGTATCCGCTGCTGAACGGGGCCACTTGGAATGTAATTTCTTTGGACCTGTAATTATCTGGCGTGCCGAATACCACATCTAGTGTGATTTTCCCATCGCAGCGTGCTTCCCGACTGGGGATGATTCCTCTAAAGGTTGTGCTACTTTGCTCAATGCGGCTCTAGTCTATTTCCATCTTTTGAAGAGTTTCCTCATAGATGAGGTTTAATCCACTGCCGCCGTCCATGAGTACCTTGGTGAGTCGAAAGCCGTCCACGATTGGACTGAGGACCAGTGCGGCTGGTGCTCGGGCTGTTCGGAATTTAGGTTCGTCACTGGCATTAAAGGTAATAGACATGTCACTCCAAGGATTTATTTCTGCTATGTGGCAGATTTTGGCCATGATGCGGAGTGTTCTCTTGCATCTGTTATTTGACGCGAAGATCTCGAAGACCGTTAACACCGTATTGTTGTTCACGGGATGGTGCTCTGTGGTATTTGGGAGGAGTAGATCCTCACCACTTTTGGCCACCTGCCGGAGTATCCAACATGCTCTAAGGCTGTGCATTGGTATGGCATCACTGTACTATGAACTCTGCAGGGTCCGTTGAGCCATCCATCCAGTACGGTTCCTTGCCCCGTAGAGGGCTTTTGCTTTTTGGTAGTTAACCCAGGTGTATTGTGATAATGCACCCTTTTATTTCCGACTGGGTTTGTGTTCAGGGCCGGATTATCCCAAAATTTTATTTCGGTTTTCCAGGCGCTTTCCATCGCACAGTACTTTCGTACTATGGACGCCAAGTCGGCAAAGCGTGTAATTTCGCGGCGACTTATGGCGTTGAGGATTCCCTTGTCCGTGCAATTATTGCAGAAGAATGAAAGTGCGTCTTCCTCGCGGCAGTCCTTTATCCTGTTCATGACTAGGAGGAATCTGGCCCAGTAATGGTGTACTGTTTCTTCGGGATCTTGCCTAATTTGGCATAGATCGCGTATGTCTGGGTGGGTGGGTGGAATTGAATCCCAATCCTCACCCAATCTAAGACTGAGGGGCCAAGGAGTTTCCGAACTCGGAAGTTTGGATTCTTGGATGTTTTCTGATAAATCTAGCCCGCTGCCTGATTCTAAGTTCAGGCCTTGAGTGACGTCCTCCCCTCCGCCGGTATCCGGCTTGGAGGGATCGGGAATCCGGACATAGCTAGTCCTTAAGATAGATGAAGGGTTGTCGCATTGTTCCTCCACCACTGTAACATGATGGGTGACCTGGGGAGAGTTGATCTCTCTTAGATCGGGTTTAGGCCCAATTTGATCGTAGTCTGTAGCGACTCCCAGGGCGGCGAAGCGATCCAAGAGCTCGTTCAGGGAAGAGAGCTCCATTGGATCTAACTGCTCGGCGAGTTCCAAGCTGACGTGAAGATTGCTTTCGATGACCCGAGAAGTCATCGTCGGCGCAGCGGCTCAACAGGCGGTCATAAGAAAACCACCTAGCCGGAGGGTTTGGCCGATAGCCAAAGCTCCCTTAGCAACAGTGTCGTATTTAAAGACGGGATGAGACATCCTTCCTGATGGCGACGACACAGCGGAACTCTCAATGAAAGCACCAATGTCAGTGTCAAAACCGGCGGATCTCGGGTAGGGGGTCCCGAACTGTGCGTCTAGGCCGGATGGTAACAGGAGGCAGGAGACACGATGTTTTACCCAGGTTCGGGCCCTCTTGATGGAGGTAAAACCCTACGTCCTGCTTGATTAATATTGATGATATGGGTAGTACAAGAGTAGATCTACCACGAGATCAAGGAGGCTAAACCCTAGAAGCTAGCCTATGGTATGATTGTATGTTATGGTTGTTGTCCTACAGACTAAAACCCTTCGGTTTATATAGACACCGGAGAGGATTAGGGTTACACAAGGTCGGTTACAAAGGAGGAGATATCCATATCCGTATTGCCTAGCTTGCCTTCCACGCCAAGTAGAGTCCCACCCGGACACGAGACGAAGTCTTCAATCTTGTATCTTCATAGTCTAACAGTCCGGCCAAAGGATATAGTCCGGCTGCCCGGAGACCCCATAATCCAGGACTCCCTCAACGTCTGTCAAAGATTAGTCGATACTGGAGAGGTGATTCGTTCCTCTCGACAAACTGGTGGTGAACCATAGCATTAAAATCTAGATAGGCAGGAGGTAATTCAATATCATCTTTGCGTACATCTATACCAAGAAAATTAGCTACGCGGCTTGCATAAATTCCACCAAAGAAATCTCCATTAAATCTATTAAGATGCAACCTACGTGCAATAATGGCTCCCAAATTATATGATTTGTCTCCTAACACAACACTCCTAAGAATACTGAGGTCAGGGACACACACGTGACATGCCTCATCTTTACCATTTATGCATCTACCTATGAAGAGAGCAAAATAATGTATAGCAGGAAAGTGGATGCTCCCTATGGTAGCTTGTGTAATATCTCTAGATTCTCCCACACTTATATTAGCAAGAAAATATCTAAATTCAGATTTGCGAGGATCCCTTATACTACCCCATTGTGGAAGTTTGCATGCAGTGGTAAAATCCTCTAAGTCCATGGTATAAGATTTATCATAAAGATCAAACAAGACAGTTGGAGAATTACGTGAAGTGGAAAATTCAAACCTCCTCACAAAGGAACTAGTGAGGTTATGATACTGACTGCACTTCTCTTCCTCGAAGCTCACAAGATCAGTGTTACACAAATATGCGTTGAATTCTTCTTTTATTCCCGCTCGATCCATAAAATTTTCAGAAGGCCACTCACAAGGACGCACTGGAGCGTCTCTTGGTGGCTCTTCGTCAGCATCATGCATTGCAAGTCTGGGTCATTACTAGGTTGAGCATCATTATGAACATCATCATTAACATTTTCATTAGGTTCATGTTCATTGCCAGGTTGTGTTTCAGCATCACACATAGAGATATCATTTGGATTATCAGGTGGTTCAGCAATAGGTTCACTAGAAGTTTGCACAGTTCTATCATTTTTCTTTTTCTTCCTTTTAGAAGAACTAGGTGCATCAATATTATTTCTCTTAGAATCTTGCTCAATTCTCTTAGGGTGGCCTTCAGGATACAAAGGTTCCTGAGTCATTCTACCAGTTCTAGTAGCCACTTTAACAGCATAATTATTTTTCTTACTATTCATCTCATTGAGCAATTCCTTTTGAGCTTTAAGTACTTGTTCTACTTGAGTGGTAACCATAGAAGCATGTTTGCTAACAAGTTTAAGTTCACCTCTAATATTAGCCATATAATCACCCAAGTATTTAATCATACCAGCATCTTGTTTTAATTGTCTACCAAAATAAGCATTGAAGTCTTCTTGCTTAAACATAAAATTATCAAACTCATCCAAGCACTGACTAGCAATTTTAGTAGGAGGGATTTTAGCTCTATCATATCTATAGAGAGAATTTACCTTTACTACATGTGTCGGGTTATCGAGGTCTGGAGGTTCTTCAATAAATAAAGGATTAAGATCATATGTTTCTTCAATAAGCGGTAAATTAAGACCATGTATTTCTTCAATAGGAGGTAAATTCTTAACATCTTCAGCTTTAATACCTTTTTCTTTCATAGATTTCTTTGCCTCTTGCATATCTTCGGGACTGAGAAATAGAACACCTCTCTTCTTCGGAGTTGGTTTAGGAATAGGATCATTAATTGGAGCAGGAGCTGGCTCAGGAGGTGCCCAATTATTTTCATTTGTCAACATATTATTCAATAAGATTTCAGCTTCATCCGATGTTCTTTCCCTAAAAAGAGAACCATCACAACTATCCAGGTAATCTCTGGAAGTATCGGTTAGTCCACTATAAAAGATATCAAGTATTTCATTTTTCTTAAGAGGATGAACAGGCAAAGCATTAAGTACCTTGAGAAGCCTACCCCAAGCTTGTGGGAGACTCTCTTCTTTAATTTGCACAAAGTTGTATATTTCCTTTAAAGCAGCTTGTTTCTTATGAGCAGGGAAATATTTAGCAGAGAAGTAGTAAATCATATCCTGGGGGCTACGCACACAACTAGGATCAAGAGAATTAAACCATATCTTAGCATCACCCTTTAATGAGAACGGAAATATTTTAAGGATATAAAAGTAGCGAAATCTCTCATCATTAGTGAACAGGGTGGCTATATCATTCAATTTAGTAAGATGTGCCACAACAGTTTCAGATTCATAGCCATGAAAAGGATCAGATTCAACTAAAGTAATTATATCAGGATCAATAGAGAATTCATAATCCTTATCAGTAACACAGATAGGTGAAGTAGCAAAAGCAGGGTCAGGTTTCATCCTACCATTTAGAGATTGCTTATTCCATTTAGCTAATAACCTTTTGAGTTCATATCTATCTTTGCAAGCTAAAATAGCTAAAGAAGCGTCTTGATAAAATAAATAACCCTCGGGAATAACAAGTGATTCTTCATCATCACTTTCATCAGCATAATCAGATTCAATATTTTCAATCTCTCTAGCCCTAGCAAGTCGTTCCTCGAGAAAATCACCAAGTGGCACAGTAGTATCAAGCATAGAAGTAGTTTCATCATAAGTATCATATATAGCAGAAGTAGCATCATCAATAACATGCGACATATCAGAACGAATAGCAGAAGCAGGTTTAGGTGTCGCAAGCTTACTCATAACAGAAGGTGAATCAAGTGCAGAGCTAGATGGCAGTTCATTACCTCCCCTCGTAGTTGAGGGACAAATTGTTGTCTTAGGGTCTTTCAAGTTCTTCATAGTGTCCAGCAGATATAAATCCCAAGTGACTCAAAGAATAGAGTTATGCTCCCCGGCAACGGCGCCAGAAATTAGTCTTGATAACCCACAAGTATAGGGGATCGCAACAGCTTTCGAGGGTAGAGTATTCAACCCAAATTTATTGATTCGACACAAGGGGAGCCAAAGAATATTCTCAAGTATTAGCAGCTGAGTTGTCAATTCAACCACACCTGGAAACTTAGTATCTGCAGCAAAGTGTTTAGTAGCAAAGTAATATGATAGTGGTGGTAACGGTAACAAAAGAGTAATGAAAGCAAAGTAATATTTTTGGTATTATGTAGTGATTGTAACAATAGCAATGGGAAAGTAAATAAGCGTAAACCAGTATATGGAAAGCTCGTAGGCATCGGATCAGTGATGGATAATTATGTCGGATGTGGTTCATCATGTAACAGTCATAACATAGGGTGACACAGAACTAACTCCAATTCATCAATGTAATGTAGGCATGTATTCCGAATATAGTCATACGTGCTTATGGAAAAGAACTTGCATGACATCTTTTGTCCTACCCTCCCGTGGCAGCGGGGTCCAAATGGAAACTAAGGGATATTAAGGCCTCATTTTAATAGAGAACCGAAACAAAGCATTAGCACATAGTGAATAAATGAACTCCTCAAACTACCATCATCACCGGTAAGTATCCTGATTATTGTCACTTCGGGGTTAACGGATCATAACACATAATAGGTGACTATAGACTTGCAAGATAGGATCAAGAACTCTCATATATTGATGAAAACAAAATAGGTTCAGATCTGAAATCATGGCACTCGGGCCCTAGTTACAAGCATTAAGCATAGCAAAGTCATAGCAACATCAATCTCAGAACATAGTGGATACTAGGGATCAAACCCTAACAAAACTAACTCGATTACATGGTAAATCTCAAATACCCATCACCGCCCAGCAAGCCTACGATGGAATTACTCACACACGGCGGTGAGCATCATGAAATTGGGGATGGAGGATGGTTGATGATGACGACGGCGATGAATCCCCCTCTCCGGAGCCCCGAACGGACTCCATATCAGCCCTCCCGAGAGGTTTTAGGGCTTGGCGGCGGCTCCGTATCGTAAAACGCGATGATTTCTTCTCTCCTATTTTTTTCTCCCTGAAAGCAGATATATAGAGTTGGAGTTGGAGTTGGGAGGTCTCCAGGGGGCCCACGAGGTAGGGGGCGCGCCCTAGGGGGGCGCACCCTCCACCCTCGTGGACAGGGTGTGGGCCCCCTGGTCTTCATCTTTGGCAAGGATTTTTTATTATTTATTGTAAGATATTCCGTGGAGTTTCAGGTCATTCCGAGAACTTTTGTTTTCTACACATAAAACAACATCATGGCAATTCTGCTGAAAACAACGTCAGTCCGGGTTAGTTCCATTCAAATCATACAAGTTAGAGTCCAAAACAAGGGCAAAAGTGTTTGGAAAAGTAGATACGACGGAGACGTATAAGCATGCAAACAAACATTAAAGGAGCCATTATCTGTATTTTTTTAACTAAAGCTATTATCTGCCTGCTATCATTGGTTTTGAGTCTATCCACAGTTTGCTACCATCACTCTAGATTTGTGCATGCACTCCTTACATAATCTCACTATGTTTTATTCATATGCATGTCAGTTATTGTACACAATGGAACTGAACCTGTAGAGCAAAAGAGACGAGCCTTGCGTGGAAATAAAATGTCCTGCAGATGTTGCTCCGTGGTGGGCGCAAAGGCAGCCCCCCTTCACCCATTTCGGATCGTAATCAAGAGGAAGATAACTGTTCTGTGGGGGATTCAGAAGGAGAAGACCACTTCTATTTACCCCCTGAGGTCTTCTCTCTAACTTGGCATGCTGATGTTGGTAATATCATGCATATGGTGCCTTGCATTGCTTACTGGATACATCAAATATGTCATCTGCTTAGTTTAGACATGCTTTGTGTCAATGCCATTTGTTTAGTTTCTTTATTGTATATGTGAATCACGCAATGCCATTTTGTTTAGCGAGGCAACATATATGTGAATTTTGCAATGCCACCCTGGTTAGCTAGTCATCTTATATGTGAATTATATCATGCCATCATTTTTTATTACGTGTTAAATTTGTCAACAATTTTAGTACATTCAATTACTCTTCCTGTGCATCAGCCATTCGGCACGGTCATGGAAAATCTGAAGTGGAAACAAGGTCTTCAGAGCAGACAATGCTATCTGAGTCTTGTTGGTTATGGATAGCTCCTTAGAGGAGGATTCAGAGACAGATGACCAGTCCTATTCCCCCCCCCCCCGAGGTGCATGCTCTAACTTGGCAGGGTTATGTTGCTCATATCGTGCGTATGGTATCTTGCATTGCTATGTCATTTGCTTAGTTTAGACATGCTTTGTGTGAATGCCACATGTTTAGTGTATAATTACCATATATGTGAATTATGCGATGCCATCTTGTTGCAAGACATTATATATGTGAATTATGCAATGCTATCTTGTTGCAATGCATTATATTTGTGAATTATGCAATGCCATGCTGTTTAGCCAAGCGTCATATATGTGAATTATATCATGCCGTCCTTTTTTTGTATTTCTTGTTGCATTTGTCGACAATGTTTGTATATTCAACTGCTCTTCCTGTGCATCAACCATTTGAATTGGTGATGGAGAAATCTGGAGTGAAAACAAGGTCTTCAGAGCAGACAATGCTACCTGCTGAAGCAGATATCTTGCTGGTTACAGATAGCTCTTCAGAGGAGGATTCAGAGGCAGATGACCAGTCCTATTATCCCCCTGAGGTGTATGCTCAAACTTGGCAGGGTTATATTACTCATATCATGCATATGTTGTATTGCAATGCTTAGTGTTTACATCATATGCACAATATTGAATGACATCTCCTTAGTTGACACATCATATATGCGATTGCCCTCTGCTCACTTGCTTAGTATATAAATCATATATTTGAATTATATCATGCCAAGATGTTTACATAGACATCATGTATCTGAATTATGGCATGCCAACCCATTTTCTAAAGACATAATATAGTTATATCATCTCATCATGTTTACATAGTCATCATATTTTGAATTATGCCATTCTATCCTGTTTAGTTAGCCATCATACATTTGAAATTGTGTCATGCTATCCTGTTTAATTAGCCATCATATATGTGAAATTATGTCCTGCTATTCTGTTTGGTTAGACAACATAAATGTGAATTATTTCATGCCCTGTTTTCTTCCCTACTATCCATTGCACCTGTTTATCTTACAATGTCTGTACATTCAATTACTTCTCTTGTTTATCAGCCATTTCAATTGGAGGGGGTGATGGCAGTATCTGTAGTATAAGTAAGGGCAGGGCGCCACCGTAGGGAGGGGTTCGGTAGAGTCGTCCATCTTTCCCCTTGTGCACTCGTGTCCATCCTCCCTCATGAGGCAATCCAACCACAAAGCAGGAGTAGAGTCTTACACCGCAAGGTGGCCCGAACCTGGGTAAACTGTCGTGTTCCCCATTCTTCTTCTCTAGCTCGAGCACGCCAAAGCATCGCCGTGAGGTAGCGGGTCACGAGATAGGACTTAGCCGGAGGCAGCGAGCGCACCCCAGTGTTCGAACTTTCTTGGGTCCCCGGAGCCCCGATTCCGACAGGCACGCCGACTGAGAGAGCGCCATCTGTGCCGCTTCCCGGTGCAGGCGACTATCATGTATTCAAACGACACTATGACTGCCCGTCCGTCCATCTCCCGCCCTCATTGATAGCATGCGGTTGCCGAGGAGTCTCCTTTGGCGCCATCCGCCCGCCTCTCTACCACCATTGGTGCTATATAAACTACTTTCCCAGCCATAGCCATAGTCATCCCTCTCTGCACCACTCCCCGCCATGGATCCCTCGACAACCAAAGCTCTCTGGGACGGGCTAACGTCGGAGCAAAAGAAGGCCATGGCCAGCATTGCTGCCGATTGGCAGGCCGATAGGCAGCTGGAGGACACCTCCGAGGACGACGTGTAAATGAAGGACGCCTCTCATGACGAGCCAGTGCCACTCTCCTCCTCCACTCCACCCTTGCTGGTGCATTGCACCATAACCATCGGCGAGGCCTGTGCCTATTATGTGGACATGGTGCGGGAGAACCAGTTTTTGGAGGCGCAAGCTGGCGCCAACTACAACCACAACCTTCTCCAAGAGCTTTTGCAAGCAGAGGAGCAGGTCACCACTGGTAGGGCGATAGCGCCGGACGTGGACCTGGCAGAGCAGGAGGCGTTGCTTGAGTCCTATCGCTCCGCCTGCAAGATTCGCCTTGCTCGTTGGCTGTACCAGCAACAGGTGGTGGAGGTGGCGGCCACCGGCAAGGAGTGCGGCGAGGAGGCGGCGAGGAATTGTTCGACGACACCAACGACGAGGAGGTCGCGCCCCGGCTCCACGACCAAGAAGAAGTCGGCACATCCGCGGGCGCCGCCGGGAGCGAGGAAGAGTAGTGTACGATAGGTTGCCACCACTCGTTTCCTAGGAAAGCCACCGCTCTTCCCCTCCCATCGACGCCAAGCTTGGTGGGCTGAGTATCTTCTCCCGACTAGTCGCTTGGCGGCGACGTTGAGGCGGACAACTTCAGTTCCCGAGGCTCCGGAGGCGGAGCTGGAGAGCGCCAAGGCGCAACTGGGGACAATGAAGCTTCAGTTCTTGGGGCTGATGGCCGGACACAAGGACCGGACGTCAGCGATCATTTAGATTAGGTATTAATTATACTCCAGACGACCTAGCACCGCTTTGATGTATTTGTAATGAAATCTGTCATGTTTATATGAAATCCGGCCGTGTTTATATGAAATCCGGACTTGTTTGAATGTATTTCGTCCGGTTGGTTCAAATTATTGTGAAAATGTATGCGGCTATGGTTGGATGGCGTCCTGCCGCATCCGTGTCCGCAGACTAATCCCCCCTGTCCGAGGATGGATGCAGGAGAAAATTTATGGGTTGCCGCTGGAGATGCCCTAAGGTCACTGATGCACACATGCAAGATCCTTTATTTACTTGATCATGGTATATATCATCATCAGTGCAAGTTAGAGCATCTCCAGTCGATGATAGCTATTTTGGTCGCTTCACCGACTTCTCCGGACGTGTCCGCGGATAGTGACCGGTAATACATCAGATTTTCTCTTCTACAACCGGATACGATATTATAGAATCCTTAAATCCATACAATTACATGCAACTTAGAACCTAGTCTAAAGTTTTCTCCGCACTCGTTCGCCTTCATGTTTGTGTCTGTGTCCAGCGGCAATGAGCCGCCCATGAAGTGAAGCTCTGGTCGTCGGCATGGTAGAGTAGGACATGAGACACAGACCGTCTCATGGGACTTGAGGTGCCACCATCTCACATACCCTACTATTCCTCGTAGCTTCCCATGGCATGGACGCCACCGGTCGATGTGAATTCCGTGATAGACCCCTCTTTGTTGTAGCCCGACACCTTCACCACGACGCGATTTGCGATGCCGGTGGTGCGAGTCACCCATAGAGGCTCAACCGTAGAGTGTGACTCAGCCTATGCGGCCTCCCGCATCCCTTGCCTCGCACGAGGGGCACTCCGCTCCATGTTAGCGGACGGGCCATGGCTCGTGCCGGCGTTTACCTCCGACTCGGAGTCCATGGGGTTGGCATGCCTCGAAGGGGTTGCGTTGCTGCTGCGACATTGGGGCGCCAGATGAACCGCGACACCTCCATGCGAGGCAGTGGGCAAGTGCCTCCCGCCACAACGCCTTTTGCAGAAACAATGGATTCCCTCTGGATCGAGTCCGACTACTGTCAGGTGGACTCCTCCCATGAGCGGTAGAGAGCAATGCAGACAACCATCTCCTCCTCATGCCCGCATGGGACGAGGTTCCAGTGCACATATCAGAAGTGATCAGAGTTGGATCCGCCGCCGACAATGCCAAAGAAGGCCAGAGATCGTCAGAATGGTGCTTGGTGCGGAGATGGAGTGGTGTGAAGTGGACGGGGATGAGGACGAATATATACGGAATTGGATGGGCGAGAGTGTGTTGGATCTGACCCGTCCGGGTCTTCTTATGTCCACCCAGATTTAGGCTAGATATGAGTGTATCGGTCAGCCTGGACGGGCCGATATAAAGGTTGCGACTGAGTCAGAATTTTATGACCAGGCCATTTGTCCGGCCGTAGTTTGGGGAGCGGCAAAAGGCACAAATTTGACCTCAGGTCGAAACTATTTCACAAACTAAACTGTTCTTGAAAGTATTTCACCCGGCTGACCTTTAATGTGCAGCGCCTGACATTAAGGCGCTGCACTCTACTGTGCAACGCCTAACACTTAGGCGCCACACTGTGCAGCGCCTAGCTCTAAGGAGTTGCACTACACTGTGCAGCGCCTAGCTGTAAGGAGTTGCACAGTAGAGTGCAGCACCTTGTTGTCAGGCGCTGCACAAAAGGATCAGTAGTGTGAAATATTTTCCAAAACAGTTTAGTTTGTGAAATACTTTTGTTTTAAGGTCAAATTTGCCAAATTTGCCTTGAGGAGCCTGGCTGGACCATATGCACTCTCTCACAGCTTATGGTGAAGCGCACTAGCAGGATGAGATTAAACGAGGTTGATGGATCGATTCTGACTAGTATGACACACTAGTACTTCCTCTTTCTGAAAATACTTATTGTCAAAATGGATAAAAAGAGATGTATTTAGATGTATTTCAGTTCTAAATACATCTTTATTTATTTATTTTGGTGATAAGTATTTTTGGAAAAAAGAGTACTTTGCTAGGTTAAGCTAGAATCCAAAAAGAGCTAGAAAGCGGATCGATTGCTTTGTTTCCGACGGGCTATATATACTTACGCATGCATGTACTTGATGTATGAAGCACCAGAAGGAGCTTAGGACCGAGCTATGTGTGGATACATGCATAGGTCCGCGGGCCAGGGCTAGACACCACAGACTATGGCGTCTTCCATCTAATCAAGACGACATGGTTGCTGACGTCTCGAAAAGGATAATATACCAAAAAAATTAAAGTAGGGTTAAATCATGCTAAAGTTTTAATAATGGATCAAAACAGTAAAAAAGTCCCAAATGGGTCGCCATGTTTTTTTTTGAATGTTAAATGGGTTGCCATGTTGAGTGCGTCTGGCTATGAGATGACGGATATGAGATAGACGTCTGTCTGCTTAAGTGCCCATTGTGTTTGTTCAGATCGGCACCGTTTGAGTTGCTCTTAGCTAGTCATAGTGGGGAGTAACTTATACTAATATTATGCATATGGGAAATGCACAAAAACACTTGGGTGCTTCACCCCCTATATGAATATGAAATTCAAAAAATACCAAGAAAAATCAATAAAATCTGAGATCTTAGGATATCAAACCTATGTGCCCAATCTACTCCCGTGTAAAGTTTCATAAAAAAATATCAAGAAATGTATCCGTGACGAAGAAAATACAGTCTAATCTATAATCCACCTAAACAGGTTTTCTTTTACATAGGAATTTTTTGTCTTTTTTACCGAAAGTACCACAAATGTCATTTTTTCGCTAAAATTTGCATGGAAGTAGATTGGGCACCCAAGTTTGATATCCCACAATCTTAAATTTGTTTTGAATTTTCTTAGTATTTTTTTGAATTTAAAGTTCATATAGGGGGTGGAGCACCCGGAAGTCAAAAATCCACGTCCCATGCATATGACATTAGTCTAAGTTACTATCTTTATAGTGTAAAGTAACATAATAATAATGTCATAGATTGCTTTATTTATTAGCTCATAGACTCATTTTGCCTCAGGAAGCGCTATGTTACAGTAACATACTCCCTCTGACCGGAAATACTTGTCATCAAAATGAAAAATAATGTATCTAGAATTAAAATACGTCTAGATATATCTTCTTTTATTTATTTTGATAATAAGTATTTTCGAACGGAGGAAGTATTATGTTACCACAAGCACATTTTCCTCATTAAATACTTGCAACGGACATGCTTCTTTGTTAGTGCCAGTTCTTAAAAGGAAGTGCTAAAAAGTTAAAAGAAGAAATACCAACAGTCCAGACCGTAGATGCTTCTAGGAACGACCACAGACAGGCTCCGACCCCACATGACAGCGTGGGAGATTATGCCGGGCTGGAGAGGAAGAGAGAGAGACGGCAGTGAACTGGTCAGCCGTCAGAGCGACGAGTGAGGCTGGATGGACGGGATTGGGAACGGGATAGGCACGAGCGGAATTCGGCAAACCCAAAACCGTTATCGCCTCCGCCATTGACTCTTCTCTCGAATCCAAAGCGCACGGCACAAAAATCTTCCCGGTAATTTCTTTTCCATTTCATTCTCGGCGGCCTAGTCCTCTCCCTTTCCCTCCCCATCACCTTGGTCTTCCTTCCTCGATTCGATCCGAACCCATCCGATTCGGAAGAGAGGTACTCACTTGCCCCAACCATTTCGCGCGATCGAAGCAGGGCGAGCTCGACTTTGCGGCGCTAAATCGTCGGCAGCTAGTATCCCGCGCTGTGTGTTTCCCCCCGTTTGTTTGTGTTCAGGTGTTGGATTCATGGTATTTCGTGGGTTGGGTGGGTAGACCAGCGCTCGGGATTTTGTCTTGGTCGCGTCGACCTTGCCCGTGTTTCGGTTAGTTAAGGTTTTATTTACACTGGCTACTTTCCACTAGCCGGTGAGCTCATGCTCGTGTCTTGGCAGGGTCTGTTGATCTAATCTGTCACTAGTTTAGCTTGGACCTGGTTTGGGTGGGGGTGGGGTAGGACCTAGCGATCCTTTTGATGATTTTTGTCATTTCTATCTTTAGACAATGTGCCGCTCAACAGTTTGCTTGCTGCCAAGCACACCATTGATTCAGATTTGTGTGTTCCTGCTCCTTCCTCGTGTCTTTCTTTCTTTCTTTCTTTCTTGCACGGCGCGTTTGTCTTTATTCGCATGCTGTGTTTTGCAGGTGGTGATGCCGCTTGTGGAATCGCCTCAATGGCGGCGGAAGGCCACCGATTTCTTCTCTTCATCTAGTAAGTGCAGCCGTACTGTAACCCTCTCTTGCTTTTCTCTAGATCATGCTGTTTTCATGGCTACTCATCTCCAACTGGTGTATAACAACTAAATGTATACCATCCCGCCGTTTCAAGTAGGTCATTGTCTCGTGCACTTCTGAAATTACTTGAAATACTGTTTTGTGGCAGCACACAATATCTGTGTTCTAGTTATTTATATCGATTTCATACTATCTTGGGACACTGAATGTTGGGTGTGAATGTTTTTGGGGCAGGCTTCAAGCTGAAGCAGGCAGGGCAATCTGCAGGGGATAATATAGCTGATGTTGCCGGTAAGGTTGGAACAGTGGTGAAGAGTCGGTGGGCTATCTTCCAGGATGCTAGACAGCGACCGCCACAACCAGGAGATACTGTGCAGGAGCGCTTCATCTCTGCTGCTGCCAACACTGGAGTGATTCTGAGGAAGGGCATTTCAGAGACAAAGGAGAAGGTCGCGGTGGGAAAGGTTAAAGTTGAAGAGGTCTGTGCCTTGGGGCAAAATTTTACTTAAGTTTTTCTTTCTTCACTTGTAGCTTTAGTTGTTCCATCACAAATATGGAATTTATTATATGGTTCAAAAAAAAAATGGAACGCATGCTTTCTATGATTCCCCGTGTTACCAAAAAACACTTGGTGAGACTGACTTTTGTGGTTCGGCGTGATTCCTTGCAGGCTGCCAAAAAAACTGCGGACAAAAGCAAAACTATTTTGAACAATATTGAACGCTGGCAGAAGGTTTGTGATTTGAAGTTCTGTTACCTGGCACTTGGCAGTATTATCTCACTTTATTGGGGAAGTATGCTGATTCTTACTTTCTTATTGCTTTTCGCAGGGAGTTGCGGGCAATGATGGTGAGTTTACAGTTCATTGCCTTAAGAATTTATTTGGAATTCATATCTGTCATGGCTTTTAGCGCACCTACTTATATCATACTGGAAAAGTGGAAATTCTGCAGCTCTCAACATATATGTAGCTACATGATAAACATGTTTCTTTGCTTGGCTTATTTTAACAAAATCTTCTATGCTATTCTGCATGTGTTGTTGTTCTGTCTGCCGATGATTAATGGTTGACATTTAAACTCATTGGTTGCCAATAACCTTGCCTTGTAAGCTTGCAGTTTTTGGTGTTCCTGTTGAAGCCACTGTACAACGGGAGCAATCTGGTAAAGCTGTGCCTCTGATACTGGTGAGGTGTGCAGACCACTTGGTTATATCAGGTGAAATCGCTGAAATTACAGACTGGTTTCTTACTACATATTTTGTACTGGATCTGACGGCTGAAACTATCTGATTAGGCTTGAGTAATGAGTACTTGTTCAAATCTGAAGGCGACAGAAAAGTTCTTCAGCAACTAGTTTCACTTTACAATGAGGGTAAGGGGGCACCCTTGTCACCTGACTCATATTCTGACTTAACTTTTCTAGCAAATTTTGTATTCTGGGTTTTATGAGTTTGTTGTTTGCAGATTCGGGCGCATCTTTGCCTGATGGTGTTAGCCCTATTGATGTAGCTGCACTGATCAAGTGCTACCTTGCCAGCATCCCCGAACCGCTTACAACATTTGCTCTTTATGATGAGCTTAAAGATGCGAGGGTTAGCATTGATGATCTTAAGAACATACTGAAGAAGCTTCCAAATGTGAACTACATGACACTAGAATTTGTTACAGCATTGCTACTAAGAGTAAGCCGTAAATCAGCACTCAACATGGTATGCCTCATCCCTTATTTTGGTACTTTATCCCTGCATTCTTTTTTTAGCTGTTTCTCTTTTGATGCTTCGGGACTGAAAAAAATTGGAACTAAAAATAGTAAAGTTCAACTTACTGCAGAATGTAAATCTATCAACATGATTGCTGGCATTCAGCAATGACTTTGACAACCACCCTTTAAATCTCATGAAGGACCAACATTGTTATTTTCTGACAAGGAAGGACTAATCTCCACCTAACATTGTTTCTTTACTGTGTACTTAACTAATGGCTCATGCATCACTTAGTCTTAGAAAATGGTATTTGACCTGCCGATTCTTGGTTTATGGTGCTAGTTTATTTTTGGTCCCCTTCTGTAACAACTCTCCAATAACAGCTAGATCTAGGGAAAATACGTTCTACTATCAGGTGTAGTTACAGCCACATCTCATATGCTACAATGTGGTAGTATATCTACTACTTTATCATGTTGAGTATGTTCACATACCATATCTAAGGTTTTCCAAAGCGAGCTACATGAATTGTTTTGCAGGTGAGTCCATAGTTTTTAGTATATTTCGAAAATGACTTAATATTTGTACGTATAAAGCAGTATACTAAAAAATGTACACAATACTTAAAAAGTGGTATATATACTACTGATATATTCTTATATACAATACAACACATTACCCGTACATATATTCAGGTATGATAGATATTACCTAGAATGAATGAAGCATATAATACACTGTACATGATTTAAAGCAACACTCAAATAAGCATGAACTACCTGTAAAATGTAGTAGAATGTATTGAACACTTAATCCATAAATCACTACTAGTATTTATAGAGTTATCCATGAAACCAAGTTGCTGATTGTATGTAGTAACCTTTTGATCACCGATGAGTGCCATTTCCTGTTTAGACATCACAAATCTTCACTGGGCCGCAATGTAATTGAAATGACTCTTCAACATTAATTTTTTACTCTCCATTTGTAAATTTCAGTCACTTCTTGTCCAATTAGGAACACAAACATGCTCAATGTATTTTAGTAGAAGAGAACATGGTGATTCTTGAAAGCACCCTGGTCCCATTCCCCTGGTGGCAATCCTATTGCAACATCAGGCCCAGCCCACCGAAGACGCTGGGCTCCCACCCCCGGTGACAATTTTGCAAAGACCTCAAGCCCAGCCCACCGCAACTTGGCCCAGCGTGGAGCCCCACACGCCAGAACGCGCCCACCAGGGTCCTAGCCCGCCTGCAGTTGAGCGCTTCGCGTCCCCGCCGATCACCATGCGTCGGTCACGCGCTTGCTCCTCTGCGCCAGGCTCTCTGACGCTGGGTGAATTCCTAGCCGCTGCTACCAAGCACATTGTCGCGGCCCTGCCGACACCAGGGAGGAAACCGCGCAGGCCCCTCAACTTCACCCCCCGTCGCGGCCGCTCGGTGCCCACCGCCCACCACAGAGACGTGCGCATGTCCAGATCCTGCGCACCCTGGGGATCATTGGGACGAATCAGAAGATCACCCCAGTCGAGATGAAGGCCTATGACGGCATGTTTGCAGTGCCCATCCCACTCGCGGTGCTCAAGGCCATTGCCGCGCTGGTCGATCGCGAGATCCCAGCATGCCTGTCCAACCCGCCGATCGCAACGGCACATGTCAAGGTCGCATGCACGACCTAGGTGGTGCCTGCCCCCGCATCCCGTCGATCCACTATCCATGGATCACGGCCTTAAGATCGCTGTGTGGAACGTGCGTGGCCTGAACACGCGTAGCCGGCGTGTCGTCATCTGCTCGTTGCTGGACACCACCGCCACCTTCATTGTATGCTTGCAGGAAACTAAGATGGAGTTGCTCTGTTCTTCTATTGTTCTTGACACTCTCGGTTCAGAATTCAATGATTACACTCCCGGCACTCGGCATGCGGGGTGGCATCCTGCTGGCTTGGAAGAGCAGGGCCGTGACTATCACATACCCATTGTTCACCACGAATGCCCTCTCGGCCAGAGTGGCCACGGCCTCGGGCACCCCCTGGTGGCTATCGGTCGTGTATGGACCCCAAGATGACGCGGACAAAATTGCGTTCTTGCTAGAGTTGCGGGAGATTCGCGCGCCTTGCCCCGGGCCATGGATGCTTTGTGGTGACTTCAACCTCATCCTGCGTGACGAGGACAAGAACAACAACAACTTGAACTGGCGCATGATGGGCAGGTTCTACCGCCTCGTCAACGACCTCGCGCTTGAGGAGGTCTACCTCAACGGGCGCCGCTTCATGTGGTCGAACGAGTAGTCCCCTTCCACCATGGTGCATCCGGATCGTGTGCTTTGCACCTCAGACTGGGAGGATGCACACGGCAAGTGTCATCTTCGCTGCCTCGCGTCCGTCGTTTTGGACCACTCCCCCTTGCTGCTGGACTGCTCTCCCATGCCCGCGGCGCATAGACGTTTTCACTTCGAGGACTCCTAGTTGAGGCTTGATGGTTTCCACGACACTGGCAGTGGCTTGGGGCTCGGTTCATGACCCGGACCCCTTTTCATCGTTTGATGTTTGCGCCTTCAAGCTACAGCCCGTAGGCTTACCAGCTGGAGCGCCAAGTCCACCGGCAATATTCGCGACAAGTTGGCCATCTCTCGGGAGCTCATATCGCGCTTCGACAAGGCCCAGCAGGATCGCACACTTTCACCGGAGGAAGATTGGGTGCGAAAGCGCCTCAAGGTCTCATATCTTGGCCTCGCTTCGATGGAGCGTACCATCGCCAGGCAGCGCGCCCGCATTGCCATGCTCAAGGACGGCGATGCCAACACGGGCTTCTTCCACCGGCAGTGTCTCTTTCCTAGACAGAAGAATCGGATCTTCAGCTTGGCCGTGGATGGGCACGTGCTCACCGACCAGGACGCGATGGCGCAGGCTGCTTTCGCGCACTTCGATGGGATCCTGGGCACGGCCGTCAACCGTGATCTCACACTTGACTTGGAGGGGCTCATTGAGCCTTGTGACCTGTCGGGTCTGGACGCTCCTTTCAGCATGGAGGAGGTCTGGGACGCGATCAAACGCCTCCCCGCTTGCAAGGCACCGGGGCCTGACGGGTTTACTGCTGAGTTCTTGCGGGCTTGCTGGACCATTGTTCGGCAAGACTTTATGGATGTCTTCCAGCAGTTGTTCGAGATGAGAGGCCGTGGCTTTGGCAAGCTCAACCAAGCCCTCATGACCTTGCTGCCCAAACGAGCCGACGCCCAGCAGCTGCGTGACTACCGTTTGATCTGCTTGATACATCTTGTGGCCAAAATTTTCACCAAGGTCCTATCTTTGCGGCTTGCTCCCAGACTGGATAGCTTGGTCAGCCGCAACCACTGGAGCCTTCATGACAACTTCATTCTCGTGAGGCAATCTCTCAAGATGCTACACCAACTCGGGCCCCGCGGATTATGCTTATGCTCGACCTCACGCGCGCCTTTGACTCCATATCTTGGCCATTCCCCTTCAAGGTTTTGCGACAATATGGATTCGGGGAAAGATTCCAGGAGTGGCTCGCGATCCTGCTATCAACGTCCAGCACCCGTGTCATGATGAACGGAGAGTCAGGCCCCCCGATTTGGCACCGCAATGGCCTGCGACAGGGCGACTCTATGTCCCCCCAGCTGTTTGTTCTCGCTGTGGACACGCTCGGGCGGCTGATGCGCTGCGCTCTCGACGCTGGCATCTTGCAGCAGTTACATCCCCGACGCCCGATCTCCCTCTATGCGGACGATGTGATGCTCTTCTGCCATGTAACACCGGAGGACGTAGCCGCCGTCAAGGGTATCTTGACCCTGTTCGGCAAAGCGAGTGGGCTGCTGGTTAACTATGCGAAGAGCTCTGCCACCGTCCTACACGGCGACCTACAGGGACATGAGGTGATCGCCCAGTTGGGCTGCCCGGTGGTGCATCTACCCATCACCTACCTTGGCATCCCGCTGATGACGCACCGGCCTTCCGCCGCCCAGTTACAATCCCTCGTCGATACGGTGGCTGCCAGACTCCCTACCTGGAAGGCGTGGCTCATGAACAAAGCTGGGCGTCTTGCCCTCGTCAAATCGGTCCTCAACGCGATTCCCGCTGATGACGCACCGGCCTTCCGCCGCCCAGTTACAATCCCTCGTCGATACGGTGGCTGCCAGACTCCCTACCTGGAAGGCGTCGCTCATGAACAAAGCTGGGCGTCTTGCCCTCGTCAAATCGGTCCTCAACGCGATTCCCGCTGATGACGCACCGGCCTTCCGCCGCCCAGTTACAATCCCTCGTCGATACGGTGGCTGCCAGACTCCCTACCTGCAAGGCGTGGCTCATGAACAAAGCTGGGCGTCTTGCCCTCGTCAAATCGGTCCTCAACGCGATTCCCGCTGATGACGCACCGGCCTTCCGCCGCCCAGTTACAATCCCTCGTCGATACGGTGGCTGCCAGACTCCCTACCTGCAAGGCGTGGCTCATGAACAAAGCTGGGCGTCTTGCCCTCGTCAAATCGGTCCTCAACGCGATTCCTGTGCACCAGCTGTTAGCCCCCCCACCCCCCAAAGAAGACGATCAAGCGATCAAGCAATTGGAGAAGATCCAGAGAGGCTTCTTGTGGGCTGGGCGAGCCATTGCCAGCGGTGGTCACTGCCATGTCAATTGGCGCCATGTGTGCCGCCCCCTTGAGTATGGTGGACTAGGGGTCCGTGACCTGGAGCGCACTGGTCTCGCGCTGCGTCTGCGCTGGTTGTGGTTTGCCCATGTTGATCCGGACCGTGCTTGGCAAGGCCTCGACCTGCAGTTCTCGCACGAGGAGCGCGCGCTATTCTTCGCCTCCACTACCATGATCATTGGGAATGGCTTGACGGCGCTGTTTTGGGAAGATCGCTGGATTGATGGGCAGTCCGTCTGTGAGGTCGCCCCTCTGCTCTACCAATGCATTCCCAAACGACGACACAAAATCAGGATGGTGGCAGATGGGATGGCAGGTAACTCTTGGGTGAATGATATACAGGGGATCCTGGGCCTGCATGAGATCGGCCAATACTTGCTGCTTTGGCAAGCAGTGTGTCACACCACCCTGACGAGCGAGTCGGATCGCTTGCTCTGGAGGTGGACTGCCAACGGCATATACTCGGCGCGCTCGTGTTATGCGGCCAGTTTGCAGGGATCCACACATTGCCCTTCCTGGCAGCTGGTCTGGAAGAGCTGGGTGCCACCACGGGTTAAATTCTTCCATTGGTTGGCCGCCCAGGATCGCTGCTGGACTACTGAAAGGCTTGTGCGATGCGGATTGCAGCATCACCCTCGATGCCTTCATTGCGACCAGGCCATGGAGACTATTCAGCACCTGTTCCTGGCCTGCCCCTTTGCTCGCCAGACCTGGCATATCATCCTTGACTGGCTGCATATTCCGGCCCCAATTCCAAATCAGGAATCCACGGTCATGGAGTGGTGGCTGCGTGCGAAAGAGCTCACGCCACCTGCGCACCTGAAGGCCCTCAAGTCCATCGCGCTTCTTGTTCCCTGGATGTTATGGAAGCACAGGAACGCGTGTGTCTTCGACAACACCACGCCATCCTTGGAATTGCTAGTGGATAGGATCAAGGACGAGATCCAATGTTGGGCTAAGGCTGGAGCCCAGGGGCTTCGGGTTGTTCTGCCCACAACCTGGGACGTCCATTGATAGTTTGTATGACTCTGTAACGCTCACCTCCTAGGAGGCCTGTTCTACCTTTCCCATGAAATGAAATGCAAAGGCCTTTTGCGTTTTCTCGAAAAAAAAGAATGTACACAAAAATGAGTTCACTAGATAATTCTTTCAGTTCCATCTGGTTTGATAGACCACATTGTACAACTTTCCACAGTTAGGTTCTTCACAGTTAGTAATTTCTATAGTATAGACTGCTTGTGAAACGGTTTGTTTCTATTTCTGGAGCTGTTCTCATTCGTCAGGGATTGTATTTAGTTTAATATAAAATGTTCATTTCCTTTTGAGTGTCGAAGCAAATTTTTGGTGCCCAGTGCAGATGGACTCTCGTACCCTTGCTGTGGAGTTTGCACCTTTGATCATATGGCAGCAAGGGGATTCTGGAACAGATTTGCGGAATCATCTCAGATTCACACTGAAACCACCTCCAAAAATTGTGGACACAACGACAAGTACCACTACATGGGACTTGCTAGGTATGTAAATTGATTTCGTCTAAGAGAATCCAGAGATTTTATATCGGTTGAAGGCTGGCGTTGGTTTCCCTTCATTAGCACAAGGGGGAAGCAATTAAGTAGATATTTCGACTCATGTTATCAAACATGCTTGATGCCCTATATCTGGTTGTCAAGTTATTGTGAATGCTAACTATCTAGTATGAATTGATAATTGAGGCTGTGCTAACTGCCAAGAAAGTTGTGGGCGTGAACGAGGGGTCAAACTTAATCCGAAAGCCAATTTAAGTGTGATTTAGCCACCCATCTTTAAACTGCCAAGTAAGAAGTGTCCGTGAATGAGGGGTCAACCTAATCCAAAGACAGATATACAAGTGTGAATATATAGGTGTCACGTCTGTAAACCAGCTTCACATTTCATCAACTAAGAGACCCACTTAGAGACTTGTGACACCTATATATGCTCCAGATGACCCAAACCTTGTTATAGTTAGGTTGTGTTGATCCAACATTCGAGCTACTATGTGTTGTGGAAGAGGGGAGGGGGGATAGGTGGCCAATCTTGTAGTGGATGGTCCAATCCGGACTTTCTTGTGAGCAGAGGTGGTAAAAATTTAGTCCTTAATCTTTTTTATCTAACTGTTATAATCCAACGTGGTTTGGCTTATATGATTGCAGATGAGGATGATGTGGATGCTTCGTCACAAATCCCCTTGGACGATGGTTCGCCTCCAGACTATGGTGCTATTGAGGTGATCCAGTGCTTGATTGAGCATCACAATCCCATATTCACGGATGCAAACGAGACTGTATGGAGATGACCTGACCTGGCCGGCTCCTCTTTAGATTTCTGTGGTATTTAGCTCGTGCTATGTACAAGTTCCAGGTAGTAGGATGGAGTGGAGTGCCGCGAATAAGTCTAGTCACGGGGACATGCATTTTGGTCCAAACTTTTTTTGTCTTGTTTTGTGGGAGTAAAAGTAGGAACTGTATATATTAATTGTCCACATGACAGAGTTGTCTTGTGGGATTTGCCTCGACATGGCTCGTCAATAATGTACCATGGTTCTTGTGCTGTATGTCACTACTTGGGTTGTAGACAAATTGCTGGACGTGGACGCATTTGCTAAATTCACTTCAGGTAATTACCAATCAGAAAGTGTAGGGCCTCTTTGATTCACATGATTTTGAAAATGTAGGAATAGGAAAAGTATAGGATTGCAGTGGCATGTCAACTTGAATCCTATAGGATTAGCAAAGAGTGTTTGATGCTACATGAAAAACAGAGGAATTGTAAAAAGAGGTTGGAGTGGATGTTAGATTTTTTATAAAATGTAATACAAAAGATTCCATAGGATAAATTCCTATGAGATTCAATCCTATGAATCAAAGGGCCGGCATAGGAAAAATTCCTAAGGATTTTAATCCTTCAAAAATCCTAAAGAATTTCTTTGAATCAAAGGAGCCCGTAGTTGGCACCGTGCCTTCAAAATGGTGTACTGATACTTCCGTCGGTAACAACCTTGCTTCTTGTGCAGGAATAAGTTTTTTACAGTTACACGAAACGAGGCGTGGAAGTCTGACGGCAGTGAGAGGCTACAAGTGTTCATTACTTTGCGTCATAGTTACTGTTGAATTTGACAATGTTCTGTATGCAGAAAGAGCACGGGCGACAGAGTGTTGCATGCCCCAACAAAGCACCCTTTGATCTGTGAGATTGAATGATCCATATCTATGCTTAAAGCAATATTACTTAATCCCTTCGTGGCGGCTTGGGTGGAACTCCAAAATTTGCCTCCTCGACGCTGCGGGGCTAAGGCCCTCTTTGGTTCGGTTGTGGATTTCTAAAAGTAGCTATGAAAAATTTGCTGTGGAAAAACAGCTGTGGGAAATTTGATGTGAAAAAGATGTAGGTTATTTGGCAAACGATACAACTTTTTTAGATTTTGGCCCGTAGCGGAATTAGATTTTGAAAAGCACGTCCTGGACTGTTTTCGCTTTTGGTTCAGATTTTGGCAGCGGATTTCTGGAATCGGATTCTGCTGGGTTCGTTTTTTGGTTCAGATTCTGCTGCGCGGCAGCGGAATCCGTCGATAAAAGCTGAACCAAACAGGGCCTAAGCCTGTGCAGTGGACAACTCCTTCTCCGGTGTTTCAGCTCGAGGCAGTGGCCTCCCGCGAAGGTGGTTGCTCACTCTCGGCGGCGCAGCCATGCCCTGCAGCTTCTTCCTCCCTCTTGGCGGAACATTGGCGTGGTGTGGCTCCCGACCGAACATTGGCTGAATGGCTGTGTAGCCATGATGGCGCCATCTCGTCGACATGGCGTGGCTTAGGGAGAGCACCTATTTGCCGCTCTCTGCAATAAAATGTCAGCAAATCGCACAGAGCGAGTGACTAGG
This sequence comes from Triticum urartu, assembly GCF_056163025.1. Lineage (NCBI taxonomy): Eukaryota > Viridiplantae > Streptophyta > Magnoliopsida > Poales > Poaceae > Triticum > Triticum urartu. Next base: position 247,106,228 of record NC_141874.1, on the reverse strand, counting down.
CTGGCCCATTTGGACCAGAGCGTTTATTTCTGCTGGTTTTCTAGTGTTTCTTTTGCCAATCGCGCGGGGGGCGGGGTGGGGGGGGGAGGGGGTTCAGGGGAAATATGAATATTTATTTATTTTAAAAGTGACCTTTTTTAAAAAGGGAATAAATTTTCTTAAGTTTTCATGAACATTTAAAAAATTGTGTGTGTTTTCTAAAAAAACATGTACATTTTTTATTTCGTGAACTTTTTAAAAATCATGAAACATAAAAAAAATTCTTGAGCATTTTTTAAAAATTAAACAAAAAAGTCAAAGAAAGGAAAACCAAAAAGGAAAGAAAAGGGAAAGATAAACACCCAACTCGCCGCCCACAATGTGCGACTTGCCGACATATTGTGGCAAGAACGACAATTAGATTTTGTCTGGCTCTTAGGCTCCACTGCATGTGAAAGTGTAATTATGCCCTTAACTATGTTTTGACATTGATGAAATTTTTTTTGTAGGTGACTAATATATTTGCTAAGTAAATCTATAGGTGTTAGTCCGAGTTGAGATGTTGTGTTATGGATCATATACCCCTTAAAATGTTGAAGACTTTAGATGTATGTGACAATGATATAGGTGTAACCTCATTTTTGTTCTTGAGTTATAGAGAACCCCACACTATTCAAAGGGGATGATGACCCGCAAGTATAGAGGATGGCAACAATCTTCAAGGAAAGTATTTCAATCCAAATTTATTGATTCGACCCAAGGGAAGCCAAAGAATATTTATAATGTTTAGCAGTTGAGTTATCAATTCAACTAACACCTGAAGAGATAACTTGCTTGCGAAAATTTATTAGTAGCACAGTAATATAGGTAGAAGTGGTGATAAAGTAGCATAGTAATAATAACAAGTTTGTAGCGTAGTAGCAAAGAGTGTAGTAGTTGTTGTAATGAAAACACTAGCAGTAAAAGCGTAGGCATAGAGTAATCGAGCGAAGGCATGGAGTAATCGACGGGATTGCTGAGATGGGATTCAATATGCAACGGTCGTAACCTAGAATGAAGCAATCTAGCTCCAATTCATCAATCATAGTAGGCATGCATTTCATAAATAGTCGTACGTGCTTGCCACAAAAACTTGCATGAGATCTTTTGTCCTACCGTTCCGTGGCAGCAGAGTCCTAATAGAAACTAATGGTAATTAAGGCACTCCATTTAATAGGACCAGGACAAAACATTAAACATTGAACGAAAGCTCAATGCCAATGGAGTTGAATGGGAAGAAAATCAATGCCCCAAGACAAAGTTTGTTCCTCAACAAGAGAAGTATGACCCCACTTCTTTTGAGGGAACACAAGCTCAAGATGATTTTTCACCACAAGACCACAAGCTAAAAGCGAAGGACAAGCTTCAAGAAGAGATTGACTCATTTGAAGAAGCTCCTAAGGCCATGGTCAAGTGGGTTCCCAAGACTACATCAAGCTCTATTTCATCAAGTTCAACTACAACTCCAAGGATTCCCATCAAGTTGATGTGGGTCCCAAAGAAGAAGAACTAGAGTGTTCTTGAGGGTGACTCCACCAACATACTCCACTCACATTCATATTGGCGAGGACTTGTGTAATCAACTTTCATATCTTTCACTAGTTCATGGAGTCACAAACTTTTTGTTGGTAAGACAAGGGACAAGGTAACCAAATGCTCTCATGGACATCATCATATGTGCAATTCACACTATGTCTATGGATATCCTTATATGTTCCTTGTGGGACTAACCCTTGTAGGTATTGAAAGTGCAACACTCTAAAGGATTGCTCCATATGGTCTACATCAACATTGAGCATCCACATCTTCACTGTCTACATAAAGTCATCATCAACAAAACCCAAGGTTAGTTCATCCCTCTTTAGGGGGATATCACATCTAGGGGGAGCTTTGCTCTAAGAATTGAGCTAAATCAACTCTAATGGTGTGAACACATTAATGTTTTATGTAAATGTGGTAACCCCACTTGTGCTTAAACGATGAGTATGACCTATGATCAAATGTTCTCATTTGACTCCTAAGTAAATATACTCATATATAGATGACCTAGTCATCGCCAATTGCTTGATAGATGCTAGAATTGGTTGTGCATGCTTTGACACATATTTCATTTGGTATCTTATTGTGTGAGCATGTTGGTTGCATATTTTCTCCATTGAGGACATCCATTTGTTGTTTTCATTGTCTTGGTTTTTGTTGACCAAGTGGATGTACAAGAATGCCTAAGAACCTCCTCTAGCTATCTATGCTCTTCTTATCTCAAATTATTTTCATGCTACATCACAAAAATTGAACAAGTCTTTTTTGCACCCTCCGGGTGAGGAGCACTCGGAGCCACCGATCCAACTAAGGCTGCCTTCCAAAACCTTCTTCATGCATTTTGGTTAGACCAACTCACTCAAACTCGGTCGAATCGAAATCATAAAGACTGGTCTAGGTTTTCATCTTGGTGCTGCCGATTAGACCAACTTTGTCCCATCGATTTGTTGTAACTACACGTAGTTGCACATCTTGGTGCCACCGATTTGTTCCACTCGGTGCCACCGACAGTACACGGGTATATATACTCCGCACGACCGTATGTTGACACCATTTTCAAACGGTACGACTCCGCACCCCGTTGCCGCCGCTCCTTGGTCTCCGGATCATCGCTGTCGTATCTTGTGCACCTTCACTGCAGGAATCCTCCGCCATCAACGGATTCTGCTCCGCCATTGCCGTCGTCAATGGATTCTGCTCCGCGTTGCCACCGTAGAGGATCTCCACCGAGTTAGGGTGAGATTCGATCTCCTCGTGCTTTCTTTTCTCCAATTCAATGCACAAGGATTTTTCCATGTATATTGACACAATTGTAATGCCTATATTCACTAGATTAGTTCCTTAGAATAAATTCGAGCAAAAAAATTAGGTTTAGGTTTCCGCTGAACGCATATCGGACCGACCGAATAGGAATTTTCGGTCCCGCCAATTTGGCTCTGGCCATTGCACAAGTACAAATCGGTTCCACCGAAATGTACTAATCGATGAGATCGAAAGTAAAGTTTAAGTGAAACCCTAGCATCTCGGAGACACCGAACCACGTCTCGGTCCAACCGAAATTGTGTGTTTAGTCTTTGTTAACTGCTTCGGTATCACTTAAATGACCAACTCGGCAGCTCCTAAATGCATTCTATGAAAACCTAGAACTAAAGTTTGAACTCAAATTTTTTTAAAACTATCTGCTTTTTTTGATAACTCATCTACTCTGCCCATACCCATCTATTCACAGGGTCAGTTTTGCAAGATGTCAAGTGCCAGTGACAGTCAGAATGAGTCAGAGAAGAACTTTGATCTCAGTGAGGATTCTAGTCCCAATGAGAGCTACTATAAGGGCATTAGGAGCTCTCCAGATCTGCCAAAGGATACCACAAGGACAAAGAACAAGAGAACCTCAGATGATGAGGATGAAGCCTTGGTGGCTAGTGAGGCCACATCAAAGAAGAAAACAGTTTCGAGGAAGGAATATGGTACTTCTGCTAGTACTGGGCCAAGTGCCAAGGAAAGGACTGCTGTAAGGAGAATCCCTATGTCAAAGGCACACAAATCCTATGCTCCAAAGGAAACAATGATATTCACAGTTGAGGAGCCAAGTAATGCAGAGGGTGATGCCAACAATAAAAAAAGAGGGTGGGGAAGACAATGGCTAGAGTAATTGGTGGACCCTCCATGATGATTGATGATGAGAAGGAGGAAGAATAACTAGAAGCTGAAGCACCTCCTACTAAGGCTCAGAAACTGATGTCAGATGCAATGAAGTCAGCTGCTCCCTCTAAGCCCAAGTCCAAGCCCAAAGTTGCCGCACTAAGAGGTCTACAAGGAATATCTCTGTTGCTGAGAAGAACAAGGCCCCAGTGCCTGAAGTTGAGGTTGATGATGAGCCACTAGTGCTCAGGAAGCTCAAGCACAAGATCCTAGATCATGGCAATGCTCATCCTGTTGCAGAAAACATGATGCTCAGGAAGGATAAGGGACTGCGTGAGTGGAGAAAGGATGACCCCTATCCTGTCAGGAGGAGGACTGCTTGTGATTACCGCTTTCACATCATAGAACAGCAAGATTTCTATGAAACTATTTTGCTTGATAAGAAGCCCATTGTTAGTGACATGAAGTGGGTGGACTAGAAATACATTGATGCAAATGAAGATTATTTCCCCCACATTCATGAGAGATTCATACTTACCAGTGTTGACAAGTTTGTTGGTCAAAAGCTCACCAAGTGGAATGATGAGATGATCATGCAATTTTACTCCACAACTCATTTCTACCCAAATGCGAGGATTGCATGGATGGTTGAGGGTTCCAAGAAGAGGAAAATGACATCGATGTGTACGGGAAGCCCAGGATGGACCACAACAGTATGGCAAACATGTACAAGGAAATCCCTCCAAAGGATCTTGAGAGTCACAACCTTGGTTCAGTCAAGCACCTGCTAGCTGGTTTGGCCACCACAAACACAATCTTGAGGCATACTATTTTGCCCAAGTATGTAGATGACAAGATGATACATGGCCACTCCATCAATCTGCTCCATTTGTTTGACATCCCTCAGAAGTTCAAAGTCATGAGTTAATTGTTGAAACAATCAAGAGGACATCTGCTGACCAGAAGAGATCTTGTGGATATGCTCCACACATCCAGATGCTCATCAACTCCAAGGTTGGAATGAGAACATATCTACTTTATTGTGAGCATCTCCCTCTTCAGCCAGAGTTTGAGGATAATGTGGTGGTGATGGATCCCTCACACCCCACATCTATTGAGGCTCAAGAGAAGATCCAAGCAGCAGCAACGGCAAGAGCAGCTCAAGAAGCCACAACACCTAATTCTCCAATAGCTAACCTCAAGTAAAAGAATGACCATATGACATATCTGCTGGAGGCCACCCTGAGGATTGAGAGGAGTCTGGCCAACATCTCCAAGAACCAGGAGATCTAGAGCGGATTGTTGATACAAAGGTTCATGATCTTGATATTAAGATCACAGAGGTTCAGACTATCATGGAGAAGCTTAGAGATGATGTCGAGGCAAGCAGGATTGCTGCAGAGGACAGTGGAGATGAGAGACCACCACTCAGAGATTTCAGACGGTACCTAGGGCACCCATATCTTTAGTCGTGCCAGTTGCAAAGACGAGGACCACTCTTTCTGCACCTGCCACTACTACCACAGTAGCACCTCCAGTTCCCACTCCACCAGCCCACCAGACATCATCAGAAGCATTTGCAAATGCACTTCTCTCAACGCCATTTAGCACACTGGAGCCACCAGCCAGAAGTCACCTTCAGGAGCTTGGGAGGATTGTGCCTAGAGAGATGCATAGCTCTATACCTTTTCAAGCCTTTTGGTACTTGTTTCCAAAGGGGGAGAAATTGTATAGATCATTAGGCTGAGAGAGAGTGTGTGTCTCACTTTTGCTCTTTGGTTTTTCTTGAGTTCTTGCTACTATGTTCATTTGATTCGTGCTACTTGTTTGTTATGCTTTTGATGTACTACACTTTTGGTGTGTGATTGATCATACTATGCTTAATGCTTATTCCTATCACTTTGTGTGTATGATCATTCACTTATGTCTTTGGTGATGCATGCATGTTATTTCACTCATATCATTTTGTGCAATACACCAAGATGTATGTGACATGGAAGAGTGACCCATGATCCTAATCGATTGTGCATTTGCATTCAAACACACATTCTTAATAATGCACAAATTTAGGGGGAGATCTTGCTTATCACACACTTCTCAAAGCAATGATGTATTTCATTCATTTAATCATTTGTTGAAACTTTGATCTATATGTTGCCATCAATTACCAAAAAGGGGGAGATTGAAAGTGCAACTAATCCCCGGGTGGTTTTGGTAATTCATAACAACATATATCTCATTGAACTAATGTCCATTCAAGATAAATATTTCAGGATGTTCAATGATTGGCATGGCATGGATTAGAAATGTGGACACCTCAAAATGCTAAGGACAAAGATTAGCAAAATCTCAAGACTCTACATTTTTGGTTAAGTGATCCAAGATCACATTGAGTCCATAGGAAAGCCAATACTATTAAAAGGGGATGAGGTGTTGCTTAATGATCAACTTGCTCAAAGTGCTTAGTGATATTGCTCCAAAAACCCTCAGCCACTTTCTCCATCCAAATATGTCAAAACTCGAATTCCAAACTTGGCCCCACCGATATCTTCCATCTGGAGCCACCGAGTTCATTCTAGCATAGCTACAGCCACAACTCTGACAGTTCAGTCACACCGATATGGATCTCGGTCCTACCAAGATGGCCTTGCCAACTCTCTGTTGCTTGTTGCAATTATTTCGGTCTCACCGATATGGCTTGCCAACTCCCCGTTGCCTTATTGCCTCACTTTGGTCTCACCGAGTCGATGCAATCGGTGCCACCGAGATAACGTTTGCTGTAAGCCCTAGCACAACGGTCCCACCGAGTTGTTCTTGTTGGACCCAGCGAGACTCCTAACCTTCATATTTTTGAATAGATAGGTGCCACCGAGTTTTTTTTCGATGCCACCAAGATGAGTCAAAAGTGTGTAACGGTTGGATTTTGTGTGGAAGCTATATATACCCCTTGATGTTGGCTTGAACTACATCAATATTTCCCAAAGAGGAAGGGATGATGTAGCACATCAACGGTAGGTATTTCCCTCAGTGATGAGACCAAGGTTATCGAACCAGTAGGAGAACCACGCAACACTACGTGAACAACACCTGGACACAAATAACAAATACTCGCAACCCAACGTGTTAAAGGGGCTGTCAATCCCTTTTGGGCAACGACGCTAGAAATATGCAAACAAATGTGAGAGAGTTGTAAGTATTGATAGACCGAACACCAAATAAAATAAAGTGCAGCAAGGTATTTTTGTATTTTTGGTTTAATAGATCTAAAAATAAAAGAAAAGGAAAATAGATCGCAAAGGCAAATATAATAAAGAAGAGACCCGGGGGCCGTAGGTTTCACTAGTGGCTTCTCTCGAGAAAAATAGCAAACGGTGGGTGAACAAATTATTGTTGGGCAATTGATAGAACTTCAAATAATCATGACGATATCCAGGCAGTGATCATTATATAGGCATCACGTCCAAGATTAGTAGACTGACTCCTGCCTGCATCTACTACTATTACTCCACACATCGACCGCTATCCAGCATGCATCTAGTGTATTAAGTTCATGGAAAACAGAGTAATGCAATAAGAACGGTGGCATGATGTAGACAAGATCTATTTATGTAGAAATAGACCCCATCTTGTTATCCTTAATAGCAACGATGCATACATGTTGGTTTCCCTTCTGTCACTGGTATCAAGCACATTAAGATCGAACCCATCATAAAGCAACTCTTCCCATTGCAAGATAAATAGATCAAGTTGGCCAAACAAAATCCAAATATCGGAGAAGAAATACGAGGCTATAAGTAATAATGCATATAAGAGATCAAAGAAGACTCAAATAACTTTCATGGATAAAAAGATAGATCTGATCATAAACTCAAAGTTCTTCAGATCCCAACAAGCACACTGCAAAAAGAGTTACATCATATGGATCTCCAAGAGACCATTGTATTGAGAATCAAACGAGAGAGAGGAAGCCATCTAGCTACTAACTACAGACCCGTAGGTCTACAAAGAACTACTCACGCATCATCAGAGAGGCACCAATGGACATGATGCACCCCTCCATGATGGTGTCTAGATTGGATCTGGTGGTTCTGGAACTTGCGATGGCTGGAATTGATTTTCGTCGACTCCCCTAGGGTTTCTGGAATATTGGGGTATTTATAGAGTAAAGAGGCGGTCCAGGGGGCACCCTTGGTGGGCACAACCCACCAGGGCGCGCCTGGGACTCCCGGCGCACCCTGGTGGGTTGTGCTCCCCTCGGAGCAGCCCCCAGGTGCTTCTTCCGCCCACTGGATGTCTTATGGTCCAAAAAAATCCACAAAAAGTTTCGCTGCGTTTGGACTCCGTTTGGTATCGATTTCCTGCGATTTAAAAAACATGCAAAAAACGGCAACTGGCACTTGGCACTATGTCAATAGGTTAGTACCAAAAATGATATAAAATGATTATAAAACATCCAAGAATGATAATATAACAGCATGGAACAATCAAAAAATATAGATACGTTGCAGACGTATCAGCATCCCCAAGCTTAATTCCTGCTCGTCCTCGAGTAGGTAAATGATAAAAATAGAATTTTTGATGTGGAATGCTGCCTAACATGCCATCTCATATTCTTTTCTTTATAGCATATGGAAATTTGGACTTTTATATGGTTCAAAGCAATAGTCTAGTTTTGACATGAGACTTAAATACTCAAGCATATCAACAAGCAACCATGTCTTTCAAAATATCAATGCTAAAATAAGTTATCCCTAGCCCATCATGCTCAATCATTGATCCATTCATGAAACACATTCGCATATTAGCTACACCCAATGCTCAAGTACAATCATAGTGCCTCCTAGTTAGTGCTTTATAAGAGAAGATTGTAACACCCACGATGCGGCTATATCTCCCACGTGTCGGAGCATGACTTAGAGGCATAACCGCATTGTAGGCATGTCGCAGGAGGGGTAATCTTTACACATCCCATGTACTGAACAAGAAAGAGATAAAGAGTTGGCTTACAATCGCCACTTCACACAATACATAAATATAGCATTACATCATCCAGAAAACAATCAAGGTCTGACTACGGAACCAAAATAAAGACAACCCCAAATGCAATAGATCCCCGATCGCCCCAACTAGGCTCCACTACTGATCGTCCGGGAAAGACACATAGTAACGTCTTGAATCCTCGTCGAACTCCCACTTGAGTTCAGTTGCATCCCTGTAATGGCGTCATCGGCACCTGCATCTGGTTTTGGAAGTAATCTGTGAGTCACGGGGACTCAGCAATCTCACACCCTCGCGATCAAGACTATTTAAGCTTACGGGAAGGAAAAGGTAGTGAGGTGGAGCCGCAGCAAGCACTAGCATATATGGTGGCTATCTTACGCAAATGAGAGCGAGAAGAGAAGCAAAGCACGGTCGAGAAGCTATAAGATCAAGAAGTGATCCTAGAACTACTTACGTTCAAGCAAAACACGAGACCGTGTTCTCTTCCCGGACTCCGCCGAAAAGAGACCATCACGGTTACACACGCTGTTGATTCATTTTAATTAAGTTAAGTGTCAGGTTTTCTACAACCGGATATTAACAAATTCCCATCTACCCAAAACCGCGGGCATGACTTTCAAAAGTTCAAAACCCTGCAGGGGTGTCCGAACTTAGCCCATCACAAGCTCTCACGGTCAACGAAGGATATTCCTTCTCCCAGGACGACCCGATCAGACTCGGGAATCCCGGTTACAAGACATTTCGACAATGGTAAAACAAGACCAGCAAATCCCGATAGGAGCTGCACATATCTCGCTCTCAGGGCACACCGGATGAGCCAGACGTCGGGTTGGCATAGACCCTGGTTGCCCAGGGGGCACCGGACATCGCTCAGGTTGGACCAACACTTAGAGAAGCACTGGCCCTGGGGGGGGGGGGTTAAAATAAAGATGACCCTTGAGTCCGCGAAACCCAAGGGAAAAAGGCTAGGTGGAAAATGGTAAAACCAAGGTTGGGCCTTGCTGGAGGAGTTTTATTCAAGGCGAACTGTCAAGGGGGTTCCCATTATAACCCAACCGCGTAAGGAACGCAAAATCAAGGAACATAACACCAATATGACGGAAACTAGGCCGGCAAGAGTGGAACAAAACACCAGGCATAAGGCCGAGTCTTCGACCCTTTACCAAGTATATATGTGCATTAAAGTAAAAAAGATATAATAATGATATCCCAACAAATATCATGTTCCAAACAAGGAACAAACTTCATCTCCACCTGCAACTAGCAACGCTATAAGTGGGGCTGAGCAAAGCGGTAACATAGCCAAACAACGGTTTGCTAGGACAAGGTGGGTTATAGGCTTGACATGGCAATATGGGAGGCATGATATAGCAAGTGGTAGGTATCATGGCATAGCAATAGAGCGAGGAACTACCAAGCAAAGATAGAAGTGATTTCGAGGGTATGGTCATCTTGCCTGCAAAGTTCTCCGAGTTGACGTAAGCTTGATCCTTGTAAGCGTACTCTATGGGTTCCTTAATCACGAACTTGTCTCCCGGATCTACCCAAGACAGGAACACAAGCAAAGGAAACCACAATCAACCACGGTGCAATGCGCAAGCAACATGATGCAAAACATGACATGATATGCGGGATGTCATATGCAATGCATAAGCGTGCTCCGGAAGGAAAAGATTGAACCAGGCCTTAACTTGGCAAACCAAGTGCGCCATTGGAAATATGAGTTGATTTTGGTCGAAATCGATATAAAGATCACAGGAATCGGATGCACGGTTTGCAAATGGTGAGCAAAACAAAAATGGCACAATTCTGCGATTAACAACACGATGCCATCCAAAATGCAACAAGAAACTAAGCTACTGCACTCTAACAAAGCAACAAAGCACATGGCAGTGATCTACTCAAGATGCTTGACAAAAGATGAACACTGATCTACAGCTAAATCACAAAAGCGTAGGTTCAAACAAGCATGGCAAAAGTGCAAAAGATATCAGCTTCATAGACTTCGTGAAAATAACACGTCAGGAATTAACATCAGGAAGCAATGTTTAGAGCAATATATCAACATGCTACAGGATAAGATCGTAGCAAACAAAGGCATGGCATGAATCTACTCAAAACATATAACAAAAGTCCCTTACTGACCATAAGCCAAAAAGGATCAGAAGATATGATGGCACCCATGTAAACATAGCAAGTTTCGTTAACAGAATTAGACTTAGCAGAAAACTGGACATGGCATAAACAGAGTTACGCAGGCATGTTTGCGAGCTCGATGCACTCAACACAAGGCATTGCATTACAAGCTAAGTATACAACCATCAAGAAGACATGATCAAGAAGCTAACCATGGCAAGAACCATCTCATAGCATGCAAGGATCAACTACAATAACCTTGGCAAAATTGAATAACATGTAAAAAATCTGCCAGGAACATTTTATAGCAAAAGTAGATCAATATTGAGTCATGCTTGGGGACTCCATAAATGCAAACAAGGACATGGATGGATAGAGCACAATCATATTCCCAAATCATCCTTACTAAACATACTCAAAAGAGGCATGGATCACTCTGTAGAAACATGAATACATGGCATAAAAATAACAACAGGGAAATGACTTAGTGAAATTCTAAGTCCCTGAAAACAACAACATCACGAGAGCTACTTTGCATGCATGTTCTAGTCACCACATTGATCACAAAAATACATGGCATAAACCTCTGTAAAGATGGCATGGCATAGCCCAAAACACATGTAGGGCTCAAGTTCATAGGAGGCACACAATAATCATGGCAAAAAAGACAAATGCTCAATAACTGATAAGAATCAGGAACTAACATTTTATAGCACTCTTGCAACAGACATTTGGGCATCTAGATGGACTCAAACAAGCATGGTGCGATGGAACAAAATGAAGAGGACATCCAGATGAACATTTTGATATCTCGTATGCACAAAACGGACCACCGAGCACAGAGTTATGGCATGATGAATGGAGCATAAAAATAACCAGAAAAGGGGACTTAGTGGAAAAGGAGAGGTCAACCTAGGGTTTCGGATCCGATCCAGATCTAGGCGCATGGTTCCCGAGGATCGCCGGAGTTGAGTGGATCTCGCCGGAGCTCATCGGGAGGAGGTGGCCGGAGTCGGCTCGTCGGATATGGGGACCTCGTCCTCGAGCGAAGCGGCGAGGAGGCAGAGGAGGGCGGGCGGCGGAGCTTGGCGCGGGGGCGGCGCCCTGCCGGTGACAGCAGGGCGGTGAGGCGGCGACCGGTGGAGGCGGGCGGCGCGGCAGAGCGGCGATGGCGGCGGGCGACGGAGCCGGGCAGCGCGAGCGAGGCGCGGGTGGAGAGCGGCGGCGGGGCGCGGCCCGGTCGGGCGCGGGCGGGCCGACCACGGGCCAGACGGGCCGGACGGCGGAGGCGGCGGTGGATGACATGTGGCAGGCTCCGGTTCGTCGGGTGGCGGTGGGCGGACGTGTCCGGCGTGGTCCGGATGCGTCCGGCGCCGAGGAGGGAGGTTTGCTAGGGTTTCGCCCAAAAATTTCGGAGGGGTGCACATATTTATAGGTAGAGGGAGCTAGGAGAGTCCAAATGAGGTTCGGTTTTCGGCCATGCGATCGTGATCGAACGGCCGAGAGGATGGAGGGTGTTTGGATGGGTTTTGGGCCACTTTGGAGGGGTGTTGGGCTGCAACACACACAAGGCCTTTACGGTTCCTCGGTTAACCGTTGGAGTATCAAACGAACTCCAAATGGCACAAAACTTGACAGGCGGTCTACCGGTGGTGTACCAAGGCCTCTTGGCAAATCTCGGTCCAATCCAAGAACGTTTAACACCCGCACATGAAAAGAGGCAAAAGGGGACGTCGGAGGACATAGGAGTGTCGGATCGCAAAACGGACAACGGGGAAAAAGCTCGGATGCATGAGATGAACACGTATGCAAATGCGATGCACATGATGACATGATATGCATGACATGGACAAAATGCAAAACGAAGACAAAACCCAACCACGAGGGAATATCATAACTTAGAGCCAAAAATGGCAAGAGTTGGAATACAAACATGGCAAGTTACATACAGGGCGTTACAACACTCCACCACTACGAAAGGATCTCGTCTGGAGATCTAGGACTGGAAAAACTCTGGATATTTGGAACGGAGGTGATCCTCGCGTTCCCAGGTGGCTTCTCGGTCGAAATGGTGTGAACACTTCACTTTCAGGAATTTGATAGACTTGTTGCGAGTCTTGCGCTCAGTTTCTTCAAGAATAGCAACATGATGCTCATGATAAGACATTTCTTCTTGGAGATCAATCTCTTCGAAGTTGATGGTGCGGTCAAGAGTCTTAAAACACTTGCGAAGCTGTGACACATGAAACACGTCGTGCACGTTTGCAAAGTTGGATGGAAGCTCAAGTTGATAGGCAAGGTCGCCTCTTTTGCCAATGATCTTGAAAGGACCCACATATCTAGGGGCAAGCTTCCCTTTGATACCGAAGCGATGAGTACCTTTCATTGGAGAGACGCGGAGGTAGACATGGTCTCCGATCTCGAAAGCCAAGTCACGATGCTTGCTATCATAGTAACTCTTCTGGTGCGATTGCACGACTTTGAGATTTTCACGAATGACTTTACACATTTCTTCAGCTTCTGTGATTAAGTCATTGCCAAGAAGTTGGCGTTCACCAGTCTCTGACTAGTTAAGAGGCGTACGACACTTTCTGCCATAGAGAATCTCGAATGGGGCCTTGCCCGAACTCGCTTGGAAGCTGTTGTTGTAGGAGAACTCATCATATGGAAGACAATCTTCCCACTTCATACCGAAAGAAATGACACAGGCCCTGAGCATATCTTCAAGAATTTGATTTACCCGCTCGACTTGTCCACTAGTTTGAGGATGAAAGGCAGTGCTGAAGCGAATGCTGGTGCCCATAGCCTTCTGAAAGGAATCCCAGAACTTAGAGGTAAAGATGCTTCCACGATCTGAAGATATCAACTACGGAATGCCGTGCAAGGAGACAATCCTGGAGGTATATAGCTCTGCCAACTGAGCTGCTGTGATAGATTCTTTGATAGAAATAAAATGAGCCACTTTAGTGAGCTTGTCGATGACGACGAAGATAGCATCATTGCCACGCTTGGACTTGGGAAATCCAGTCACGAAGTCCATCTCAATATGGTCAAACTTCCATTCTAGAATGGCAAGAGGTTGGAGGAGACCAGCTGGACGTTGGTGTCCTACTTTCACTCTTCTGCAGACATCACATTCATTCACGAACTGAGCAATCTCGCGCTTCATTTGAGTCCACCAATACGACTGCTTGAGGTCATGGTACATCTTTGTACTTCCAGGATGAATAGATAGGAGTGAATTGTGAGCCTCGTTCATGATGACTATACGAAGGTCACCCTTAGAAATAACAATGTGATCCTCAAAGAATAGAGTATCTTTGTCATCAAGGCGATAGCACTTGTACTTGGGTTGGCTCTTGGCAGTCCCAATCTTCACCTTCTTCACCATGGCATCAAGAAGTTGAGCCTCACGAATCTGATCTTCCAAAGTAGGAGAGACTTGGAGGTTGGCAAGAAATCCTTGAGGAACAACTTGGAGATTAAGTTTGCGGAAAGCTTCACAAAGATCTGGTTGGAAGGGCTTGAGAATCAAACTGTTGCAGTAAGCCTTCCTGCTCAAAGCGTCAGCAATGACATTGGCCTTGCCTGGAGTATATTCAATACTCAGATTATACTCTTGAATCATTTCGACCCAACGAGTCTGCCTGAGGTTGAGGTTGGGTTGAGTGAAGATGTACTTGAGGCTCTTATGATCGGTGAAGATGTCCACTTTCCTTCTCAACAAGAGATGTCTCCATGTTAGAAGAGCATGGACAACTGCCGCCAACTCGAGGTCATGAGTGGGGTAGTTCTTTTCGTTGGGCTTCAACTAGCGATGGTATAGGCCCCAACTTTCTTCTCTTGCATTAACACAACACCAAGACCTTGCAGGGAGGCATCATAGAAAACCTCGAATTGTTTGGATTCACCAGGAGGAGTCAGAACTGGAGCTGTGACTAACTTCTCTTTGAGGGTATTGAAAGCGATGTCACATTCAGACTTCCAGACATACTTCACATGCTTTTGGAGAAGGTTGGAAAGAGGCTTTGTGATCTTAGAGAAATTCTCAACGAATCTTCGACAATAGCTTCCGAGCCCAAGGAAGCTGCGGAGTTGCTTCACATTCTGAGGCAGTTCCCAATTCACAATTGCAGACACCTTCTCAGGATTAATAGCTATGCCCTTGGCGGAGATGATATGCCCAAGGTAGAGAACCTCATTGAGCCAAAACTCGCAGTTTGAAAACTTCGCATAGAACTGATGTTCTCTGAGTTTGTCCAACACCAATCTCAAATGCTTGGCATGATCCTCCTTGTTCTTGGAAAAGACCAAAATGTCATCGAGATACACCAAGACAAAGTCATTTGTGTTGAAGATGAAGTTCATCATGCGAGAGAATGTTGGAGGAGCGTTGACAAGGCCGAAAGATATGATAGTGTATTCATAGGAACCATAGCTTGTTCTGAATGCTGTCTTGGGGATGTCTTGTTCACGAATGCGAATCTGATGATAGCCCATGCGGAGGTCAAGCTTGGAGAATACTTGAGCACCCTTGAGTTGTTCGAAAAGCTCATTGATGTTGGGAAGTGGGTACTTGTTCTTTATGGTCTTCTTGTTCAATGGACGGTAGTCGATGCAGAGTCGGTCCGTGCCATCCTTCTTCTTGACAAAAAGAACACCACAACCCCATGGAGAAGAACTCGGTCGGATGAGACCCATACGATCTTGTATATCGAATTGTTTCTTCAGCCCCTTCAACTCTTCTGGTCCAAGCTTGTAAGGACGTTTGTAAACAGGTTCCGTGCCAGGCTCAAGATCAATGACGAATTCAACTGGCCGGTGAGGAGGCATTCCTGGAAGCTCTTCTGGAAAGATGTCTTGATATTCACAAACTACTGGAATCTGAGAGATGGCATTCAACTCGCCCTTCTCATGGAGAGAAAACAGACGAATGGTATCATCACGAGCGGCAAAGACGATCACATCCTTAGAAGAGTGTGTCAATTGAATCTGCCTGGCAGCACAATCAAGCTGAGCCTTGTGCTTAGAAAGCCAGTCCATGCCGAGAATTAGATCAATATCCGAGTTACCAAAAACAATTGGAGATGACAGAAACTTATAGTCGCCCATCTTGATAGAAACATCCGGAACCATAGAGCTTGCGTTCATGAATTTACCCGGAGAGACAACTGATAACTACCTAGGCAAATCTTGGAAAGGCAACTCATGCTTAGATGCAAATGGTCTTGAAATGAAACAATGCGATGCACCGGTATCAAAAAGGACTTCTGCAGGAATATCATTAACAAGAAGATTACCCATGATCACTTCTGAAGAGTCCTCTGCCTAAGCTGCGTTCATCAAGTTCACCTTTGCAGACTTGGGGTTATGCTTGACCACTGCATTGCTGGCAGATATCACAGGAGGAGGAGGCGGAAGTCGCCTCTGATTGAAGCATTTGTTCGCATAGTGCCCCTTCTGCTGACACTTGTTGCACGTAACCTCTGAGAGCGGACGGTGATACGGAGCACTTGACCTTGGAGCATGAGACGAAACTTTGTTCTGAAAGCCTGGGTTGGGTGGGTGGGAAGATCCATTGTCACCTTTACTCCTCTACTGGCAAGGCTGACGAAATGGAGGAGGAGGAGGCAACCAGAACTTTTGCTGCTTAGCTGCCACTTGAGTTGAAGAAGAAGAAGGAGTTGCATCCCCGACTCTCTTCTTAGAAGCATCGCACTTGAGCTGAGCAACCTCTTGCTTTAGTGCCATGTTGTAGAACTCATCATACTGTTTCGGCTCAAAAAGCACGAGAGCTAGTTGCAGATCTTCTCTGAGGCCACCTGTGAATTGATAAATCATGCTCTTCTCATCAGGGACATCTTGCTTGGTGAAGCGAGTGAGCCTCTGGAACATGATGTTGTATTGGTAAACAGACATACTGCCTTGCTTCAGATTACGGAAATCCTCACGCTTACTCTCAACAACACTTTGAGGAATGTGGTGAGCTTTGAAGTCTCGGCGGAAATCATCCCAAGTAATCACACGACCTCCTCTGGAATCTTTGTATTGTTGATACCACTCAGCAGCTTGGTCTTTGAGTTGGAACGAAGCAAACTTGACAAAGTCCTCAGGCCTGACGTTGCTACACTCAAAATGTTTGCAGATATCCACGAGCCAATCATCAGCGTCTGTGGCCTCGACACAGTTACTGAAGGACTTCGGCTGGTTTGCGAGGAACTGGTTGAGGGTAGCAAACTGAACTTGATTGTTGCCATGGCCTTGATTTCCTTGGTTGCGCTCTTGCAAGAGTTGCATAAGCATTTGCGTGTTGGCGTTGGTAGCGGCCATCACAGCTTGCCATGCCTCCGGAGGTGGTGGTGGCGGCGGTGGTTCCGGATTCTGACGCGTTGGAGGAGCCATCCTGAAGAGGGTGACATCCGTTAGCATCTTGAAAGACATATATTGAAGCTGAATCAATGGATCAAAATTGCAACATATAGCCTTAACATTCGAACAAGAATGAACGAATGAATTCCAAAGTAAATGATCACACTTCCATAAATTGAGAAGCCACTTAGATAGAGGTAGATGAATAAACAACAAGGTACAGATATGAACAAATAATTGGTAAGGATTACCCAATCACAAACCAAATATCCGCGGGAAGAAATACTAGAGCTACATGAATTACCACCTATGAAACTCCCGAAACTTTCCGGTTATGCAATCTGGTGGTGGGGATACAGGGGAAGCATAATATCTCACCCAAAACTAGAAAATCCTACATCCAGCTGTATCCATCCTTCAACACATAACCAAGAAACCTTCGGAAATCATTTACCTCAACCTTCGAAAAGCATCTGTTATACGAGTTATGGCAATACTCCCGAACTCCCGCCCCAGTACTGGGTGGCATCGAGGTTATCTCACCAACAACTGCATAAAAGAGATTTTCGATGTCGGCGAAGTCAGGTACTCTAGAACTGCAACGATAAAATTGTGATGACAACACCTCGGAGCTCAACTCTCCGGGACACTGTCACAACCCCTAAATGTCAGGAGGCACCAAGAACAATGTTCTCGTCACAAAACCATCAGAACGATTCCAAGATACCCGCATGATCCTAATTTTTTTAGTGAAATTTGAGAAGAGAAGAGTCAAAACTCTACGTCAGGAAGCCTCACCAGAGCGACGAAGGGACTGAGGAGTAAAAAGAATCCTACTCTCCGATATATATAATCCTATAAGACTCAAAACATTTTTTTAGAATCAACAATGCCAGCGATTCGATCAAGCAGGGGGCTCCTAAGTCGGGGAAGGCTCTGATACCATCTTGTAACACCCACGATGCGGCTATATCTCCCACGTGTCGGAGCATGACTTAGAGGCATAACCGCATTGTAGGCATGTCGCAAGAGGGGTAATCTTTACACATCCCATGTACTGAACAAGAAAGAGATAAAGAGTTGGCTTACAATCGCCACTTCACACAATACATAAATATAGCATTACATCATCCAGAATACAATCAAGGTTCTACTACGGAACCAAAATAAAGACAACCCCAAATGCAATAGATCCCCGATCGCCCCAACTGGGCTCCACTACTGATCGTCCGGGAAAGACACATAGTAACATCCCGAATCCTCATCGAACTCCCACTTGAGTTCAGTCGCATCCCCTGTAATGGCATCATCGACACCTGCATCTGGTTTTGGAAGTAATCTGTGAGTCACGGGGACTCAGCAATCTCACACCCTTGCGATCAAGACTATTTAAGCTTATGGGAAGGAAAAGGTAGTGAGGTGGAGCTGCAGCAAGCACTAGCATATATGGTGGCTATCTTACGCAAATGAGAGTGAGAAGAGAAGCAAAGCACGGTCGAGAAGCTATAAGATCAAGAAGTGATCCTAGAACTACTTACGTTCAAGCAAAACACGAGACCGTGTTCTCTTCCCAGACTCCGCCGAAAAGAGACCATCACGGTTACACACGCTGTTGATTCATTTTAATTAAGTTAAGTGTCAGGTTTTCTACAACCAGATATTAACAAATTCCCATCTTCCCAAAACTGCGGGCACGACTTTTGAAAGTTCAAAACCCTGCAGGGGTGTCCCAACTTAGCCCATCACAAGCTCTCACGGTCAACGAAGGATATTCCTTCTCCCAGGACGACCCGATCAGACTCAGAATCCGGTTACAAGACATTTCGACAATGGTAAAACAAGACCAGCAAATCCCGATAGGAGCTGCACATATCTCGTTCTCAGGGCACACCGGATGAGCCAGACGTCGGGTTGGCATAGACCCTGGTTGCCCAGGGGGCGCCGGACATCGCTCAGGTTGGACCAACACTTAGAGAAGCACTGGCCCGAGGGGGGTTAAAATAAAGATGACCCTTGAGTCCGTGAAACCCAAGGGAAAAAGGCTAGGTGGCAAATGGTAAAACCAAGGATGGGCCTTGCTGGAGGAGTTTTATTCAAGGCGAACTGTCAAGGGGTTCCCATTATAACCCAACCGCGTAAGGAACGCAAAATCAAGGAACATAACACCGGTATGACGGAAACTAGGACGGTAAGAGTGGAACAAAACACCAGGCATGAGGCCGAGCCTTCCACCCTTTACCAAGTGTATAGATGCATTAAAGTAAACAAGATATAATAATGATATCCCAACAAATATCATGTTCCAAACCAGGAACAAATTTCATCTCCACCTGCAACTAGCAACGCTATAAGAGGGGCTGAGCAAAGCGGTAACATAGCCAAACAACGGTTTGCTAGGACAAGGTGGGTTAGAGGCTTGACATGGCAATATGGGAGGCATGATATAGCAAGTGATAGGTATCATGGCATATCAATAGAGCGAGCAACTACCAAGCAAAGATAGAACTGATTTCGAGGGTATGGTCATCTTGCCTGCAAAGTTCTCCGAGTTGACGTAAGATTGATCCTCGTAGGCATACTCAACGGGTTCCCCGATCAGGAACTCGTCTCCCGGATATACCAAGACAAGAACACAAGCAAAGGAAACCACAATCAACCACGGTGCAATGCGCAAGCAACTTGTTGCAAAACATGGCATGATATGCGGGATGTAATATGCAATGCATATGCGTGCTCCGAAAGGAAAAGATTGAACCAGGCCTCAACTTGGCAAACCGTGCGCCGCTGGAAAGATGAGTTGATTTCGGTCGAAATCGATATAAAGATCACCGGAACCGGATCCACGATTTGCAAATGGCGAGCAAAACAAAAATGGCACGATTCTGTGATTAATAGCACGATGCCATCTAAAATGCAACAAGAAACTAAGCTACTGCACTCTAACATAGCAATAAAGCACATGGCAGTGATCTACTCAAGATGCTTGACAAAAGATGAACACTGAGCTACGGCTAAATCACACAAGAGCAGGTTCAAACAAGCATGGCAAAAGTGCAAGAGATATCAGCTTGACAGACTTAGTGAAAATAACAACATGTCAGGAATTAACATCAGGAAGCAATGTTTAGAGCAATATATCAACATGCGACAGGATAAGATCGTAGCAAACAAAGGCATGGCATGAATCTACTCAAAACATATAACAAAAGTCCCTTACTAACCATAAGCCAAAAAGGATCAGAAGATATGATGGCACCCATGTAAACATAGCAAGTTTCGTTAACAGAATTAGACTTAGCAGAAAACTGGACATGGCATAAACAGAGTTACGTAGGCATGTTTGCGAGCTCGATGCACTCAACACAAGGCATTGCATTACAAGCTAAGTATACAACCAGCAAGAAGACATGATCAAGAAGCTAACCATGGCAAGAACCATCTCATAGCATGCAAGGATCAACTACAACAACCTTGGCAAAATTAAATAACATGTAAACAATCTGCCAGGAACATTTTATAGCAAAAGTAGAGCAATATTGAGTCATGCTTGGGGACTCCATAAATGAAAACAAGGACATGGATGGATAGAGCACAATCATATTCCCAAATCATCCTTACTGAACATACTCAAAAGAGGCATGGATCACTCTGTAGCAACATGAATACATGCCATAAAAATAACAACAGGGAAATGACTTAGTGAAATTCCAAGTCCCTTAAAACAGCAACATCACGAGAGCTACTTTGCATGCATGTGCTAGTCACCACATTGATCACAAAAATACATGGCATACACCCCTGTAAAGATGGCATTGCATAGCCCAAAACACATCTTGGGCTCAAGTTCATAGGAGGCACACAATAATCATGGCAAAAATGACAAATGCTCAATAACTGATAAGAATCAGGAACTAACATTTTATAGCACTCTTGCAACAGACATTTGGGTATCGAGATGGACTCAAACAAGCATGGTGCAATGGAACAAAATGAAGAGGACATCCAGATGAACATTTTGATATCTCGTATGCACAAAACGGACCACCGAGCACAGAGTTATGGCATGATGAATGGAGCATAAAAATAACCAAAAAAGGGGACTTAGTGGAAAAGGAGAGGTCAACCTAGGGTTTCGGATCTGATCCAGATCTGGGCGCACGGTTCTCGAGGATCGCTGGAGTTGAGTGGATCTCGCCGGAGCTCGTCGGGAGGAGGTTGCCGGAGTCGGCTTGCCGGATATGGGGACCTCGTCCTCGAGCGGCGCGGCGAGGAGGCAGAGGACGGCGGGCGGCGGAGCTTGGCGGGGGGCGGCGCCCTACCGATGAGAGCCGGGTGGTGAGGTGGAGGCCGGTGGAGGCGGGCAGCGCGGCAATAGCGGCGGGCGACGGAGCCGGGCGGCGCGAGCGAGGTGCGGGTGGAAAGCGGCGGCGGGGCGCGGCCGTGCCGGCCACGGGCCAGACGGACCGGACGGCGGAGGCGGCGGTGGATGACATGTGGCAGGCTCTGGTTCGTCGGGCGGCGGCGGGCGGACGTGTCCGGTGCAGTCCGGACGCGTCCGCCGGCAAGGAGGGAGGTTTGCTAGGGTTTCGCCCAAAAATTTCGGAGGAGTGCACATATTTATAGGTAGAGGGAGCTAGGAGAGTCCAAATGAGGTGCGGTTTTTGGCCACGCGATCGTGATCGAACAGCCGAGAGGATGGAGGGGGTTTGGATGGGTTTTGGGCCAGTTTGGAGGGGTGTTGGGCTGCAACACACACGAGGCCTTTACAGTTCCTCGGTTAACCGTTGGAGTATCAAACGAACTCCAAATGGCACGAAACTTGACAGGCGGTCTAATGGTTGTGTATCAAGGCCGCTTGGAAAATCTCGGTCCAATCCGAGAATTTTTAACACCCGCACATGAAAAGAGGCAAAAGGGGACGCCGGAGGACATAGGAGTGTCGGATCGCAAAACGGACAACGGGGAAATAGCTCGGATGCATGAGACGAACAGGTATGCAAATGTGATGCACATGATGACATGATATGCATGACATGGAAAAATGCAAAACAAAGACAAAACCCAACCACGAGGGAATATGATAACTTAGAGCCGAAAATGGCAAGAGTTGGAATACAAATATGGCAAGTTACATACAGGGCGTGACAAAGATGGAGACTCAAATTAAAAATAAAATTGCATAAAGTAAAAGAAAGGCCCTTCACGGAGGGAAGTAGGGATTTACAGAGGTGCCAGAGCTCAAAGCAAAAAACTTAGAGATAAAAACATTTTGGGAGGCATACTTTTCCCACCAACGAAAACGACTTAGAGTTCCCCACACTTCCATGCTAGATATATCATAAGAGGTTCCCAAAAAAAAGTTTATTCGTTTTTCCACCATACTTTCACTTTCCATGGCTAACCGTATCCACGGGTTCCCTCCATACCAGCACTTTCCAAGGAATTTATTATTTGACAACATAAATTAAATTCATTTTTCATTTCGGGACTAGGCATCCCTAATACCTTTGCCTTACTCTCGTGCAATGACAAGTGAATAAACACTCATCATGAGAATAACACATCTAGCATGGAAAATATCGGCCACCCCTCACCGCCTCGCAAGCGGCATGAGCACACAAAAGAGAAATTTATTTTGAAAATTAGAGATGGCACATACAAATTTGCTTAGAACGGTAAAAGAATACCACATATAGGTAGATATATTGGACTCATGTGGTAAAACTGGTTTAAAGGTTTTTGGATGCACAAGTAGTGATCATACTTAGGGAAAAATGAAGGCTAGCAAAAGATTGAGAAGTGACCAACCAAGAAACGAATAATCTCATAAGCGAGCATTAAGCATAATTAACACCGAATAATGCACCACAAGTATGATATAATTTCATTGCATGACTATTGACATTCGTGCTTGCATAGGGAATCACAAACCTTAACTCCAATATTCTTACTAAAGCACAATTACTCATCAACATGACTCACATATCACATCATCATATCTCAAAACTATTACAAGGAATCAAGTTTATTTTGTCCAATGATATTCATGAAAGTTTTTTATATCTTTCTGGGATATCTACCACATTGGAACTAATTTTCATATGTTGCTTTTGATAAGCTCAAACAAATATAAGTGAAGAGCATAAGCATAATATTTCTTTCTCTGAAATTAATTTAAGTGGAGCAAGAGAGAATTTCTTAAATTTTTTTACTAACTCTCAAACAAATCTAAGTGGAGCAAGAGAGCATTTCTTCAAAAATAATAAAGCACACCATGCTCAAAAAGATTGAGAAGTGACCAACCAAGAAATGAATAATCTCATAAGCGAGCATTAAGCATAATTAACACCGAATAATGCACCACAAGTAGGATATAATTTCATTGCATGACTATTGATGTTCGTGCTTGCATAGGGAATCACAAACCTTAACACCAATATTCTTACTAAAGCACAATTACTCATCAACATGACTCACATATCACATCATCATATCTCAAAACTATTACAAGGAATCAAGTTTATTTTGTCCAATGATCTTCATGAAAGTTTTTATTATATATTTCTGGGATATCTATCACATTAAAACTAATTTTCATATGTTGCTTTTGATAAGCTCAAACAAATATAAGTGAAGATCATGAGCATAATATTTCTTTCTCTCAAATTAATTTAAGTGGAGCAAGAGATAATTT
Source organism: Triticum urartu (assembly GCF_056163025.1). NCBI lineage: Eukaryota > Viridiplantae > Streptophyta > Magnoliopsida > Poales > Poaceae > Triticum > Triticum urartu. The sequence goes on along the minus strand of NC_141874.1, from coordinate 247,082,329 downwards.
CTTAATTTTTTTACTAACTCTCAAACAAATCTAAGTGAAGCAAGAGAGCATTTCTTCAAAAATAATAAAGCACACCATGCTCAAAAAGATGTAAGTGAAGCACTAGAGCAATTCCATAGCTCATAAAAGATTTAAGTGAAACATAGAGAGCAATTCTAACAAGTCATGGCATAATTTTGGCTCTCTCAAATAGGTGTGTCCTGCAAGGGATCAAGACTTAAAACACAGAGAAAAACAAACAAAGACTCATATCATACAAGACGTTCCAAGCAAAACTCATAGTATGTGACGAATAAAAATATAGCTCCGAGTAAAATACCGATGGTTGTTAGAAGAAAGTGGGGATGCCACTTCGGGCATCCCCAAGCTTAGTTGCTTGCTTCTCTTTGGATAATAGCTTGGGATGCCATGGGCATCCCCAAGACTAGGCTCTTCTTACTTCTTATTCCTTCATCCATCGTAACATAACCCAAAACTTCAAAACTTCAATCACAAAAAACTCAACAAAACCTTCATGAGATCCGTTAGTATAAGAAAACAAATCACTACTATAAGTATTGTAGCAAACTAATCCATATTTTATTCTTGCATTATATCTACTATGTTCCAACTTTTCTATGGCAAGAACTCATCAAAGAAAACCATAGAATCATCGAAACAAGCACACAACGCAAATAAAACAGAATCTGTCAAAAACAGAACAATATGTAGCAATCTAAATATTTTGAATACTTCTGTAACTCTTAAAATTCTGAAAAATTATGATGACCTAAGCAATTTGTATATAAATCTACTGTACAAAATTCATAATTTTTCGTCGCTTCTGTGATTTTTAAAAATTGTAACTCTGGACACAAAAGTTTATGTTTTCTCAGCAAGATCAAACAACTATCACCCAAGAAGATCCTAAAGGTTTTACTTGGCACAAACACTAATTAGAACACAAAAAACACAATCATAACAGAAGCATAATTTTGTGAACACTCAAGAATAGAAAGCAAAAAAACAAAAATAAATTGTATTCATTGGGTAGCTTCCCAACAAGCGCTATGGTTTCACGCCCCTAGCTAGGCATAAAGCAAATGATCTAAGTATTGTCATCTTTGTTTCTAGATCCATAAGATGCCCTCATGATTGATTCATATGGAGGCCTAATTATTGTTCTAGGGAAGTGTTCCATACCCTTCCTTAGTGCAAATTGAAATTTAATATTGCCTTCTTTCATATCAATCACGACACCAATAGTACGTAAAAACGGTCTACCTAGAATAATTGGACAAGACGGATTGCAATCAATATCAAGAACAATCAAATATATGGGCACATGATTCCTATTTGCAAGAATAAGAACATCATTAATTCTTCCCATAGGTTTTTCAATAGTAGAATCCGCCAAGTGCAAATTTAAAGAACATTCTTCAATATCGGTAAGACCAAGCACATCACATAGATATTTCGAAATTGTAGAAGCACTAGCACCCAAGTCACATAAAGCAAAACACTCATAATTTTTAATCTTGAATTTCATAGTATGTTCCGACTCATCATGTAATTTTCTAGGAATTGAAACGTCAAATTCCAACTTTTTTGACTATATACTGCGAGGCAACAGCCTCATAGTCTTCTAATTCCAACTTTTCTTCTAAAGCTTTCATCATAGCATCAACAGTATGTTTAGTAAAAGCTTTATTTTGTTCATAAGCATGGGGTGAATTAAAGTCTTTGTAATCCAAAAGAGTGGGCACATCACTAGTTAAAGTCTTGACCTCTTCAAACCCACTTTAATTAATTCTCAACAAGATTTTCACCCTTCGAATTATCGGGACGCCTTCTAGCTAAAGTTGACTCTTCTCCAGTCCCTTTTTCATCAATCTTAATTTTACTAAACAAGGAATCTATAGAAGAAACACCAATTATTTTAAGATCTTTATCACTTTTATCTTCTAGTGAAATTGGTTTAGCGGCCATTTGATTTACTAAGGTAGCTTGTGTATCAGATATTTTTCCTAGCAAACTTTCAGAAAAAGCATACTTAGATTGGAGATTGCAAACTTCTTTACTAATATCATCAAGTTGCTTTGTTATAGCATCCAACACAATAGAGTGTTCCTTAAGTTCTTAAGTAAAATACTTATTATGCTCAAATTGTGTAGTCATATATTCCTTAGTACGTTTCTCAATTTCAAGCAAAATATTGGGGTATGGAGCATCATAATATTTTCTTTGAGGCATCATGACTATGCAAACAAGAACACACACAAAAACAGATCTGATGAGAAAACAGCAAACGGAAAAGAGGGCAAATAAAACAACAAATTTTTTGTGAAGTGGGGGAGAGGAAAACAAGAGGCAAATGGCAAATAATGTAAATTGCAATGAGATGAGATTTTTGATTAGGAACCTGGTAGATGTTGATGATGTCTCCCCGGCAACGACGCCAGAAATTACTTTTGATGTTGGCTTGAACTACGTCGGTATTTCTCCAAAGAGGAAGGGATGATGCAGTAGAGCAACGGTAGGTATTTCCCTCAGTGATGAGACCAAGGTTATCGAACCAGTAGGAGAACCACGCAACACCACGTGAACAACACCTGCACACAAATAACAAATACTTGCAACCCGACGTGTTAAAGGGGTTGTCCTTTAGGGCAACAGCGCCAGAAATAGGCAAACAGACGTGAGAGAGTTGTAATTATTGATAGATCTAACACCAAATAAAATAAAGTGCAGCAAGGTATTTTTTTATTTTTGGTTTAATAGATCTAAAAATAAAAGCAAAGGAAAATACATCACAAAGGCAAATATAATAAAGAAGAGACCCGGGGGCCGTAGGTTTCACTAGTGGCTTCTCTCGAGAAAAATAGCAAATGGTGGGTGAACAAATTATTTTTGGGCAATTGATAGAACTTCAAATAATCATGACGATATCTAGGCAATGATCATCATATAGGCATCACGTCCAAGATTAGTAGACCGACTCCTGCCTGCATCTACTACTATTACTCCACACATCGACCGCTATCCAGCATGCATCTAGTGTATTAAGTTCATGGAAAACGGAGTAATGCAATAAGAATGATGACATGATGTAGATAAGATCTGTTTATGTAGAAATAGACCCCATCTTGTTATCCTTAATGGCAACGATGCATACGTGTTGGTTTCCCTTCTGTCACTGGGATCAAGCACATTAAGATCGAACCCATCATAAAGCACCTCTTCCCATTGCAAGATAATTAGATCAAGTTGGCCAAACAAAACACAAATATCGGAGAAGAAATACGAGGCTATAAGTAATCATGCATATAAGAGATCAAAGAAGACTCAAATAACTTTCATGGATAAAAAGATAGATCTGATCATAAACTCAAAGTTCATCAGATCCCAACAAACACACTGCAAAAAGAGTTACATCATATGGATCTCCAAGAGACCATTGTATTGAGAATCAAACAAGAGAGAGGAAGCCATCTAGCTACTAACTATGGACCCGTAGGTCTACAAAGAACTACTCACGCATCATCGGAGTGGCACCAATGGACATGATGCACCCCTCCATGATGGTGTCTAGATTGGATCTGGTGGTTCTGGAACTTGCGATGGTTGGAATTGATTTTCGTCGAATCCCCTAGGGTTTCTGGAATGTTGGGGTATTTATAGAGTAAAGAGGCAGTCCGGGGGGCACCCTAGGTGGGCACAGCCCACCAGGGCGCGCTTGGGACTCCAGGCGCACCCTGGTGGGTTGTGCTCCCCTTGGAGCAGCCCCCAGGTGCTTCTTCCGCCCACTGGATGTCCTATGGTCAAAAAAAATCCAAAAAAAGTTCCACTGCGTTTGGACTCCGTTTGGTATCGATTTCCCGCGATGTAAAAAACATGCAAAAAACGACAACTGGCACTTGGCACTATGTCAATAGGTTAGTACCAAAAATGATATAAAATGATTATAAAACATCCAAGAATGATAATATAACAGCATGGAACAATCAAAAAATATAGATACGTTGCAGACGTATCAGCATCCACTACTAGGGAAAAGCCTAGCAGCAGCGCGGGTTTTGGGCCTATTAGCAGCGCGGGGGCCGGCGCTACTAATAAGGCGCTACAGCTAACGTATAGCAGCAGCGTGGGTGCCACCCGCGCTACTACTACGTCCGTTAGTAGTAGCGTGGGTAAAAACCCGCGCTACTACTAACCCGCCGAATTATTTTTTTTGAATTTTTTGCGCGAATTTTCAAATTTCTGAATTATTTTAACCTCTAATCTCTAATCACCCTCATCGCTGCTCAATTTAATCTCTAATCACCCCTCATCATTCCAAATCATCTAACTTCCCGGACGGTCACCCATCCTCTCACTACTCCAGCCTGAGCACACTTAACTTTCGGGTTCTATTCTCCCTCGATTCCAAGTCTGCACTTGTTGTTTTCCTGACAATAGTAAGATGTCAATCCTATTAACCCTCGGGGGTTTAGCTTGAGCATGAAGTCACACATTTCGCTGTTTGAGTTTAAAACTATTGTTCTAAAAAACAATAATTATTTAGTAACACTAATATTTCTTAAATAAGGAGTTTGACCACATTTTGACCACAGTTTGACCAGATTTGACCAAAATTCCAAAAAACTGAAATAATTATTTAGTAACACTAATATTCTTGAATAATTATTTAGTAACACTAATACTTCTTGAATAAGTAGTTTGACCACAGTTTGACCAGATTTGACCAAAATTAAAAAAAACTGAAATTTGAGCATAACTTTTTTTCCTTTTAGAATTTGAAGATTCTAAAAATTTGCAAACAGGCCGTAGCAAAAGTTATATTATAGCCGTTTTCATGCTGAACATTTTGATATATTATACGTTTTTTTTTCTGACATCGTATGCAAAAGTTATAGATGTTTTATATTTTCCCTACACTTTTTGCAAAACATGTCCAAATTTAAGTTTTTAAATTTTCCTAACTAGTAGATGTAGTAACATAACTACATCTCGAAGGATTTTAATTTTTGAAACATTTTGATATATTATACGTTTTTTTCTAACATCATATGCAAAAGTTATAGTCGTTTTATATTTTCCCTACACTTTTTGCAAAACATGTCCAAATTTAAGTTTTTAAATTTTCCTAACTAGTAGATGTAGTAACATAACTACATCTCGAAGGATTTTAATTTTTGAAGTTTTTATCATTTTCTTTTGCTTTTTACAAAACTGAAAAGGCGATCCACAGGGGAGGGGGTAGAGTTTCAAAATGGGACCTTTAGTAGTAGCGAGGGATTTTGCCCCTCGCTACTACTATGGCATGTCCCGGAGGGGCACGGTTGAGACCTCTTAGTAGTAGCGAGGGGTAAAAACTTAGTAGTAGCACGGGTTTATAACCCTCGCTACTACTATGGCATGGCCCAGGGGCACGGTAGAGACCGCTTAGTAGTAGCGAGGGGTAAAAACCAGTGCTACTGCTATCAACTTAGTAGTAGCGAGGGTTAAAAACCCGCGCTACTACTATGGCATGTCCCGGGGGGCACGGTAGAGACCGCTTAGTAGTAGCGAGGGTAAAAAACCAACGCTACTGCTATCAACTTAGTAGTAGCGAGGGTTAAAAACCCGCGCTACTGCTACTTAGCAGCAACGCCTGATTTTAAAGCGCGCTGCTGGTAAGATTCTGTGTATAGGCTTTTCCCTAGTAGTGATCCCCAAGCTTAATTCCTGCTCGTCCTCGAGTAGGTAAATGATAAAAACAGAATTTTTGATGTGGAATGCTACGTAACATGTCATCTCATATTCTTTTCTTTATAGCATGGATATTTGGACTTTTATATGGTTCAAAGCAATAGTCTAGTTTTGACATGAGATTTAAACACTAACCATATAAACAAGCAACCATGTCATTCAAAATATCAATGCTAAAATAAGTTATCCCTAGCCCATCATGCTCAATCATTGATCTATTGATGAAACACATTCGCATATTAGCTACACCCAATGCTCAAGTACAATCATAGTGCCTCCTAGTTAGTGCTTTGTAAGAGAAGATGGAGACTCAAACTAAAAATAAAAAAATGCATAAAGTAAAAGAAAGGCCCTTCACGGAGGGAAGTAGGGATTTGTAGAGGTGCCAGAGCTCAAAGCAAAAAACTTAGAGATAAAAACATTTTGGGAGGCATACTTTTCCCACCAACGAAAACGACTTAGAGTTCCCCACACTTTCCATGCTAGATATATCATAGGCGGTTCCCAAACAAAAAATAACGTTTATTCCTTTTTCCACCATACTTTCACTTTCCATGGCTAACCGTATCCACGGGTGCCCTCCATACCAACACTTTCCAAGGAATTTATTATTTGATAACATAAAGTAAATTCATTTTTCATTTCGGGACTGGGCATCCCTAATACCTTTGCCTTAGTCTCGTGCAATGACAAGTGAATAAACACTCATCATGAGAATAACACATCTAGGATGGAAAATATTGGCCACCCCTCACCGCCTCACAAGCGGTACGAGCACACAAAAGAGAAATTTATTTTGAAAATTAGAGATGGCACATACAAATTTGCTTAGAACGGCAATAGAATACCGCATATAGGTAGATATAGTGGACTCATGTGGTAAAACTGGTTTAAAGGTTTTTGGATGCACAAGTAGTGATCATACTTAGTGCAAAATGAAGGCTAGCAAAAGATTTAGAAGTGACCAACCAAGAAAAGAATAATCTCATAAGCGAGCATTAAGCATAATTAACACCGAATAATGCACCACAAGTAGGATATAATTTCATTGCATGACTATTGACGTTCATGCTTGCATAGGGAATCACAAACCTTAACACCAGTATTCTTACTAAAGCACAATTACTCATCAACATGACTCACATATCACATCATCATATCTCAAAACTATTACAAGGAATCAAGTTTATTTCGTCCAATGATCTTCATGAAAGTTTTTATTATATCTTTCTGGGATATCTATCACATTGGAACTAATTAACATATGTTGCTTTTGATAAGCTCAAACAAATATAACTGAAGATCATGAGCATAATATTTCTTTCTCTCAAATTAATTTAAGTGGAGCAAGAGAGAATTTCTTAAAATTTTTACTAACTCTCAAACAAACTAAGTGAAGCAAGATAACATTTCTTCAAAAATAATAAAGCACACCGTGCTCAAAAATATGTACGTGAAGCACTAGAGCAATTCCATAGCTCATAAAAGATTTAAGTGAAGCATAGAGAGCAATTCTAACAAGTCATGGCATAATTTTGGCTCTCTCAAATAGGTGTGTCCTGCACAGGATCAAGACTTAAAACACAAAGAAAAACAAGCAAAGACTCATATCATACAAGACGCTCCAAGCAAAACTCATAGTATGTGAAGAATAAAAATATAGCTCCGAGTAAAATACCGATGGTTGTTAGAAGAAAGTGGGGATGCCACTTGGGGCATCCCCAAGCTTGGTTGCTTGCTTCTCTTTGGATAATAGCTTGGGATGCCATGGGAATCCCCAAGCTTAGGCTCTTCTTACTCCTTATTCCCTCATCCATCGTAACATCACCCAAAACTTCAAAACTCCAATCACACAAAACTCAAAAAAACCTTCATGAGATCCATTAGTATAAGAAAACAAATCACTACTATAAGTATTGTATTAAACCAATCCATATTATATTCTTGCATTATATCTATTGTGTTCCCACTTTTCTATGGCAAGAAATCATCAAAGAAAACCATATAATCATCAAAACAAGCACACAACGTAAATAAAACAGAATCTGTCAAAAACAGAACAATCTGTAGCAATCTGAATATTTTGAATACTTCTGTAACTCTTAAAATTCTGAAAAATTAGGATGACCTGAGCAATTTGTATATCAATCTACTGTACAAAATTCTGAATTTTTTGTCGCTTCTTTGCTTTTTTAAAATTGTAACTCTGGACACAAAAGTTTATGTTTTCTCGGCAAGATCAAACAACTATCACCCAAGAAGATCCTAAAGGTTTTACTTGGCACAAACACTAATTAAAACACAAAAAACACAATCATAACAGTAGCATAATTTTGCGAACCCTCAAGAATAGAGAGCATAAAAAAACAAAAATAAATTTTATTCATTGGGTAGCCTCCCAACAAGCGCTATGGTTTCACGCCCCTAGCTAGGCATAAAGCAAAGGATCTAAGTATTGTCATCTTTGTTTCTAGATCCATAAGATGCCCTCATGATTGATTCATATGGAGGCCTAATTATTGTTCTAGGGAAGTGTTCCATACCCTTCCTTAGTGCAAATTGAAATTTAATATTGCCTTCTTACATATCAACCACGACACCAATAGTACGTAAAAACGGTCTACATAGAATAATTGGACAAGACGGATTGCATTCAATATCAAGAACAATCAAATATATGGGAAAACAATTCCTATTTGCAAGAATAAGAACATCATTAATTCTTCCCATAGGTTTTTTAATAGTAGAATCTGGCAAGTGCAAATTTAAAGAACATTCTTCAGTATCGGTAAGACGAAGCACATCACATAAATATTTCGAAATTGTAGAAGCACTAGCACCCAAGTCACATAAAGCAAAACACTCATAATTTTTAATCTTGACTTTGATAGTAGGTTCCCACTCATCATGTAATCTTCTAGGAATTGAAACTTCTAATTCCAACTTTTCTTCTAAAGCTTTCATCATAGCATCAACAATATGTTTAGTAAAAGCTTTATTTTGTTCATAAGCATGGGGTGAATTAATCATGGATTGCAACAAAGAAATACAATCAATCAAAGAGCAACTATCATAATTAAAGTCTTTGTAATCCAAAAGAGTGGGCACATCACTAGTTAAAGTCTTGACCTCTTCAAACACACTTTAATTAATTTTATGAACAAGATTTTCACCCTTCGAATTATCGGGACGCCTTCTAGCTAAAGTTGACTCTTCTCCAGTCCCTTTTTCATCAAGCTTAATTTTACTAAACAAGGTATCTATAGAATAAACAACAATTATTTTAAGATCTTTATCACTTTTATCTTCTAATGAAATTGGTTTAGCAACCATTTGATTAACTAAGGTAGCTTGTGCATCAGATATTTTTCCTAGCAAACTTTCAGCAAAAGCATACTTAGATTGGAGATTGCAAACTTCTTTACTAATATCATCAAGTTGCTTTGTTATAGCATCCAACAAAACAGAGTGTTCCTTAAGTTCTTCAGTAAAATACATATTATGCTCAAATTGTGTAGTCATATATTCCTTAGTATGTTTCTCAATTTCAAGTAAAATATTGGGGTAAGGAACATCATACTATTTTCTTTGAGGCATCATGACTACGCAAACAAGAACACACACAAAAATAGATCTGATAAAAAAACGGCAAACGAAAAAGAGGGCGAATAAAACGACACATTTTTGTGAAGTGGGTGAGAGGAAAACGAGAGGCAAATGGCAAAAATAATGTAAATTGCGATGAGATGAGATTTTTGATTAGGAACCTGGTAGATGTTGATGATGTCTCCCTGGCAATGACGCCAGAAATTACTTTTGACGTTGGCTTGAACTACGTCGGTATTAACCCAAAGAGGAAGGGATGATGCAGCAGAGCAACGGTAGGTATTTCCCTCAGTGATGAGACCAAGGTTATCGAACCAGTAGGAGAACCACGCAACACTACGTGAACAGCACCTGCACACAAATAACAAATACTCGCAACCCGATATGTTAAAGGGGTTGTCAATCCCTTTCGGGCAACGGCGCCAGAAATAGGCAAATGAACATGAGAGAGTTGTAAATATTGATAGATCGAACGCCAAATAAAATAAAGTGTAGAACGTATTTTTGGTTTAATAGGTCTGAAAATAAAAGCAAAGCAAAATAGATCGCAAAGGAAAATATAATAAAGAAGAGACCCAGGGGCCGTAGGTTTCACTAGTGGCTTCTCTCGAGAAAAATGGCAAACGGTGGGTGAACAAATTACTGTTAGACGATTTATAGAACTTCAAATAATCATGATGATATACATGCAATGATCATTATATAGGCATCACATCCAAGATTAGTAGACCGACTCCTGCCTGCATCTACTACTATTACTCCACACATCGACCGCTATCCAGCATGCATCTAGTGCATTAAGTTCATGGAAAAACGGAGTAATGCAATAAGAACGATGACATGATGTAGATAAGATCTATGTATGTAGAAATAGACCCCATCTTGTTGTCCTTAATAGCAACGATACATATGTGTCGGTTCCCCTTCTGTCACTGGGATCAAGCACCGTAAGATCGAACCCATCAGAAAGCACCTCTTCCATTGCAAGATAAATAGATCAAGTTGGCCAAACAAAACCCAAATATCGGAGAAGAAATACGAGGCTATAAGTAATCATGCATATAAGAGATCAAAGAATTCTCAAATAACTTTCATGGATAAAAAGATAGATCTATTCATATACTCAAAGTTCATCGGATCCCAACAAACACACCGCAAAAAGAGTTACATCATATGGATCTCCAAGAGACCATTCTATTGAGAATCAAACGAGAGAGAGGAAGCCATCTAGCTACTAACTACGGACCCGTAGGTCTACAAAGAACTACTCACACATCATCGGAGAGGCACCAATGGACATGATGCACCCCTCCGTGATGGTGTCTAGATTGGATCTGGTGGTTCTGGAACTTGCGGCGACTGGAATTGATTTTCGTCGACTCCCCTAGGGTTTATGGAATATTGGGGTATTTATAGAGTAAAGAGGCGGTCAGGGGGGCACCCGAGGTGGGCACAACCCACCAGGGCGCCCCTGGGCCTCCAGGCATGCCCTGGTGGGTTGTGCTCCCCTTGGAGCAGCCCCGAGGTGCTTCTTCGGCCCACTGGATGTCTTCTGGTCAAAAAAATCCACAAAAAGTTTCGCTGCGTTTGGACTCCGTTTGGTATTGATTTCCTGCGATGTAAAAAACATGCAAAAAACAACAGTTGGTACTTGGCACTATATCAATAGGTTAGTACCTAAAATGATGTAAAATGACTATAAAATGATTATAAAACATCCAAGAATGATAATATCACATCATGGAACAATAAAAAGTTATAGATACGTTGGAGACATATCACCCCTCCACCCTCTTCTTCTCAAAGAGGAAAGCCATCAGCACGTGCCTACACTTACACCATTCATTTTCTGAGAGAGAACCACCTACTCATGTGTTGAGATCAAGAGATTCCATTCCTACCATTTGAACCTTGATTTCTAGCCTTCCCCAAGTTGCTTTCCACTCAAATTCTTCTTCCACCATAGCCAAATCTATGAGAGGGAGTTGAGTGTTGGGGAGACTATCATTTGAAGCACAAGAGCAAGGAGTTCATCATCAACACACCCTCTATTACCTTTTGGAGAGTGGTGTCTCCTAGATTGGTTAGGTGTCGCTTGGGAGCCTCCGACATGATGTGGAGTTGAACCAACAAGTTTGTAAGGGCAAGGAGATCACCTACTTCATGAATATCTACCCGAGTGAGGCAAGTCCTTCGTGGGAGATGGCCATGGTGGGATAGACAAGGTTGCTTCTTTGTGGACCCTTCGTGGGTGGAGCCCTTCGTGGACTCGCACAACCGTTACCCTTTGTGGGTTGAAGTCTCTGACGTGGCTAGACTGCGTCCGTATTTCCCCAAAGAGGAAGGGATGATGCAACATAGCTACGGTAAGTATTTCCCTCAGTTGTGAAACCAAGGTATCAATCCAGTAGGAGAACCAAGCAACACTATGTAAATGATACCTGCACACAAAGAACAAATACTTACAACCCCACGCGTAAGAGGGTTGTCAATCCCTCCTTGGTAAAAAGATAGATTAAGTTGTATGAAATTGGATAATTATATCTGAATAAAACACAAAATAAAATAAGTAAAGAAAAGTGCAGCAATGTATTTTTGGGTTTTTGGAATAATAGATCTGAAAACAAATATGGTAAAAGATAGATCGTAAAGCAATATGATAAAAGATAGACCTGGGGGACGTAGATTTCAGTAGTCGCTTCTCTCGAGAAAATAACATACGATGGGTAAACAAATTACTGTTGGGAAATTGATAGAAGAACAAATAATTATGACGATATCCAAGGAAATGATCATGAATATATGTATCAAGCCTAAAATTAGTAGACCGACTCCTGCCTGCATCTACTACTATTACTCCACACATCGACCGCTATCCAGCATGCATCTAGTGTATTAAGTTCATGGAGAAACATAGTAATGCAATAAGAACAGTGACATGATGTAGACAAGATCTATTCATGTAGGAATATACCCCATCTTTTTATCCTAAATAGGAATGATACATGTGTGCCTCGGTACCCCTTCTGTCACTGGGTGAGGACACCGCAATATCGAACCCATCACAAAGCACCTCTTCCCGTTGCAAGAAAAATCAATCTAGTTGGCCTAACCAAACCAAAGATTCGGAGAAGAAATACGAGGCTATAAATAACCATGCATATAAGAGATCAAAGAAGACTCAAATAATATTAATGGATAGATCTGATCATAAAATCGAACTTCATCGGATCCCAACAAACACATCGCAAAAAGTCATTACATCAAATAGATCTCCAAGAGACCATTGTATTGAGAATCAAAAAGAGAGACGAAGCCATCTAGCTACTGCCTACGGACTCGTAGGTGTATGGTGAACTACTCATGGATGATCGGAGGAGCACCAGTGAGGAGGATGAACCCCTCCGTGATTGTGTTCCCCTCTGGCAAGGTGCGGGAATAGGGCTCTAGATTGGATCTCATGGTTCTGGAACCTGCGGCAGCTGGAATTGTGTTTCGTCGACTCCCCTAGGGTTTCTGGAATATTTGGGTATTTATAGAACTGCGAGGCGGTGGAGGAGACCCTCGTGGACAATGTAGGCAATTTGTATATCACTCTTGTGTAAAAAATTCAGAATTTTGTGTCACTTCTGTGAATTTAAACAATTCTGTTACTGCATGCAAAAGTTTCTGTTTTTCAACAGGATCAAATCAACTATCACCAAACATGATCCCAAGGGCTTTAATTAACACAAAACTAACTAAAACATAAAAAACACAATCATAACAGAGGCATAATTGTGCAAACACTCAAGAATAGAAATAAAAAGGCAAAAATAAAGTTTATTCATTGGGTTGCCTCCCAACAAGCGCTATCGTTTAAGGCCCCTAACTAGGCATAAAGCATAGTTCAAGTATTTTCATCTTTGGTTTTTGCCCCATAGGATGCCCTTATGATTGATTCATATGGTGGCTTAATTCTTGTTCTAGGGAAGTGTTCCATACCCTTTCTTGGTGGAAACTGAAATTTAATATTCCCTTCTTTCATATCAATCACGGCACCTATAGTGCGTAAAAACGGTCTACCAAGTATAATGGGACAAGACGGGTTGCAATCAATATCAAGAACAATAAAGTCTATGGGCACATAATTCCTATTTTAAAGAATAAGGACATCATTAATTCTTCCAAGGGCTTTTTAATAGTAGAATCCTCCAAGTGCAAATTAAGAGAACATTCTTCAATATTGGTAAGACCAAGCACATCACATAAAGATTTCGGAATTATGGAAACACTAGCAACCAAATCACATAAAGAAAAGCACTCATAATTTTTAAGCTTGACTTTAATAGTAGGTTCCCACTCATCATATATTTTCCAGGAATTGAGATCTCTAATTCCAACTTTTCTTCTAAAGCTTTCATCATGGCATCGACAATATGTTTAGTAAAAGCTTTATTTTGTTCATAGGCACGGGGTGAATTTATCATGGATTGCAACAAAGAAATACATTCAATCAAAGAGAAATTGTCATAATTAAAGTATTTGTACTCCAGAAGAGTGGGCACATCACTAGTTAAAGTTTTGACCTCTCCAAACCCACCTTTATAAATTTTTCATCAAGATTTTCACCCTCCAAATCATCTGGACGACTTCTAGCTAAAGTTGACTCTTCTTCAGTCCCTTTATCATCAATTTTAATATTACTAAACAAGGAATCAATAGAAGAATCACCAATCATTTTAATGTCTTCATAATTTTTTATCCTGTAGAGAAATTGGCTTAGCGGCCATTTTATTTACTAGTGTAGCTTGTGCATCAGATATTTTGCCTAACAAATTTTCAGTAGGAGCATACTTGGATTGGAGATTAGAAACTTCCCTACTAACATCATCAAGTTGTTTTGTTATAGCATCTAGCAGAGTAGAGTGTTCTTACTCCTCGGTAAAATACTTATTGTGCTCAAATTGTGTAGTCATATATTCCATGGTACTTTTCTCAATCTCAAGCAAAATATTGGGGTAAGGAATATCATAATACTTTCTTTGAGACATCGCGACTACGCAAACAAGATTGCAAGAAAATAGATAGATCTGACTAGAAAAAGGCGAACGAAAAAGAAGGCGAATAAGAAGGCAAATTTTTGTGAAGTGGGGAAGATGAAAATGAGAGGCAAATGGAAAATAATGTAAATTGCAAGGAGATGATATTTGTGATTAGGCCTGATAGATGTTGATGATGTCTCACCGGCAACGGCGCCATAAATTCCTTTGATGTGGCTAGACTATGTCGATATTTCCCCAAAGAGGAAGGGATGATGCAACATAGCTACGGTAAGTATTTCCCTCAGTTGTGAAACCAAGGTAACAATCCAGAGGGGTTGTCAATCCCTTCTTGGTAAAAATATGGATTAATATGTATGAGATTTGATAAATAGATCTGAATAAAACACAAAATAAAATAAGTAAATAAAAAGTGCAGCAAGGTGTTTTGGGGTTTTTGGAATAATAGGTCTAGAAACAAATACGGTAAAAGATAGACCGGAAAGCAATATGATAAAAGATAGACCCGGGGGTCGTAGATTTCACTAGTGGCTTCTCTTGAGAAAATAACATACGATGGGTAAACAAATTACTGTTGGGAAATTGATGGAAGAACAGATAATTATGACGATATCCAAGGCAATGATCATAAATATAGGCATCACGTCCAAGATTAGTAGACCGACTCCATCCTGCATCTACTACTATTACTCCACACATCGACCTCTATCCAGCATGCATCTAGTGTATTAAGTTCAGGGAGAAACAGAGTAATGCAATAAGAACGATGACATGATGTAGACAAGATCTATTCATGTAGGAATAGACCCCATATTTTTATCCTTAATAGCAACGATACATGCGTGCCTCGCTACCCCTTGTGTCACTGGGTACACAAAGCACCTCTTCCCATTGCAAGAAAAATCAATCTAGTTGGCCTAACTAAACCAAAGATTGGAGAAGAAATACGAGGCTATAAATAACCATGCATATAAGAGATCAAAGAAGACTCAAATAATATTCATGGATATAGATCTTATCATAAACTCGAACTTCATAGGATCCCAACAAGCACACCGCAAAAAGTCATTACATCAAATTGATCTCCAAAATACCATTGTATTGAGAATCAAAAAGAGAGAAGAAGCCATCTTGTCAGTGTTTTGGGAATTAGGGTACCCAAACTTGCCTGCCTGCGGCCCACGACGTGGCTTGCTCAACGGCCTGGAACGGCCCATCTATAAGACCGCTAAGAGAAGACCGTCGCGAGGGGCCAAGCCTCGCGAGGCGGGCGACACAAAGACCTTCCAGAGGAGCGACTGAAAGCACAATTGCTCCCTGGGTGATTTTGAGCTTAATCAAAAAATGGTAACCCCATTATGAGCTCAAACGATGAGTATGACCTACGGTCAAGTGTCATCACTTGACTCCTCAGTCAATATACTCTAACATAGGTGTCTTTGTCGCCGACCTCCTCTAGATGAAGTTCTCTAGTGTTTCTTCATTCCCCATCTTCGTGCTCTTGCATATGCTTCTTGCTTGTTTGTTCCCCTTATCAAAAAAACTTCATCTATATTTATTTTCCTTTTGTATGATTTTCGCTGTATTTTCTGCATCTAATTCATTGCAAATCCTCGTGAGATTTCGATTGCCAAGTGAGCTGAGTTGAAAAAAAAATTCCTCTACCTTGAACTCGGACTCACCGATTCTTTCCTATCGGCTAGACCGAACTACAAGGATTACTTGTAGATAGTTCATCGGTACAACCGACGCAGACTAACCCGGTCTGACTGATATGCATCATCCCTGACACTGTCAACTCAGCGTCACCGATGAACACGGATCCATGTTACCGATTTCACTACTGAGAGAACTTTTTGCCATTACAAATTTCATTTCTTATCCAGCTCCACTCGATGATTCTTATCCTCTACTCGCATCTTAAACTACATGCTACTTTGTAGTGTGTCTCGAGGACGAAACCTATTTCACTCATGCTCCAAAAGATCCCTTCTTGGAAATTCATGTAAAAGGGAGAGAGAGAGAGCACATCAAAGCTTATCACATGGAAGAGAGAGCTAGCTTCTCCAGATGCTTATTAACAATAGAGGAGAGAAGTCACATGTCTTTAAGAGGGGAAAGACATGTTAATGTATGGTTGTGTGTACCATTTCTTGCTTTGTTTTTTGCCCTGATTTTCTCTTACCCCACCTTCTCCCATTATCCAATACCAGATTCAGGGGGAGAAAGAGTTCATATCTAGGGGAAGAAAATCTTTGGAATTCATTGAATATCTTTAATCTTTGGGGACATGTCCATATCCAAATAGAGTACTAAGTACTCACTCATTACATGTCATCCCAGTCATGGTACTCTCGTGGTCTCCTAAACTTGCTTTATTTAGAGTGTTCTTGTGTTATCTAACCTTGTTTTCTCAAGCTCATCTCTTACAAAGCCAGCCCAAGACCACAAGGTAAGTATATGCATCACATGATGATATCTTGCTGATGTACATATTGTTTGCAAGAAGGACTCATGAACATGAAGGTACACTTCCTGTATCTATATCATTTGCTCTGATGCATATAGCCAAGCTACATGTAACTCATTGCTTGCTTTGACATGCTTATGCATTCACATGCTCTTACATACTATCTTTACATAATTGCATACATGTAGGGGGAGTCTATGCGTGTTACATGTCTTTTCGAAGCTTTACTTGTTACTCTTCATCTTTATCTAAAGCTTTGATGTATGTTGTCATCAATTAACAAAAGGGGGGAGACTGAAAGCACAAGTGCTCCATGGGTGATTTTGGTAATTAATGACAACATATCGGCGACTGCTACGCGTCATCCGACTGATTTCCCATGGGAAATCAGTCGGGTCAGCCGCCATCCGGTCCATCCCACTAAGCCGCTAGATTGAGTCAACGCATCATCTCCTCCTTTCTCCCAAGTAAGCAAACAAAAAATCACGAAGCAGCAGCCCGCCGTACCTTGGTCAGTCAGCGGACTTGCAGCCCGTCAACGATGGTAGCAACACCGGCAAGGGCTACATCCCAATTGCGGCGGTCTCCAATGAAAAGCTGCATTGCAGACTCGCAACACCAGTGACCTTAGGGTCACCCCATCCATCAAGCAACACCGATGATTGCTCCGTCGTAGTGCCGATGGCCGTAGACAAGTGCTTCATCGCAGCACCGTCCTGCTGCATACGACATGCAGCACCGGCAGCGCCGATGGTCGCCAAAAAGTGCTTCATGGCATCATTATCCCGCCCCATCCGGCATGCATCACCGACGAGTGCTCCATTGATGGCTGCTGAAGAGTGCTTCACTGCACCATCGTCTCACCCCATCCGACATGCAGCACTGGCGAGCCAACGATCGCCGCCGAGTGCTTCATTGCAGCACCAATGAGTGTTGCATCGTAGCATTGACGGCCGCAGCGGAGTACTCGCAGCACGAATGAGTGTTGTGTCGTAGCGTCGACGGCTACTAACAAGTGCTTCATCGCAACATCGGTTTCCTGCCCCATCAGGCATGCAACATCGGCGAGTGCTCCGTTGTAGCACCGATGGCCGCCGAAGAGTGCTTAATTGCAGCACCGACATTCCTGCCCCATCTGGCTTGCTAGCAAGTGCTAAGGATGCTGGAACGGAGCTGCAAACATGGTGAAGCGACGGCGGCCCAGCGTGGAGGTGGGATGGTGTGACGCTCCGAGACCGATGCACCAGGTGTCTCCCAGTTATTCGCTGTCGTTGCCATGTCTTTCTGCTTGCGTGTTGCATTTTTCCATGTCATCATGTGCATTCCATCTTCATGTTTTCAAAAACTTGCATCCGTCCGGGTTTCCCAGTTTTCCCCGTTGTCCGTTCTGAGCCCAGACACACTCGCACGCGCCTGCGACATGTTTGAAATGTTATTTTATAAGTGGCCAGAGAATGTTCTCAAAATGGGATGAAAGTTGGCGTGCAGCCTTATTATAGTGTAGATAGACCTCCTGTCAAATTTCATCACATTCGGAGTTTTTTTGATGACCCAACGGACAACTATAGCGACAATATAGTCGGTCAAACATCGGAGGTTTTCGGTCTCTGGAAACAGTTGTTGGGCCTATATGCTCTTCTCTCTCAGACCCACTCCCACTCTAAACCAGCCCTCTAGCCCACCCACACCACCCTCTTGTCCGGAACCGTCCGATTGAGATCAGAGGGCTCCGAAACCACCCCTAGACCCAAACCATAGCCTCCCCTGCTATAAATATAACCTCCCCCTTCCAAATCTGGTCATCCCTCTCCTCCCTTGTTTCCCGTGCCATCCAAACCAGCCGCCGCCATCCTCCTTGTTTTCTGGCACCCTCCACCTCGTCCCCGCCACTTGGCGTGTAGCCATTGGCTGCGCCGCCACCCAGCGCCGCCCGTGGCTAGTGGCAAGCCGCCACGTAGCCTCCCCGTGCCCCTCCACCGCACCGCGGCCCGCCCGGCCCGACCGCAGCCCACCCGACGCGAAGTGGCCCACCACCGGATCCCACTCGTCCCGAGCCCCTCTAACCTCCCTCGCCTGGATCGGGCAGTGCCCGATCTCCATCGCCGCCGTCCTGCACTCGTCGCTCATCGGAGCCTCGCCGTCGGCGAGCACCTCCGACCCAGGCCAGTGCCCCGCGTCCCCTCTCGTTTCTTCTCCCTCAATTTCTCTCTCTCTGCTCCTCGCCACTACCGCCGCCCTACAGGAACCACCGCCGCCTCTTGTGGACGTAGTCGTCGGTGCCGTCCAATGCCGGGAACGGGCAACCCATGCCTGAATCTGGTCTCCACCGCCGCGGATCCGCCTCCCCAGCTGTCTCGCGCCCTGGACCTCGCCGGAGCCGCGCTAGGCCATCACTGTTGTCCTGCTCCGAGGCGAAGCATGGCCCGCTCGATCCTCTGCTCCGTTGACTTTCTTCACCTCCCCTTGGGCCAGATCCGTGCCAAGGCCCAGCTCGCCTCGATCCGTCTCCACGCGCAGCCCAGTGCCGCGCCAAGCCCACAGCCCCGCCGACCTGCTTCACCACCTTGGGCCGAAGCCCATGGGTGAGCAGCCCCTCTGCTCTGTTGGGCCAACCAGTTTCGGCCCGACTGTGTTTTTTTCTGTCCATGCGATTTGCCTAATATTCCAGAGAGTGCAGTTCTGCAGAAAAGCCCTCCATGTTCATGCATATAATAACTCCACGACCGTGCATCGCATGTAAATAATTTATATATGTAAAATGCTTAGATTTTTTTCTAGTTTCATAATTTCCAACTTTCATCCATGTTTGAAATGTTTAAATGTGTTGTTTGATTAATTTTCTTAAATGACATGTTAAAATGATTTACTTCATAACTAAATAACCGTAGCTCCAAATTTAATAAACTTTATATGTAAATCGGGTAGAAAAATGCATAGATTAACATGATGGCATTACTTTGCATGTTTAACAACTCTAAAATATGGTTTAGGGAAGGACAATACCAACTCTAAAATTTGCATATGAGGATTTTCCGGAATTGTTGTTTGATGTTCCGGCCTCATTAAACTTGTCTAGTTAGATAGTTTCTTTATGCTTCACCCCTTGCCATGTTTAATAACATTTAATATTGTTGGGTACCTAAACGGGAGAGAACTAACTAATTGAATGTGGTGTTTCGTCGATATGCAACTCGTTGCATATTGAGCTCCACTTAACTTGTAGTTTTGTTTGTGCACTTTGTCATGCCGTGCATATTTAAACCGGACATGCATCATACTTGATTGTGCATCATGCCATGTTTATGCTTGTTGGTTTACCATGTTGTTTGCTCCTTTCCGGTGTTGCTTCTTCTTGTTAGTTCTGGTAACGTCGCGTTTGTGAGGATCCGCTCGACTACGTCCGTTTGTCTTCTTCATGGACTCGTTCTTCTTCCTTGCGGGATTCCTGGCAAGATGACCATTACCCTCGATATCACTTCTATCTTTGCTTGCTAGTTGTTCACTCTATCGCTATGTCGCGCTACCTACCACTTGTTTATCATGCCTCCCATATTGCCATGTCAAGCCTCTAACCCACTTATACGTCTCTGTCGTATCTACTTTTCCAAACACTTTTGCCCTTGTTTTGGACTCTAACTTGCATGATTTGATTGGAACTAACCCGGACTGACGCTGTTTTCAGCAGAATTACCATGGTGTTATTTATGTGCAGAAACAAACGTTCTCGGAATGACCTAAAACTGCACGGAGCAACTTTTTGGAAAATATAAAAAATACCTGCAAAAGATGAAGGCCAGGGGGCCCACCACCTGTCCACGAGGGTGGGGGGCGCGCCCCCTACCTCGTGGGCCCCCTGGTGCCTCTCCGACTCCAACTCCAACTCTATATATTGTGTTTCGGGGAGAAAAAAATCAGAGAGAAGAATTCATCCCGTTTTACGATACAGAGCCGCCGCCAAGCCCTAAAACCTCTCGGGAGGGTAGATCTGGAGTCCGTTTGGGGCTCCAGAGAGGGGATTCCGTCCCCATCATCATCATCAACCATCCTCCATCACCAATTTCATGATGCTCACAGCCATGCGTGAGTAATTCCATCGTAGGCTTGCTGGACGGTGATGGGTTGGATGGGATCTATCATGTAATCGAGTTAGTTTTGTTAGGGTTTGATCCCTAGTATCCACTATGTTCTGAGATTGATGTTGCTATGACTTTGCTATGCTTAATGCTTGTCACTAGGGCCCGAGTGCCATCATTTCAGATCTGAACCTATTATGATTTCATCAATATATGAGTGTTCTTGATCCTATCTTGCAAGTCTATAGTCACCTATTATGTGTTATGGTCCGTTAACCCCGAAGTGACAATAATCGGGATACTTACCGGTGATGACCGTAGTTTGAGGAGTTCATGTATTCACTATGTGTTAATGCTTTGTTCCGGTTCTCTATTAAAAGGAGGCCTTAATATCCCTTAGTTTCCGTAAGGACCCCGCTGCCACGGGAGGGTAGGACAAAAGATGTCATGCAAGTTCTTTTCCATAAGCACGTATGACTATGTTCGGAATACATGCCTACATTATATCAATGAACTGGAGCTAGTTCTGTGTCACCCTAGGTTATGACTGTTACATGATGAACCGCATCCGGCATAATTATCCATCACTGATCCATTGCCTACGAGCTTTCCATATATTGTTCTTTGCTTATTTACTTTCCCGTTGCTATTGCTATCATCACTACAAAATACCAAAAACATTACTTTTACTACTGTTACCTTTTTTTACTGTTACCACTACTATCATATTACTTTGCTACTAAATACTTTGCTGCAGATACTAAGTTTCCAGGTGTGGTTGAATTGACAACTCAGCTGCTAATACTTGAGAGTATTCTTTGGCTCCCCTTGTGCCGAACCAATAAATTTGGGTTGAATACTTTACCCTCGAAAACTGTTGCGATCCCCTATACTTGTGGGTTATCAAGACTATTTTCTGGCGCCGTTGCCGGGGAGCATAGCTCTATTCTTTAAGTCACTTGGGATATATATCTGCTTATCATTATGAAGAACTTGAAAGATCCAAACCAAGATTTATCCCTCAACTACGAGGGGAGGTAAGAAACTGCCATCTAGCTCTGCACTTGATTCACCTTCTATTTTGAGTAAGCTTGCTACACCAAAAACTGCTTGTGCTATTCTTTCTGATATGTCGCATGTTATTGATGATGCTACTTCCGCTATACATGATACTTATGATGAAACTAATTCTATGCTTGATACTACCGTGACACTTGGTGAATTTCTTGATGAACAACTTGCTAGGGCTAGATAGATTGAAAATATTGAATCTGATGATACCGATTGTCGGTGTCAAAACTGGCGGATCTCGGGTAGGGGGTCCCGAACTGTGCGTCTAGGCGGATGGTAACAGGAGACAAGGGACACGATGTTTTTACCCAGGTTCGGGCCCTCTCGACGGAGGTAAAACCCTACTCCTGCTTGATTAATATTGATGATATGGGTAGTACAAGAGTAGATCTACCACGAGATCAAGGAGGCTAAACCCTAGAAGCTAGCCTATGGTATGATTGTTTTTCGTCCTACGGACTAAAACCCTCAGGTTTATATAGACACCGGAGAGGGCTAGGGTTACACAGAGTCGGTTACAATGGTAGGAGATCTACATATCCGTATCGCCAAGCTTGCCTTCCACACCAAGGAAAGTCCCTTCCGGACACAGGACGAAGTCTTCAATCTTGTATCTTCATAGTCCAGGAGTCCGGCGGAAGGTATAGTCCGGCTATCCGGACACCCCCTAATCCAGGACTCGTTCAGTAGCCCCTGAACCAGGCTTAAATGACGACGAGTCTAGCACGCAGATTGTCTTCGGCATTGCAAGGCGGGTTCCTCCTCCAAGTACTTCATAGAATATTTTGAACACAAAGGTAGTGTCCGGCTCTGCAAAATAAGTTTCCACATATTGCCATAGAGAGAATAATATTTACACAAATCTAATCTGCTGACGTATTCCGTAGCGTGACATCACACCACGGCCAAGTCTTTATTCAAATCGTTTTACTGTCCCACCGCAGCGCGTTTAGCGAGGCGGTTTCCTTGGCACGTCTTGTCAAAGCAGAGATCGTGTCCCCTTATTCCGGGATTCTCATCAATACGGGCTTGGGTAACCCAACTGCACCATTGATTGCGGCACTTGGGAGATAAGCGAGTTTTACCAGGCTGGTGGGGACGCATAGTCGCGTCCGCCCATATAAGGGGATAAGGATCCACCTTTTCATCCATGCCTTCTTCCTCCTTTGCCTATCCATTTCCGCGCACTCGAGCTTCAGCGCCCAAGTCCGCACACCCCACCTCAACCTTCTCCAGCCATGTCCGGAGCGGGAGGCAAGTGGATGGTCTCCTCCGTCACGGAAGGACACATCAAAAAGCTGAGGAAGGCTGGATACTTGTCTAACGACATTGCGCACCGGCTTCCCGAAGAGGGGCAGCTCATCCCCACCCCTAGGCCCCATGAGAGGGTGGTGTTCCTCCCCCATTTCCTTCGCGGACTGGGCTTCCCTCTCCACCCATTTGTCCGGGGGCTCATGTTCTACTATGGCCTGGATTTCCACGATCTGGCCCCGAACTTTGTCCTCAACATCTCGGTATTTATCGTCGTGTGCGAGGCTTTCCTTTGCATCCGCCCCCATTTCGGCCTATGGCTCAAGACTTTCAATGTCAAGCCGAAGGTGGTGCACGGCACCCAGGCAGAGTGCGGAGGCGCCATGGTGGGCAAGATACCCAACATCCTATGGCTCGAGGGCTCCTTCATGGAGACCCTAAAGGGGTGGCAATCGGGGTGGTTTTACATCACCGAGCCGCACGACCCTGAATGGGTCGCATCCCCCGAGTTCTGATCCGGACCCCCTACGCGGCTCACCTCCTGGAAAGAGACGGGCCTATCGTGGGGTAAAAAAGGAGAGCTGACCGGACTCCAAACATGCGTCCAAACCCTGGTGGACAAGAAGCTCAAACTTGTTAACGTAGTCCAGGTTATGCTCATCCGCCGGATCCTCCCATGTCAACAACGGGCTTTCAACCTGTGGGAGTTCGACCCGGCACAGCACCGAACTCTGAGCAGGCTCTTCGACACGACGTACGAAGATGCCTGGAAGGTGCTTTTCAAGGGCGCCGAGGCCCCCGCATCCGGTACCGAGGATCGCGGATTCAGCACGCAGCGTCACGCTAGTGCGATAAGCTGTTTTTACCTTTTACAGGGTATTAGTTTTTCATAGTTTGACTCCATGTGGGATCTAAGCTCCCTTACCTTTGACAGGATTGGCAGGAGACGTCCAGACAGATCAACTGTCCGGCTCCTTTGCCCGAAGGCCCGGCGGACGCTCTCTTGGCGAAGCTGCTGGTTCCGGCACCCTATGTGGTGCCGGAGAAGAAGGCCAAGAAGAAGGCCACGGGGACTCGAAAGAGTGCCCGGCACCTGGAGGTGTCAGATTCATCATCCGACGACTCCAAGACGCACTCCTCCTGTGAAGACGAGGAGGAGGAAGAAGAGACCTCTCCCCCTCCAGCGGGGGGAGGGAAGAAAAGGAAGGCCGCCCCAACTGGGGAGGCCGAAGGGTCCAAGAAGGGGAAGACCCTTCCTCTGAACTACTCCACCAACGCCGATGACGGCGAAGAGGAGTGGCCGCACAGGGCCAAGCCCCTGGCGAGATCGTAAGTATTCGGACACCAGAGCAATTCATAGTGTTCCTTTCTTGCACAGCTCCTCCTTACGCCGAATATGACTATGCAGTCCGCCCAAGGCCGGGCTCGACAAGTCGTCGAGCGGCTCCCTGGATTCGTCGGACGTGAATTCACTTCCGCCCGCTACCTCCCCCCACCCTACGGATGCCGCCGAGGTGCTGTCCCAACAGGTTCCAAGCCAGGAGGAGGTGGTCCTGGAGGCGCCGCAAGGCGACCTCCCGGACTCCAGGTGCAAAGGGGATAAAACCCCCAAGGGCTCCGAGTCCGTCCTTGAGTCGGACACCGCGCCGGAACCTTCAACAGTTCCGGACTCCGGTAGGAAGCCTCCTTCCAAGAGGAGGAAGCCTACCGAGCCGGTGACATCCGTCCAAACGGAGGCACCAGACAATTTGCTGGAGGTGCTTAACGGCGCCTCCATCGACGAGGAGCACCGCACTATTATGAGTGCGGTGATCCAGAAGGTTCAGTCCGCCAAGAGTGGACTGACTGAAGCCTGTGCCAGCCTTCTAACAAGCTTTGAGGTAAGTAAAGAATATGTAAAAATATTACTGCATAGACAGTAGCCCCTGATGCTCTGTTCGGCGTTCGGAAAGAAAATCCGAATAGAGGATCTAATAACATTCGCAGGAGTCTAACATAATCAAGTCAATATGTGTATGCAGGCTTCACTGCTGGCCTCCGCCGCACTGACTACGAAGGTGGATACGTTGAAGCAAAACCTCAGGCGGTCCGAGAACGAGCTTGACCATGCCAAGAGGCAACTCGAGGAGAAGGAAGGTAAGTAATACCTTGCGCAAGTATATAGAGAAGATGTGGTTGCAAAAAATGACAGGATCAACGTGCTATTATAGGGGCCATGACCGAGGTGGCAACCCTTAAGAAAGCGCTGTCCGAGGCTGAAAACAGAGCGTCCGCGGAGCGCACAGAGAGAGGGAAGCAGGAGGCGCGGGTGGAGGAGGTGCAGAAAGAGCTCCAGGCTCTCGTGAAAAAACACGAGAGTTTGGAGCTTGACTCAAAGACGCAAGCGTACGAGCTTGCGGCAGCCCTTGAAAGCGCGAAGTCTGCCAAGGCCGAAGCCCAGAAGGCCCTCCAAGAAATTGAAGCAATGAAGAAGATAGCGGCGGGTAAGGCATTCATTATGCAAAGAAAGCACGTGAAAGTGAATTACTTGTTACTTACCCGAGTCCGGAGCTCTCCAGGAGCATTCGTAGATTTGCCCCGCAGTGCGTCTGATGCCGCCGCCTACTACCGATCCGAGGAGGGAGCTCGACGGAGAAGGTGTTCTGGTCTCAGTATGCTGAGGCCGGACACCTGGTGCCTTTGAGAAACCAGCTGAAGCAAATGGTCGAGCTCCACAAGGTGGCCGAACAGGCCATAAAGGGCCTCATAGTTCGGCTTTGGCCTGGAGAGGCTCTGCCTGGGAGCTACTTCGGGCTGGTGAGGCGGCTGGTGGATGCCTGTCCACGACTTGAAGTAATCAAGCGCTCCGTTTGCATCGAAGGTGCCCGTAGGGCGCTTGCCCGTGCTAAAGTGCACTGGGGCAAGATGGATGCAGAGAAGCTAGTGAAGGACGGGCTGCCGTCGGGCAAGGAGCATCGCGTCCCGGAAGCGTATTATGAGGGTGTCCTGAAGGGTGCCCGCCTTATAGCGGATGAATGCTCCAAAGATGTAATTTTTGAGTAAACTCGCATTTGTGATCATGTACGCTGAAAACTTGCTCATATGCGCTAAGCAACGCTTTTGAATTTAAAATATTACCTTCTGTGCGGCCGTTTATCAAATTTGAGAGATGGCGAGTCGTCGGCTTTTGCCCCCATGCCACGAGTGCTGGGGTGTTCGGGATAAACATGAGCGCTCCTTTTCCCATTCTTGGGTCCTTCGAGGGAGGCGCTAAACACAACGAACGAGGCAATCGGACTATAATGCTTGAACACTCTCACTTAGCCATAGAATTCTATAATTTTAAATTTCGGCGAAGCCCCTAATGTTCGAAAGACCGAGTTCGGGGCGCTATCCACGCCTAGGCCAGACAAAGCCGACTCCTCGCTCTAAGCGGCATAAGTCTTTAGGGACTCGAAAACCTCTCCAACAGCGACCAGCTCTCGCCTTATCATGACAGTCAGTTTTAGCTTTCTCTACTGAGGTGCTTAGCCCAGCTCAACTGGGGCACAATCGCAGTAGGTCTCCTAGTGCTACCTTAGCCAATATGACGGAACGTAAGGTACCAAAACATAGGAGCCGGGCAAACCCAACTATTGACCCAAGACATGATTCGTTGCCGACGCATATAATGCTACAAGTTCGGGGTGCCGCACTTGTGAAAGTGTTCGGACTTCTCACACCGTGTTGTGGGGTACTTATGCCCCTGGCGTATTGGCCATACCAAAGTGTACGGGTGCAACATGTCATTAATGAACATATATTCGTAAAAAAGAGTAATGCAATAATAGACGGAAGCTATGCATTGTTTATTTAAAAAGGCTGCGATCAAAGCAGAATGATACAAATAGTACGATAAGCAAAAGATGGGACTATTTAACATGTCCTTTCCAGGGGCGAGCTGCGGAATGGTATGTGAAACAGGTATACTGCTCGTTATAGAGACCACCTTAGAGTTCCATAGTGCGGCGTAGCTTTCTGCTCCCCTGGTTGTTGTATCGTTTGTGCGGCAATTGTACTGTCGGACAGGCCTTCCGAAGAGTGGAGTCCTGAAAGTAAGAGAAAATGAAGAAGTCGGCAGCCCCTAGTGTGGTTTAAGCCGTGTTTCGGGCGTGCCGTGATGGTGCCCCTCCCCCTTTGCCCATGGTATTTCCAGAGCGTAGTTATGTACGCGCAACACTGGTTTCGCAAGTTCGCGAGGGCTGGGGTTGGGGCCGCATTGCTATGCTTGCTCGGAATGTGCCAGGCGGTCTTGTTGTAGGTTACTAAGGGCACGCTTGACGGTGTCCAAACTTTTAATGGCTGGACTGGAGAATTGCCTTGAGAGGCTGCTTTGTACTTCCGCTGCGATAGCCGCCGTATGCTCCTCCGTTCGGAGAGAGCGTTCGGTGTTTCCATTGACCGTGATGACTCCTCGAGGGCCTGGCATCTTGAGCTTAAGGTATGCGTAGTGCGGCACCGCATTGAACTTGGCAAATGTGGTTCGCCCGAGCAGTGCGTGATAGCCATTGCGGAACGGGACTATGTCGAAGATTAACTCCTCGCTTCGGAAATTATCCGGAGATCCGAAGACCACTTCAAGTGTAACTGAGCCTGTACAGTTGGCCTCTACACCTGGTATGACGCCTTTAAAGGTCGTTTTAGTGGGTTTAATCCTCGAGGGATCGATGCCCATTTTCCGCATTGTATCCTGGTAAAGCAGGTTCAGGCTGCTGCTGCCGTCCATAAGGACTCTAGTGAGGTGAAATCTGTCAATAATTGGGTCTAGAACCAATGCGGCGAATTCTCCATGATGGATGCTAGTGGGGTGGTCCCTTCGATCAAAAGTGATTGGGCAGGAGGACCATGGGTTGAACTTTGGGGCGACTGGCTCCATCGCGTATACGTCACTTAGCGCACGCTTCCGCTCCCTCTTGGGGACGTGGGTTGCGTATATCTTGTTCACCGTCCGCACTTGTGGGGGAAAACCTTTCTGTCCACTGTTGATCGGCGGCCGGGGCTCCTCCTCGTCATCGCTATGCAGCCCCTTGTCTCTGCTTTCGGCATTTAACTTGCCTGCCTTCTTGAACACCCAACAATCCCTGTTGGTGTGATTGGCTGGTTTTTCGGGGGTGCCATGTATCGGCATGAGCGGTCGAGTATTCGGTCCAAACTGGACGGGCCCGGAGTATTTCTTTTGAATGCCTTTTTCCGCTGACTGGGTTTAGAGCCTCTGAATCTGGCATTAACTGCCGTATCCTCAATATTGTCGCCGTTAATGCGGCGCTTTTGCTTGTTGCGACATGACCTGCCACTGCTGTCCTTGGTATCCGAATTACCAGGGCTCTTTGTCATGTTATTGCTGCGAGCTAGCCAGCTGTCTTCTCCCGCGCAAAAGCGGGTCATAAGTGTCGTGAGGGCTGCCATAGATTTCGGCTTTTCCTGTCCTAGGTTCCGTGCAAGCCACTCGTCGCGGATGTTATGCTTGAAGGCTGCTAGGGCCTCTGCGTCCGGACAGTCGACGATTTGATTTTTCTTGGTTAGGAACCGTGTCTAGAATTGTTTGGCCGATTCCTCTGGCTGCTGAATTATGTGGCTTAGGTCATCGGCGTCTGGTGGTCGCACATAAGTGCCCTGGAAATTGTCGAGGAATGCGGCTTCCAGGTCCTCCCAACAACCAATTGATTCTGCTGGCAAGCTGTTAAGCCAATGCCGAGCTGGTCCTTTAAGCTTGAGTGGGAGGTATTTGATGGCGTGTAGGTCATCACCGCGGGCCATGTGGATATGAAGGAGATAGTGCTCGATCCATACCGCAGGATCTGTTGTGCCATCGTATGATTCGATGTTCATGGGTTTGAAACCCTTGGGGATTTGATGATCCATTACTTCATCTGTGAAGCATAGTGGGTGTGCGGCGCCTCTGTATTGGGCTATATCACGACGCAGCTCAAATGAGCTTTGTCTACTGTGTTCGGCCCGGCCGGATTTACTGTATCCTGTGTGATGAGTACCGTCTCGTGCCGTGGGGTGCCCACGCGATCCGTAGATCGATCTTGTTTGCCTTGCCTTGTCTTCCAATATATCTTGCGGGTCTGGCACATTTTCCCGTTCCTTGGTATTTTTTAAGCGGCGCTGGGGTGCGGCTTGAGTGGAGGGCCGAGAGGCCTCTCTGTCGCGGCCACGAGGTGGCCAGTCGGCCACGTCATGTGCTGGTGATGTGGGTGCTTCCTCCTCAAATCGGGGTAGCGACCTGTGCTTTGGGTAGCTCTTGGAGGGGCGTTCGAGTTCATACTCTTCGGCCGCAAGGACTTCAGTCCATCTGTCAGCTAGCAAGTCTTGATCAGCTCTAAGCTGTTGCTGTTTTTTCTTGAGGCTACTCGTAGTGGCCATAAGCCTGCGCTTGAAGCGCTCCTGCTCGACGGGATCCTCAGGCACGACAAATTCGTCGTCGTCGAGGCTTGCCTCGTCTTCGGAGGGAGGCATATAATTATCGTCCTCGACCTCTCTGTCTGCCGCTCTCTCATGAGGGTTGTCTTCTCCATCCTCCTGTGATGAATCTTGCTGGAGGTGGTTATCTTCGGCACTGTCCGGGGTGTTATTATCTCCCGTGCCGGAATCACCGTTTTTGCTTTGGCGGGATTTAGAGCGGCACCGCTGACGCCGGCGCTTAGGCTGCTTCTTGGAGGGGTCATCCTCTGCTGTTCCATCGCCATTGCCTTCTTTTGGGGTGTCCACCATGTATATATCATATGACGAGGTGGCTTTCTAGTGCCCTATAGGCGCTGGTTCTTGATCGTCTCCTACATCGGCGTCCATACCGTCGATGTCTTCGAAGTCGAAGTCGAGCATGTTGGTTAAATCATCGACAGTGGCTATGAAGTGGGTGGTGGGTGGGCTTTGAATTTCTTCATCATCCGCATCCCAACCTTGCTGACCGTAGTCCAGCCAGGGCTCTCCTGATAAAGAGAGAGACTTTAGTGAATTCAGAATATCACCGAAGAGCGAGTGCTGAAAGGTGTCCGCGGCGGTGAACTCCATGATCGACGCCCAATCAGGTTCGATCGGTAGGGGCGCGGAGGGCTCGGAGTCTGGAGAGGAGTCCGACTCCTTGGAGTCACGGGCTTCGCAGAGAATAGGGCTGGTGTTTGGCTCGATCGCCATAGAGATTGCAGCCCCCGAGGCAGTGTCCAACCACCCATCCTCGATTGGCGCAGTTGGCTCCGAATTAAGGGTCAGAGCTGATGCGGGTGCGGCCTCTAGGGCACTGTTCGGCGGCAGAGCTAGATCATGCCCATCATGACAGTGTGGCGCGCTCGGCTGCGGCTCGAATCCGTCGAAGATCAAGTCTCCATGGAGGTCGGTCGTGTAGCTCAAACTTCCAAATCTGACCTGATGGCCAGGGGCGTAGCTTTCGATCTGCTCCAGATGACCAAGCGAATTGGCCCACAGTGCAAGCCGCCGAGTACGAAGATCTGTCCGGGTAGAAAGGTCTCACCCTGGATCGCATCGCTGTTTATGATCGTAGAAGCCATCGGGCCTAAAAGTGATGACACAAAGGAACTCTCAATGAAAGCACCAATGTCGGTGTCAAAACCGGCGGATCTCGGGTAGGGGGTCCCGAACTGTGCGTCTAGGCGGATGGTAACATGAGACAAGGGACACGATGTTTTTACCTAGGTTCGGGCCCTCTCGACGGAGGTAAAACCCTACTCCTGCTTGATTAATATTGATGATATGGGTAGCACAAGAGTAGATCTACCACGAGATCAAGGAGGCTAAACCCTAGAAGCTAGCCTATGGTATGATTGTTGTTCGTCCTACGGACTAAAACCCTCCGGTTTATATAGACACCGGAGATGGCTAGGGTTACACAGAGTCGGTTACAATGGTAGGAGATCTACATATCCGTATCGCCAAGCTTGCCTTCCACGCCAAGGAAAGTCCCTTCCAGACACGGGACGAAGTCTTCAATCTTGTATCTTCATAGTCCAGGAGTCCGGCCGAAGGTATAGTCTGGCTATCTGGACACCCCCTAATCCAGGACTCCCTCACTGATGAAAGTGATGATGAAGAATCACTTGTTATTCCTAAGGGTTATGTTTTTGATCAAGAAGCTTCTTTAGCTATTTTAGCTTGCAAACATAGATATTCAAAAGGTTATTAGCTAAATGGAATAAGCAATCTCTAAATGCTAGAATGAAACCTGACCCTGCTTTTGCTACTTCACCTATCTGTGTTACTGATAAGGATTATGAATTCTCTGTTGATCCTAATATAATTACTTTGGTTGAATCTGATCCTTTTCATGGCTATGAATCTGAAACTGTTGTGGCACATCTTACTAAATTAAATGATATAGCCACCTTGTTCACTACTGATGAGAGAACTCGTTACTTTTATATCCTTAAAATATTTCCGTTCTCATTAAAGGGTGATGCTAAGATATGGTTTAATTCTCTTGATCCTGGTTGTGTGCGTAGTCCCCAGGATATGATTTATTACTTCTCTGCTAAATATTTCCCTACTCATAAGAAACAAGCTGCTTTAAGGGATATATATAATTTTGTGCAAATTAAAGAAGAGAGTCTCGCACAAGCTTGGGGGAGGCTTCTCTAGTTACTTAATGCTTTGCCTGATCATCCTCTTAAGAAAAATGAAATACTTGATATCTTTTATAATGGACTAACCGATGCTTCCAGAGATTACCTGGATAGTTGTGCTGGTTCTGTTTTCAGGGAAAGAACGCCGGATGAAGCTGAAATTCTATTGAATAATATGTTGACAAATGAAAATAATTAGACACCTCCGGAGCCAATTCCTGAGCCAATTCCTAAACCAACTCCAAGGAAAAGGGGTATTCTATTTCTCAGTCCTAAAGATATGCAAGAGGCAAAGAAATCTATGAAAGAAAAAGGTATTAAAGCTGAAGATGTTAAGAATTTACCTCCTATTGAAGAAATACACGGTCTTAATTTACCGCCTATTGAAGAAACATATGGTCTTAATCCTTTACCTATTGAAGAAACTCATGGTCTTGATAACCCGACATAGGTAGTAAAGGTAAATTCTCTCTATAGATATGATAAAGCTGAAATCCCATTTACTAAGTTTGCTAGCCGATGCTTAGATGAGTTTGATAAATTTATGGCTAGGCAAGAAGACTTTAATGCTTATTTTGGTAGACAATTGAAATACAATTCAAATATGCTTGAACACTTGGGTGATTATATGGCTAATGTCAAAGGTGAACTTAAACTTATTAGTAAACATGCTTCTATGGTTACCACTCAAGTAGAACAAGTACTTAAAGCTCAAAATGATTTGCTCAATGAATTGAATAGTAAGGATAATGATAATGTTGTTCGAGTGGCTTCTAGAACTGGTAAAATGACTTAGGAACCTTTGTATCCTGAAGGCCACCCTAAGAGAATTGAGCAAGATTCTCAGAGAAATAATATAGATGCACCTAGTCCTTCTAAAAGGAAGAAAAAGAAAAATGATAGGACTTTGCATGCTTCTAGTGAACCTGTTACTGAAACACCTGAGATTCCAAATGATATTTCTATTTATGATGCTGAAACACAATCTGGTAATGAACTTGAAACTAGTGATAATGCTAATAATAATGTTCATGATGATGCTCAACCTAGTAATGATAATGATATAGAAATTGAACCTGCTGTTGATCTTGATAACCCACAATCAAAGAATCAACGTTATGATAAGAAATACTTTGTTTCTAGGAAACATGGTAAAGAAAGAGAGCCTTGGGTTCGAAAACCCATTCCTTTTCCTCCCAAACCATCCAAGAAAAAGGATGATGAGGATTTTGAGCGCTTTGCTGAAATGATTAGACCTATCTTTTTGCGTATGCGATTAACTGATATGCTCAAAACCAATCCTTGTGCTAAGTACATGAAAGATATTATTACAAATAAAAGAAAGATACTAGAAGCTGAAATTCCACCATTCTTGCTAATTGTACTTTTAAGGGTGGAATACCAAAGAAACTTGGAGATCCAGGAGTACCCACTATACCATGCTCCATTAAAAGAAACTATGTTAAAACTGCTTTATGTGATCTTGGAGCCGGTGTTAGTGTTATGCCTCTCTCTTTATATCATAGACTTGATTTGAATAAGTTGACACCTACTGAAATATCTTTGCAAATGGCTGATAAATCAACTACTATACCTGTTGGTATTTGTGAGGATGTGCCTGTTGTAGTTGCAAACGTTACTATTTTAACTGACTTTGTTATTCTTGATATTCCCGAGGACGATAGTATGTCTATTATTCTTGGAAGATCCTTTTTGAATACTGCAGGGGCTGTTATTGATTGCACTAAAGGCAATGTCACTTTTCATGTTAATGGTAATGAGCACACGGTACACTTTCCGAGGAAACAACCTCAAGTTCATAGTATCAACTCTATTGGAAAAATTCCATCGATTATATTTGGAGGTTTTGAATTTCCTCTTCCTACTATCAAGAAGAAATATGATATTCTTATTATTGGGGATGTGCATATCCCCGTTGAGGTAACATAGTGT
Organism: Triticum urartu; assembly: GCF_056163025.1. NCBI lineage: Eukaryota > Viridiplantae > Streptophyta > Magnoliopsida > Poales > Poaceae > Triticum > Triticum urartu. The sequence goes on along the minus strand of NC_141874.1, from coordinate 247,048,536 downwards.
TATTCGAAATTTTTCCGGTTCCATGTTATTCAGAATGAGTTCGTTAACAAGACTTGATCAACCTTGTTAGTGGATTCCTTTTGATGATCATGAGATAGATGAAATTAGAAAGCACAACCTTCTGTACCCCACTTTTACTTTCTGTTATTTATATTAAGTAAAATAAAAATAAATATTTTTCTGTTTGTTAACTGATTATTCGTGCAATATAAAATACCCCGAAAATAAAAGTTCACCAAATGCCCTGAAATTTAAATATGATTTTTTCTATAATATTTGAGAATATTTGGCACTAAGAACACAGCAGGGGGGGTCAACCACCTGCCCATGAGGGTGGAGGGCGCGCCCTACCCCCCTGGGCGTCCCCTGCCTCGTGGGCCCACGGTGGCCCTCCTCCACTTATCCTTTCACCCACACACTCCTTCTTCCTCCCCCAGACATGAATATCCAGCTCAAACCCGAGTCCAAGCTCATCTTGCTGCCATTTTCGATCTCCTTGCTCAAAGCACCTCTTACAAAACTGCTTGGGGAGATTGTTCCTTGGTAGGTGACTCCTCCATTGGTCCAATTAGTTTTTGTTCTAGTGCTTTATTCATTGCAAATATTTAGTGCTTAGGTGACCCTGTTCTTGAGCTTGCATGTCAAATTTATATGGTCAAAAGTAGTTTTGATGCATGATATAGGCTCTAGGCACTTATAGGAGTAGGTGACCCTGTTCTTGAGCTTGCATGTCAAATTTATATGGTCAAAAGTAGTTTTGATGCATGATATAGGCTCTAGGCACTTGTAGGAGTAGTTGCTATCAATATTAATGAGTTTGGTTTACTTTTATTTTGAAGTTACTAAAAATTTCAGAATTTTTCAGAAAATGATAAAGAGACTTTTGAGGGGCTCATCGAGCCGAAGCTCGAAGGAAAAGGCATCGAAGCCTAAGTATAATCTGCCTCGTACCGCGGAGGTTCGGTCGTGTGAATGGCCTTCCGATGATTTCTTGAGAGTAGCCGGGATATATGAAGATTTTCATGAATTGGCTAAGAATGCAGGCCTCACCACTTTCCTCCACGACCAATGCGATCAGTATCTCTTACTCACAAATATCTTTATGCAAAACTTTCATTTCCATTCTAGGAGCTCACCACCTACGGTGGAGTTTTATTTATATGATGAGCATAAGGAGATGTCACTTTATGATTTTTGTCGGGTTTGTTTGGTCCCTTTTGAGGGCAAGACAGAAGAACCACATCGCGAGGATGTAGACGGGTTTATTGATACTATCACTGTAGGGGAAACAAGGAAGGTTTCCGATGCACGAATCACTAGCATACATTTCCCTGTTTTACGCTATTTTGCATTATTTGCTAGTCGTTGTTTAATTGGTCGCGGAAACTGTGGAAACCTTAGTATCCCTGATATTATTATTTTGCTCCACGGTTTATACGGTGATAACTCTGTTAGTATGGGCGGCATTATTGCTAAACGGTTAAGTCTGAACCGTACCAAGGGCCCCATCTTTGGAGGCATATATGCTTCACGCCTAGCTGCAGATTTTAACATGACCATTAGGCATTATGAGAAGGAAGAAAAAGTGCTGCCTCGTGTTTATTTAGATTATAAAAGTATGGTGGCACATGATTTTATTGTTCAGAATAGGGAAGGAGAGCTTAAATATAAATTGTTCTTTGATAAACATCATCCTGAGACTACTACCTTGCCTGCTCCTTCTTTGTTTGATTTATCTGCAGGCTAGTACCTTGTTCTGTTAAAGGCTATTCATGCCTACCGGAACCCTGCACCAGCCATGGAGCCAGAGCCGGAACCACAAGTTGATCCTTCACGACAGTCTACTTACCAGTGGGATCCGGAGATGATTGCCAGCCAATGGCAATCCGAGTCTTCTTCTTCTTCTTCTCAGTACGACCCCAACTATTATTATGGATATCCGCCAGGCCAGCCATGGCCATAAACCAACTTAGGCCAAAAGCCTAAGCTTGGGGGAGTACGTATTTCCCACCGACATTACATTTATGTTCACACACTCATTGCTAGATGTCGGTGCTCATACTTTTTCATTGTATCATCCATGCTAGTTTTTTTCCTTTTTATGCTTTCTTCTTGTGTGTTTAATAAACCTTAAGAAAAACCAAAAAAATTAGTTGTAGCTTTTAGTTAGTTTAATTTCCATGCTTGTAGTAGTAATTAAAAAGAAAACCCAAAAAGATTTGTTCTTCTTCTTTTACTTGTTGGGAGCTCTCCCGTGTAAATAGTTTTATTTCTTTTCTTTTCTTTGGGGGTCGATAGGAGAAGACCATAATTAAATTGTTGAAGTGGCTCTTGTATGCATACTTGTTGATCTGACAAAAGAGCCCATATTGCCTTGTCTTCTCCTGTTTATTGAATGCTTGCAGATTCCAGCTTAGTCCAATGCACGCACACTAGTATTATTATTCACATCGTTCGGTCGTGCAAGTGAAAGGCAATTATGACGATATATGATGGACTGACTGAGATGAGAAAGGCTGGTATGAACTCGACCTCTTTTGTTTTTGTAAATATGATTAGTTCATCGTTCTTGATTCAGCCTATTATGGATAAACATGTTCGCAACGACAACTAGAGATCATAGTGCTTACGCCATGCTTGATTAGCTATGAGTTATAATGGTTTACCTTGCGTGCCAACATGCTATTAAAATGGTTGTGATGTGGTATGATAGGGTGGTATCCTCCTCTAAATGATTTAAGTGACTTGACTTGGCACATGTTTACGCATGTAGTTGAAACAAAATCAACATAGCCTTCACGATATTTATGTTCATGGTGGATTATATCCTACTCATGCTTGCATTCGGTGTTGATTAATTTTAATGCATGTTAATGATTGTTGTCGCTCTCTAGCTGGTCGCTTCCCAGTCTTTTGCTAGCTTTCACATGTACTAAGCGGGAGTACTGCTTGTGCATCCAATCCCTTAAACCCCAAAGTTATTCCACATGAGTCCACTATACCTACCTATATACGGTATCTACCTGCCGTTCCAAGTAAATTTGTATGTGCCAAAATCTAAACCTTCAAATAAATATCCTGTTTTGTATGCTCGAATAGCTCATGTATCAACTAGGGCTATCTGTATCTTCCATGTTAGGCGGGTTATTCTCAAGAGGAGTGGACTCCGCTCCTCATTCACGAGATAAATGGCTGGTCACCGGGATGCCCAGTCCCATGCTTTATGCAAACTAAATCAAAATAATTGCAAACAAAACTCCCCCTGGGACTCTTCTTAGTTGGAGGCACTCGTTGTTTCGATCAAGCCATGGCTTGATGCTTGTTGGTGGAAGGGGGAGTATAAACTTTACCATTCTGTTTGGGAACCACCTATAATGTGTGTAGCATGGAAGATATCACCATCTCTTGGTTGTTATGTTGACAATGAAAGTATACCTCTCAAAATATTATTCACCTCTGTTTCAAAACTGAGCTCTGGCACCTCTACAAATCCATGCTTCCCTCTACGAAGGGCCTATCTATTTACTTTTGTGTCGAGTCATCATCTTCCTATTAAAAAGCACCAGTTGGAGAGCACCGCTGTCATTTGCATTCATTACTGTTAATTTACATTGAGTATGACTTGACTGGATCTCTTTTACCATGAATTACAATGTCTAGTCGGTCCTTGGTCTTTAAAGGTGCTCTGCATTTATGTTTTGCGGTCTCAGAAAGGGCTAGCGAGATACCATCTTGTTATATCATATTATGATTGTTTTGAGAAAGTGTTGTCATCCGAGATTTATTATTATGGCTCGCTAGTTGATTATGCCATTGATATGAGTAAACTTGAGACCTATGTGTTGCTCTCCTATTATGAGTAATTCCATCGTAGGCTTGTTGGACGGTGATGGGTTGGATGGGATCTATCATGTAATCGAGTTAGCTTTGTTAGGGTTTGATCCCTAGTATCCACTATGTTCTGAGATTAATGTTGCTATGACTTTGCTATGCTTAATGCTTGTCACTAGGGCCCGAGTGCCATGATTTCAGTTCCGAGCCTATTATGTTTTCATCAATATATGAGTGTTCTTGGTCCTATCTTGCAAGTCTATAGTCACCTATTATGTGTTATGATCCGTTAACCCCGAAGTGACAATAATCGGGATACTTAGAGGTGATGACCGTAGTTTGAGGAGTTCATGTATTCACTATGTGTTAATGCTTTGTTCCGGATCTTTATTAAAAGGAGGCCTTAATATCCCTTAGTTTCCGTAAGGACCCTGTTGCCACGGGAGGGTAGGACAAAAGATGGCATGCAAGCTACCACGGGATATCACATTATATCTTATTTAATTAATGCATCTATATACTTGGCAAAGGGTGGAAGGCTTGGCCTTTTGCCTGGTGTTTTGTTCCACTCTTGCTGCCCTAGTTTCCGTCATACCGGTGTTATGTTCCTTGATTTTGTGTTCCTAACGCAGTTGGGGTTATGGGACCCCCTTGACAGTTCGCTTTGAATAAAATTCCTCCAGCAAGGCCCAACCTTCGTTTTAACATTTTCCACCTATACCTTTTCCCTTGGGAGTCGCACTCCCGAGGGTCATCTTTATTTTAACCCCCCGGGCCAGTGCTCCTCTAAGTGTTGGTCCAACCTAGAGCCACTTGCGGTGCCACCCCTTCACCCGGGGTCCATGCCTATTATGTTATATAGATGCATTAATTAAAGAACTTGCTTGACATCTTTTGTCCTACCCTCCCGTGGTAGCGGGGTCCTTATAGAAACTAAGGGATATTGAGGCATCCTTTTAATAGAGAACCGTGACAAAGCATTAACACATAGTGAATACATGAACTCCTCAAACTACGGTCATCACCAGTAAGTATCCCGATTATTGTCACTTCGGGTTAACGGATCATAACACATAGTAGGTGACTATAGACTTGCAAGATAGGATCAAGAATACTCATATATTGATGAAAACATAATAGGCTCGGAACTGAAATCATGGCACTCGGGCCCTAGTGACAAGCATTAAGCATAGCAAAGTCATAGCAACATCAATCTCAGAACATAGAGGATACTAGGGATCAAACCCTAACAAAGCTAACTCGATTACATGATAGAGCCCATCCAACCCATCACCGTCCAGCAAGCCTATGATGGAATTACTCATGCATGGCAGTGAGCATCATGAAATTGGTGATCGAGGATGGTTGATGATGATGATGGCGACGGATTCCCCTCTCTGGAGCCCCGAACAGACTCCAGATCAGCCCTCCCGGGAGGTTTTAGGGCTTGGCGGCGGCTCTGTATCGTAAAACGCAATGAATTCTTCTCTCTAATTTTTTTCTCCCCGAAACACAATATATAGAGTTGGAGTTGGAGCCGGAGAGGCACGAGGGGGCTCACGAGGTAGGGGGCGCGCCCTAGGGGGGCAGGCACACCCCCCACCCTCGTGGACAGGTGGTGGGCCCCCTGGCCTTCATCTTTTGCATGTATTTTTTATATTTTCCAAAAATTTACTTCGTGAAGTTTCAGGTCATTCCAACAACGTTTGTTTCTGCACATAAATAACACCATGGTAATTCTGCTGAAAACAGCGTCAGTCCGGGTTAGTTCCATTCAAATCATGCAAGTTAGAGTCCAAAACAAGGGCAAAAGTGTTTGGAAAAGTAGATACGACGGAGACGTATCAACTCCCCCAAGCTTAAACCTTTGCTTGTCCTCAAGCAATTCAGTTGACAAACTGAAAGTGATAAAGAAAAACTTTTACAAACTCTGTTTGCTCTTGTTGTTGTAAATATGTAAAGCCAGCATTCAAGTTTTCAGCAAAGATTATAACTAACCACATTCACAAGAATGCTTAGGCTCAAGTTTACTCATATCAATAGCATAATCAACTAGCGAGCAATAATTACAAATCTCGGATGACAACACTTTCTCAAAACAATCATAATATGATATAACAAGATGGTATCTCGCTAGCCCTTTCTGAGACCGCAAAACATAAATGCAGAGCACCTTTAAAGACCAAGGACTGACTAGGCATTGTAATTCATAGTAAAAGAGATCCAGTCAAGTCATACTCAATGTAAACTAACAATAATGACCCCGCTACCACGGGAGGGTAGGACAAAAGATGTCAAGCAAGTTCTTTTCCATAAGCACGTATGACTATGTTAGGAATATATGCCTACATTATATCCATGAACTGGAGCTAGTTCTGTGTCACCCTAGGTTATGACTGTTACATGATGAACTGTATCCGGCATAATTCTCCATCACTGATCCATTGCCTACGAGCTTTCCATATATTGGTCTTCGCTTATTTACTTTCGCGTTGCTATTGCTATCATCACTACAAAATACCAAAAACATTACTTTTACTATTGTTACCTTATGTTACCATTACCACTAATATCATATTACTTTGCTACTAAATACTTTGCTGCAGATACTAAGTTTCCAGGTGTGGTTGAATTGACAACTCAGCTGCTAATACTTGAGAGTATTCTTTGTCTCCCCTTGTGTCGAATCAATAAATTTGGGTTGAATACTTTACCCTTGAAAACTGTTGCGATCCCCTATACTTGTGGGTTATCACCCACCTTCCTAGCAAACCGTTGTTTGGCTATGTCACCGCGTTTGCTCAACCCCTCTTATAGCGTTGCTAGTTGCAGGTGCTTTGCAGTTTGTTCCATGTTGGAACATGGATATGTTGGGATATCACATTATATCTTATTTAATTAATGCATCTATATACTTGGCAAAGGGTGGAAGGCTTGGCCTTTTGCCTGGTGTTTTGTTCCACTCTTGCTGCCCTAGTTTCCGTCATACCGGTGTTATGTTCCTTGATTTTGCGTTCCTAACACGGTTGGGGTTATGGGACCCCCTTGACAGTTCGCTTTGAATAAAATTCCTCCAGCAAGGCCCAACCTTCGTTTTAACATTTGCCACCTATACCTTTTCCCTTGGGAGTCGCACTCCCGAGGGTCATCTTTATTTTAACCCCCCGGGCCAGTGCTCCTCTAAGTGTTGGTCCAACCTAGAGCCACTTGCGGTGCCACCCCTTCACCCGGGGTTTTCGGTTGCTGTACGTAGTGTTCATCCGGTGTGCCCTGAGAACGAGATATGTGCAGCTCCTATCAGGATTTGTCGGCACATTGGGCGCTCTTGCTGGTCTTGTTTTACCATTGTCGAAATTTCTTGTAACCGGGATTCCGAGTCTGATTGGGTTGTTCCAGGAGAAGGAATATCCTTCGTTGATCGTGAGAGCTTGTGATGGGCTAAGTTGGGACACCCCTGTAGGGTATAAACTTTGAAAAGCTGTGCCCATGGTTATGTGGCAGATGGGAATTTGTTAATACCCGGTTGTAAAAACTTGACACTTAACTTAACTAAAATGAATCAATCGCGTGTGTAGCCTTGATGGTCCCTTTTCGGTGGAGTCCGGGAAGTGAACACGGTTTGGGTTATGAATGAACGTAAGTAGTTTCAGGATCACTTCTTGTTCACTTCTAGCTTCATGTCCGTTGCGTAGCTTCTCATCTTACTCTTATATGCGTATGTGTAGCCACCATATTTGCTTAGCGCTTGCTGTAACTCCACCTCATTACCTTACCCTACCAATAAGCTTAAATAGTCTTGATCTCACGGGTTTTGAGATTGCTGAGTCCTCGTGACTCACAGATACTACCAAAACAGTTGTAGGTGCCGATGATACTAGTGCAGGTGATGCTACCGAACTCAAGTGGGAGTTCGATGAGGAACTTTGTCATTACTATGTTTCGTTTCCTGATGATCAGTAGTGGAGCCCAGTTGGGACGCTCGGGGATCTAGCATTTGGGGTTATCTTCCTTTTTATTTGGATTTGACCATAGTTGGTCTATGTGTGTATTTTGGATGATATATGAATTATTTAAATATTGTGTGAAGTGGCGATTGTAAGCCAACTCTATTTATCCCTTGATTGTTCATTACATGGGATTGTGTGAAGATGACCCTTCTTGCAACAAAACCACTATGCGGTTATGCCTCTAAGTCGTGCATCGACACGTGGGAGATATAGCCGCATCGTGGGCGTAACAGATGGAGCTACTGTGAAGCAGAATGGGTTGCAACTCAGCGGCTGCGATGGCAGTGCCTTGCTGCACGACGGAAGCTACGACGGCAGTGCCCCACAACATCAACAACACTGCATTCGGCGTGCTCTACCACACTGTCCGCCAAGGTTGTCAGAATCGCGATTCTGTTATACGATTCTACGACTTTACGATCCAAACTAACCCCTATGATTCTACGATTTTAGTTCTTAGAATCTACGACTTTACGATCCTGATAGTGAAGATCCTATGTTTTGCGATCCAACCATCAAAGCTCCGATCCGATTCAAAATCACGATTCTGACAACCTTGCTGTCCGCACACCACGCGGCCCCCTTCGTGACTCCAACAACCGTCTACAACACCGACAGCAGCAGCGCCCCCTTGCAGCTATGGTGGCCGCCTGCGGTGGTGGAGACGGAGCTTTCATGTATAGTCATCTGTGAGGGATGCGATGGCAGCGGTGGGCGGCAACAGAAACGTATGGCGCGGTGGTGAGCACCAGCGAATGGATTTGCACGAAGGACTCTAGAATAAATGTGTGGACGATAGGCTCCATGAGGGGATAGTGTGGCAGGCCCAGGCGACATGCGTTAAGCGGTGGAGGCAGTGGACGGAGCGACAAATCATCCAGTTGATTTAAATAGTTTTCCCAACATATCTCTTGTTGGACTAACTTATCTAGTATATTTCAGAAAGTTCAACAATGGCGTGGCATGCACAAGAGGATGTGGAACTCCTTCAAAATGGTAAGGATAAAGATTGGCAAAAGGTTGAAGTCTCTTCATTTTCATTTTAGTGATCCAAGATCACATTGAGTCCATAGGAAAGCCAATACTATTTAAAGGGGATGAGGTGTTGGTTAATGGTCTACTTGCTCAAAGTGCTTAGTGATATTACTCCATAACCCTCAACCACTTTCTCATTTCCAAATATGTCCAAAATCCAAACTCAAACTCGGCCCTACTGATTTGATCTATCTAGTGCCACCAGTTCTTTGAGATAGACAAATCTAGAAACCCTAGACAATTTGGTCTCACCGATACGGATCTTGGTCTCATTGATATGGCCTTGCAGACTCTCTATTGCCTATTGCAATTATTTCGGTCTCACAAAATGTGCGATCAGTCCCACCGAGCTTGCCTGACCAATTCTCTGTTAACTCATTGATGAAATTGGTCTCACCGAGTTCACGCAATCGGTCACACCAAGATGAGGTTTTCCCTAGCCCTAGCACATTGGTCCCACCGAGTTGATCATGTCGGTCCCACCGAGATTCCCGACGTTCACATTTTGAACTGAATCGGTCTTACCGAGTTCTTCTATTCAGCCTGACCAAGTTGGGTCAATTGTGTGTAAGGCTATATATACCCCTCCACCCCTGAGGGGTCCTGGATTAGGGGGTCCTTGGACAGCCGGACTATATACTTTGGCCGGACTGTTGGACTATGAAGATACAAGATTGAAGGCTTCGCCCCGTGTCCGGGTGGGACTCTCCTTTGCGTGGAAGGCAAACTTGGCGATTCGGATATGTAGATCTCGTTCTCTGTAACCGACTCTGGGTAACCCTAGCCCCCTCCGGTGTCTATATAAACCGAAGGGTTTAGTCCGTAGGACGAAAACAATCATAATCATAGGCTAGCTTCTAGGGTTTAGCCTCTACGATCTCGTGATAGATCAACTCTTGTAATACTCATATCATCAAGATCAATCAAGCAGGAAGCAGGGTATCACCTCCATCGAGAGGGCCCGAACCTGGGTAAACATTGTGTCCCCCGCCTCCTGTTACCATCGGCCTTAGACTCACAGTTCGGGACCCCCTACCTGAGATCCGCATGTTTTGACACCGACATTGGCGCTTTCATTGAGAGTTCCACTGTGCCGTCACGATAAAGGCTTGGGCTCCTTCGATCATCGGCAACGATGCGATCCAGGGTGAGGTTTTTCTCCCCGGACAGATCTTCGTATTTGGTGGCTTCGTACTTCAGGCCAACTCGCTTGGCCATCTAGAGCAGATCGATAGCTATGCCCCTGGCCATCAGGTCAGATTCAGAAGCTTGAACTACACTGCCAACATCCGCGAAGACTTGATCTTCGACGGATTCGAGCTCATGTCAGGCGCGCCGCACAGTCACGACGAGCATGACTTAGCTCTGCCATCGGACGGTGTTCGAGAGATCACACCTGCGGCTACTCCGGCCCTCAATCCGGAGCAGATCGTGCCATCCGAGGACGGGTGGATGGACCCCGCCACGGAGGCCGCACACTCAGCGGCGATAGAGCCGAATACTGACTTCACCTCCTATGAGACCTGTGTTACCGGACCCTTGGATTCGTCCCCGGCCACAGGCTCCGAACCGCCTATGTCCGTGCCTATCTAATCTGATTGGGCACCGATCATGGAGTTTACCTCCGCGGATATTTTTCAGCACTCACCCATGGGCGACGTGCTAGATTCATTGAGGTCTCTCTCCTTGTCAGGAGACCCTCGGCCGAACTTTTTCTGGCTCGAGTGGGAAGCGGACGACGAAGGAATTCGTTCCCCACCCACCACCCACTTAATAGCCACTGTCGACGACTTAACCAACATGCTTGATTTCGACTCTGAAGACATCGACGGTATGGACGACGACGCATGAGAGGAACAAGAACCACCGCCCATAGGGCGCTGGACAGCCACTTCATCACACGATATATACATGGTGGATACACCCAAAGAAAACAACGACGAGTAATTGAAGGATGCAGCAAAGGATAGCCCCCTTGAGAAGCAACCAAAGCGACGACATAGGCACCGCTCCAAATCTCGCCTCAACAAAAACAGCGATAACAGCGCAAGAAAGAATAATACCTCGGTCGACTCCAAAGGAAACAACGACCACATGGACCCAGCGATGGAGCAGGATGAGCCAACGGACGGTGAACATAGTACGGAGCCGCTGTCCGATCACGGCGACGCCGAGGGTAAAGCTCATCAACCTGTCTCCAGAGAGGAGAACAGTCCGGATGACGATGCACACATCATCCCGTAAAGGCACTTGGAATAAGAGAACCTCCATAGAATGCTTATTGCCACCGCGAGGAGCCTGAAGAAGCAGAAGCAAAGGCTTAAGGCCGCGCAGAATACGCTCAATAGTAGATGGAACAAAGTGCTTGACACTGAAGCAAAGTACGGCGGCAGTCGCCCCATAAAGAGCTATCCAAAGCGCAAGCTGCTGCCTGAATTCGACGATGAGGCTTTAGAGCCCATTTAGCGAAAAAATAAAACGGCCGATCAGCCGGATCGACCACCCCGTCGCCGTGACAGGGCGGCTAACGACGTCGCACACAAGTGAGCGCACGATTTACGCGAAGACATGCACAAAAAAGGCGGTATAGCCAGGTCCATCTATGGATCCAGGAAGCGCGCTCCGACACAGAATCATGGCCGCCCAAACGACTATACTGACCGAATAACAGCTCGGAATCAAAACCAAATGCTACTACCGTCTGAAGAATTCCACGACACATCCAAATACAGGGGTGCCGCGCACCCCCTATGCTTCACCGATGAGGTGCTGGATCATGAATTTCTAGAGGGATTCAAACCCGTGAACATAGAGGCATACGACGGAACGACAGACCCTGGGGTCTGGATTGAGGACTTTATCCTTCACATCCACATGGCTCGCGGAGATGATCTCCACGCCATCAAACACCTGCCCCTCAAGTTGAAAGGACCATCTCGGCACTGGCTGAAAAGCCTCCCCGAAAACTCAATGGGAAGCTGGGAATAGCTTGAGGATGCTTTTAGGGCCAATTTTCAAGGGACCTATGTCCGACCTCCGGACGCAGACGATTTAAGTCACACAATTCAATAGCCTGGAGAGTCAGCCCGAAAGCTTTGGAACAGATTTCTCATGAAGAAGAATCAAATCATCGACTGCCCGGATGCCGAAGCCTTAGCGGCTTTCAAGCATAGTGTCCGGGATGAATGGCTCGCCAGACACCCCGGCCAGGAAAAACCAAGGACAATGACAACCCTAACAAGCATTATGACCCGCTTTTGCATGGGCAACGACAGTTGGCTGGCCCGTAGCGGCACCAGCAACCCAGGCACATCCCAAGTCAGGGATGGCAACGTGAAACCGCGACGCAATAAAAGCAAGCATCGAAACCATAAAGATAGAACAGACAACATGGTGGTAAACGCCGGATTCAGGGGCTCTCGACCCGGTCAACGGAAAAAGCCATTTAAAGGCAGTAGAGATGGACTGTCCAACCTAAACAAGATTCTAGACATATTATGTCAGATTCATGGCACCTCCGACAAACCTGCAAATCATACCAACAAAGAATGCTGGGTCTTCAAGCAGGCCGGCAAGCTAAGCGCCGAACACAAGGGGAGGGAGACACCAAGCGAAGACGAGGATGAGCCTCGCCAGCCGAACACTGGGGGACAGAAAAAATTCCCACCAGAGGTCAAAACAGTGAACATGATTTACGCAACTCACATACCGAAGAGGAGGCGCAAACACGCACTACGAGATGTATACGCCGTGGAGCCCGTCACCCCCAAGTTCAACCCTTGGTCGGCCTGTCCGATCACTTATGATCGCAGGGATCACCCGACTAGCATCTGGCACGGAGGATCGGCTGCCTTGGTACTAGACCCAATAATTGACGGATACCATCTCACCCGAGTCCTTATGGACAGTGGTAGTAGTCTTAATCTGATATATCAGGACAGCATTCACAAAGTGGGGATAGACCCGACAAGAATTAGCCAAAGCAATACTACCTTTAAAGGAGTAATACCAAGCCCAGAGGCCCGCTGCACGGGCTCTCTAGTGCTAGAGGTTGTATTCGGTTCTCCCGACAACTTCCGAAGCAACGAATTAACCTTCGACATTGCTCCATTCCGAAGCGGCCATCACGCACTACTCGGAAGAACGGCCTTCGCTCGTTTTAATGCAGTACCGCATTACGCCTATCTTAAGCTTAAGATGCCCAGTCCACGTGGCATCATCATAGTTAGCGGAAACACAGAGTGTTCCTTACGTACGGAGGAATATGTGGCGGCTCTAGCAGCCAATCACTGAACGGCTCTCCAACCAGAATAAATGATCGGTCGTCAAGACCGCGGACACGGTTAGATGATAACCCACAAGTATAGGAGATCGCAACAGTTTTCGAGGGTAGAGTATTCAACCCAAATTTATTGATTCGACACAAGGGGAGCCAAAGAATATTCTCAAGCATTAGCAGCTGAGTTGTCAATTCAACCACACCTGGAAACTTAATATCTGCATCAAAGTGTTTAGTGTCAAGGTAATATGATAGTAGTGGTAACGGTAGCAAAGGATAAAAGTAATAAAAGTAATGTTTTTGGTATTTTGTAGTGATGATAGCAATAGCAACGGGAAAGTAATTAAGCGAAGAACAATATATGGAAAGCTCGTAGGCAATGGATCAGTGATGGAGAATTATGCCGGATGCGGTTCATCATGTAACAGTCATAACTTAGGGTGACACAGAACTAGCTCCAGTTCATTGATATAATGTAGGCATGTATTCCTAACATAGTCATGCGTGCTTATGGAAAAGAACTTGCATGCCATCTTTTGTCCTACCCTCCCGTGGCAACAGGGTCCTTACGGAAACTAAGGGATATTAAGGCCTCCTTTTAATAAAGATCCGGAACAAAGCATTAACACATAGTGAATACATGAACTCCTCAAACTACGGTCATCACCTCTAAGTATCCCGATTATTGTCACTTCGGGGTTAACGGATCATAACACATAATAGGTGACTATAGACTTGCAAGATAGGACCAAGAACACTCATATATTGATGAAAACATAATAGGTTCAGATCTGAAATCATGGCACTCGGGCCCTAGTGACAAGCATTAAGCATAGCAAAGTCATAGCAACATTAATCTCAGAACATAGTGGATACTAGGGATCAAACCCTAACAAAGCTAACTCGATTACATGATAGATCCCATCCAACCCATCACCGTCCAACAAGCCTACGATGGAATTACTCATGCACGGCAGTGAGCATCATGAAATTGGTGATGGAGGATGGTTGATGATGACGATGGCGACGGATTCCCCTCTCCGGAGCCCCGAACGGACTCCAGATCTACCCTCCCGAGAGGTTTTAGGGCTTGGCGGCAGCTCCGTATTGTAAAATGCGATGATTTCTTCTCCCTGATTTTTTTCTCCCTGAAACACAATATATAGAGTTGGAGTAGGAGTCGGAGAGGCACCAGGGGGGCCACAAGGTAGGGGGGCGCGCCCTAGGGGGGCAGGCGCGCTCCACACCCTCGTGGACAGGTGGTGGCCCCCTGGCCTTCATCTTTTGTAGGTATTTTTTATATTTTCCAAAAGGTTGCTCCGTGAAGTTTCAGGTCATTCCAAGAACATTTGTTTCTGCACATAAATAACACCATGGTAATTCTGCTAAAAACAGCGTCAGTCCGGGTTAGTTCCATTCAAATCATGCAAGTTAGAGTCCAAAACAAGGGCAAAAGTGTTTGGAAAAGTAGATACGACGGAGACGTATCAACTCCCCCAAGCTTAAACCTTTTCTTGTCCTCAAGCAATTCAGTTGACAAACTGAAAGTGATAAAGAACAACTTTTACAAACTCTGTTTGCTCTTGTTGTTGTAAATATGTAAAGCCATCATTCAAGTTTTTAGCAAAGATTATACCTAACCACATTCACAAGAATGCTTAGGCTCAAGTTTACTCATATCAATAGCATAATCAACTAGCGAGCAATAATTACAAATCTCGGATGACAACACTTTCTCAAAACAATCATAATATGATATAACAAGATGGTATCTCGCTAGCCCTTTCTGAGACCGCAAAACATAAATGCAGAGCACCTTTAAAGACCAAGGACTGACTAGGCATTGTAATTCATAGTAAAAGAGATCCAGTCAAGTCATACTCAATGTAAACTAACAATAATGGATGCAAATGACAGCGGTGCTCTCCAACTGGTGCTTTTTAATAAGAGGATGATGACTCAGCATGAAAGTAAATAGATAGGCCCTTCGCAGAGGGAAGCATGGATTTGTAGAGGTGCCAGAGCTCGGTTTTGAAATAGAGGTGAATAATATTTTGAGCGGTATACTTTCATTGTCAACATAACAACCAACAGATGGCAATATCTTCCATGCTACACACATTATAGGCGGTTCCCAAACAGAATGGTAAAGTTTATACTCCCCCTTCCACCAACAAGCATCAATCCATGGCTTGCTCGAAACAACGAGTGCCCCCAACTAACAAGAGTCCCAGGGGGAGTTTTGTTTGCAATTATTTTGATTTAGTTTGCATAAAGCATGGGACTGGGCATCCCGGTGACCAGCCATTTATCTCGTGAGTGAGGAGCGGAGTCCACTCCTCTTGAGAATAACCCGCCTAACATGGAAGATACAGACATCCCTAGTTGATACATGAGCTATTCGAGCATACAAAATAGGATATTTATTTGAAGGTTTAGAGTTTGGCACATACAAATTTACTTGGAACGGCAGGTGGATACCGTATATAGGTAGGTATAGTGGACTCATGTGGAATAACTTTGGGGTTTAAGGGATTGGATGCACAAGCAGTATTCCCGCTTAGTACAGGTAAAGGCTAGCAAAATACTGGGAAGCGACCAGCTAGAGAGCGACAATAGTCATGAACATGCATTAAAATTAATCAACACCGAATGCAAGCATGAGTAGGATATAATCCACCATGAACATAAATATCGTGAAGGCTATGTTGATTTTGTTTCAACTACATGCGTAAACATGCACCAAGTCAAGTCACTTAAATCATTCAGAGGAGGATACCACCCTATCATACTACATCACAATCATTTTAATAGCATGTTGGCACGCAAGGTAAACCATTATAAGCTCCTGGCTAATCAAGCATGGCAGAAGAAACTATTATCTCTAGTTGTCATTGCAAACATGTTTATTCATAATAGGCTGAATCAGGAATGATGAACTAATCATATTTACAAAACAAGAGAGGTCGAGTTCATACCAGCTTTTCTCATCTCATTCAGTCCATCATATATCATCATAATTGCCTTTCACTTGCACAACCAAATGATGTGAATAATAATAATAGTGCACGTGCATTGGACTAAGCTGGAATCTGCAAGCATTCAATAAACAGGAGAAGACAAGGCAATATGGGCTCTTTTGTCAGATCAACAATAATGCATATAAGAGCCACTTTAACAATTTAATTATGGTCTTCTCCTATCGACCCCGAAAGAAAAGAAAAGAAATAAAACTATTTACACGGGAAAGCTCCCAACAAGTAAAAGAGGAATAGGAAATATTTTTGGGTTTTCTTTTTAATTACTACTACAAGCATGGAAATTAAAACTAGCTAAAAGCTACAACTAATTTTTTTGGTTTTTCTTAAGGTTTATTAAACACACAAGAAGAAAGCATAAAAAGTAAATAAACTAGCATGGATGATACAATGAAAAAGTATGAGCACCGACATCTAGTAATGAGTGTGCGAGCATAAATGTAATGTCGGTGAGAAATACGTACTCCCCCAAGCTTAGGCTTTTGGCCTAAGTTGGTCTATGGCCACGGTTGGCCTGGCGATATCCATAATAATAGTTGGGGTCTTACTGCGAAGAAGAAGACTCCGATTGCCACTGGTTGGCAATCATCTCTGGATCCCACTGGTAATTAGACTGTCGCGGAGGATCAACTTGTGGTTCTGCCTCTGGCTCTGTGGCTGATGTAGGGTTTCGGTAGGCGTGAATGTCCTTTGGCGAGACGAGGTACTTGCCTGAAGATAAATCAAACAAGGAAGGCGCAGGCAAGGTGATAGTCTCAGGATGATGTTTATCAAAGAACAGTTTGTATTTCAGCTCCCCTTCCCTATTCTTTATAATAAAATCATGTGCTACCATACTCTTATAATCTAAATAAACACGAGGCAGCAATTTTTCTTCTTTTTCATAGTGCCTAATAGGTATATCATAATGTGCAGCAAGGTGTGAAGCATAAATACCACCAAAGATGGGTCCTTTTGTATGGTTAAGACTTAACCGTTTAGCAATAATACCTCCCATACTAACAGAGTTATCAGCGTATAAACCGTGGAACAGAATATATCAGGAACACTAAGGTTTCCACAGTTTCCATGACCAATTAAGCAACAACTAGCAAATATTGCAAAGTAGTGTAAAGCAGGAAAATGTATGCTAGTGATTCGTGCATCAGAAACCTTCCTAGTTTCCCCTATAGTGATAGTATCAATAAAACCTTCCACATCCTTTCGATGTAGTTCCTCTAAACTTCCCTCAAAAGGGATCAAACAAACCCGACAAAAATCATAAAGTGACATCTTCTTAACCACATCATATAAATGAAACTCTACAGAAGGAGGTGATTCCCTAGGATAATAGTAGAACTTTTGCACAAAAGTATTGGTGAGTAAGAGATACTGTTCGCGTTGGTCGTGGAGGAAGTCGGCAAGGCCTGCATTCTTTGCCAATTCATAAAAATCCTCATAAATCCCGGTTGCTCTCAAGAATTCACCGGAGCGCCATTGACACGGCCTAACCTCCGCGACGTGAGGCAAATTATATTTAGGCTTCTGTGCCTCTTCATTTTTCTTTTCCCTTGAGCTTCGGCTCGATGAGCCCCTCAAAAATATCTTTATCATTTTTTGAAAAATTCTGAAATTTTTAGTAACTTCAAAATAAAAGTAAACCAAACTCAATAATATTGATAGCAACTACTCCTACAAGTGCCTAGAGCCTATATCATGCATCAAAACTACTTTTGACCATATAAATTTGACATGCAAGCTCAAGAATAGGGTCACCTAAGAAGCAAAAATTTACAATGAATAAAGCACTATAACAAAAACTAATTGGACCAATGGAGGAGTCACATACCAAGGAACAATCTCCCCAAGCAGTTTTGTGAGAGGTTCTTTGAGCAAGGAGATCGAAAATGGCAGCAAAACGAGCTTGGACTCGGGTTTGAGCTGGATATTCGTGTTTGGGGGAGGAAGAAGGAGTGTGTGGGTGAAAGGATAAGTGGATGGGGGCCACCGTGGGCCCACGAGGTAGGGGGCACGCCCAGGGGGTAGGGCGCGCCTTCCACCCTCGTGGGCAGGTGGTTGACCCCCCCTACTGTGTTCTCGGTGCCAAATATTCTCAAATATTCTGGAAAAAATCATATTTAAATTTCAGGGCATTTGGGGAACTTTTATTTTCAAGGTATTTTTATATTGCATGGATAATCAGATAACAGACGGAAAAATATTTATTTTAAATTTATTTAATATAAATAACAGAAAGTAAAAGGAGGGTACAGAAGGTTGTGTCTTCTAGTTTCATCCATCTCATGATCATCGAAAGGAATCCACTAACAAGGTTGATCACATCTTGTTAACGAACTCATTCCGAATAACATGGAACCGAAGAAATTTCGAATAACACTATGTTACCTCAACGGGGATATGCACATCCCCAATAATAAGAATATCATATTTCTTCTTGATAGTAGGAAGGGGAAATTCAAAACCTCGAAATATAATCGATGGATTTTTTCCACTAGAGTTGATACTATGAACTTGAGGTTGTTTCCTCGGAATGTGTACCGTGTGCTCATTACCATTAACATGAAAAGTGACATTGCCTTTAGTGCAATCAATAACAGCCCCTGCAGTATTCAAAAAGGGTCTTCCAAGAATAATAGACATACTATCATCCTCGGGAATATCAAGAATAACAAAGTTCGTTAAAATAGTAACGTTTGCAACTACAACAGGCACATCCTCACAAATACCGACAGGTATAGTAGTTGATTTATCAGCCATTTGCAAAGATATTTCAGTAGGTGTCAACCCCGACTCATAAGTCGAGATCACCGAATGCACGTGTACAGTGATCACAGAGATCAATGCTCACTGAACACACAGAAGTTGAGTAACAAGAGTCTTACATCCGTACATACCGTTTTACACAAGTAGGACCATTATGGTCAAGTCTTGAGTGTATCATCGCAGCGGAAATCTTCGTCCATAACTTGGACCCATGCCATCTGCCTTAACCCTACAGGCATTCTGACTGGGAAACGTCCTAGTTCGCATGTTCGTCTCCAAAGAACTCTTCTTCGAGCTCCTGTTCTTCCATGCCTGGCCAATTAAATAACCAGTGGCAAGCCAATGAGTACTTTGAATGTACTCGCAAGCAACCCATGTTTTGGTCCAAGATACAACAATGCATGATATAGGTAAATTCTTGCAGAAAGCTAGTTTTGAGTTTAATGACATGGTCAACAACTTGTAAGACATGCATCAGGAGAATTCAAGTAACCATGAGGACAGGTTACAGATATCAACATAAATAGAGTGGGCATCAACCCAACTCAATCATGTCAAGTCCTTTGACTTGACCCAAGTAGTTCTCCCCAATTATCCAAACACACACACTAGTTTGTAAACATGTGGACGTAGCCCAAGAGCGGTTACCCAACTGTCCTTGACCGTGGACACGGCTATTGAATAGTTTTACACTCTGCAGAGGTTGCACACATTACCCATAAGATCCGGGAAACTTCCGTGTCATCCACGACCCGCGGTACCTCAAGTACCCGGGATAAGCACCCGATCATTACCTTTCCCTAGACGACACTAACATAGAATCCACTCGATTGGTAGCAACCCCCGTGCCCAACACTTCTCATCTTAAGAATTTGGAGCCACGCTCCCATATTCATCTCATACCACAAGCACGGGGTACCAACGGTGTGTCTGGTGCCCTGTAAAGACAGTCATGCCGCCCTACTTGGCATGACCCCGTCCCGAGAGAGCGCAACAACAACTCTCCCGTCACTAGTAATGCGGGCTCCAAGCTAGTATCGGCCTAGGTAATCAATAATGCCCTTTCCCATATAAGGGTAGAGTGGTTGCGCATGTAAGGTTGGAATAACGGTCGCAACTTAAACCAATCCATTTTGAAAACAACACACACACTTGCCTCGGTACACCACTTCGTCATCAAGTGGTTACCCAACTCATTATCTCCCTTGGGCATAAGTGGCACCCTACAGGGTTTTTGAAAAGTCTTTTGAAAGTTCTCTGCCTCCTTCACCATGCATATACCCATCCCATATGCGTAGCAGCTACCATAGCATCCTATCTACTCCCATCGGCATAACCCTCATAAGGAGGTAGGGTCATGCACCATGCAAGTATCAACGAGGAAGTAATGATGGCAAACCACCCCTTGTGGTCACCTCATCATCATGTCGCCGATGCAAGCGATAAAAGTGCTATATGACATGCGTAAAAAGGGTTTCATAGACATGGTCAAAGGGCTGCTTGCCTGGTTTGTCAGAGTCTTCAAGTCTTTTGGTCCTTCTCCAAGTATTCCGTCTACTTCGTCAACTAACGTCGGAAACTAACACAATAAGCAACACAACAAGGCAAACTTAGAAGTGCTCTAAAAATGTGAGTTGCACTTTTCTAGGATACCCTTGGTCATGTGAAAAATGACCAAAGTGGTTTCATTGGGATTGGATCAGTAGATGTTCTTGAACATTACAATATAATGGAATCAGGGATTAATGGATTTGCAAGATATGCACAGAAACATTATATTGAAAAATGAGCAAAGGCAGTCATTTAACAAAGCATGATTTTTAGAAGCCTCTCGGAGTTGGTTTCACTGGATTTGGAGTTCGAATGATTTTCCTATGAATTGGCAAAGTTGACAAATATGAAGAAATGGCTCATTATTTTGTGGGTTATAGAAAGTATTAAGAAAAATGTTCATAAACTAAGTTATGAACTTTGAAGAATCTAGGAATTTGAATCATGGCATTTGGATCAATTTTGAGCTCTCTGTGATTTTCTAAAGTTCGTCACAAAAATAGGAAAAACAGGATTTGGTAAATATCTGTGAAGGAAATGCTTCTGTAAAAAATGTGACAATAGCACCACGTGGTAGGGAATGATTTTAGGAACTACTAGAAATTTGAATCATCAAATTTGGAGTTAATTTGAATTATTTATGGATTTTTGAAGTTGACTGGAAAAAGAAAAAGGAAATAAGGCTTTAACCTTATCATGCGCACATGGCGACAGATAGACCGTGGGCCGGCCTAGCGGCTCGGCTGCGCGGGCAGAGGTGGTGACGCCAAAGGCGTACTGCGGGAAGGTGCGACCCAGCGGGGCAAGCAGATCGGACCAAAGCTGTTTCCACTTAACCCGACTGGTGGGCCGGCTCAGTCGCCTCTGCCGTTGACGGGCGGGCCCCCTGCCAGTTGGCGGGGCGGTTGTCCTCTACCTCCCGCTCGAGGCGGAGCAGGGGAGGCAGAGCGCACGCCGGCGCTCGTCCGGCGATAGCCGGCGCCTCCGGCCGTCTCCCGCGGCGCTCCGCCTATGGGCGAGATCAACGCGGAGCGGCCCATCCGCTGGTGCAGGTCACGGCCGCCGAAGGGGGCCGAGGTGACCGCAACTTTGACGGTGGCGGGGGAGGTCATCGGCCATCCGTGGCTCTCGGCGTTCGAGCATCCCTGCGACGGTTCGAGGAGGTGGGGAGGTTCGCCGGACCACGGGGAACCTTTGTGTGGAGGAAAGGGAGGGAGGTGAGCTCGGTCTTGCTAGAATTTGAGTGAGACAAAGCGGCGGCCGTGCGGTGGTAGGAGGAGAAGGAAGGTGCAGGAGGAGGATCGAGCTGCTCGAGGAGGTTGCTGGGGGGAAGAGGGAGTGAACCGAGGCCAGAGAGGGCTCGGGGTGGCCTTTTATGGCGGGGCGATAGTGCACCGTGAGCTCATGCGCCGGCGAGGCTGTTGCCGTCGCTGCAAGCCGCGGGGGCGCGCGTGGGCGTGTTTGGGGTGCTCATGGGGTTGGTTAGGGCGAGGGGAGAGAAGAGAGATAGCAGGGAAGGGCCAGAGCATCGCGTGTGTGAGGCTGCCTATTGGAGCGCTCGGACGGCCAGTGCGCGTGCGAGAGGAGGCAGGAGCAGGGAGAAGGAGGAGGGGTACCAAGCTGTGGCGTGTTGAGGACGCCGAGGAGCATCGTCGGGCGCGTCGGGGAGGCCCGAGGTGCTTGGCAGGGGGCGGCTAAAGTGCGGGAGCGCACTGTAGCGCGCTCCAGAGCGCCCATATAGCTGTCCAGGCCATTTTCTATGCTTGTGGGCGCGCCCTTGCATGTCCAATATTATTTGGGGGGTTCTAAGGAAGGGATCTTGGCCTTGGATGCTTTGGGTGGGTGGGTGAAGAGAGAGGAAGGAGAAGAGTGGAAATGGGGCTGTCCACAATAGAAAATTGGTGGTTCCATCCCCTTGATCAATAATCATTGACTTGTGCTAAATGCCAGAGGTAGAGGGAGGTTAGGAGGAGGTGTGGTAAAGAGGAGAACTCATTTGGATTAGTGGAAGAGGCCCAAACATGCATTTTAAGTTTCTGCCAGAAGGTGTTTGATGTAGGTTTGGGCAAGCAAATGGACTTCCCTTGTCATGAGGCTTGACAGGGTCAAATGGCCTGAGAAAATAAGAGGTTCCACCAAGATTGAGTTCATTTGGGCAAATTTGCCAATGCAACTTTTGTAAACCCTAGAAATCAACAGAAATTGACTTTTCAAGATTTAGTCATGCAAAGCTATTCTCCTTAATGCACCACTTGGTGTAGTGCCATAATTTAAGGTTCTGAACATGTCCACAAAAGTTGGGGTCAAAATGAGAAAGTTGCCAATGTAGAGTTGTTCAAATTTGATTCTGGACAGGAAGGGTTTTGGGGCTCTTTGATCAAGTTAACTTGTTCTCCAACTTGTGCCACTTGGCCTAGATGCATTATTACACCATTTGAGCATGTGCACCAAGTGTGAGAGCATTTGTACATATTTGGCAGTGCAAAGCTATTCAAACTTGAAAAAGGACAGAAGTGGTTTCTAGAGGGTTTCACGGGGTTATACTGTTCTCCATGACATGAGACTTGACAAGATCATCAAACATGTCATATGTGACATGCTAGAATTTTCTTGGAATTATTTGAAAATATTTCTTATAGAAATATTTCAAATATTTGAAATGAGCTGAAATGGTTCTGGAGGGTTTTGTCCAATATTTTGATCATGACCATATGTTGAAACTCATATATGTGGAAAATATATGTCCATTGAGTCTCCCTAATTTTATCAAATATTTTTAAAGATTTAAAATAATTTTAACCTATTAAAGACCATTTATGTCCTTAAGAAAAAGCCTTTAAATAAAATAGGAAAATAACTTTTAAAATTATATTTTTGTGGCTTCTGGGTATCCTATATCTAATAGGAGTCAAATATATTTTTGTAAAGATTTTTACTGCCCTTAATTAAGTACTTGCAGTGCAAACCTCAATTTAGGGGTTTTTGAAAAACTAATTTTTTGAAAATACTATTTGGCCAAATTATTTTTGTAAGAAATTATTTTTATGGCCCATGCACATGGCATGATCATTGGACAAGTTTTTTGGATCAAGGAGAAGGAGTATAAGAGTTGGAGAATTTATTTGATTTTTAGAGCACTTGCAAACAACAGTCAAACATTCAATCAAAGCAAAGACAAAACACTCAAAAGTTTTTGTCAAACCACATTTTATCATGATCATTAGCTTAAGTGTTGTGGTATGAAAATCAAGGTGTGACAACCTACCCCCCTTACAAGAATCTCGTCCCCGAGATTCCCAAACTAGGCGTGGAAAGGAATACGAAAACTAGATCTGGGGTAGTCTTCACGTCCTCATACTGCTTGTGCTTTCGAGTGGTGCTCCTCTGAACCTTGAAGTACTTGTTGGTGTGGCTTCATGTATGATGTTCTGCTTGATCCAGGTTGCTAATGGGTAGCTTGCGGTGGGTCAGATTGGGCTAGAGGTCGATGGCCCGGTTATCGATGTCCTTGCAGAGACTGGGCTAGTTAGGAAGTAGGAAACACTTCCTGAGTTGTGTCGTGTGGAAAAACGTTGTGCATAGTGGATGACTCAGGTGGTAACTCTAGCTGGTAGCCGCCTATTCTTCATCTTGCAGTGATCTTGGGGAAGACCGATAAATCTTGGTGTGAGTTTCCCTTTGGCATGGAAATACTTGGTTCCAGTGAGAGAAGTGGCTTGCAGATACACCTGGTCTTCGACGCGGAGGTTTACTTCTTGACGATGGTGGTTGGTATAGTTCTTCCTCCTTGACGTGGCGGTCTTCAAATGTTCCCTAACCAACTGAACGGTTCTTCTTCCGTCTTCGGGTAGACAAGTAGGTCACCAAATGATGATGACAACTATGTTGTCTAAGTACTCCATGAAGACTTTGTTCACGGGGTACATAAAGTAGGCTGGGGGATTGGTGGTGGTTACGGTTGAGTGTTTGCCAGGGTCTACTTGACCTAGAGCCAAAGCCCATGGTCATGATCCGACCATGTTGTGGCTTGGTAGGGCTTAAGGGTTTCAAGGATTCTAGTGTGCAAGTGAGCATTTATCATCTTATCCCTGAGCACAGTTTCTGAGATGCCCATCGTTCTATCTAGTCTTCCAAACAATCACATCATGTTACCGAAAGAATCATCTCGTATAGGTCAACTCCAATCATCACTCATGCTATTCATATCCTCATGACTCCCCGAGGGGAGATCTAACAAAATCATACATGTCAACTACCCCCAAACTCATATCTATGCAAAAACCCATGGGTAGAACATGCAAGCTGCTAAGCTTGAATTTAATCACCACAATCCAAGTGCTCATCCTCTTCTTCCAAGGTCCATGTTAGTGTATCTCTATCCTAAGGAAACACGTCGCATGCCACTCCAAAATCTTGTTTCCTTCCTATGAATCAACTCCAACAACCCGTTAACTTCCATTAATCACTACATAATCCATTAATTCTACAAACCCAATGTCTATGGTGTTCAACATGATCTCCTAAAGTCCCTATAATCCCCAAATACTTGAAAGGGCTGTCTCTACTATGGTAAGTCCACCAATTTTGATTATCATGATCAAGTAAACTCCAAGATCAAGCTCATACAGATCCCTAGATAAACTCCGATAATTAATCCAATCTCCTAGTTTATCGTCCACCGAGAAACATGGTATCACGATCGAGATTATCAGTCTGAATCCAATTTACTCTGAACCATGTAGACTTACTCAGCATCTATACTCAACTAGAATCACCTACTTAAATCCAAATCTCATGTCCAACGAGAATTTCTATATGTCTCCCCCAAGTCATTATCGTAACAACTATCTCCTATCAATTCATCTGATCAAGTCAAATCCTTGCACCTCCAAGAATTGCAGCTTGCGAACACAACTATCCTACCAAATCCAATTTACTCAGGGGTAATGAAAGCTATTCTAATCTATAATCATGATCCCTCCAAGATCGTCTACCAACATGAGAGCCTCATAATCCACCAAATAGTCTCAGATTATTCCTCAAAGTCATTGATATAAACTCATCAAGTCATTTGTCCTCTATTCCTATATCCTCAAATTGGTCTTCCCTATGGCATCGTCAGTTTTGGTGCTATCTTAGTATGATAATGTGCTCGTTCACTATGTCCACTAGTTCCATAATGAACCCAGTGATAAGCAAGGTTACGGAGGCTTAACAGGTTCTCTTGCAATTCTGTGGGTTAAGCACATGGTTAAGGATTCGAGCTGGGGTATCTTATGAAGTCTCGAAGGGTCTAGGAATGGGTCTCTAATCTTGAGGTGCAACCATAACTCTAAGGGGCTGCACTTGGTCTAGGAGGCCATAGCAAAAGTCTTCAGTGCTAATTGGTTGCCGAAGTAGAATCCTTGGTGTATCTTGTCTTGCCGGTCTTCAGTTGATGAGAGAGATGAGAGAGAAAAGTGGCATAGATGGGGATGCCTAAGGGGGTTCTATAGTGCAGGTGCAAACAAACAAGTGCCAAAAAGGGCTAAACACAAACAACAAAATAAGGCAGGTGATATAAGTTGCGTACTTGTTGCCTAGGGCAAAAGGGCGACTGATATCAAAACACAAACAAATAAAAGCAAGCAACATACAATCATGGTTCTATTCGAACCAACATACGGACTTTACTGCGCACAGGGGGTACACGACTCATCCTACCCAAGGGGTTCTCGGATTTAGTAGTCGTGCTTTGCTCCGTGCCTCATGCACTCTTCTGGGTTTTCCTCAGGTGTCGCTACGTCTCTTGTAGTTTTTTGATGAAACGATCCAGGTTGGCCCTGAAGAATCTTCATCAACTTCTCGCCTGTTGAAGTGATGGGGTGAAGGTGGCTCCTCGTAACTGGCATTGACTTGGTCTTCTATTGTCTTCTTAATCATGACGATCCATTTTTGTCTTCTAAGGCGTTGATGGTACCAGGTAGGTATACCTTTATGCAAGGACATTAACAAGGCATAGTAGAGGTCCAACATGTCGGTTATGTTGATGACAACATCGACACCAAGAGCGGGGGATGAAGAGAACCGTTTTCCTGCTCACTATAGTGAGGCGGACCAAATGGTGAGGTTCTCATCCACCGATGGTTGCCGATGCATCAATGATAAGGACATGGTTGCTCTATTAGCGATGTATATCATGATCTTGCATTTCCTATGCCCTGGTCATCGTAGGCTAAGGTTGCACCATCTTGGGGTAATACCGAAGGTTTCACCATCCTTTGGGTCTTGATGGTATCTCGGTTGGCATCATCTTGGCATGGTGTTGCCAATCTTGTGTTCAGAAGAGGTGGGTGAATGTTCGGCAAGGTGCCTACCTGCTAGGTTATTTACGAGGATTACTGATAACCCACAAGTATAGGAGATCGCAACAGCTTTCGAGGATAGAGTATTCAATCCAAATTTATTGATTCGACACAAGGGGAGCCAAAGAATATTATCAAGTATTAGTAGCTGAGTTGTCAATTCAACCACACCTGGAAACTTAGTATCTGTAGCAAAGTGTTTAGTAGCAAAGTAATATGATAGTGGTGGTAGCGGCAACAAAAGTAAAGACAGCAAAAGTAATGTTTTTGGTATTTTGTAGTGATTGTAACAGTAGTAGCGGGAAAGTAAATAAGCGAGAACCAGTATATGGAAAACTTGTAGGCACCGGATCAGTGATGGATAATTATGCCGGATGCGGTTCATCATGTAACAGTCATAACATAGGGTGACACAGAACTAGCTCCAATTCATCAATGTAATGTAGCCATGTATTCCGTATATAGTCATACGTGCTTATGGAAAAGCACTTGCATGCCATCTATTGTCCTACCCTCCCGTGGCAGCGGGGTCCTATTAGAAACTAAGGGATATTAAGGCCTCCTTTTAATAGGGAACTGGAACAAAGCATTAGCACATAGTGAATACATGAACTCCTCAAACTATGGTCATCACCGGGAGTGGTCCCGATTATTGTCACTTCGGGGTTGCCGGCTCATAACACATAGTAGGTGACTATAGACTTGCAAGATAGGATCAAGAACTCACATATATTCATGAAAACATAATAGGTTCAGATCTGAAATCATGGCACTCGGGCCCTAGTGACAAGCATTAAGCATAGCAAAGTCATAGCAACATCAATCTCAGAACATAACGGATACTAGGGATCAAACCCTAACAAAACTAACTCGATTACATGATAAATCTCATCCAACCCATCACCGTCCAGCAAGCCTACGATGGAATTACTCACGCACGGCGGTGAGCATCATGAAATTGGTGATGGAGGATGGTTGATGATGACGACGGCGACGAATCCTCCTCTCCCACTACACCACAACAAGGATGTAAGGACAGAAAAACTGCCGGGACAACTCACTTACAAGGGCAGTCAACCTGCCGGGAATGATTTTCTCCCAGCAGATAGAACTGCCACGAGAACGGCTGCCGGGGATTGTAATTCCCGGCAGATGGGGATGTGCCGGCAGTTTCTATGCCACCATGTTCAGAATTCTCCTGGCAGTTCCTATTCTCCCGACAGATGTTTTCTACCAGCAATCAACAGTTTCCCCGGCAGATGATGTGCCGGTGGTGCCATGTATCCCAATTAATATGGCTATTATACTCTAGTATTGCATCCATTTCACATTTACATACACACTGATGATTCAGAAGATGGTGCATCCATTCAAATAAAACAAGAGGATTCTACAGATGCACTTCACATATATATTAAAAAGTCTGGTCATCAAACATTTTACAATGTATGCAATTAATTGATTACACATGAAGATTTCCTCATAATTTAGCATCTGCAATTTCTAGACATTCGAGCAATACAAAATGTAACAAACACAAAGAGTAAAGCTTGTAAGGTCTTCTGTGTGAGCTCAACGCATATGGTTACAGCAAGTTGTCTTAACCAGTCTTGCAGAAACATTTTCAACCTGGACAGGAAGTGACCAAATGACAAGTACACACATTAGAAAACATAATCTCCATTACATTTATTACGATAGTCAAAGAATGTACAGTGTTCACCACCCCTATTTATTATAAGAAAAACACCTACATAATCAAGAGAATTTCTCAATGAATTTCCCTTTAAGGCATCAAATGAATATTTGATTTAATAAGAAACAAACAAATGACAACAGTTTCAAGACTGGGCACATGAATTAAGCACATCTAGTTGCCCTTCCTGGAAAGCATGACAACAGTTTCAGGTCTGGAAAGATAATTAAACCCACATGGCATGGTGTGATTACCACCGATATTAAGTTTACTTTCCTAAAAGTGAAGAATCATCGAATTGTGTCTGTACATAAGACAAAATAGGAACAACATGTTTACATCATAGGTATCATAGGATCTTATCTTTTTGTATAAGCACACAAAGGCAAGTAGTACATCAAAGAAAACTCAAACTTCATTCCAGCATTGACTAACACTAGTATCGAAACTAAAATGTTTAGAGTTAGGTTTAACTCAAAAGAACATACAGAACCTTTTCACAAGCATATATAATGATATTCAGGTGTGAGCTTCTGAGAGGAAACACAAGGATATTTTCAAATAATGCTACTTTATATAGAGAGAAAAGAGACATGTAGGATATAAAAGAATTGTGCAAAATACCTCTTTTACCAATCTAGTCACAGATTAGTACCGTGATTCCTGAAGAACAGCAACCAACATGCAAATTAGATTGCAAGTAAAGACCAACCTGTAACCACTACGATGAAAGATATAGAAAATTAAACAAGAAATTCCAAAGTTTACTAGATACAACTCTACTACACATTAAATGTTTATTTTTCAAATAATGTTAAGATCTGTACGGAAGTGTAGTATCTTGAACCTTCAATCTTACAACAAGAGCTCATAAAAGAAGACCTTGATTAAGTAGCAGCACAAACCAGAATGAGTAGTATATCTACACATATGTTTTGACTAGTACGGAATGAGCAAATATCTCAATTCCCTTCCATGCACATGACTTTGAGTTGTAGTGAACTTGGTTCATAAAGTTTTTTCTAGAAATAAATATAATATACATGAGATTGGATCAGATCATATCAAGAAATAACTATTCCAAAGCAAGTAGCCATATATACGACCAGAGCACCTATTTGTACTAGCATAATTTTCAACTTTCAGTATGTATCTACAACAAGTTTCCTGCCATGTACAAAATACTAAACAGTGTATTGCTAGATCAACCACTTTTTACACATGAAAAGAAATACTGGACTAAGCAGCACCTATGCTCTTCATAAATGGTTCTATGGCAGGCAGACCAACCACTATGTTTCATGTACTGCCCAATAACAAAAGAAAAAGCTTCAGAATACACAGTAATGCAAAAGCTCAGTTCTAGTACATGTAGAAGTTTCCAGTAATTGTATGCATAAAAAGGCAAAGCACATTCAGGACATGCATATACATGCCAAGAAAAATTTTAGTGTGTATATTTATGACAGTTTCATTTGCATGAAGCATATAAGAAATGAAATGCTAAATAGTTTCAATGTTCTTAAATAGCAGCAAGCATGTATCCAACAGCAAAATACTTAATCCAAGACTTAACTACCAAGAGTATTACCTCCTCAGTTTTGCTTGCGGTCGTGTACTCATGTTGCTGGTTCTACGATGAACTTAGGATTCACTCCAAGCTTCATACATAGAAGCAAACACTTATAAGAAATCAACCATAATAGTAATTGGTAAATATATAATCATAAGAACATAAGCTTATGTGGCTTGTAAGGCCATGCGATAATTGAAGTGAAATATATTCATCGCACATACTTGTATGGCGTAGTTGACACTTCTTGGTGGAGAGGAAAAAGAAGATGCACGCTGCTCACAGAACAAACAATCCAAAAAGTTTATTTCAGTGAAAGCACCAAGTGAAAATTAGAGAACTTTTTGTAAGGATTACATATAGAACAAAAGAGCATGGTACTCCGCTAGACTCATGACCCATTTTTCCATTTTTTCTACTTAGGAGGATAGCTCCCAATTTCCATTACTGAAAACTAATAGAACACAACCACATGTCTCAGGTTAGTCCCCCTTTAGGGGTACCCTCAAAACATCAGAAACTACGCCACACACTCTAACACTACTACCAAACTTGGATGCAAAAAATAAACAACGAGCATCCAAAATGTTCTAATTATCATCAAGAAAATGACAGTCTTATTGTAGAGCAAAATTATTGCACCTGTAGATTCCAAAAAAAAGTAACTAAACTACAGGAGAAAGGTAGAACAGCGTGACTATAATTTTGCACGTTATATATTCTATCATCCAAGCTAAAATGACACATTTTGACATAGACCTAACTACTGGAGAAAATTAGAACAGACGAAAGTACAAAAAAATCATGGAACTGGCTGAATCCAGCGCTGCTTTTTTTTATTAATTTAAGAAATAAAAATCTAGGAATACCAGTTGTTGCAGACCCATAAGCAAAAGATAAACCACACCACTGAGTGCTCCCCAAGACTCCAACAAGTAAAGGTACAGATAGACTCCCAAGAGATACAAGTAAACATCAGCTCCTCATGTATTCACTTCAAGCATGAATGAACCAATTTGGTGCAGGACTAGTTCGTAGAGGAGGCTCGTGGAGGAGGAGGTGCTGCTGGCTGGGGAGCTCCTGCAGGAGGCGGCGCTGCTTGACGAAGTGAGCAAGTCGACGATGGCCGGGGTGCTAGGCCGCGGTGCTACCCAGAGAGAAAGCACCGGGAGGCAGCGCTGCGGGTGCGGCGGAGGGTGTTTGGGAGCGGCGACGTTGGTTGGCCGGGGAAGGAAGTCGGCGCTCGGTGCGGCGGAGGTCGAGGAGGAAGCGACAAAGGTTGCTCGCCGGCGGATAAGGAGGTTGCTATGCGGCGGCTGAGGAGGGTGCTAGGGTGCGACGGTGGTGGGGATGAAGCCAACGCTCCGATGGGTGGTTGGCGGCGGCGGCGGTGGAGATCGTGGTGATGTTCGATTTGGGGAACAATTTGGAAAAGGGCTGAGACGAGTTTTTTTAGGGGTACGAGTTTTTTTTCTTTTGTGAGACATAGGGGCTGAGACGGGTAGTAGAAGGAATTTTGGAATGATCGGCCCGCGAATATTTTCCATCTAGCGCGCGCTCGGGCTCTCTCTCGCGCGTTTAGGCCCAAAAGATTTCACTTTCTGGCTTGCACCACATCCAGGCAGTTGGTGGGCCGTAACTCAGTTCTCCCGACAGAAAACGTGTCGCCAACCATCCACGGCAGTTCGTGTGCCCCGGTAACTTATCTTCTCCCGGCAGTTTATCTGCCCATATTTACTTGTGCTGGCAGTAAGGTAATTCCTGGCAGATTATTTGCCCTTAATAAGATAGTTCTCCCGGCAGTTAACTGCCCTTAATTAAGTGTTGTGGTGTAGTGTCCGGAGCCCCGAACGGACTCCAGATCAGCCCTCCCGAGAGGTTTTAGGGCTTGGCGGCGGCTCCGTATCGTAAAACGCGATGATTTCTTCTCCCTGATTTTTTTCTCTCCGAAAGCAAATATATAGAGTTGGAGTCGGCGTCGGAGGGCATCCAGGGGGTCCACGAGGTAGAGGGGCACGCCCTAGAGGGGGGAGGGGCGTCCCCCACCCTCGTGGACAGGGTGTGGGCCCCCTGGTCTTCATCTTTGGCGAGGATTTTTTATTATTTTTTTTAAGATGTTCCGTGGAGTTTCAGGTCATTCCGAAAATATTTGTTTTCTGCACATAAAACAACACCACGGCAATTCTGCTGAAAACAGCGTCACTCCGGGTTAGTTCCATTCAAATCATACAAGTTAGAGTCCAAAATAAGGGCAAAAGTGTTTGGAAAAGTAGATACGACGGAGACGTATCAACTGCCCCAAGCTTAAACCCTAGCTTGTCCTCAAGCAATTCAGTTGACAAACTGAAAGAAAGAAAAAAAACGTTTACAAACTCTGTTTGCTCTTGTTGTTGTAACTATGTCAAGCCAGTATTCAAGTTTTCAGCAGAGATCATAACTAACCACATTTGCAATAATTGTCAGGTCTCATAATTATTCATATCAATAGCATAATCAACTAGCAAGCCATAATAATAAATCTCGGATGACAACACTTTCTCAAAACAATCATAATATGATATAACAAGATGGTATCTCACTAGCCCTTTCTGAGACCGTAAAACATAAATGCAGAGCACCTTTAAAGATCAAGGACTGACTAGACATTGTAATTCATGGTAAAAGATATCCAATCATAGTCACACCCAATATAAATTAATAGTGATGAATGCAAATGACAATTGTGCTCTCCTGCTAGTGCTTTCTAATAAGAGGGTGATGACTCAACATAAAAGTAAATGGATAGGCCCTTCGCAGAGGGAAGCAAGGATTTGTAGAGGTCCTAGAGCTCGGTTTTGAAATAGAGGTAAATTGTATTTTGAGCGATATACTTTCATTGTCAATGTAACAACTAAGAGATGGCGATATCTTCCATGCTAAGCACATTATAGGCGGTTCCCAAACAGAATGGTAAAGTTTATACTCCCCCTCCACCAACAAGCATCAATCCATGACTTACTCGAAACAATAAGTGTCTCCAACATACATCAGGTCCCAGGGGAGTTTTGTTTGCAATTAATTTTGATTTAGTTTGCATAAATCATGGGACTGGGCATCCCGGTGACCAGCCATTTTCTCATGAGTGAGGAGCGGAGTCCACTCCTCTTGAGAATAACCCGCCTAACACGGAAGATAATGCCATCCTTGGTTGATACATGAGCTATTCAAGCATACAAAACAGAATGTTTATTTGAAGGTTTAGAGTTTGGCACATACAAATTTACTTGGAACGGCAGGTAGATACCGCATATAGGAAGGTATAGTGGACTCATCTAGAATGACTTTGGGGTTTAAGGGATTGGATCCACAAGCAGTATTCCCGCTTAGTACAGGTGAAGGATAGCAAAAGACTGGGAATCGACCAACTAGAGAGCGACAACAGCCATGTACAAGCATTAAAATTAATAAACATTGGTTGCAAGCATGAGTAGGATATAATCCACCATGAACATAAATATCGTGAAGGCTATGTTGATTTGTTTCAACTACATGTGTGAACATGTGCCAAGTCAAGTCACTTAAATCAATCAAAGGAGGGTACCACCCCATCATACCACATCATAATCATATCAATAGCATGTTGGCACAAAAGGTAAACCATTATAACTCATAGCTAATCAGGCATGGCACAAGCAACTACGATCTCTAATTGCCATTGCAAACATGTTTATTCATAATAAGCTGAATCAAGAACGAGGGGCTCATCATATTTACAAAAACAAAAGAGGTCGAGTTCATACCAGCGTTTCTCATCTCAGTCAGTCCATCATATATTATCATAATTGCCTTTCACTTGCACGACCGAACGGTGTGAATAATAATAAGAGTGTACGTGCATTGGACTAAGTTGGAATCTACGAGCATTCAATAAACAGGAGAAGACAAGGCAATATGGGCTCTTGGTTAAATCAACAATAATGCATATAAGAGCCACTTCAACAATTTAATTATGGTCTTCTCCTACTGACCCCCAAAGAAAAGAAAAGAAATAAAACTATTTACACGGGAAAGCTGCCAACAAGCAAAAGAAGAACGGGAAATATTTTCGGTTTTCTTTTTAATTATTACTACTACAGCAGAAAAACAAACTACTACTAATTTTTTTGGTTTTTCTTAAGGTTTAACAAACACACAAGAAGAAAGCAGGAAAAAGAAAACAAACTAGCATGGATATTACAGTGAAAGAGTATGAGCACCGACATCTAGTAATGAGTGTGTGTGAGCATAAATGTAATGTCGGTGAGAAATACGTACTCCCCCAAGCTTAGGCTTTTGGCCTAAGTTGGTCTATTGCCAGGGATATCCTGGCGGATACCCATAGGTGTAGCTGGGGTTGTACTGCGACGAAGAATAGTTGGGATCATACTGATATGCAGCGATTATCGCCTGCTGAGTTGCAGCGTGGAGTCGAGCTGCCTCCGCTCTCCTCTCGTACTCTTCTGCCTCCTCTGTGGTAATAACATATCTTCTTTTTGTCTGTGAATCAAAGAAGGCAGGAGCAGGGAGAGTAATACGGAAAACATGTCGTTTATCAAAAATTAAACGATATAAGAGAGGTGATTTAGGCCTCTTGACAAACTGGTGCGAAGCCATAGAGTTATAATCTAAACATGCAGGAGGAAACTCCGTATCACCCTCACGAATGTCTATCTCAAGAAAATGAGCTAAGCGGGTTGCATAAATTCCTCCAAAGAAATCTTCATTATGTCTATATGATAAATTCCTCCGTATCACCCAGGATTGCTAAGCGGGCTACAATGGCTTCCATATGATAAGATTGGTCTCCTAACACAACACTCCTAAGAATGCTAAGATCAGGGACACACATGTGACATGCTTCATCCTTAGCATTTATGCATCTACCGATGAAGAGAGCAAAATAATGTATACCAGGAAAGTGAATGCTCCCTATGGTAGCCTGCATTATATCTCTAGATTCCCCCACAGTTATACTAGTAAGAAAGTTTCTAAATTCAGATTTAGGGGAATCCCTAACACTACCCCATGATGGAAGTTTGCAAGCAGAAGTGAAATCCTCTAAGTCCATGGTATAAGATTTGTCATAGAGATCAAACATGACTGAAGGAGAATTACGCGAAGATGAATACTCAAACCTCCTCACAAATGAATTTGTGAGATCATGATACTGGGGGCATTTGTTAGCCTCAAAATCCTCAAGATCGGGATTGCGCAAATATGCTTTGAATTCTTCTTTAATTCCCACACGGTCCATAAAATTTTCCGACGGCCATTCGCAAGGCCGTACTGGAGCGTCTCTTGGTGGATCCTCATCAGCATCGCGCATAGCAATCCTGGGTCCTTGCTTCTTAGAAGAACCACCTTGGAACATCTTCCTAAGCATATTGTTTTTCTCTAAAAAATTCTGAAATTTTTAGTAACTTCAAACAAAAGTGAACCAACTTCAATAAAACTGATAGCAACTACTCCTACAAGTGCCTAGAGCCTATATCAAGCATTAGAACTACTTGGAACCATATAAATTTGACATGAAAGCTCAAGAACATGGTCACCTATGCAGCACAAATTTGCAAAGAATAAGGCACTAGAACAAAAACTAATTGGACTAATGGAGGAGCCACATACCAAGGAACAATCTCCCCAAGCAGTTTTGCTATAACATGCCAAAATTCTAAATTTTGGAATGTTATAATAAATAGATAGATTTGATTGATTGTTTGATTGATTGTGTGAAATTGAGTGAAATTTGAAACTTTTTGAAAGATAAATGAGAGGGAATAAAAGGACTTTTCCAAACTTTCATATTTGCTTTCTGATCTCCATGAATTCAAATTCTTTTCAAATACAAAACCCTTGAGCGAAGATGATATGAATTCTTCCATTTAAATTAAATGAAAGGGCATTTGAAAATAATTGAATTTCATTTGGAAATATTTCAATTCATAAACTTCATGCAACTCAATGATTTTCATGAGAGAAGATAAATGACTTCTTCAAATTATATGAAATATTAGTTGGGAGTTTCAAAGAATTAAATTCAAAGTTCTTTTGAATTTATTTTCAATTTGGAGTTATTTGAGTTTTATTCAAATTATTTTTCTCCAAAAATAAAATATATGGAAATTAGGGTAACATGATTCCCTACATTAGAAAATTGGAGAAAAAATTAATTTGAAATCATTTTGGTATTTTTTAAAATGATTTTTTGTTGGATTTTAATAGACCAGTAGCACTCTTTGAATTATTAGAATTTGTGTGTATTTTATTTAATGCTAGAAAAATGTTCACGTCGTAGAAAATCTTTTTCTAAATTTTTTGATATATTATATGCCTATATAATATTTTATTTATTTCGTTTTAATAATTTTATTTGTCTCGGAAATGTTTTTTTTAAACTCCTTTTCTCCCATCGACTGGGCCGGCCCAGCTCCCAGGCCAGGCCACGGCCCACAGCCCAGCCGCGCCCGAAGCCGCTCCGCTTTGCTCGCCCGCTCGCGCCTGCGATCGGCCGCCGCCTCACTCAGCCACCGACAGGTGGGACCCACCTGTCGGGTTCGTCCCCAACCTCTCGCCGGAGTCCCGCACGCGCACGCTCCGCCGGCTGACGCCGTGCTCAACCCAGACGCCCCCTCGCCTTGCCCCTCGCCCAAGGCGACCCCCCCCTATATAAACCCTCGACCCCGGCCCCGTTTTCGCATCGAACCACAGCCGCCCTCGCCTCCCCTCGACCCCTGCCACCATTGCCCCGCACTCCACCGCCGCCTACGCCCAACGCCGCCACCACCACCACCACCGGAGTCCCCTCGTCGCGCTGCGCCTCCCCATGGATTCGCCCGAGCCGGAGAGCCACCGGAGCCACCGCCCCGCTCGAAGCCGACGCCGCTGCCGCCGTCTTCTCCGGCGACGTCGAGCCCAACAGCCGCGGTAACGCCCCGTCTCTCCTCGTCCGTCCGATCGTAGATCTAGGGCTAGGATTAGATCGTCTATTTTTTTTCTTCGAATCATTTTTCTTTAATTGACGAACGTTCGTTCGGTAAACTTCTAAAGCGAACGGTTACAGCCAGTAAGATTCTGCCACGTAGCCAGGGACCCGGTTGCAATTAGTTTTTCTTATCGAATAGTCCCTATTCTTCAAACGGTCATAATTTTTACACTGTTTGTCCAAATCCAACGAAACCAACGCTCACGTCTTCATTACGATCTCCTCTATCCATTAATCCAACTCAAATATGTTTTTGAAAAGTTTAAAATTTGAATTAGATCATATTTGAATTCAAACTTTGTTTAATCATAACTTGAGTTTC
This sequence comes from Triticum urartu, assembly GCF_056163025.1. Classification (NCBI taxonomy): domain Eukaryota; kingdom Viridiplantae; phylum Streptophyta; class Magnoliopsida; order Poales; family Poaceae; genus Triticum; species Triticum urartu. Next base: position 247,011,097 of record NC_141874.1, on the reverse strand, counting down.
GTAGCTCCGTTTGAGTTGATTCTTTTTGCAAATCGAAGCTCTTGACCCGAACTTTCTGATAAGGCCAAATTCACACAATTTTGGTACTGTTAGAAATTGTTTTATGTAGCAAGAGTTATTTGCTTGGTTTGATGTTTTCTGAATCGTCTTCTTCGATCTTTCTGGTCTTTTGAGTGATTGCTTATGTGTGGTTACTATTGCTTGATTACGATAGATTGACCGAAGTGTGACGAGTAGAACTATCAAGAGTTTTGAGTGTGAATCATCTTCATCAACATTGCAGGCAAGTTCACACTTTGATCATACCTCTTTCATACCCAGTTTTTATTGCATTAGATCAAACCTCAAACATTGCATGATTAGGATCTAATTAAATTGTGGGTATTGGGAAGTAGTTGATGAGGTAGGAACCTATTGCCCTGCATTCAAACCTTGGGAGTTACTATTACGTTATGCTTATAAGTGCCATGCTATGCTCGTAGACGTGGATTGGGTTTTGAGAGTATCCATGACAGATGTGAGATTGTTAATTAATGGTTTACTTAAGGTGGCAACTTAAACACACATCTGGGTGGATTGAGGCACCTGGTTATTCCAGGATTTGCCTGTCTAGGCACCTGGGTAGACCAGGATTGCCTGTTTTTTATGGACCGCCACCCAGGCTCAAAGGGATCACGAGACTATTGATACTAGAAACTTCCGTATGCAGTCACAAGCTATTATGGGCTCTAGCTTAGTTGACTAAGTCGTGCAAACTCTTACAATGGTAGACTAGAAGATGTAGGGGGTGTAGGTGGTACGGTCTACCCGATCGTAAGGTGCTAGCGCTTCTGAAAGACTATGTCTCGGTCATCCGTCTTCTCAAACACCATGTAGTGTGAGAAACCAAACGAAGGCGATCGAGTCTTGTGGGGAAAAGTGCGCAAACCTCTGCAGAGTGTATAAACTAATCATGGTTAGCCGTGTCCCCGGTTATGGACATCTTGAGTATCTAGTACTTGGATTATCATGTGAATCTCATCATGTTACTTTAAGTGAATATTGTTGGGTTTAATGATGTTACTTAATTGGGATTGAGAATGCTGTCAACCATTCTCAATGTTTAACAACCACCATGATAGTTAAATAAATTTATTCCTTTGCAGTAGGGAAAAATTGGCTTTTCGCAAAAAGCTTATAAGAATAGAGCTTTTCCACCAGCCAAATATGCATGTACTGATAGCCTTTATTCATCATTCTCTATGGTGTGAATTTGCCAGTACATTCAATGTACTGACCCTCTATGGCTGCAACGTCTCATGTTGCAGGAGTATCTTACGACGAGGTAGTGATACGTTAGGGTTACGATTTTCTACACTCAACTTTGCCGTTGGTGTTGATGGGAATCCACAACCTTGTTACTTCTGCTATTTGGATTGAGGTAATAGTATTTACATTACTTATACATGTGATTTATCTTTGTTATAAATCCTCGAGTATTGTGTGTGTCAGCATACCGATCCAGGGATGACACTTAAGCACAGAGACTTGATCCATTCGGGTCGGGTCGCTACAAGATGGTATCAGAGCACATGTTGACTGTAGGACGTGACCCTAGAAACTGGCAAGCCCATAGCAAAGATTTTTTCTCTACAACTTTCCCTTTCAAAAAGATCTTTTACCTCTCTTCTCTTCTGAGCTTATTCAAAAATCCCCTTTAGTGAGACCATATCCCTTTTCCCTTTGGATCACTCGAAGATTCGACGGATAAGACCACTCCAATAAGTACAAGATATTGGACAACTAAGACCACTTCGAAATGAAGAGGATTTTACTGTGCATCTGAATAATGGAAACTACAACGGTTGAAGACTCCTAAGACTAGGAGAATTTGAAGGCTCTAAAGAATTCCCAGATTTGTATGAACTAGGAAGGCTACCCTTATGGAACTTGACAGATTATGGAAGTTGTCAATACCCGAGATCAAGGTGCATCGGAGAAAACCCAGAGCATGTAGAGTTAAGAACTCAAGCATTTGTCGAGAAAACCCTAAGGCAGGAGATATCAACTATGGAATGATAGCTCATGGGAATGACAAGAGCAGAAACACTGTTATTTGTGATGTCATCGCCCGCTGATGTTGTTGTCACCGTGCTGAGTTAAGGATGCATTTCTTCAGAATGGATTTGATGGAAGAAGGCTGATGGAGCACCTATTAGAAAGATGAAGTTTTAACCTTAGCTGGTGTATCACCAGGATCTAGAGTAGTACATCAAGAAGTTTAAGATGGACCTTCAGGAAGCCGTATTTTGACAAGGAGCATTTCATGGAGAACTGGAGGAGCAAAACCTCAAGAAAACGGAGATTCGTCAGGAACTAGACCATGGTTCATGCCAAGGATGTTGAAACCTAGAAGTTGGAAATACAACTCCGCGAATATTAAAGGATGTCACGAGAAATTTCACGCCAACAGAGATGATCTGGCAAAAGAACTTGAGAAGGACAAGCATGATCGGAAGAAGCCCATCAGAGATATGAACAAAACTGGAAGAGTTTGGCGACGTGGAAGATTTATTGACCTTTAGAAGACCAAACCCCTGTTATACACTTACGTTAGATGTGACGAATTGTGAGCTGTCATTTGTTTGATGTTTTTCCGATAGCCACAAATAAAATCTGTCTTTTCAAAACTTTTGTTTGTATTGTGTGTATCCCTCTCTATCTCTCTTATCTCTCCCCAAACCCATGGACCCAATAGAGGATGAATGGAGATGGGCTTGTATTTTCTAGACCGATGAGTAAATTGGAGACAGACCGATGGATTCAGAACATGGAGGATCACATGGAGAATAACCCTGTAGTCGGAAAGGATATGACCCAGCATGCTTTTCAGTGCTTTGAAAGAGGTGCTGCTACTTGGTGGAGGATGTACCAAACCATGAATGGATGGCAAGGAGTAACCACTTGGAAAGAATTTAAGTTGACTCTACAAAGATCTCATCTTGTGTCCCAGAAGTTGAAACCTCATGGAAAGTTTAGAAGAACCCGTGATGAAGGAAGATGTGGAGGACACACCTAAAGAGGACCCGAGTAAACCCTGCACTAAGTCTTGCTATTCATGTGGAGAAGAAGGACACATCTCCCAAATTTTTTTGAATGGGGATCTAGTAGAATTCCCGATAGAGGAAGTAGAATATGACCCAGAAGAAATAGAAGCCATGATTGGCATGGAAAGGTCCAGGAAGAGAAGTAGATTGGATTCCAGGAAGGACCTGAGTCATATCACCTGTTACAGGTGCAAGGAGTCAGGGCACTACCTCAACAAATGCCCCAAAAGGAAACCTCAATACTTGTCAGAAGTAATATGTTTTAGTTGTAATGGAGCAGGGCACTTTGCCAGAGAATGCCCTAAGGAGAAGGAAACTTGTGCTAGATAGTTGAGTTTGCAACAAAAGAAATGGAGTAGTAGAAGTGAGAACATTTCCTTTTATATTGAGGTGTTTAGTTGAGACATGTAATGGAAAAGCGAGAGATTGTAATCACTTGAGAATGAATAAAGTTAGCATCGTTGGTGCTGATATGGATTTTATGAGTTGTTACTCTATGAAGAAGAATTTTGGCCATTCTGAGGATAGGAGAAATATGGTCTATGGAAGATTTGTGCATTTTAAGGGTGGTAGTACCCTGTAAGAACCGTTGACCCCTGGAAAAGATAAGGATACTCCACTGAGTGGATTTCGGACAAAATGAATACGAGTTTTGTCTCGATATGTGTGATACCCCAAGAGTATGTGGGATGAAGTTGGAGACCGTCAGTTGTTTGGACCAAATGTGATCAAAGGAGTTAGAAGAGAATGTTAAGTTGATTCGAGATAGACTGAAGGTAGCTCAGTCCAGGCAGAAGAGTTATAAAGACTAAAAAACGCAAGGAGGTAGTCTATGAAATTGGAGACAGAGCATGTCTTCGTGTGCCCCCTCTGTGAGGAGTTAAACAATTTGGAGTTAAGGGACAGTTGGCCCTGAGATTTGTAGGACCATACCGAGTTTTGGAGCGCATGGGAGAAGTGGCCAACAAGTTGGAGTCACCCGAAGGACTATCAGGAGTTCATGATGTGTTTCATGTTTCCCAGTTGAAGAAGTGTCATGCAGAGATGGCCAATATTCCCCTGTAAGGACGCTTGACCCTGGAAAAGATAATAATGTTCCATGAAGTGAATATGGACTTCATAAGTATAGGTTTTATCTCGGTATGAGGGATATCCCACGAGGATGAAGAGATAAATTACTATTGGATATAAAGGAGGTATGATGTCGGAAATATGGATCAATGGAAACTCCATGATGAGTCTGAGTAATCATGTCCTAGTTTGGTGCCAATAGAAGGAAGGAAGACAATACAATTGGATGTATTTAAGAATACTAGGAAGTTGGAAGTTGGAATAATGATAAGTTGCCCGATGATAAGTTCAAGGACTACAAGTGATGAGATGGGCCATAACCCACAGGCCCCAGGACCTGCCAAGAAGCAAGCACATTCTTGCTGAAGGAAGAACCATGGAAGAGGATATACCTTTGTCGACAGACGATTTTATAGGAGTTTACGCAAAACCTGAGAGTTGTGAAGGAACGATAGATGTTTGTCTGGCTTGCAGAATCTATGGATATATCCGAACTTGGTTCGTCGACAAGAGAAATTCTGCAATGCTTGTGAGGATGACCGAGTGTTAGTATGCGAGATTCGCTAAACTGTATACATGGTAATGATTTGGGTGCGGGATGGATTGATCACCATACCGACTTACTCTTATTATTCGCCTTGCTATATGGGATGGTAAATATGAGTGACTTACCTATAGCAGAGAGACGACGGTATTAAACCTTGTTTGAACCTTAGAATGGTATAGCAATTTTTCCCTTGTACAAGGCAGCTTTGCCAACCATAGGTTATACGGTGAGGATCAACCTAGACCCATTTCCTGCAGGAGAAACCATAAATGGTTGACCACCATGAGAGATCGATAGTTGTTTAGTTTTGGCGCCAGACCCGTCAGGTAATAAGACCCAGTCTCGGAAGAACCTTACCTAGATGAAAGATAGAAGAATTGAGGAAAAGGTTATGCCACTAACGGAAGAGCTCAGAGAAGGAATTTTCTCGAGGATCTGAGAAGACCGACACTGTCAAGAATAAGGATAGAGTATATGAGTTTTGATGGAACAGTAACCATGCTTCTAAGGGTGGTAGCACCCCAGACCCAGTGTGACGATCGATGGATTTTGAGAAGACCCCGAACTTAACCTATTTCTTTCTAGCCTCTCCGAATCTCGAGGACGAGATTCATTTTAAGGGTGGTAGGTTTGTAACATCCCAAAATTCTAAATTTTGGAATGTTATAATAAATAGATAGATTTGATTGATTGTTTGATTGATTGTGTGAAATTGAGTGAAATTTGAAACTTTTTGAAAGATAAATGAGAGGGAATAAAAGGACTTTCCCAAACTTTCATATTTGCTTTCTGATCTCCATGAATTCAAATTCTTTTCAAATACAAAACCCTTGAGCGAAGATGATATGACTTCTTCCATTTAAATTAAATGAAAGGGTATTTGAAAATAATTGAATTTCATTTGGAAATATTTCAATTCATAAACTTCATGCAACTCAATGATTTTCATGAGAGAAGATAAATGACTTCTTCAAATTATATGAAATATGAGTTGGGAGTTTCAAAGAATTAAATTCAGTTCTTTTGAATTTATTTTCAATTTGGAGTTATTTGAGTTTTATTCAAATTATTTTTCTCAAAAAATAAAATATATGGAAATTAGGGTAACATGATTCCCTACATTAGAAAATTGGAGAAAAAATTAATTTGAAATCATTTTGGTATTTTTTAAAATGATTTTTTGTTGGATTTTAATAGGCTAGTAGCACTTTTGAATTATTAGAATTTGTGTGTATTTTATTTAATGCTAGAAAAATGTTCACGTCGTAGAAAATCTTTTTTCTGAAAATTTTGATATATTATATGCCCATATAATATTTTATTTATTTCGTTTTAATTATTTTATTTGTCTCAGAAATGTTTAAAAAAACTCCTTTTCTCCCACCGACTGGGCCAGCCCAGCTCCCAGGCCAGGCCACGGCCCAGAGCCCAGCCGCGCCTGAAGCCGCTCGCCCGCTCGCGCCTGCGATCGGCCGCCGCCTCACTCAGCCACCGACACGTGGGACCCACCTGTTGGGTTCGTCCCCGACCTCTCGCCGAAGTCCCGCATGCACACGCTCCGCCGGCCGACGCCGTGCTCAACCCGGATGCCCCCTCGCCTTGCCCCTCGCCCAAGGCGACCCCCCCTATATAAACCCTCGACCCCGGCCCTGTTTTCGCCTTGAACCGCAGCCGCCCTCGCCTCCCCACGCCCCACGCAAACTCGTCGGAGTTCGCGATCTCCGCCGAGATCTGCCACCATTGCCCCACATTCCACCGCCGCCTACGCCCAACGCCGCCACCACCACCGGAGTCCCCTCGTCGCGCTGCGCCTCCCCATGGGTTCGCCCGAGCCGGAGAGCCACCGGAGCCACCGCCCCGCTCGAAGCCGACGCCGTCTTCTCCGGCGACGTCGAGCCCAACCGCCGCGGTAACGCCTCGTCTCTCCTCGTCCGTCCGATCGTAGATCTAGGGCTAGGATTAGATCGTCTATTTTTTTTCTTCGAATCGTTTTTCTTTAATTGACGAACGTTCGTTCGGTAAACTTCTGAAGCGAACGGCTACAGCCAGTAAGATTCTGCCACGTAGCCAGGGACCCGGTTGCAATTAGTTTTTCTTACCGAATAGTCACTGTTCTTCAAACGGTCATAACTTTTACACCGTTTGTCCAAATCCAACGAAACCAATGCTCACGTCTTCATTAAGATCTCCTCTATCCATTAATCCAACTCAAATATGTTTTTGAAAAGTTTAAAATTTGAATTAGATCAGATTTGAATTCAAACTTTGTTTGATCATAACTTGAGTTTCGTAGCTCCGTTTGAGTTGATTCTTTTTGCAAATCGAAGCTCTTGACCCGAACTTTCTGATAAGGCCAAATTCACACAATTTTGGTACTGTTAAAAATTGTTTTATGTAGCAAGAGTTATTTGCTTGGTTTGATGTTTTCCGAATCGTCTTCTTCGATCTTTCTGGTCTCTTGAGTGATTGCTTATGTGTTGTTACTATTGCTTGATTATGATAGATTGACCGGAGTGTGACGAGTAGAACTATCAAGAGTTTTGAGTGCGAATCATCTTCATCAACATTGCAGGCAAGTTCACACTTTGATCATACCTCTTTCATACCCAGTTTTTATTGCATTAGATCAAACCTCAAACATTGCATGATTAGGATCTAATTAAATTGTGGGTATTGGGAAGTAGTTGATGAGGTAGGAACCTATTGCCTTGCATTCAAACCTTGGGAGTTACTATTACGTTATGCTTATAAGTGCCATGCTATGCTCGTAGACGTGGATTGGGTTTTGAGAGTATCCATGACAGATGTGAGATTGTTAATTAATGGTTTACTTAAGGTGGCAACTTAAACACACATCTGGGTTGATTGAGGCACCTGGTTATTCCAGGATTTGCCTGTCTAGGCACCTGGGTAGACCAGTATTGCCTGTTTTTTTATGGACCGCCACCCAGGCTCAAAGGGATCATGAGACTATTCATACTAGAAACTTCCGTGTGCAGCCACAAGCTATTATGGGCTCTAGCTTAGTTGACTAAGTCGTGCGAACTCTTACAGAGGTAGACTAGCAGATGTAGGGGGTGTAGGTGGTACGGTCTACCCGATCGTAAGGTGCTAGCGCTTCTGAAAGACTATGTCTCGGTCATCCGTCTTCTCAAACACCATGTAGTGCGAGAAACCAAACAGAGGCGATCGAGTCTTGTGGGGAAAAGTGCGCAAACCTCTGCAGAGTGTATAAACTAATCATGGTTAGCCGTGTCCCCAGTTATGGACATCTTGAGTATCTAGTACTTGGATTATCATGTGAATCTCATCATGTTACTTTAAATGAATATTGTTGGGTTTAATGATGTTACTTAATTGGGATTGAGAATGTTGTCAACCATTCTCAATGTTTAACAATCACCATGATAGTTAAATAAATTTATTCCTTTGCAGTAGGGAAAAATTGGCTTTTCGCAAAAACCTTATAAGCATAGAGCTTTTCCACCAGCCAAATATGCATGTAGTGATAGCCTTTATTCATCATTCTCTATGGTGTGAATTTGCCAGTACATTCAATGTACTGACCCTCTGTGGCTACAACGTCTCATGTTGCAGGATTATCTTACGACGAGTAAGTGATTCGTTAGGGTTACGATTTTCTACACTCAACTTTGCCATTGGTGTTGATGGGAATCCACAACCTTGTTACTTCCGCTATTTGGATTGAGGTAATAGTATTTACGTTACTTATACATGTGATTTACCTCTGTTATAAATCCTCGATTAGTGTGTGTGTCAGCATACCGATCCAGGGATGACACTTAAGCACAGAGACTTGATCCATTCGGGTCGGGTCGCTACATTTGCGAGAGGTGCTTTGAGCAAGGAGATCGAAAATCACAGCAGAAGTGGCTGGAACTCATGCTTGAGTTGGTTTTTCGGGTTTGTGTGAGACAGAGGAAGAAGATGGGTGCCGGGATAAGTGGAGGAGGGCCACCGTGGGCCCACGAGGCAGGGGGCACGCCCTAGAGGGGGGGCGCGCCCACCACCCTCGTGGCCAGGTGGCAGCTCCTCCCGCGGTAATTTTTGCACAGTAAATCCTCAAATATTCCCGAAAAAATCATATTAAATTGGCATGTCATTCTGAGGACTTTTATTTTCGGGATATTTTTATATTGCATGGATAAGTCAGGAAACAGACAGAAAAATACTATTTTTACTTTATTTCTACTAATTAATAGAAAATATAGAGAGGGTACAGAAGGTTGTGCTTCTAGTTTCATCCATCTCATGCTCATCAAAAAGAATCCACTAACAAGGTTGATCAAGTCTTGTTAACAAACTCATTCCGATAATCATGAAACCAGAGAAATTTCGAATAACACTAAGTTACCTCAATGGGGATATGCACATCCCCTATAATAAGTATATCATATTTCTTTTTGATAGTAGGAAGAGGAAATTCAAAACCTCCAATTATAATCGATGGAATTTTTCCTATGGAGTTGATACTATGAACTTGAGGCTGTTTCCTCGGAAAGTGTACCGTATGCTCATTACCATTAACATGAAAAGTGACATTGCCTTTATTTCAATCAATAACAGCCCCTGCAGTATTAAGAAAAGGTCTTCCAAGAATAATAGACATACTATCATCCTTGGGAATATCAAGAATAACAAAGTCCGTTAAAATAGTAATGTTTGCAACTACAACAGGCACATCCTCACAGATACCGACAGGTATAACAGTTGATTTATTAGCCATTTGCAAAGATATTTCAGTAGGTGTCAGCTTATTCAAGTAAAGTCTACGATATAAAGAGAGGCATAACACTAACACCGGCTCCAAGATCACATAAAGCAGTTTTAATATAATTTCTTTTAATGGAGCAAGGTATAGTAGGTACTCCGGGATCTCCAAGTTTCTTTGGTATTCCACCCTTAAAAGTATAATTAGCAAGCATGGTGGAAATCTCAGCATCCGGTATCTTTCTTTTATTAGTAATGATATCCTTCATATATTTAGCATAAGGATTTGTTTTGAGCACATCAGTTAATCGCATACGCAAAAAGATAGGCCTAATCATTTTAGCAAAGCGCTCAAAATCCTCATCATCCTTTTTCTTGGATGGTTTTGGAGGAAAAGGCATGGGTTTCTGAACCCAAGGTTCCCTTTCTTTACCATGTTTCCTAGCAACAAAGTCTCTTTTATCATAATGTTGATTCTTTGATTGTGGGTTATCAAGATCAACAACAGGTTCAATTTCTACATCATTGTCATTACTAGGTTGACCATCATCATGAACATCATCATTAATATTTTCACTAGGTTCATGTTCATTACCAGATTGTGTTTCAGCATCAGACATAGATATATCATTTGGATTATCAGGTGGTTCAGCAATAGGTTCACTAGAAGTTTGCACAGTTCTATCATTTTTCTTTTTCTTCTTTTTAGAAGAACTAGGAACATCAATATTGTTTCTTTGAGAATCTTGCTCGATTCTCTTAGGGGCCTTCAGGATACAAAGGTTCCTGAGTCATTCTACCAGTTCTAGTAGCCACTCTAACAGCATAATCAATTTTCTTACTATTCATTTCATCAAGCACTTCTTTTTGAGCCTTAAGTACTTGTTCTACTTGGGTGGTAACCATAGAAGCATGTTTGCTAACAAGTTTAAGTTCACCTTTAATATTAGCCATATAATCACCCAAGCGTCTAATCATATAAGCATTTTCTTTTAATTGTCTACCAAAATAAGCATTGAAGTTGTCTTGCTTAAACATAAAGTTATGAAACTCATCCAAGCACTGACTAGCAATTTTAGTAGGAGGGACTTTAGCTTTATCATATCTATAGAGAGAATTTACCTTTACTACCTGTGTCAGGATATCGGGATCAGGAGGTTCTTCAATAAATAAAGAATTGAGATCATATGTTTCTTCAATAGGCGGTATATTAAGACCATGTATTTCTTCAATAGGAGGTAAATTCTTAACATCTTCAGCTTTAATTCCTTTTTCTTTCATAGATTTATTTGCCTCTTGCATATCTTCGGGACTGAGGAATAGAACACCTCTCTTCTTTGGAGTTGGTTTAGGAATAGACTCAGTAATTGGAGAAGGAGCTGGCTCAGGAGGTGCCCAATTGTTTTCATTTGTCAACATATTATTCAATAGAATTTCAGCTTCATCCGGTGTTCTTTCCCTGAAAAGAGAACCAGCACAACTATCCAGGTAATCTCTGGAAGCATCGGTTAGTCCATTATAAAAGATATCAAGTATTTCAGGTTTCTTAAGGGGATGATCAGGCAAAGCATTAAGTAACTTGAGAAGCCTCCCCCAAGCTTGTGGGAGACTCTCTTCTTTAATTTGCACGAACTTGTATATTTCCCTCAAAGAAGCTTGTTTCTTATGAGCAGGGAAATATTTAGCAGAGAAGTAATAAATCATATCCTGGGGACTACGCACACAACCAGGATCAAGAGAATTAAACCATATCTTAGCATCACCCTTTAATGAGAACGGAAATATTTTTAGTATATAGAAGTAACGCGATCTCTCATCATTAGTGAACAGGGCAGCTATATCATTTAACTTAGTAAGATGTGCCACAACAGTTTCAGATTCATAGCCATAAAACGGATCAGATTCAACCAAAGTAATTATATCAGGATCAACAGAGAATTCATAATCCTTATCAGGAACATAAATAGGTGAAGTAGCAAAAGCAGGGTCGGGTTTCATTTTATCTCTAAGTGATTCTTTGTTCCATTTAACTAATAACCTCTTGAGCTCATATCTATCTTTGCAAGCTAAAATAGCGGTAGAAGATTCCATGTCAAAAAGATAGCCCTAAGGGATAACAGGCATATTTTCATCATCACTATCATCATCGTATTCAGATTCAATAATTTCTTTTTCTCTAGCCCTAGCAATTTGTTCAGCAAGAAATTCACCAAGGGGCACAGTAGTATCAAGCATAGAAGCAGTTTCATCATAAGTATCATGCATAGCAGAAGTGGCATCATCAATAACATGCGACATATCAGAACGAATAGCAGAAGCAGGTTTAGGTGTCGCTAGCCTACTCATAACAGAAGGTGAATCAAGTGCAGAGCTAGATGGCAGTTCCTTACCTCCCCTCATAGTTGAGGGATAAATTGTGGTCTTAGCGTCTTTCAAGTTCTTCATAGTGTCCAGCAGATATAAATCCCAAGTGACTCAAAGAATAGAGCTATGCTCCCCGACAACCGTGCCAGAAATTGGCCTTGATAACCCACAAGTATAGGGGATCGCAACAACTTTCGAGGGTAGAGTATTCAACCCAAATTTATTGATTCGACACAAGGGGAGCCAAAGAATATTCTCAAGTATTAGCAGCTGAGTTGTCAATTCAACCACACCTGGAAACTTAGTATCTGCAGCAAAGTGTTTAGTAGCAAAATAATATGATAGTGGTGGTAGTGGCAACAAAAGTAAAGACTGCAAAAGTAATGTTTTTGGTATTTTGTAGTGATTGTAACAGTAGCAGCGGGAAAGTAAATAAGCGAGAACCAGTATATGGAAAACTCATAGGCACCGGATCAGTGATGGATAACTATGCCGGATGTGGTTCATCATGTAACAGTCATAACATAGGGTGACACCAAACTAGCTCCAATTCGTCAATGTAATGTAGGCATGTATTCCGCATATAGTCATACGTGCTTATGGAAAAGAACTTGCATGACATCTTTTGTCCTACCCTCCCGTGGCAGCGGGGTCCTATTGGAAACTAAGGGATATTAAGGCGTCCTTTTAACAGAGAACCGGAACAAAGCATTAGCACATAGTGAATACATCAACTCCTCAAACTATGGTCATCATCGGGAGTGGTCCCGATTATTGTCACTTCGGGGTTGCCGGATCATAACACATAGTAGGTGACTATAGACTTGCAAGATAGGATCAAGAACTCACATATATTCATGAAAACATAATAGGTTCAGATCTGAAATCATGGCACTCGGGCCCTAGTGACAAGCATTAAGCATAGCAAAGTCATAGCAACATCAATCTCAGAACATAACGGATACTAGGGATCAAACCCTAACAAAACTAACTCGATTACATGATAAATCTCATCCAACCCATCACTGTCCAGCAAGCCCACGATGGAATTACTCACGCACGGCGGTGAGCATCATGAAATTGGTGATGGAGGATGGTTGATGATGACGACGGCGACAAATCCCCCTCTCCGGAGCCCCGAACGGACTCCAGATCAGCCTTCCCGAGAGGTTTTAGGGCTTGGCGGCGGCTCCGTATCGTAAAACGCGATGATTTCTTCTCCCTGATTTTTTTCTCTCCGAAAGCAAATATATAGAGTTGGAGTTGGCGTCGGAGGGCATCCAGGGGGCCCACGAGGTAGGGGCGCGCCCTAGAGGGGGGGGGGTGCCCCCCACCCTCGTGGACAGGGTGTGGGCCCCCTGGTCTTCATCTTTGGCGAGGATTTTTTTTATTTTTTCTAAGATGTTCCATGGAGTTTCAGGTCATTCCGAGAATATTTGTTTTCTGCACATAAAACAACACCATGGCAATTCTGCTGAAAACAGCGTCAGTCCGGGTTAGTTCCATTCAAATCATACAAGTTAGAGTCCAAAACAAGGGCAAAAGTGTTTGGAAAAGTAGATACAACAGAGACGTATCAATTACAAGGAATCCTATGGTCAGGGGCATAAGGGTATTAGCGACCAAAGTTTTGAAGGGGAGGATATCAATAAGGAAAGTATACCTTAGTTTTCGAAAAACTAAGAAGGGAAGAGAAGTATAGACAGTTTTTGAAAACTAGCGATAGTTTTGAAAATAGTTTTACCCTAACTAACGACCATGCTAACTAAGGCTTCCTACAGTCAGGATGGCTCTCATACTAACTCTGTGGGGACCCCGACTCATAAGTCGAGATCACCGAATGCACATGTACAGTGATTCTAGAGATCAATGCTCACTGAACACACAGAAGCTGAGTAACAAGAGTCTTACATCCACACATACCGTTTTATACAAGTAGGACCATTATGGTCAAGTCTTGACTGTATCATCGCAGCGGAAATCTTCGTCCATAACTTGGACCCATGCCATCTACCTTAACCCTACAGGCATTCTGATTGGGAAACATCCTAGTTCACATGTTCGTCTCCAAAGAACTCTTCTTCGAGCTCCTATTCTTCCATGCCTAGCCAATTAAATAACCAGTGGCAAGCCAATGAGTACTTTGAATGTACTCGCAAGCAACCCATGTTTTGGTCCAAGATACAACAATGCATGATATAGGTAAATTCTTGCAGAAAGCTAGTTTTGAGTGTGATGACATGGTCAACAACTTTTAAGACATGCATCAGGAGATTTCAAGTAACCATGAGGACATGTTACAAATATCAACATAACTAGAGTGGGCATCAACCCAACTCAATCATGTCAAGTCCTTTGACTTGACCCAAGTAGTTCTCCCCAATTATCCAAACACACACACTGGTTTGTAAACATGTGGACGTAGCCCAAGAGCGGTTACCCAACTGTCCTTGACCGTGGACACGGCTATTCGAATAGTTTTACACTCTACAGAGGTTGCACACTTCACCCACAAGATCCGGGGAACTTCCGTGTCATCCACGACCCGCGGTACCTCAAGTACCCGGGGTAAGCACCCAATCATTACCTTTCCCTAGACGACACTAACATAGAGTCCACTCGATTGGTAGAAACCCCCGTGCCCAACACTTCTCATCTTAAGAATTTGGAGCCACGCTCCCATATTCATCTCATACCACAAGCACGGGGTACCAACGGTGTGTCCGGTGCCCTGTAAAGACAGTCATGGCCACCCAACCTGGCACGACCCTGTCCCGAGAGAGCGCAACAACAACTCTCCCATCACAAGTAATGCGGGCTCCAAGCTAGTATCGGCCTAGGTAATCAATAATGACCTTTCCCATATAAGGGTAGAGTGGTTGCGCATGTAAGGTTGGAATAACGGTCGCAACTTAAACCAATCCATTTTGAAAACAACACACACACTTGCCTCGGTACACCACTTCGTCATCAAGTGGTTACCCAACTCATTATCTCCCTTGGGCATAAGTGGCACCCGGCATGGTTTTGGAAAATTCTTTTGAAAGTACTCTGCCTCCTTCACCATGCATATACCCATCCCATATGCGTAGCAGCTACCATAGCATCCTATCTACTCCCACCGGCATAACCCTCATACAGAGGTAGGGTCATGCACCATGCAAGTATCAACGAGGAAGTAACGGTGGCAAACCACCCCTTGTGGTCACCTCATCATCATGTCGCCGATGCAAGCAATAAAAAGGGTTTCATAGACATGGTCAAAGGGCTGCTTGCCTGGTTCGTCAGAGTCTTCAAGTCTTCTGGTCCTTCTCCAAGTATTCCGTCTACTTCGTCAACTAACGTCGGAAACAAACACAATAAGCAACACAACAAGGCAAACATAGAAGTGCTCTAAAAATGTGAGTTGGACTTTTCTAGGATACCCCTGGTCATGTGAAAAATGACCAAAGTGGTTTCATTGGGATTGGATCAGTAGATGTTCTTGAACATTACAATATAATGGAATCATGGATTAATGGATTTGCAAGAAGTGCACAGAAACATTATATTGAAAAATGAGCAAAGGCACTCATTTAACAAAGCATGATTTTAGAAGCCTCTCGGAGTTGGTTTCACTGGATTTGGAGTTCAAATGATTTTCCTGTGAATTGGCAAAGTTGACAAATATGAAGAAATGGCTCATTATTTTGTGGGTTACAGAAAGTATTAAGAAAAATGTTCATAAACTAAGTTATGAACTTAGAAGAATCTAGGAATTTGAATCATGGCATTTCGATCAATTTTGAGCCCTCTGTGATTTTCTAAAGTTCATCACAGAAATAGGAAAAATAGGATTTGATAAATATTTTTGAAGGAAATGCTTCTGTAAAAATGTGAAAATAGCACCATGTGATTGGGAATGATTTTAGAAACTACTAGAAATTTGAAACATCAAATTTGGAGTTAATTTGAATTATTTATGGATTTCTGAAGTTGACTGGAAAAAGAAAAAGGAAATAAGGCTTTAACCTTATCCTGCGCACATGGCGACTGATAGACCGTGGTCCGGCCCAGCGGCTCGGCTGCGCGAGCAGAGGTGGTGACGCCGAAGGCATACTGCGGGAAGGCGCGACCCAGCGGGGCAAGCGGATCGGACCGAAGCCGTTTCCACTTAACCCGACTGGTGGGCCGACTCGGTCGCCTCTGCCGCTGACGGGCGAGCCCCCTGCTAGCTGGCGGGGCGGTCGTCCTCTACCTCCCGCTCGAGGCAGAGCAGGGGAGGCAGAGCGCACGCCGGCGCTCGTCCGGCGATAGCCGGTGGCTCCGGTCGTCTCCCGCGGCGCTCCGCCTATGGGCGAGCTCAGCGCGGAGCGGCGCATCCGCTGCTGCAGGTCACGGCCGCCGGAGGGGGCCGAGGTGACCGTAGCTTTGACGGTGGTGGGGGAGGTCGTCGGCCATCCGTGGCTCTCGGCGTTTGAGCATCCCTGCGACGGTTCGAGGAGGTGGGGAGGTTCGCCGGACCACGGGGAGCCTTAGTGTGGAGGAAAGGGAGGGAGGTGAGCTCGGTGTTGCTCGAATTTGAGTGAGCCGAAGCGGCGGCCGTGCGGTGGTAGGAGGAGAAGGAAGGTGCAGGAGGAGGATCAGGCTGCTCGAGGAGGTTGCTGGGGGAAGAGGGAGTGAACCGAGGCCAGAGAGGGCTCGGGGATGGCCTTTTATGGCGGGGCGATGGTGCACCGTGAGCTCATGCGCCGACGAGGCTATTGCCATTGCTGCAAGCCACGGGGGCGTGCGTGGGCGTGTCTGGGGTGCTCGTGGGGTTGGTCTAGGGCGAGGGGAGAGAAGAGAGATAGCGGGGAAGGGCCAGAGCATCGCGCGTGTGAGGCTGCCTATTGGAGCGCTCGGACGGCCGGTGCGCGTGCGAGAGGAGGCAGGAGCAGGGAGAAGGAGGAGGGGTACCAGGCCGTGGCGTGTTGAGGACGCCGAGGAGCATCGTCGGGCGCGCCAGGGAGGCCCGAGCTGCTTGGCAGGGGGCGGCTAAAGTGCGGGAGCGCACTGTAGCGTGCTCCAGAGCGCCCATATGGCTGTCCAGGCCATTTTCTATGCTTGTGGGCGCGCCCTTGCATGTCCAATATTATTTGGGGGGTTCTAAGGAAGGGATCTTGGCCTTGGATGCTTTGGGTGGCCAGTGGGTGAAGAGAGAGGAAGGAGAAGAGTGGAAATGGGGCTGTCCACAATAGAAAATTGGTGGTTCCCTCCCCTTGATCAATAAGCATTGACTTGTGCTAAATGCCAGAGGTAGAGGGAGGTTAGCAGGAGCTGTGGTAAAGAGGAGAACTCATTTGGATTAGTGGAAGAGGCCCAAACATGCATTTTAAGTTTCTGCCAGAAGGTGTTTGATGTAGGTTTGGGCAAGCAAATGGACTTCCCTTGTCATGAGGCTTGACAGGGTCAAATGGCCTGAGAAAATAAGAGGTCCCACCAATATTGAGTTCATTTGGGCAAAGTTGCCAATGCAACTTTTGTAAACCCTAGAAATTAACAGAAATGGATTTTTCAAGATTTAGTCATGCAAAACTATTCTCCTTGATGCACCACTTAGTGTGGTGCCATAATTTAATGTTCTGAACATGTCCACAAAAGTTGGGGTCAAAATGAGAAAGTTGCCAATGTAGAGTTGTTCAAATTTGATTCTGGACAGGAAGGGTTTTGGGGCTCTTTGATCAAGTTAACTTGTTCTCCAACTTGTGCCACTTGGCCTAGATGCATTATTACACCATTTGAGCATGTGCACTAAGTGTGAGAGCATTTGGACATATTTGGCAGTGCAAAGCTATTCAAACTTGAAAAAGGACAGAAGTGGTTTTGAGAGGGTTTCACAGGGTTATACTGTTCTCCATGACATGAGACTTGGCAAGATCATCAAACATGTCATATGTGACATGCTAGAATTTTCTTGGAATTATTTAAAAATATTTCTTATAGAAATATTTCAAATATTTGAAATGAGCTGAAATGGTTCTGGAGGGTTTTGTCCAATATTTTGATCATGACCATATGTTCAAACTCATATATGTGGAAAATATATGTCCATTGAGCCTCCCTAATTTTTTCAAATATTTTTAAAGATTTAAAATAATTTTAACCTATTAAAGACCATTTCTGGCCTTAAGAAAAACCCTTTAAATAAAATAGGAAAATAACTTTCAAAATTATATTTTTGTGGTTTCTGGGTATCCTATATCTAATATGAGTCGAATATATTTTTGTAAAGATTTTTACTGCCTTTAATTAAGTACTTGCAGTGCAAACCTCAATTTAGGGGGTTTTGAAAAACTAATTTTTTGAAAATACTATTCGGCCAAATTATTTTTGTAAGAAATTATTTTTATGTCCCATACACATGGCATGATCATTGGGCAAGGTTTTTGGATCAAGGAGAAGGAGTATAAGAGTTGGAGAATTTATTTGATTTTTAGAGCACTTGCAAACAACAGTCAAACATTCAATCAAAGCAAAGACAAAACACTCAAAAGTTTTTGTCAAACCACATTTTATCAAAGCAGTTTTAGGTGTCGCAAGCTTACTCAAAACAGAAGGTGAATCAAGTGTTGAGCTAGATGGCAGTTCCTTACCTCCCCTCGTAGTTGAGGGATAGATCTAGGTTTTTGGATCTCTCAAGTTCCTCATAATGATAAGAAGATATATATCCTAAGTGACTCAAAGAATAGAGCTATGCTCCCCGGCAACGGTGCCAGAAAATAGTCTTGATAACCCACAAGTATAGGGGATCGCAACAATTTTTGAGGGTAGAGTATTTGTAGCGCCCCGTGACTGATGTGCCAGGTGTCTTCCAGTTATTCGCTGTTGTTGCCTTGTCTTTGCTTGCGTGTCATGCATTGCATATCATGTCATCATGTGCATTTCATTTGCATACATGTTCGTCTCTTGCATCCGAGCATTTTTCCCGTTGTCCGTTTTGCATTCCAGCGCTCCTATGTCCTCCGGTGTCCCTTTCTACCTCTTTTTCATGTGGGGGTGGTAAACGTTTTCGGATTGGACCGAGACTTGTCATGCGGCCTTGGTTTACTACCGGTAGACCGCCTGTCAAGTTTCGTACCATTTGGACTTCGTTTGATACTCCAACGGTTAACCGAGGGACCGAAAAGGCCTCGTGCGTGTTGCAGTCCAACACCCCTCCAAAGTGGCCGAAAACCCACCTAAACCTCCTCCATCATCTAGACCGTTCGATCACGATCGCATGGGCGCAAACTGAACCTCATTTGGAATCTCCTAGCTCCCTCTACCTATATATATGTGATCCCCTCCGAAATTCGCGGTCCTCTACCTCGCGCCACCGGACAAAACATCCCAGCGCCGGACATGTCCATGCCGCCGTGCCGGACCAATCAGGGCACGACACGTCATCCCGCCGGACCTCCTCTCTCCTCCCCACCGCTGAAGCCCGCCGGCTCAGATCCGGCCCGCGTGGGGCCGAACCGGGCCAGATCTCGCGCCGCCGCCTGACCGTACGCTGCCTCCTCGCGCCTCCCCGCACCGTGCCTTCGCCTCCATTGCCAAGCTCCGCCGCGGTGGGCTCGCCGGCGCCGCCCGCGGCCACCTCGTCGCCCCTTCGTCCTCGTCGTAGGCGACAACAGCTCACCGGCCGCCTTTCGCGCCCCTGCCGCGCCCTCCGTCACCGATCCTCCCCGCGGCGCCCGCCTCTGGCCGGTGCTCGCCGAATCCTGTCGCCGTTCATCGCCGGAAGGGCCTCCCCTCACCGGAGTTTCTTCGGTCAGATCTGGTCCGAGTGGGATCAGATCCACCCACTCGTCCATCCAAACACGGCCTCCGTCCGGATCCGGATCCCTCCGTCCTGTACATCTCCGTCCCGGGTTGACTTTCTCGGAGAGGTCTAATTTTTGACTAAGTCCCAATAAGTTTTATGCATTTTCATCGCATCATAACTTCATCACCGTTGCTCTGATTCGTGCATGTAGCATATCAAAATGTTCGCCTCGACGAGTACATTATTTCATCTCATTTCATGATTTTCATTTGCGCTCATCTTGATGCCCAAAATGCTGTTGGAAGAGGGCTATATGAGGATAGTTTCATATCTGTTTCAGCAAATGCACTTCTGTCATTTTTGCCATGATTAATGTGTGCATGTTATGATCCTGAGCTCTACATGTGTTTTGTTATATGCCATGCCATCTTTACAGGGGTGTATGCCATGTATTTTTGTGATCTTTGTGGTGACTAGCACAAGCATGCAAAGTAGCTTACTCAATGATGCTGATTTCAGGGACTTAGAATTTCACCAAGTCCTTGCCCTGCCATTATTTTTATGCCATGTGTTCATGTTGTTTCCTAGTGATCGGTGCCTCTTTTGAGCATGATCAGTAAGGATGTTTTGTAGATATTGTTGTGATCTATCCATCCATGTCTTTGTTTGCAATTATGGAGCAACCTAGCTTGAGTCAATCGAGCTCTACTTTTGCTATAAAATGTTCCTGGCAGATTGTTAACATGTTTAGCGATTTTGCCGAGCTTGTTGTTGTTGATCCGTGCATGCTATGTTGTTGTTCTTCCCATGTCTAGCTTCTATTCCATGCCTACTTGCTGGGTGTATGCTTAGATTATCATGCCATGCTTTTTAGTGAGTGCATCGAGCTCGTAAACATGCCTACTTGATATCTGTTTTAAATGCTCCAGTTTTTCACTAAGTCTGAATATGTTTATGTTTTTGCTATGTTCACATGCTTGCAATTGTATTTTCTGATCCCTTTTGGCTCATTGTCACTAAGGTACTTTTGTTGTATGCTTTGAGTAGCTTCATTTGAAGCCTTGCTTTGCCATGATATGTTCCTGTAGCATGTAGTTATCGTGCTCTAAACATTGCTCCCAGATGTTAAATTCCTGACTTGTGGTTAATTTCACTGTCTGAAACCTGTTATCTTTTGCACTTTTGCCATGCTTGTTTGAACCTATTATTGAGTGAACTAGCCATAGCCTAGTGTTCATATTTTGTCAAGCATCATGTGTGGATCCCTGCCATGTATTTTGTTGCTATGTTGGAGTGCTGTAGCATGTTGTTCTTGATGTATTTAGATGACTTCATGCTGATTATCGCAGACTGGTGCCATATTTGTTTTGCTTGCCATTTCCAAACCGTGCATCCGTTTCCGGTGATCTTTATATCGATTTTGACTGAAATCAACTCAACTTTCCAGTGGCACTCTTGGATTTCCATGTTGAGGCCAGGTTCAATCATTCCTTTCCAAATCATGCATATGCACCGCATACCGCATCCCGCATATCATGCCATGTTCATGTGTTGGTTGTTTACTATGTTGTGTGCTTCTTTCCGGTGTTGCTTCTTCGGGTTGGTTCCGATAACGTCGCGTTTGTGAGGAAACGTTCGACTACGTCCATTTGTCTTCTTCATGGACTCGTTCTTCTTCCTTGCGGGATTTCAGGCAAGATGACCATCCCTCGAAATCACTTCTATCTTTGCTTGCTAGTTGCTCGCTATTTTGCTATGCCTATGTTGCGATACCTACCACTTGCTTGTCATGCCTCCCATATTGCTAAAGCCAAGCCTCTAACCCACCCTGTCCTAGCAAACCGTTGTTTGCCTATGCTACCGCTTTGCTCAGCCCCTCTTATAGCGTTGTTAGTTGCAAGTGAAGATTGGAGTTGTTCCTCGTTGGAACATGGATATTTTGTTGGGATATCACAATATTTCTTATTTAATTAATGCATCTATATACTTAGTAAAGGGTGGAAGGCTCGGCCTTATGCCTGGTGTTTTGTTCCACTCTTGCCGCCCTAGTTTCTGTCATATCGGTGTTATGTTCCCGAATTTTGCGTTCCTTACACGGTTGGGTTATAATGGGAACCCCTTGACAGTTCACTTTGAATAAAACTCCTCCAGCAAGGCCCAACCTTGGTTTTACCATTTGTCTCACCACCACCTACTTTTCCCTTGGGAGTCGCGTTCTCGAGGGTCATCTTTATTTTAACCCCCCCGGGCCAGTGCTCCTCTGAGTTGGTCCGAACTGAGCTGCCTGCGAGGCCACCTCGAGGAAACTTGAAGGTTGGTTTTAATCGTAGCTAGTCTCATCTGAGTGTGCCCTGAGAACGAGATATGTGCAGCTCCTATCGGGATTTGTCGGCACATTCGGGCGGCTTTGCTGGACTTGTTTTACCATTGTCGAGGATGTCTTGTAACCGGGATGCCGAGTCTGATCGGATTGTCTTGGGAGAAGGAATATCCTTCATTGACCGTGAGAGCTTGTGATGGGCTAAGTTGGGAAACCCCTGCATGGATTGAACTTTCGAAAGCCGTGCCCACGGTTATGGGCAGATGGGAATTTGTTAATGTCCGGTTGTAGAAAACCTGAAACTTATCTTAAATTAAAATGCATCAACCGCGTGTGTAGCCGTGATGGTCTCCTTCCGGCGGAGTCCGGGAAGTGAACACAGTGTTGGAGTTATGCTTGAACGTAGGTTGTTCTAAGATCACTTCTTGATCATAGCTCATCGATCGTGCCTTTGCCTTCTCTTCTCGCTCTCATTTGCGTATGTTAGCCACCATATATGCTAGTGCTTGCTGCAGCTCCACCTCATACCTTTACTCTACCTATAAGCTTAAATAGTCTTGATCGCGAGGGTGTAAGATTGCTGAGTCCCCGTGACTCACAGATACTTCCAAAAACCAGTTTGCAGGTGCCGATGTTACCGAGCAGGTGACGCAACCAAGCTCAAGGAGGAGCTCGATGAAGATCTTGACCTTTGTGTTGTTTCGTTTCAGTCGATCAGTAGTGGAGCCCAGTTGGGACGATCGGGGATCTGTGTAGCATTTGGGGCAGTCTTCTTTTATTTTGAGTTCCGTAGTCGGACCTTGATTGTATCTGGATGATGTAATGCTTTATTCATGTAATTGTGTGAAGTGGCGATTGTAAGCCAACTACGTACCTTTTCCCTTATTGTATTACATGGGTTGTGTGAAGATTACCTCACTTGCGACATTGCTTACAATGCATTTATGCCTCTAAGTCATGCTTCGACACGTGGGAGATATAGCCGCATCGTGGGCGTTACAAGTTGGTATCAAAGCCATCCCCGACTTTAGGAGCCCCCTGCTTGATCGAATCGCTGGCGTTGTTGAGTCTAGAAAAATGTTTTGAGTCATTTAGGATTATATATATCGGAGAGTAGGAATTCTTTTTACTCCTCAGTCCCTTCGTCGCTCTGGTGAGGCATCCTGACGTAGAGTTTTGACTCTTCTTTTCTCAAATTTCACTAAAAAAATTTACGATCACGCGGGTACCTTGGAATCGTTCCGATGGTTTTGTGACGAGAACATTGTTCTTGGTGCCTCCTGACATTTAGGGGTTGTGGCAGTGTCCCGGGGAGTTGAGCTCCGAGGTGTTGTCGTCACAATTTTATCATTGCAGTTCTGGAATACCTGAGTTTCGCCGACATCGAAAATCTCTTTTATGCAGTTGTTGGTGAGATAACCTCGACGCCACCCAGTACTGGGGCGGGAGTTCGGGAGTATTGCCATAACTCGTATAACGGATGCTTTTCGAAGGTTGAGGTAAACGATTTCTGAAGGTTTCTTGGTTATGTGTTGAAGGATACAGCTGGATGTATGATTTGTTAGTTTTGGGTGAAATATTATGCTTCCCCTGTATCCCCAACACCTGATTGCATAACTAGAAAGTTTCGGGAGTTTATAAGTGGCAATTCAAGTAGCTCTTAGGATATCTTTCCGACAGATGTATGATATGAAATTGGGGTTCGACGTCTAGTGGTCTGCCTATTCACGGTCGGTTTTACAGTGGTCTCGTTGTGTCTTAAAGAGTCCTTGGCTATGCCGACTCGGGGACGCTTCGTATGTCATGTGCACTGCCTTGTACATGATGGTGCTATACGATCGAGCCCGTGTAGGCCCCACCACGAAAACTTTGGGCGGAATCTCTATCATATGTTTGTTCCGGCTTATTCTGCAAGCCAATCCTTTGTTTTGTTTTGAGTTGTGGTATTCGAGTTGCTTCAATGTCAAGTGTTGATTCCATACCTTCCCTAATGTTGTTCTCATACTCCTATGTGAATGCGATCCTTCTAGATCATTGAGTTTGTCATCTCAATGTCTTTTCAACCGGCGTGTTTCTTATCAAGTGGATCCGATCATTTCAACATCCGCTATATCAAGTATCAGTTCCTCTCAACGGTGTTTGTTTCATCCATCTCCAAGTTGCCTTTGTTTTTCCTGCCCACCCACCCCTTTTCTTCAAGGAATCCGATGTCTTAATCAAGTATCATTTTATTCTTGTGAAGTGTCTCCATCCTTTTCCGTCAATATTCTTATCTGGTGATTCTCATGAAGATCCTAACGGAGCTTCTAGTTCATCATTCTTCATTTCTTTTATCTTCTCCGTGGATCTAATTCAAGCTTTGTTGATCATATTATTTCCTCGTTTTAAATGCCTTCTCATGCCAGTGCACCTCTCAACTATCCTCTTCTCACTATACATTTGTTCCGAAGTGCTGAAGAAATCTCAGAAGATTCGTGTTTCCACTCTACTTTCGTTCAAGCTCTTTCGAGGATGTTATCTCATTCAAGCCTTTTAATTCAACCGGCGCAATCTCTCTTTTAAATCACTTCAACAGTGTTCCTTTTGAGTGGGCCCTAACCCACAGGTCTTTTCCCAGGATCTTACCTGACTCTTCTAATTCTTTTACCAGAGCTATTATCAAATCTTCCAAAGTGTGATGTAAGAATGAATTGTCATCAGTCATATGCCTTCTCCAATATCTTTCAAATTCTTTTCACCATTGACTCAACCTTTCCATTCTTCATTCCGGAGTGTCTCAACAATTCTTGGTGGTGTTTCTCATCGTCATTCTCGGATTTTGAAGACTGAAGAAGAGTTTCTCTTTAATCCTTCTCCATTCTCTTCAAGATTCGTGATTCTAGCTTGTTGCCATCCTCTCATAATTATTTTCGATTGTGGGAGTTCTTTTCACCTATCCGGAGCAATTCAAGAGTCTTCTCAGTTGGTTATCCGGAGTCCATCAATTTAGGGTTATTCATTCTCAGCTGTCAGTTACATTCTCCAACCTACCGGTGAATCATTCAAATATTCTCTAATCAGTTCATGATCTATTCGTTCTCATGTATCTAGATTGTCTCAAGTATCTTCGTTCATTTCACAATTCTTACCCGGTGATTCATCCTTTTTACTTCGTTCATTTTCAATTCTTACGGTGGTTCGTTCAAGATTTCTCTTCCTTGTTTATCATATCAATTCATTCGTTGTTTCAATCCTACCAGTGTTTAGTTGAAGACCTTATCAAGTTATCGATATCTCTCTTAATCCTTTTCAACAAGAATAAGTAGTATGCCCAATCCGTTTGCTCGTCATCAATTTAAATTGATGAAGGATAAGCATAATGCAATTCTTATTCTTGTTTCAGCCAAGTGATTTAATTCCTTATTCCGGAGGTTCATCAAATTCTTGATTTTCTTTTGTTCATCTTTTCTTTATCGGAGTTCCAACCTCTCGCAATTATATCACCACGGAGATCCATCTAAATCATTACAAGGTTTCACCTTGTGTTTTCAACTTCTCTTTCCTTTTGTTTGATCATCCTTTTATTACCGGAGTTCCTCATGGTGGATCGTCAAGGATTCTTTTCATTCTTCAATTGTTCTTCAAGATATCTCTCGAAGCTATGATCCACCAAGATATATTTCAAGTTTTCTTCTTCTTGCAATCCGGAGTGCAATTCTTTTTACCTTATCTTTTGAGGTGGTATTATGCCATTCTTGATAATCTGAGTTCATATTTCATGATTCACATGTTGTTAAGAATGAGATATTTTAAATCCATCAACCTCTTCGTTGAAGTTATCTTAGGTTATATTTCACCTGAAGCTTTCCCTAAGGATTGTTACTTTTATGGTGCTTATATATGAACCAAGTTCTTCATTTATCCTTCCGGTGAAATAAGCTTCTCATCTCCTTGTTCATATCAGTCCAATCTATTGTTTTTCCGTTAGTGGCAGAATTTCACCTCATAGTTGTGAGATGTTCTCCATAAGCCCATATCAAGCTTATCCTTTTCGTTGGTGGTTTTTCCAACAATTTCGTTCGACTCTACTCCTAAAGATGCTTTTCAAGCTCATCGAAGGTAGAAGATGTTGTTTTCTTCTCCGTTCTTTTGTTCTGACGATCCAACTTCTATTCTTTCATTCCAGAGGCATTATGATATTTCTTTCTTCAACCATCATCTTGTTTCATCAAAGATCATGTTCTTTTCGTGATAATCCATTTAACCGGAGTATCATGCCCTCTTTTCAAGTTCTTCCCATTCTGTCAAGTTTGGATCCCTTCTTAATCGGAGTGCCGTCTGAAATCTTTCTTACCCCTTGCTCCATTCATTCAATAGTTCCGGAGGCAGTGTGTTGTCATCATCAAGTATCTTCTCATCTTACCAAGTTCTTATTCAATTCCTTTTCTTTTCAATCGGAGTGCTGCCCGAAGTTGCTCTTCCTTGTTCCTCTTTTCTGACGGAGATTGTTAACTTCATTTATCTCTGTTGTATTCTTCTCTCGAATTGGCTTCACCTTGTCAAGGTTCTTTGGTCTCACTCGTTTGTCAAAGAAGCAACTTAGCTTTACCTCTCCCCTTTCTCTTCCGTAGTCCCGCCAGTGCCATTCTAGATCTCGGGACGAGATCCTCTCGTAGTGGTGGAGTGTTGTAACGCCCCGTGACCGATGTGCCAGGTGTCTTCCAGTTATTCTTTGTTGTTGCCTTGTCTTTGCTTGCGTGTCATGCATTGCATATCATGTCATCATGTGCATTTCATTTGCATACATGTTCATCTCTTGCATCCGAGCATTTTTCCTGTTGTCCGTTTTGCATTCCGGCGCTCCTATGTCCTCCGGTGTCCCTTTCTACCTCTTTTTCGTGTGGGGGTGTTAAACATTTTTGGATTGGACCGAGACTTGTCATGCGGCCTTGGTTTACTACCGGTAGACCGTCTGTCAAGTTTCGTACCATTTGGACTTCGTTTGATACTCCAATGGTTAACCGAGGGACTGAAAAGGCCTCATGTGTGTTGCAGCCCAACACCCCTCCAAAGTGGCCAAAAACCCACCAAAACCTCCTCTGTCATCTAGGCCGTTCGATCATGATCGCGTGGCCGCAAACCGCACCTCATTTGGACTCTCCTAGCTCCCTGTAACATCCCAAATTTTCAATTTGGAATCTTATGCACTAGATCATCATTGCATATCATATTTATTGCATTTTGGTTGATCCTAGAAATTTTTCGCAACTCAAGGACCCTCGGAGAGAGTTGGGGATTTCATTATTTTCATATTTGAGTTGTCTCAAATTTTGAAAATAGGATCTTTTGATTTTATTTATTTTATCTTCAATTATTTCTATTACAAAAAAATGAGAGAGGGAATAAAATGACTTTCCAAAAATAAAGAAATATTGAGGATTTAATAAAAAAATCATTTAAGATTTTATTTGGTTTTATTTGCTATTTTATTTGAATTTAGGAAAAAAATGCGCATTTTTCAAAATTGCATTTAGGCCCCAAATAAATGTTCATTCTGTGCGGCTTGATTTTAGAAGCCGGTGAAAATTTATTTCGGGATTTTTGGAGTCCGTTTAGTAGTCCTTTTGTTTTTTTCCAAGCGTAAGTATTTAAAAAAATGTCTGAACCGACCTATGGGCCGTGCTAGGCCCGGACTCCTCCAGGCCTCAGCCTTTATAAGCCACCAGCCCACCCCGGGCCGAAACCCTAGCCGCCGCCCGCCTCGAGCCCGCGCCTCCGCCACCGCCGCCTTTCGCCGCTGCCGCGCCCTCGCCGCCGCCCCGCGCCCTCGCCGCCGCCGCCCCGCTGGACCCCACCGCCGCTGACGCCGCCGCCTCGCCGGAGCCGCCGCCGCCCGTCTCGCCGCCGAGTCGCCGAGGTTGACCCGCCGGTTTTCATTCGGTTTTCGCCGGTTTTTGTTCGGTTTTTTTAGTTTCGTTTTTTCTTTAGATCGGTTTTTTTTCCGGTTTAGGCTAATTAGCGAGCGTTCGCTCGTTTGTTCGTTTTAACGAACGTGTTCTTCATTTAGATTCAGTTAACGAACGTTCCTTCGTTAAACTGTTCGTCGTTTTTCTTTTTCTCGGATTAAATCCACGATTTTTCTGATCGCGATTTCTGATCCGATTTTCGTTTTAGTCTAACTTTTCGCTCGTTTATCGTAATCAGGCGATTCAAACACCTGGAGTTTCGTTTCGAAACGCTCTTTCCGTTTAACCAACTTAAACAAGTTTTTGCCACTGTAAAAATTGCCTTAGATCCAGAATAGTAAACGAAGCCTGTTTCTTTTGCCTTTTGTCTTTCGTTGCTTCGTTCGATTTGACTCTTTTGCCAACCAGAGTTCTTAAGTTGAACTTTCTGGTTAGATCTCTTATTTGAGTTTTACCTATGCATTAGTGAGTACTTATTGTATGCTTGTTTGTTTGCGATAGAGTACCCGGAGTGCGCCGCTTGCTACTTCGAATCGCTAGGTTTCCCGGATCATCAGCAAGGCAAGTAACACTTTGATCATGTTTTTCCCTCTACCCAGTTTTATTGCATTAGATCAATCCTTACACATTGCATGATTAGGATCTAATTAAATTGTGGGTTTGGGAAGTAGTTGAGGTAGTACCTATTACCTATTTATTATCAAACCTTTGGGAGTTCTACGTTTTCTTATTATGCCATGCTATGCTAGTAGACGTGGATTGGGTGAGTGTATCCATGACAGATGTGATTGTTAATTAATGGTTTATTTAAGGTGGCAACTTAAACACACATCTGGGTGGATTGAGGTACATGGGTATTCCAGGATTGCATGTTTTTCTTTATGGACCGCCACCCAGGCTCAAAGGGATCATGAGATTATTCATGCTAGAAACTTCCGTGTGCAGCCACAAGCTATTATGGGCTCTAGCATAGTTGACTAAGTCGTGCGAACTCTTACAGTGGTAGACTAGCAGATGTAGGGGATGTAGGTGGTACGGTCTACCCATCATAAGGTGCTAGCGCTTCTGAAAGACTATGTCTCGGTCATCCGTCTTCTCAAACACCATGTAGTGCGAGAAACCAAAAGGAGGCGATCGAGTCTTGTGGGGAAAAGTGCGCGAACCTCTGCAGAGTGTATAAACTAATCATGGTTAGCCGTGTCCCCGGTTATGGACATCTTGAGTATCTAGTACCTGGATTATCATGTGAATCTCAACATGTTACTATAAAAATTAATTTTGATGGGTTTGTTTAATGATGATGCTTAATTGGGATTGAGAATGCTATCAACCATTCTCAATGTTTAACAACCACCATGATAGTTAAATAAATTTATTCCTTTGCAGTAGGGAAAAATTGGCTTTATGCAAAACTGTAACCATAGAGCTTTCCACCAGCCAAATATGCATATAGAATAGCTGTTTCATTCCATTACTCTCTATGTGTTACATTGCCAGCATATTCCATGTGCTGACCCATTTCGGGCTGCAACGTTAATGTTGCAGACTTTTCAGACGACGATTAAGGAGTTTTAGGTCGTGGTTCTATACTCAGTGATGCCGTTGGAGTTGATGGACTCACTTATCTTCCAAGCCTTCCGCTGTTATCGTTATTAGATGGCCTTAAGCCATATTTATTGTAATAAGTTCTCTATTGAGACACTCAATGTAATAAGTGTGTGATTGCTACTCTGTTATAAATCCTTCAAGTACTGCGTGGTGTCAGCATTACTGATCCAGGGATGACACCGGAGCATAGAGATTGGACCGTTTGAGGTCTGGTCGCTACCAGATGGTATCAGAGCCAGGTTGACTGTAGGACACGACCACTAAGCTAAAGACCTAGATCACTACTCACTCTCTTCTCTTTCTGACTCCTCATCTTTTCTACTCTTTTAGGATGGCGGATGCAAGGAACAAGTTCACTCAACCGGATGAAGATACACCCTTTGGACGTCATTTGAAGGAAGTCACTAGATATCTGAACATAGGAGTACCAAGCTTCACCGGAACCTACAACGCCACTTTACCTGAGGAAGAGCGCTGGATGATTCAAGTTCAAGTTCCAGGAAGGACGTTCATGCCAGTCACTGAGCCCATAGAGTTTTCTGTTGGTGCACAAACTTGGAGTCTAGGAAAGAGCATGGCAGCTCACATCGCCATGGGACGCATTGGAGAAGTCTACCGAAATGATCTCAAGGATACTATCTACCAGATTTGTGGGCGCCAAGATGAGCACTGGGAGATGATCAGCACCAGAAAGGATAGATCAATTGTAGCTTTTATCCAGGAGTTAAACCAGCACATTCGACGTCAGGAGAACCAGATGTGTGCCGACATGATAGATCTGAAGAAGGCAAGGACAAGAATCCAGGAACTGGAGGAAGAACTCAAGGCTACTCGTGAAGATCATGAAGAGGAAATTGGAGTATTAGTGGATAAGAATGCCGACCTAACAATGAAGATTGGAATATTTATGGGAGGCCCTACACCAGTAGTAGAAGAAGAAGAACCCAAGGAGATTCGCCCAGAAGACTACATCATCATCGACGACACCGACTCGGATCCAGATGATAGCGATGATGACTACGTTGATGAAGCTGGAGCAGATATCATGGAGTCTGCAACCGAAGAATATTTCTAGTATACCACCTCATCAGTAGTAGTAGTCCACCATGTAAATATTATAGTCCGAGCACTTTTGCGATAGTTAGATCGATTGTATGCCCTTGTTTGATTGATTGAATGAAGTGAATTGTTTGTTTTTGCCTCATGTGCATATGGGTAGTGTTTTCTCTTTAGACCCCCTCTATTCTTAAATCTCATCTTTTCTAAAAACCTCAGATGCCTTTGAGACGTGATGCCGGATTTACCTTCCCACCGGAGCTCACCCAGTTGATCCAGCAGCGTAACACATTGATGCAGTTCCTAGTCCAGAATCAGAATCAAGGGAACAACAACAACAACAACCCACCACCACCACCACCTGTTGATCACTTAGCCCGTTTTCTTAGGCTAAACCCACCGGTGTTTTCCAGTAGCACTGAGCCGATACTAGAAGATGATTGGCTCCACAAGATAGCTAGAGAGTTGACCACAGCAGGATGCACGGATGCGGAGAAGGTGAAGTTTGCCGCACATCAGCTTGAAGGACCCGCAACATCATGGTGGGAGAATTTCAAAGCCACTTTCCCTGTCGATACTGTCACATGGGACCAGTTTCAGCAGGCTTTTCGAACTGCCCATGTTTCAGCAGGAGCTATGGCCATGAAGAAGCGAGAGTTTCGCAACTTGCGCCAAGGAGGACGGACAGTTGGCCAGTATGTGGAGGACTTTAGTAAAGTAGCATCTTATGCCCCAGATGACGTTGCTACGGATGCAGCAAAGCAGGAGAAGTTTCTGGAAGGACTGAATGATGAGTTGAGCATGCAGTTGATGGTAGCAACCTTTAACAACTACCAGGAGTTGGTAGATCGTGCTCTTATGATTGAAGGGAAGCAGCAGCAAATTGAGAATCGCAAGAGGAAGTATGGACAAGGAAGGTACAATTCTGGAGCTCAACAGAAGCCACGTTTTACCCCTAGATCGGGAGGAATATTTCCAGCATACCCATGGAGAAGGTAACTCGCACGATCACAATGGCCCCAAGACTGGTAATGGGAATGGAGGAAGCAACGGCCAGAACCGCACCAACCCATCAACCCCAGCCAAGAAAGACTTGAGCCAAGTCACTTGCTTTAAGTGCCAGAAGACCGGACATTATGCCAACGAATGTCCTGAATCACAGAATGGAAATGGCAATGGAAGCTCTGGGAAGAAGTCGAACCCTTTCAACAGGGGACAGGTGAACCACGTTAACGTGGAGGAGGTTGAAGAGTAGCCGGATGCAATAATCGGTAAGTTTTTGGTTAAGTCATTTACTGCACTCGTTCTTTTTGATACTGGTGCATCGCATTCATACATATCAAGGGGATTTGTGGATAAGTATAAACTGCCAACCCAAGCCCTTAGGTCACCCATGTTAGTAACCTCGCCTAGAGCAGAATATATGGCTAGTCTATGGTGTGATCAGTTACCATTAAGGATTGGTAACTACGTATTTCCATCAGACCTAATAGTGTTGGAATCTCAAGGATTGGATGTGATATTAGGCATGGATTGGTTATCAAAGTATGAAGGGAATATTGAATGTGCCAGTAAGTCAATTTTGCTTACCACCCCAGAAGGGAGAAGGATCAAGTATGTATCCCGACATGTGCCAAAGAGGACTCAAGCAAATTGTTTAATAGGAATTGTGCAGGAGGAAGTACGAGTAGTGAAGGATTTCCCTAATGTATTTCTAGAAGAATTGCCAGGCATGCCACCGGATAGAGATATTGAGTTTCTGATTGAGCTTTTGCCAGGCACAGGGCCAATATCAAAGAGACCATATAGGATGCCTGCAAAGGATTTGGTGGAAATTAAGAAGCAAATTAAGGAGTTACTGGATAAAGGATACATTCGCCCAAGTTCTTCACCTTGGGGATCACTAGTACTTCTAGTAGAAAAGAAGGATGGATCGTTAAGGATGGTTGTCGATTATCGAGGATTGAATGACGTAACCATCAAGAACAAATACCCACTACCGATGATCAATGATCTGTTTGATCGATTGCAAGGAGCTAAGGTATTTTCCAAGATCGATCTGCGATCAGGATACCACCAGTTGAAGATTCGGGAACAGGATATACCCAAGATGGCTTTTACCACTAGGTATGGGCTATACGAGTATACCGTTATGTCATTTGGTCTGACTAACGCACCTGCATATTTTACGAACATGATGAACAAAGTGTTTATGGAGTTCTTGGATAAGTTCGTCGTAGTGTTCATTGATGATATCCTGGTTTACTCGAAGAATGAAGAGGAGCATAAGGAGCATTTGTGTTTGGTTCTTGGAAAGCTCGGAGAACATCAGTTATATGCCAAGTTTAGCAAATGTGAGTTTTGGTTGAAAGAAGTTGGATTTCTCGGACACGTTATATCCGGAGAAGGTATAGCAGTAGATCCCACTAAAGTTGATACCGTGACCAAGTGGGAAGCACCAACCACAGTTCGAGAGATCCGGAGTTTTCTTGGACTCGCAGGATACTACCGGAGGTTTATTGAGAATTTCTCAAAGATTGCGAAGCCTATGACGGAGTTGTTGAAGAAGGATACCAAGTTCATATGGACTGAGGAATGTGAGGCTAGTTTTCAGGAGTTGAAGAAACGTTTGGTTACCTCACCAGTGTTGATTTTACCGGATCAGACCAAGGATTATGAGGTGTATTGTGACGCTTCACGTCGAGGACTTGGAGCAGTGCTTATGCAGGAAGGAAGAGTTGTTTCATATGCCTCACGACAGCTTAAGCCTCATGAGTTGAATTATGCTACGCATAATTTGGAGTTAGCAGCCATAGTGCATGCACTGAAGACTTGGAGACATTTTCTGATTGGAAACCATTGCGAGGTGTACACGGATCACAAGAGCTTGAAGTATATTTTCACACAGAAGGAGTTGAACCTCAGACAAAGGAGATGGTTGGAGTTCATCAAGGATTATGATATGAAATTGCATTATCACCCCGGAAAGGCTAACATAGTAGCTGACGCGTTGAGCCGTAATAGCCACGTCAACACCTTAATGACGGGAGATTTACCAAGGGAGTTAGCCGAAAATCTTCGAGAGCTATGTTTGGAAATAGTCCCGAGAGGCTATGTAGCAGCATTGGAGATTCAGTCTACGTTGATGGATAGGATCAGAGAAGCTCAAAGGACTGACAAGGAGATTGCTTCTATTAAGGAGAAAATGAGCAAAGGAAAAGCTAAGAGATTTCGTGAGGATGATCATGATACCTTATGGTTTGAAGACCGTGTCTATGTGCCAAATGATCCGGAGATCAGGAAGTTAATTTTACAAGAGGCCCATGATTCACCATATTCGATTCACCCAGGAAGTACCAAGATGCATTTGGATTTGAAGGATATTTTCTGGTGGACCAGAATGAAGAAGGATATTGCGGAGTATGTAGCAGTTTGTGATGTATGTCAGAGAGTGAAGGCAGAGCATCAGAAGCCAGCAGGATTGCTATAACCATTGATGATACCCGAATGGAAGTGGGATAAGCTAGGCATGGATTTTATTACAGGATTGCCCAGAACACGTTCAGGCTATGACTCGATATGGGTTGTAGTCGATCGTTTGACAAAGGTAGCTCATTTCATTCCAGTGAAGACTACCTATACCAGTGCAAAGTTGGCAAAGATATACATGACCAGGATCGTATGTCTGCATGGAGTTCCAAGGAGCATTGTATCAGATAGAGGAACCCAGTTTACCTCAAAGTTCTGGAATCAGTTGCATGAGACTTTGGGAACCAGACTGGAGTTAGCATAGCTTTTCACCCGTAGACAGATGGACAGACTGAGAGAGTCAATCAGATTTTGGAGGATATGCTAAGAGCTTGTGCGCTAGACTACGGATCTAGCTGGGACGAGAATTTGCCGTATGCAGAGTTCTCTTACAACAACAGCTATCAATCCGGTTTGAAGATGGCCCCTTTCGAAGCCTTGTACGGAAGGAGGTGCAGGACCCCATTGTCCTGGGATGAAGTTGGAGACCGCCAGTTGTTTGGACCGGATCTGATAAGGGAATCTGAACAGAAAGTGACATTAATTCGCGACAGGCTGAAGGTAGCTCAATCCAGGTAGAAGAGTTATGCAGATTCTAAACGCAAGGAGACAGTTTACGAAGTCGGAGACTGAGTTTATCTTCAAGTATCACCACTTCGAGGAGTTAAGCGCTTTGGAGTTAAGGGAAAAGTAGCACCACGTTTTGTAGGCCCATACAAAGTTTTGGAGCGTATGGGAGAAGTAGCCTACAAGTTGGAATTGCCCGAAGGATTGTCGGGAGTTCACGACATGTTCCATGTATCCCAGTTGAAGAAGTGCCACGCAGAGATGGCTGACATACCGCTGAGAGATACGGTACCACTGGAAGCAATTCAGTTGGATAGTGATTTGACCTATGAGGAGAAACCAGTTAAGATTCTAGAGTATGCCAGTCGAGTCACCCGCAGCAAGGTTATCAAGTTTTGCAAGGTTTAGTGGAGCCACCACACGGAGGATGAAGCCACCTGGGAACGAGAGGAAGAATTGCTGAAAGACCGCCCTCACCTATTTTCTAGCCAACCCGAGTCTCGAGGGCGAGATTCATCTTAAGGGGGGTAGGTTTGTAACATCCCAAATTTTCAATTTGGAATGTTATACACTAGATCATCATTGCATATCATATTTATTGCATTTTGGTTGATCCTAGAAATTTTTAGCAACTCAAGGACCCTTGGAGAGAGTTGGGGATTTTGTTATTTTCATATTTGAGTTGTCTCAAATTTTGAAAATAGGATCTTTTGATTTTATTTATTTTATCTTCAATTATTTCTATTACAAAAAAAATATGAGAGAGGGAATAAAATGACTTTCCCAAAATAAAGAAATATTGAGGATTTAATAAAAAAATCATTTAAGATTTTATTTGGTTTTATTTGTTATTTTATTTGAATTTAGGAAAAAAATGCGCGTTTTTCAAAATTGCATTTAGGCCCCAAATAAATGTTTATCCTGTGTGGCTTTATTTTACAAGCCAGGGAAAATTTGTTTTGGGATTTTTGGAGTCCGTTTAGTAGTCCTTTTGTTTTTTTTCGAGCGAAAGTATTTAAAAAAAACGTCTGAACCAACCTACGGGCCGTGCTAGGCCCGGACTCCTCCAGGCCTCAGCCTTTATAAGCAGTCGGCCTACCCCGGGCCGAAACCCTAGCTGCCGCCCGCCTCGAGCCTCGCGCCTGTGCCGCCGCCGCCTTTCGCTGCCGCCGCCGCGCCCTCGCCGCCGCCCGCCGCCACCCCGCCGGACCCCACCGCCGCCGACGCCGCCGCCTCGCCGGAGCCGCCGCCGCCCGTCTCGCCGCCGAGTCGCCGAGGTTGACCCGCCGGTTTTCGTTCGGTTTTCGCCGGTTTTCGTTCGTTTTTTTAGTTTCGTTTTTTTTCTTTAGATCGGTTTTTTCCGGTTTAGGCTAATTAGTGAGCGTTCGCTCGTTCGTTCATTTTAATGAACGAGTTCTTCGTTTAGATTCAGTTAATGAACGTCCGTTCGTTAAACTATTCGTAGTTTTTCTTTTTCTCGGATTATATCCGTGATTTTTCTGATCGTGATTTCTGATCCGATTTTCGTTTTAGTCTAACTTTTCGCTCGTTTATCGGAATCAGGTGATTCAAGCGCCTGGAGTTTCGTTTCGAAACCCTCTTTCCGTTTAACTAACTTAAACAAGTTTTTGCCACTGTAAAAATTGCCTTAGATCCAGAATAGTAAAGGAAGCCTGTTCCTTTTGTCTTTTGTCTTTCGTTGCTTTGTTCGATTTGACTCTTTTGCCAACCAGAGTTCTTAAGTTGAACTTTCTGGTTAGATCTCTTATTTGAGTTTTACATGTGCATTAGTGAGTACTTATTGTATGTTTGTTTGTTTGCGATAGAGTACCCGGAGTGCGCCGCTTGCTACTTCGAAGCGCTAGGTTTCCCAGATCATCAGCAAGGCAAGTAACACTTTGATCATGTTTTTCCCTCTACCCAATTTTATTGCATTAGATCAATCCTTACACATTGCATGATTAGGATCTAATTAAATTGTGGGTTTGGGAAGTAGTTGAGGTAGTACCTATTACCTGTTTATTATCAAACCTTTGGGAGTTACTTCTACGTTTGCTTATTATGCCATGCTATGCTAGTAGACGTGGATTGGGTGAGTGTATCCATGACAGATGTGAGATTTTTAATTAATGGTTTATTTAAGGTGGCAACTTAAACACACATCTGGGTGGATTGAGGTACCTGGGTATTCCAGGATTGCATGTTTTTCTTTATGGACCGCCACCCAGGCTCAAAGGGATCATTAGATTATTCATGCTAGAAACTTCCGTGTGGAGCCACAAGCTATTATGGGCTCTAGCATAGTTGACTAAGTCGTGCGAACTCTTACAGTGGTAGACTAGCAGATGTAGGGGATGTAGGTGGTACGGTCTACCCATCATAAGGTGCTAGCGCTTCTGAAAGACTATGTCTTGTTCATCCGTTTCTCAAACACCATGTAGTGCGAGAAATCCAACGGAGGAGATCGAGTCTTGTGGGGAAAAGTGTGCGAACCTCTGCAGAGTGTATAAACTAATCATGGTTAGCCGTGTCCCCGGTTATGGACATCTTGAGTATCTAGTACCTGGATTATCATGTGAATCTCAACATGTTACTATAAAAATTAATTTTGATGGGTTTGTTTAATGATGATGCTTAATTGGGATTGAGAATGCTGTCAACCATTCTCAATGTTTAATAACCACCATGATAGTTAAATAAATTTATTCCTTTGCAGTAGAGAAAAATTGGCTTTACGCAAAACTATAACCATAGAGCTTTCCACCAGCCAAATATGCATATAGAATAGCTGTTTCATTCCATTACTCTCTATGTGTTACATTGCCAGCATATTCCATGTGCTGACCCGTTTCGGGCTGCAACGTTAATGTTGGAGACTTTTCAGACAATGATTAAGGAGTTTTAGGTCATGGTTCTATACTCAGTGATGCCGTTGGAGTTGATGGACTCACTTATCTTCCAAGCCTTCCGCTGTTATCGTTATTAGATGGCCTTAAGCCATATTTATTGTAATAAGTTCTCTATTGAGTCACTCGATGTAATAAGTGTGTCAGCATTACTGATCCAGGGATGACATCGGAGGACAGAGATTGGACCGTTTGAGGTCTGGTCACTACACTCCCTCTACCTATATATATGTGATCCCCTCCGAAATTCGCGGTCTAACCCTAGCCTTCCTCTACCTCGCGCCACCGGACAAAACATCCCCGCGCCGGACATGTCCGCACCGCCGCGCCGGACCAATATGGGCGCGACACGTCATCCCGCCGGACCTCCTCTCTCCTCCCCGCCGCCGAAGCCCGCCGACCCAGATCCGGCCCGCGCGGGGCCGAACCGGGCCAAATCTCGCGCCGCCGCCTGCCCGTACGCCACCTCCTCGCGCCTCCCCGCACCACGCCTTCGCCGCCATTGCCAAGCTCCGCCGCGGTGGGCTCGCCGGCGCCGCCCACGGCCACCTCGCCGCCCCTTCGTGCTCGCCACAGGCGACAGCGGCTCGCAGGCCGCCTTCCGCGCCCCTGCCGTGCCCTCCTCCACCGATCCTCCCCGCGGCGCCGCCTCTGGCCGGTGCTCGCCGGAGCCCGTAGCCGTTCATCGCCGGAAGGGCCTCCCCTCGCCGGAGTTTCTCCGGTCAGATCTGGTCCGAGTGGGATCAGATCCACCCACTCGTCCATCCAAACACGGCCTCCGTCCAAATGCGGATCCCTCCGTCCCGCACATCTCTGTCCCGGGTTGACTTTCTCGGAGAGGTCTAATTTTCGACTAAGTCCCGGTAATTTTTATACATATTCATCGCATCATAACTTCATCACCGTTGCTCCGATTCGTGCGTGTAGCATATCAAAATGTTCGCCTCGACGATTACATCATTTCATCTCATTGCATCATTTTCATTTGAGCTCATCTTGATGCCCGAAATGCTGTTGGAAGAGGGCTATGCGAGGATAGTTTCAGATCTGTTTCAGCAAATGCACTTTTGTCATTTTTGCCATGATTAATGTGTGCACGTTATGATCCTGAGCTCTACATGTGTTTTGTTATATGCCATGCCATCTTTACAGGGGTGTATGCCATGTATTTGTGTGATCTTTGTGGTGACTAGCACAAGCATGCAAAGTAGCTTACTCAATGATGCTGATTTCAGGGGCTTAGAATTTCACTAAGTCCTTGCCTTGTCATTATTTTTATGCCATATGTTCATGTTGTTTCCTAGTGATATGTGCCTCTTTTGAGCATGATCAGTAAGGATGTTTTGTAGATATTGTTGTGCTCTATCCATCCCTGTCTTTGTTTGATATTATGGAGCACCCTAGCTTGAGTCAATCGAGCTCTACTTTTGCTATAAAATGTTCCTGGCAGATTGTTAACATGTTTAGCGATTTTGCCGAGCTTGTTGTTGTTGATCCGTGCATGCTATGTTGTTGTTCTTGCCATGTCTAGCTTCTATGCCATGCCTACTTGCTGGGTGTATGCTTAGATTATCACGCCATGCTTTGTAGTGAGTGCATCGAGCTCGTAAACATGCCTACTTGATATCTGTTTTGCATGCTCCAGTTTTTCACTAAGTCTGAATCTGTTTATGTTTTTGTTATGTTCACATGCTTGCAATTGTATTTTCTGATCCCTTTTGGCTCATTGTCACTAAGGGACTTTTGTTGTATGCTTTGAGTAGCTTCATGGCATGCCTTGCTTTGCCATGATATGTTCCTGTAGCATGATATCGTGCTCTGAACGGACATAGTCTGAAACCTGTTATCTTTTGCACTTTTGCCATGCTTGTTTGAACCTGTTATTGAGCGAACTAGCCGTAGCTCAGTGTTCATCTTTTGTCAAGCATCATGTGTGGATCCCTGCCATGTATTTTGTTGCTATGTTGGAGTGCTCTAGCACGTAGTTCTTGATGTATTTAGATGGCTTCATGCTGATTATCGCAGACCGGTGCCATATTTGTTTTCCTTGCCATTTCCAAACCGTGCATCCGTTTCCGGTAATCTTTATATCGATTTCGATTGAAATCAACTCACCTTTCCAGTGGCACTCTTGGATTTCCAAGTTGAGGCCAAGTTCAATCATTCCTTTCCAAATCATGCATATGCACCGCATCCCGCATATCATGCCATGTTCATGTGTTGGTTGTTTACTATGTTGTGTGCTTCTTTCCGGTGTTGCTTCTTCCGGTTGGTTCCCATAACGTCGCGTTTGTGAGGAACCGTTCGACTATGTCCGTTTGTCTTCTTCATGGACTCGTTCTTCTTCCTTGCGGGATTTCAGGCAAGATGACCATACCCTCGAAATCATTTCTATCTTTGCTTGCTAGTTGCTCGCTCTTTTGCTATGCCTATGCTGCGATACCTACCACTTGCTTGTCATGCCTCCCATATTTCTAAGCCAAGCCTCTAACCCACCTTGTCCTAGCAAACCGTTGTTTGGCTATGCTACCGCTTTCCTCAGCCCCTCTTATAGCGTTCTTAGTTGTAGGTGAAGATTGGAGTTGTTCCTCGTTGGAACATGGATATTTTGTTGGGATATCACAATATCTCTTATTTAATTAATGCATCTATATAATTGGTAAAGGGTGGAAGGCTCGGCCTTATGCCTGGTGTTTTGTTCCACTCTTGCTGCCCTAGTTTCCGTCATATCGGTGTTATGTTCCCGGATTTTGCGTTCCTTACATGGTTGGGTTATAACGGGAACCCCTTGGCAATTCGCTTTGAATAAAACTCCTCTAGCAAGGCCCAACCTTGGTTTTACCATTTGCCTCACCACCACATACTTTTCCCTTGGGAGTCGTGCTCCTAAGGGTCATCTTTATTTTAATCCCCCCGGGCCAGTGCTCCTCTGAGTGTTGGTCCGAACTGAGCTGCCTGCGGGGCCACCTCGGGGGAACTTGGGGGTTGGTTTTACTCGTAGCTAGTCTCATCTGAGTGTGCCCTGAGAACGAGATATGTGCAGCTCCTATCGGGATTTGTCGGCACATTCGGGCGGCTTTGCTAGACTTGTTTTACCATTGTCGAGGATGTCTTGTAACCGGGATGCCGAGTCTAATCGGATTGTCTTGGGAGAAGGAATATCCTTCATTGACCGTGAGAGCTTGTGATGGGCTAAGTTGGGACACCCCTGCAGGGATTGAACTTTCGAAAGCCGTGCCCGCGGTTATGGGCAGATGGGAATTTGTTAATGTCCGGTTTTAGAAAACCTGAAACTTATCTTAAATTAAAATGCATCAACCACGTGTGTAGCCGTGATGGTCTCTTTCCGGCGGAGTCCGGGAAGTGAACACGGTGTTGGAGTTATGCTTGAACGTAGGTTGTTCTAGGATCACTTCTTGATCATAGCTCATTGATTGTGCCTTTGCCTTCTCTTCTCGCTCTCATTTGCGTATGTTAGCCACCATATATGCTAGTTCTTTCTGTAGCTCCACCTCATACCTTTACCCTACCTATAAGGTTAAATAGTCTTGATCACGAGGGTGTAAGATTGCTGAGTCCCCGTGACTCATAGATACTTCCAAAAACCAGTTTGCAGGTGCCGATGTTACCGAGCAGGTGACGCAACCAAGCTCAAGGAGGAGCTCAATGAAGATCTTGTCCTTTGTGTTGTTTCGTTTCAGTCGATCAGTAATGGAGCCCAGTTGGGACGATCAGGGATCTGTGTAGCATTTGGGGTAGTCTTCTTTTATTTTGAGTTCCGTAGTCGGACCTTGATTATATCTGGATGATGTAATGCTTTATTCATGTAATTATGTGAAGTGGCGATTGTAAGCCAACTATGTACCTTTTCCCTTATTGTATTACATGGGTTGTGTGAAGATTACCTCACTTGCGACATTTCTTACAATGCGGTTATGCCTCTAAGTCGTGCTTAAACACGTGGGAGATATAGCCGCATCGTCAGCGTTACAGTATTCAACCCAAATTTATTGATTCGAAATAAGGGGAGCCAAAGAATATTCTCAAGTATTAGCAGCCGAGTTGTCAATTCACCCACACCTGGAAACTTAATATCTGCAACAAAGTGTTTAGTAGCAAGTTAATATGATAGTAGTGGTAACGGTAGCAAAGGATAAAAGTAGTAAAAGTAATGTTTTTGGTATTTTGTAGTGATGATAGCAATAGCAACGGGAAAGTAAATAAGCGAAGAACAATATATGGAAAACTCGTAGGCAATGGATCAGTGATGGAGAATTATGTCGGATGCGGTTCATCATTAACATTCATAACCTAGGGTGACACAGAACTAGATCCAGTTCATTGATATAATGCAGGCATGTATTTCGAACATAGTCATACATGCTTATGGAAAAGAACTTGCATGACATCTTTTGTCCTACCCTCCTGTGGGAGCGGGGTCCTTACGGAAACTAAGGGATATTAAGGCCTCCTTTTAATAGAGAACCAGAACAAAGCATTAACACATAGTGAATACATGAACTCCTCAAAATACGGTCATCACCGGTAAGTATCCCGATTATTGTCACTTCGGGGTTAACGGATCATAACACATAATAGGTGACTATAGACTTGCAAGATAGGATCAAGAACACTCATATATTGATGAAAACATAATAGGTTCAGATCTGAAATCATGGCACTCGGGCCCTAGTGACAAGCATTAAGCATAGCAAAGTCATAGCAACATCAATCTTAGAACATAGTGGATACTAGGGATCAAACCCTAACAAAACTAACTTGATTACATGATAGATCCCATCCAACCCATCACCGTCCAGCAAGCCTACGATGGAATTACTCATGCACGACGGTGAGCATCATGAAATTGGTGATGGAGGATGGTTGATGATGACGATGGCGACGGATTCCCCTCTCCGGAGCCCCGAACGGACTCCAGATCAGCCCTCCCGAGAGGTTTTAGGGCTTGGCGGCAGCTCCGTATCGTAAAACGCAATGATTTCTTCTCCCTGATTTTTTTCTCCCTGATACACAATATATAGAGTTGGAGTTGGTGTCAGAGAGTTACCAGGGGGCCTACGAGGTAGGGGGCGCGCCCTAGGGGGGTAGGAGCGCCCCCACCCTCGTGGACAGGTGGTGGGTGCCCTGGCCTTCATCTTTTGCAGGTATTTTTTATATTTTCGAAAAAGTTGCTCCGTGAAGTTTCAGGTCATTCTGAGAACGTTTGTTTCTACACATAAATGACACCATGGTAATTCTGCTGAAAACAGTGTCAGTCCGGGTTAGTTCCATTCAAATCATGCAAGTTAGAGTCGAAAACAAGGGCAAAAGTGTTTGGAAAAGTAGATACGATGGAGACGTATCATTAGACGAGTCCGGCGTACCACTAGCTGTAACAACTTAGATAAACCTGCGATTGGGTCGATGGACACTACAAAAAAATACACTTCCGTGATGATACGTGTTTTTCACAGTAGGTCGCATTTTTTGTCATGCATGTACATCCATGACAAATTTATGACAGAATCAAGATAGTCATACCTGTGCTGTCATAGAAGTGTTCCATGACATTACCAAAATTATCATCACGGAAGTGTCCACTTCCATGACGATAAATCGCGCGTCACAGAAGTGCTTTCGTCAAGGGTGACCGACACGTGGCATCCACTGTAACGGAACGCCGTTAAGCTATCGGGTCGGGTTTTGGATCCGATAACCCGTTAACAGCCCCGACCAATGGGGATTTTCCACGTGTAAAATCATCATTGGCTGGAGGAAACACGTGTCGGCTCATCATTGGGACAGATGTCATCCACTCATTGGACAGAAGGCACCTATGATACGTCGACACATGGCACGGCCCAATAGAGGCCCATTCCTGTGAAAAGGCCGGCCCGTTTGACTTGGTCATAACGTGGCGGGCCGGCCCATGGAAAGCCAGTTAACGGCCTGTTCGCATATAGCCCATTTACAACCCGCTAACCCAAGGCCCGTTACGCCCTATCCGAATTAGGCCTAGTAGCATCATCTGGGCCATCCAATATGATTCCAGCCCATTTTCACTTCTGGCCCATGTATGGCCCATGACGTCTTTCGGCCCATATGAGGCCCTATGTAACTCTTGGCCTATTAACGGCCCGTGGTGAAACTGGCCCGTAATGAACAGTGTATCACTTTATACCCATTAACGGCCTGTTATTCTGTTGGGCCATTTCCAGCCCATGTTATCTTTCGGCCTTCTTAGAGCCCATTTATTCTTGGGCTCATTTCCAGCATTCGTTTACTTACGGCCCGTTACTATCATTTTCTGCTAGTGGGCCAAATTCAGCCCGTGGTTACAGTCGGCCCATTTGTGGTCTGTTAATACGTTGGGCCGTTTTCATAGCGTCATCAAATACGGCCTATTAACGATGGCCCGTTACGGTCGGGCCATGAATGGACGATTCCAACTCTAGCCCGTTTACGGCCATAATGTGGCCTGTTATTGGCCCATGTTTGGCCAATCGATCATACGGCCCGTATAAGGCCCATTGATG
Source organism: Triticum urartu (assembly GCF_056163025.1). NCBI lineage: Eukaryota > Viridiplantae > Streptophyta > Magnoliopsida > Poales > Poaceae > Triticum > Triticum urartu. The sequence goes on along the minus strand of NC_141874.1, from coordinate 246,967,064 downwards.
ATACGGCCCGTAGAAGGCCCATTGTTTCTACGACCCGTAGAAGGCCTACTATTTCTACGGCCCATAGAAGGCCCACTGTTTCTACGGCCCGTAGGAGGCCCAGTGTCACTACAGTAAATATTAGCCCATGGTTATTGTGGCCTAGTTTTAAAAAATAGGTTATTGCAGCCACTAGTTAACCGCGGAAAAAGAACTGCAATGACTACAAGCAAACAAATAAACAAGACAACAAGGAAATAAATAAGCAAGCAACTAACTCTAGGCTATCACAGCTATTACACATATTACATCCACTGGGCATCAAAGTTCGCCACCAGTGCAAATATAGGGAACAAAGCAGCATATCATATACACTGGCCGTCAAAATTGGCCACCAGTGCAAATAAACGTGGTAGCAAAACAAGAGCATAACTGAAACAACTTCAGAAGAGCTCAAGAAACGTTATCCTGGGTATCCACCATGCTGGCAATAAGCTTAGAAAGCTGGTTAGCTTTGTCCTGTTTGGTGCTAAAATCCTCCAACGCTTGCTGTTGCACCAGAAAGTATGCATCTGAATGCTCCAGGGACTTCCGCAGTCCTTCCGCTTCTTATCGCAGCACAGCTGAACGATGTCTTTCAGCTTGTAGTTCAGACTCAAGAAACCGAACTGATTCAGACAGTGAGTTTGAATAGCTTGTGCAAGCGGTAGTGGCCCATAACTCCAACACTAAACCAAGACAGGATGTGTCACTATCCTGAACCTTATCTGTATTACTTCCTTTACCGTTGCTTAATAAGGCACTCTTCCCCAATATCCTGTCAGCATTCTAAAAGAAGAAACAAGCAGACACATAACAAGTTTGGCATGTACTAGTATATGAAACTCATTTCGGCGAACCAGTTCATTAGTAAGGTGGATAGGATTAAACTACCAAGTCTTCTATTGCCAAGTACTAGTACATAATAAAATCATCAAATAAACATATATCTATGTCCTATGGTAGCAATGGAATCTTAAATTAGAACAGTTGTTCTTCAGGTTTAGGCACTTGTTCTACATGAACAGAGTATAGTAAGATGCAAGAATATAATACTTAAAAATAGAAAATGAGCTCATAGACCTTACCACATTCTTGGTTCAGGACCAGTACAGAACAAGGTGTTCCTAGTCATCGTCCAGTAAATGTGTCTCAGGAGAACGTAAGGGAATTTGATGAGTTTCTTTGCTGGTGAAGTACGTTTTCTTCAGGTAATTCCGATACTGCCACCAATCATTCTTGAAGATAGCAGAGGTATTAGCACATGTTACCTCATCCTGAGTTTCCAAATCGGTCCTTCTCTATAGAGAAAAATGGGAAATTTTGCTGTATTATAACCATCATGGAGGTAGGATGTATGTAACGAAGCAAAGTAATTGCCATGAATAACATTACTTACACATAACTCCTGGACAAACACCTGCAACTGGCATTTTCCTTCATCTTCAGTATAATATTTCCAAGATGGGAAGATACGCACATACGATTTAACAACATCAAATGCGATAGATGCTAAACTACGACTAGCTGGTTGTGCTTCCTCCACAGCAATAGGCGTACTAACTGGTGGAGTTGGGGTTCGCCGTGATAGTACTGGCCCTTTGGGCACTGGAGCTGCCTTACTAACTGCTCTTGTTTGGGAGCTCTGTGGTGGAGATGGTGCTGTGTCAATAGGAACTGGGTTACTATCGGCTGGGGTTTGGGTTAGATTGGGTGAAGCTGGTTCTCTGTCCATCGTAGTAGGGGTACAATCTGCGAGAGTTTGGGTTATGTGTGGTAGGGCTGGTTCTTGTGCATGTACAACCGGGGTGCTATCTCCACCAAGAGGTAGCACTGTTTTTTTGAAGACCGTGTTTTTAGTCCGCTAGATACTGGCATCACCCGCTCCAATTCAAATGGCTGATAAACAGGAAACATAGTTGAATGTACATACATTGTATGAGAGACAGATGCAATAGATAGTGTGGAAAAAAGAGGGCATGAAATAGTTGACATGTATATTGTTTAACTAAAACGGATAGCATGACATAATTTCACATATATGATGTCTATCTAAACTGGATAGCATAGCATAACATAATTCAAAGATATGATGAATAACTAAACAGGATCGCATGACATAATTCACCTACAGGTTATCTAAGTAATTATGATCGCATCATTTAATTCACATATGTGATTTATATGCTAAACAGAGGGCATTCAATATGATGTCTGAACTAAGAACGTGGTGTTGGATATTGTGTATATGATGTCTAAACTATGCAATGCAAGACACCGTATGCATGATATGAGCAGTATAACCGTGCCAAGTTAGAGCATACACCTCAGTGGGGGAATAGGACTGGTCATGTGTCTCTGAATCCATCTCTGAGGAGCTATCGGGACCCAACAAGAGATCTGCTTGGACAGGTAGCACCGTCTGCTCTGAAGGCCTTGTTTTCACTCCAGATTTTTCCATCTCCCACCCAAATGGCTGATTCACAGGAAGAGTAGTTTAATGTACAAACGTTGTCGACAAATGGAAATGTAATGAAGAAAAGGATGGGCAAGATATCATTAAAATATATGATGCTGGTTAAACAGGATGGCATTGCACATTTCACATATATTATGGCTGGCTAAAAGACATGAGACTGCATAATTCCCATATATGATATAGAAACTAAACATGTGGCATTACAGAACATGTCTAAGCTAAGGAGATGACATATATGATGTCAAAAGTAGGCACTACAAGGCAACATATGCATGGTATGGCTAACATCATCATGCCAAGGTAGAGCAAACACCTTGGGGGGTAAATAGGAGTGGTTAGCGGCGTCCGAATCCGCCTCAGAACAGATATCTTCCTCTGGATTACAATCTGGAGAGGGGTGGGGAGGTTTTGCCATTGAACCCACCATGGAGCGATGTCTGCATTACATTGTATTGTCGCGCAAAACTCTTCTCTTTTTCTCTACATGTTCAGCATGAATGTGTACAATATCTGACATGCATACAAAAAAAATATGGTGAGATTATGTAAGGAGAGCATGTAGAAATTTAGAGTGATGGTAACAACTAGTGGATCGATGTATTTCCGTTGAACCAAAATAGCCCTAATGGATCGACGTGAATGTATAGTAATAAGTGATGCAACAAGTGTACAACCTCTTTGTCGTAGCCGTGTCGACCTCAGCATCATTGGGTTGGTCGCTGAAGTAGTTGAGGCAGAGGTGGCTGACGGAGGTGTGGAGGAAGATCTGAGGAATCTGTAGACGGCGTCCAGGGCACTGCTCTATTGTGATGGATCGTTCTGTTGTTGGAGTAGCTCCGGTGAGCTGTAAGACGTCAAGGCTGAAGCAGCACAAGACAGACATCGTCAATCTCAAGTGGGATTCTAATAGCATCTCCAATAGATGATGTAAAATGGATGTAAAATTAACATCACCAAAAACCACCTGAATACAACGGATGAGGTAAAAACTGTTGACTCTGAACTTAACTGTCGAAACTGAAATTTACTGTGGAATTTGAATGCTACTGTCGAAACTGAACGCAATGGTAGCAGAGAGGCACTTGACATGTAGTTTAGGGAGGGCCTGCAGTTCATCTTCAACCTGCACCCCCCCGAGCCGCCAGCCACCACCGGCCGAACCGCCGGCCCCAGCGCTGCCTCGCCGCCCCGAAACAACTCGCCACCGCCGCCCTGGCCAGCCCTCTAGGCCCCCCGTCCCCCACCCTGAACCCTAAGATAGATAGTGGGGTACCTCTCCGGCGAGCCCCCATTCCCGCTGCGGGTGGTTCTTCCTTAACTCTGGCAAGCCCCCCAACCCCTGAAAATCGACTGACCCAAAAGTCGATTCAGTCGACTGAAGTGTGGCTTAATCGGAGCAGAGCAGCAGCACGAGCGAGGGGGAGAGCAGCAGCAGCTGGGCGAGCGAGCAATCGAGCGAGAGCCAGAGCAGCAGTAGCAGATCCGGCTGGTATGGACGCCGCCGCCAAAGTGGCCTCGCACTGGGGGAGAGCCACCATGGAGATGTCGCCCGCGGCGCCGGCTTCAAGGTAGCCGCTCCGTGGGGGTGCGGGATGGAGCACCGTCGGCGTCGGGAGGTCGAGTTAAGGAGAAGGTGCGATGCGATGAGTGTACAACCTCTTTGATGGCGCCGAGTAGGCCTTGGCTTCGTCCGAGGAGTCAGTGAGGATGCTGCAGTTCCGGTGGAGCAGCTTAAGGCGGCGCTGTGGGGATGGAGCAGCCGCGATAGACGAGGCGATCGTCGGAGCAGCTCCTTGGAGGTGGAGGATGGGGCGGCTGCACCAGCGGGACGGCGAGATGGATGACGGATTCTCATCCGGGGAGGTGGACGAGGGACGTCGAGCTGTTGCGGTGGACGACGTCGTCGGGGAAGAGGCTCCGGCAGGGTAGCGGTGACGTGGCGAACGGAGGAGGGTGGGGTTTCGCGGCTGGAGCAGAGAGGTTATGGAGGCCTGGGATTTCGAATGGCGAAAAGGGGGCGATGGGAGGGGGTGAAGCATGACTTAGGAACGCGCTTGTCCAAAATGTAGGGTGTGTTACAAAAGTACCCCCCACCGATTTGAACTAGCGGCCCTTTCGACTCAGGGTTAGAAGGGGGATTTGGCGTGTAGGGATTTGGCAGCTGGAGGGAGTTTTCGCGCGCGTTGTAATTTCAGGATAGCAAGGCGCGGGTTGTGAAGGCGCCAGTTTTGGGAGCACGATATCCGAATTTTTGGGATATAACAAGACACGGGTTGAATTTTAGGGACAAGCCTAACGTGTAGTAATATTGTACTTGTACATACCAAATCAATTCGCACTTCCCTCAACCAAAAAGAAAACGAAAAAATAAAACTATTCACACCACACAAAGAGAGAGTCTTGCCCCGTTTTACTATACAAATGCTATTCAAAGCTACTCCCTCCTTCCATCTATATAGGGCCTAATGCATTTTTCGATGCTAACTTTGACCAAATATTAGAGCAATGATATATGACATGCAACTTACACAAAGCACACCATTAAATTCGTCTGTGAAAGGTTCTTTCAATGATATAATTTTCACATTGTGCATGTCATGTACTATTAATCTTTTCAATAGTCAAAGGAGGTCTTAAAAATCTCATTACGCCCTATATAGATGGAAGGAGGGAGTATGAATCCATGTTATGTCCGATTAAATTTTTTTGCTTGCTGTATAATGCATGTAACCTACTCATACCAACATTTTAGTGCATTCCAAATGTCTATACTACCGCTGCAATTCGAACTAAATTTGAATTTGTTTCTCTATTTCAATAAGAATCTACAATCATGATTGTTGCCAACTTCAACCATCATAGTTTCCTTGCTATCCGCTAGATATAAATCAGACGGCCTATAATGTAGTATGGCAGGCACACCATCATCAACAACTCCGTTTTTTATAAGAGTAGAGATAAAATATATTAAATGTAGTATACCATGTTCATAACCACACCATGTGTGTCACCGTTATATATATTCACACATCCGTCGGTTTGAAACACTATGATAAATTCTTCAAATATCTGAACTCGCTTTTTATAATGAAGTATATATGATCTCTATTCGTCTTTTACACCCACACAACCCTCTTATCTTTGTAGCTAGCGCTAACTTTCTCTTGTGCATGCACACGCCCGCATCCCTCTCACCCTCCCTCGGCATTCTCTAGCTCCATCGCGCAAATTCATATTTTCACTTTAGGTCGTTCACCCATGGTGTGTAGGCCCCCAACTCCTTCTTTACGACACACATCGATCGATATGCCTCTCTAGCCAGGTGTGCCTAGCACAAACACAAGCTTCCCCTCTTCTCTTGTCACCGTCCATGCCTCACTCCCACCACTCTTTTCATCATTCTCGTACTCGCACACTCCTCCCCCTCGATATAGTATGCCTCTCGTACCACCTCCTACATGCATCCCTCTCTCTCTATACTTCTCCTCGTGCCTCATTTGCTCCTAACACACACATGCATGTATACCGATCGATCTCCCAACATATACCTAGATCGACTTTAACTACCCCTCATCGATTGATGTACCTCACAAGTTATGTCTCTCCTTTCTCTTACAAAGGGCGATTGATCTTCCTATGTAGTTACGTCTGCTTACCACAGCCACATCGTCCCCCCCTCATCATTCGTGCATGCCTCCTGACCCGTCTCTCACACGCACGTGCACAGACAACAAGCAGCCATCTCCTCTCTTATTGATATTGCGAGCGTGCCCTCCGTTTGTCTAGCAAGCCTATCCCACCATTTGTTAGAAGCAACTCCACTACCACCCCCTCCAGCACTCTAGCTCTGTCTCTCTCCCAACCTTATTCATCTCCTGCACATATGCATGGATGCCGATCGATCTCCCTTAATACATGAGGCAGATCGATCTCCTTAATACATGAGGTAGGCCTCTCTCCTCCTCCACACATATACCAGCCATTGTACCTCTATAGTTAATTGGGCCTCCCTCTTCCCCCACCACACACCGATAGTCGAGCGCTGCAGGTAGGTAGCCATGCCATAGAGACAAACTGCACATGTCCCATCTCACGTTCTAGTAGGCCAGCCACTCTATATCTTTGACGTGGGCACACACAAATTCGATGGCACTCTTTATCGATCGCGCGCGCGCACACACACACACATCATCCCTCTCTTCGATTCTATGGACACCTCAAGCCGATGATACCTCCACTCTCTTCTCGTGGATCGCCCCCTCCATATATATGTTATATCCAGGACTCTATTTCACACACATTGCATATCTTAAATTTTTTGATTGACCCCCCTCCCCCACAAAAAAACTCTCAAGAACCCACACTATATCTCTCTAGGTTTGTATCTCTCTCACACAACCCCACGCAGGTAGTGTACGTATACAAGAAGAGAATAGGTGCACCGTGCACGTACTCACGCTTCGTGCCCAGCCACACCCGCGCGGGTACACGGTGGAGCTCATTTCTCCGCAGAAGCTGAATTTGTTTTTGAAACATCAAGTGGCCAGAGACTCGAAAACTTATTTGCCCATTAGTGACTTGTCAGGGCGGTGGATTTTAGTTTGTATGATAATGCTGCATCCACCTAAAGTAACGAAAGTTCTTACGTAAACTTCCTAGTAATTCCCTCTTCGTAGGTGCAGCATTACTCCTAACATTTGTAATATCAGTTTGAAACTTGTAATATTGTCGTGTCCTATTCATGCGTTTTCAAAATCCTGTGAATCAAACAGGTCCTGAGTTGGTGATGATGTTGTGCCTCCCATCTTTCACCAATAGCCGTCGGATCTAGATCTGACACATACAAACCAAACTTCTCCATTTTTGCAAAAAGATGCCCACACTTGTTCCCTATTTACAAACAACTCCTTGTCTCTCACAATCAGCCTCATCTCCTCCCCACCACATCTAGGAGTAGAAGGCCATGGAAAAATCTGGCGCGATGGCCGCTGCCGGAGCCGTCCACCCCCAATCTTGATGTTCCATGCAATGCACGGGCATCTACGCACGGGAAATTATGTCGAACAGGGCTAGTTGTAAGCAGGCTAGCTCCACAGCCATGATGATAGTGACTGCAGACGGTGAGGCTGACTATGGTATGCCAAACACGGCGCCTATACTCAGGTGTCATCTCCGGCGCAGGGTCTTGTCACTTCACTGTGAGGAGCAGCACGTAATAATTTGACCAACGGATATTCACTGTGAGGAACTGCCTTTGGGTGAATGACACATGGCCCCAGGGGGTGGCTGGCCCACGTATCATACATCTAAAGGCAGGTGCAGTAGAGGGCTGAGGAGTAGTAGGAAATCCTACACACCTACGCACGCTAACCTAGGGCTGAGTGATCACTTGAATCGCAAGATCAGTTGACTAGAAGCTACGCTAGACCCATGGAGGCGATGAGCGCAAGCATCAGCCGGCTGTGCCAGATGGTCCACGACACCGGCCTGCGGCCCAGCACCGAGGAATGTCTCCAGGTAGTATTGCTTGAGGCCGCCAGGGCGAGGGGCCGCTTGGACGACACCTTCGTCTCCTTGTTTGACGAGGTCCTCGTTGGTTTCCTCGACAAGTTCACCGTTGTCAAGAAGCTTGCGGACGACTTTGACATAAGCCTCCAGCCGACGCGCCCAGGCTCTGTGATGCCCGCCACCCTCAACGGCCAATATGGTAACAACCTCTTTGACGCACTGGTGGCCCTGCGACTGCCGCCGTCGTGTCGGAGAATGTCCACCTCGAGGTCGCGCTCGCCGCGCAGCGCCTGGCGCAGCAAGACACCATCAACATAATCACCCACGTCTACGTGCAAATTGTCCACAAGGACTACTATGTGCAAGAGGAGGACGATAGGACGCTGGCCTTCTTGGAGCGCAGGGCAACCTTGGACGGCACTGTTCAGAAGCACGTTGATCTCGCCGCCAACGCCGCCGCTCCTCACACGTCGGTTGGTGACCCGGCGCACTAGGGCGTGAGGATGTCCTTGAACGTTGATGGATCCGTATGTATTTTTATCTTTCCGTCAAATCCATGTAGTAGTATATGATACTACAATAATTATCTTACCTTTCTCATCAACTTCATAATTTTCGTACGTACTGCATGCATGAACGGCGCCAGAACCAAACTTCTCATTACTCTAGGAAAAATCATTATTTTCTATCTATCGGTCGCACCATGGAGCAGGACCAAATTTTACAAGTTACGAGTTCAAAAGGAAAAGCCTGCCGTGTTTGCATCGCACCCCCACACGGTTGGTCTGGCACGCCGCTCAAGCGGGAATGAGTGCGCTGTTGCATTTTCACTTACAAGTGGGACCGCAGTTGAGCAAACCGACTATCGACAAACCCCCACCCCGCCCACCACGCGATGGCTGAGAAAACTGGAGGGAGAAGAGATGGCTGTAGAATGGACTCCAAGAAAATTGGTGTCGGATGGGACTCGTGTGGGTGGCGTGTGTCGTACTGCTAGACGTGAATGCTAGTTATGTCCCATGCCACCCCACTATATCGAGCCTATATCGAGGTACGTAGAACAAATTTCCTGCAGTCCGTGCTCAACCCTCCTCTATCTCTCTTCTCAGCCAGCCAGCGGATGCGCGGAGCCCATCGTCTATTTGCTCACATGCAGCCCCACATGTCAGTGAAAATGCAAGAGGACCCACTGAACCTACACATCTTTCACCTCGACGTGCTGGTCATGAAAAACAAATCCAATAAAGATCTTCGGTGGCTACTTTTGGAGTTACTCAAGAGTAGTAAGATTCTATTTACAGTTTAACCCAAGATGCACATCTCGTGCCTTCAACTACCACTCTATTTTCTTTCATGACACAACCTGGATGCTGGATGTCCCACGTGTCGGCAAAAGGAGGAAGAACCCGGCCAAATCTTCGGTTCTGCTTGTAACGAAGGCATGTATTGTGCAACGAAGGGAGTAGAATGGATGCAAGTTTTGGTATTGGGAAGAAGAGTACATCCATATATTGATAGAGCGCAATTTAGTAGATGTTCTATCACTTTTAGCTAGCACAGAGGCTAGAGATGAGATTAGTGCACTTGTCGATACTCCTACTAGAATAGAGGCTAGACATGAGACTAGATGCGAGGAAGCAATGTCTACTTCTTTACACTCGAAGAAGAAATAAGCACGCAAGATCGAGCCTCCACAGATCAACAATGAATGCATCGAGAAGGCACTAATCCAACTTACATGAGTAGTAAAATGTATTCTTGTGGTTCTTGTTTTCTTTGGTCTTGCTTTTCTAGTCAAAATTATCGTTGGAGTTCGTGCAAAACGGAGGTGCGTTTGGGGTCGTGCGTTGGAGTTGGCCTTACAAGTGGGACCGCAGTTGAGGAAACCGACTATCGGCAAACCCCCACCTCGCCCGCCGCGCGATGGCTGAAGTTAGAGAAATGACGAGGTTGAAGAGATTGCTCTAGCACGGACTCCAAGAAATAATATGGTGCCACATGGATGTCGTGGTGGTGGCGTGTGCCGTACTCCTGGACATGAATGCTTGTTCTGGCCCATGCCACCCTACTACTCCTACTACTTACTCCTACTAGTATATAGTATACAGTAGTATCGAGGATTCGAGGTGCTGGTTACGTACAACGAACACATTAACATATGGCTACAGTAAAAACACCCGCCCGACGCGCGAAGCATGTGAAGCTAGTACAAATTTAGAGAAGCGACTCGAAAGCCATTCATAAATTTAGTAAGTTTATCACAGGCATATCATTTTATTACATACAACAGGTCATCAACCCACATTGACAACGAGGATACATTATAAATACTAAAGTTTTCACCACACAACAAATAACAAGCCATGAAATGAACTTCAACTCAACCATTCCGCGGCGTTGGAAACGCTTCCTTTGGACCACAAGTGATTCTCTGTGGCGGGCCATCCATTGTCGATCTGGAGACCAACGCAAGAGCGATCATCCAGGCTGAAGCGGCCTACTATATCAGTACCGGGGTAGGGAACCACCCAAATGTTCGAGGTATAGACACAGTTGCTTCTCATAAATGTGTCAACAGCAGTTGGATCGCCTTTCACCATCATCAGATAGTTTTGTCCAAGGAAGAGCGAGTTTTTTCCAAGACTATCAATTCTGTGCTAGGGAGAAGCAGTTGGCGCTAGCACACTAGTATCCATCCCGAATACCATGCAACGGGTGTTGGAATAGGTCCGGAGAGTGCGACCATGGGAGACACCTGCTTCCTTAGCAGTAACATCATCAGTGGGCTGTATACACACAAGAAGAGGTGATCCATCGGAATTAGTTGCCAGGCGCCACAGAGTATATGGGCGCTGCTCGTCCTCATGCTCGTGATCATCACCATCGGCACCTCCCCCTTGGTTATAATTTTTTTCAAGTATAGGTGGTGGGATGTTCATAGGACCTTGGAAACACAAGAAGAAGGTTAATTAGTAAAGGGAAACTTGCTAACCCGCATGCATGTGGATGAAACAATTATAATTACGGTGGAAGACAAACGTACTGAAACTACTAGGATGCCATGCAAAAATAGTGCCATGAGTGGTGGCAGCAAACACAAGGCCCTCTTATTGAATTGCATCACAATACTCATCCGTGTACATAAACTGATTTTTGAGCAATATCCATCGAGTCGAACCACGAAGGACGGCAACAAGCTTGTCGAAGATAGCAACAACTTGATAGTTGTTGTAATTCCAAGAGCGGTTGGGAACTCGACAAATTGCTATCTTCCGTAGAAGACAGTCACCATGATCGTATTTGAACGTGCGTACATTACCTGTGTGCTCAACCTCTGGGCAGTGTGCTGAGATTTTTGGAAGTGGAACCCGGTGACGAGTGTACACATTCACAAGTTCCCACTCGCAGTTGGACCCAATGTAAACAACCCAATCTCCATTTGTGCCCGCCCAAGCCTTGCCCTCAAGTGATGGCATCTTTACATCATACGTATCATTATCAAGCGGCATCAACTGGCACAGGGCGAGGCCTCCGTCGTGTCGGCGCCAGTCATCAGGGTCACGACGAAGAAGATAGGGGAGATCAAACCGCTCCTTGACTCTTGGGTTCTTTGTAATGATGTTATTAGTTGAGTCGAGAATGGGCTTGAACGAACCTACCATGCTAGCCGAGGTGATGACGTCGCACTGACCAGTGAGTTCCTCCACCATGTCATCTTTCAGATCGGGGCAAGAATAACGGGGTCGTTTCCGGCCTGTTCCCTCCAGAGAGAAGACGATCGAACAATGGTAGAAGAAAGGGTGAAGGGCTGAAGGAAAATGGAGGAGGGAGAGGAAGAGCGTGCGACAATAGTTCCAAATCGAGAGGGAAAGGCGAAGAGTCGGTGGACGGTTGCAAGCTTGCCATGGTTCACGAAGAGGCGCCTCGGCCTACACGTCCGTTCGGAAATACTCCTACTACTCGCTGTCGTCTCACTGATATGTTGGAACGGGACCACAAGTCAATGAAACATGGTGTGTAATTTCTCATGCAAAATGCGATCTGGCCGCGTTGGCCCGAGGTGCCGCATTAGTTATCCACCTTTATTTTTTTAATGGTGTGCCGATCAGTTTTGAAGCACGACTAACTGGTACTATACATGGAGAGGATGACAGCATGGACTCGCCAAGGTCATGGCAGTACGCAAGCAAGTGCCTCCTTATTTCAAGCCAATAAAAAAATGGCTCCTCCTAGTGGATTTCTGACATTTGGGTCCCATGCCATTGTCAACGTAGTCAATAAATGAGAGAATTGCACAACGAGCGACTGACACCAGGGACCCAACAGCTCGCCTAGTTATTTTTGTTTTGGGTTAATTTGATAAATGCCACTCCAAATCTGGTGTATCCAAGAAATGCCACTGCAATTTCCAAACTTCGAAAAATGCCATTTCATGCCATTTCTAGTGGCATTTTTCGAAGTCTGGAGTGGCATTTTTCAAAGTTTGCAAACTGCAGTGGCGTTTTTCAAAGTTTGCAAAAATTGCAGTGGCATTTTTCAAAGTTTGGAAATTGCAGTGGCATTTTTATGAATCGCCATAATTGGAGTGGCATTTATCTAATTTGTTTTTGAGACGGAAGCAGGGTGTCAACTGGGCTGTGCGGGACACTCTGGCATGTCTAGACAGCCTTTTCTTTTATGTTTACCACAGACCAGCCCAGTAGTTTTTTTTCTGAAAATGGCTAGCCCAGTTCTTTTGTGATTTGTCAAGTAAGTCGCTTTATAAAGCCTGTTGGGCTGCAAATCTTTCAAGACGAGGAGAGCTTCATTGGGCTGGCCTAGAAAATGGCCTATCAGTAATGAGAAATGGGCTGTACATTTTTAAAACACATCAAACCGGCAATTATTTTCAAATATCTTTTTTTCATTTCGAGATTTTAAATTGCATTGATTTTTATGCGTGGACAATTTATTGGATTTTATATTGATATACATTTATTTTAAAATTAGTCTGAATGTGACTTGAAATTTCGGGATTAAAAACAGTTCAGACCGCACCGACATATGCAAAATTTCGTATAGTTTTTTAACCGTGGCCACAATATGGGCTGTAATGCTAACATAAAGAATATGGGCTCCAAAAAAACCCGTAAGAATTAGCAAATGGGCTGTAAATCATTTGAAATAATGGAAGATGGGTTGTATGCTGCTTTCCACAAATTTGAGGCTTTCCACAGATGGCCTGTATACTGTTGGATGTCCATCCAACGGCCGTCGTGCTTCTTCAATCTCTGCTCTTCCTGCTCCAGCCGCTCAAACAAGCGTCGGCGGGACTTCCTGCTCCCTCCTCCCCGCGGCCGGCTGTGCTGCCGTGCAGGCCTCACCGCCCCACCGTACTCCCATCGCTGGCCTAGCCATCCCTCTAGTCACCCACACCTGCTGTTATTCTCCGGCGACGGCAGACGAACCAGTAAACCCTCGTATAGTCGTACTCCCCTCCGCGTGGGAAACAAAAACAACGGCCGAGTCTTCCCTGCCTCCGTGTCGTTCCCTTCCTAGGCCTCGCCGTCGTCCACCGCCCTGGTGCTCTCGGCGTGGCGTGGTCAGCGTGGTCAACGACCGACATGCATCTGAAGTGGACTGTACGTGGAGAGGCTGATAGCTGGGTCCACGGCCACACGCAAGGAAATCCCTCCTTATTACACGCAAAATAATGATTTCCTCCACCTGACATCTGGGACCCACCGAAACGGCCTCTGTATTTCGCGAAAAAAACATTACAGCCACTGACAGCTCAGACCCACCAGCTATATCTTCGCACGCAAGGAAGTGCCTCCTTATTACGCACAAAAAAATGAATACTCCCCCTGCTAGCTGGGACCCAGTATAGTGGGCCTACTAAGTTGACGGGGACGAAGGGCTTTGTCAACTTAGTCAATATGCACGATTCTAGCTCGACTGACCGTACGATGTCCATCCAATGGTCGTAGTGCTTCTTCAACCTCTGGTCTTCTTTCTCCAGCCGCCCAAAGCAGCGCCGGTCGTGCCGCCTGCTCCTGCCTCCCGTGGCCGGCTGTGCTGCCACGGAGGCCTCACCACCCCCATACTACTCCCACCGCTGGCCAGGCCATCCCTCCACTCCACTCACCCACACCCCCTGTTATTCTGCGGCGACGACAGCGCAACCGAACCAGTGAACGCTCGTACTCCTCTTCGCGTGGGCATCCACTGCCGCGTCTTCCCCGGCTCCGCGTCGTCCCCTTCCTAGGCCTCGCCATCGTCCACCATCGTGGTGCTGTCGGCGCGGCGCGGTCAATGTGTTCAACGACCGAATTCCATCGGAAGAATACTGTACGTGGAGAGGCTGACAACTGGGTCCACGGCAACCGCAAGGAAGTGCCTCCTTATTACGCGGAAAATAATTATTCCTCCACCAGACAGTAGGGACCCACCGGATGCCCACCAGTATATCGCAAAAAAAAACGTTTGCCCCTGACTGTTGGGACCCACCCGACGGGCCACTGTATTTCGCGAAAAAAACGTTCCCCCTGCTGTCAGCTTGGACCCACCGGAAGTTCCTCCTTATTACGCACAAAAAAATGAATACCCCCTGCTAGCTGGGACCCACCTTGGTGGGAGGCTGACTTGTGGGCCTACTAAGTTGACGGGGACGGAGGCTTTGTCAACTTAGTCAATATGCATGATTCTAGCTCCAGTGACCGTACGATGTCCATCCAACGGCCGTACTGCTTCTTCAACCTCTGGTCTTCTTGCTCCAGCCGCCCAAACCAGCGCCGGTCGTGCCTCGTGCTCCTGCCTCCCGTGGCCGGCTGCAGTGCGGCGGAGGCCTCACCGCCCCCTACTACTCCCACCGCTAGCCAGGCCATCCCTCTACTCACACACACCCTTGTTATTCTGCGGCGACGGCATCCTCACACCGCAGCGAACCAGTGAAGCCTTGTACTCCTCTACGTGTGGGCATCCACTGCCGCGTCTTCCCCAGCTCCGTGTCGTCCCCTTCCTAGGCCTCGCCATCGTCCACCGCCTTGGTGCTCTCGGTGCGGCGTGGTCAACATGGTCAAGGAACAGCTTCCATCGGACGTGGACTGTATGTGGAGAGGCTGACAGCTGGGTCCACGGACGCAGCAAGGAAGTGCCTCCTTATTACGTGCAAAATAATTATTCCTCCACTTGACAGTGGGGACCCACCGGATGGGCCACCGTATTTCGCGAAAAACATTTGCCCCTCACTGCTGGGACCCACCAGCTACATCTTCGCACGCAAGGAAGTGCCTCATAGTCGGGACCCACCTGGTCGAAGCGTACGTAGCGTTGTCATTCTGGTCATGAACGTGTACGCACATATATACTAGTGGATGTAGAGGCGCGCATGTGTCGTAGTAGAGGCGCGCACGTAGCATGTACACGTACGTACAACTGCCAGGGTGCAAGAAAGAAAATACGGCCACGTATGTGTACATACGGGCGGGGTCTCGAACGCCTACTCGTGCATACGTACGGCCAGGGCTTGTGTACATGGCTGGGTCAGAACGGAGAAACAACGTCGTTGTCGTGTTCATGGGGAGGCAACGGAATGCGTCGTGTTCATGGGGAGGCAACGGAAAGTGTCGTGTTCATCGGGAGGGCTTGGACGGACCAGGCGATGGAAACGAGGCCTGGCGTACCGCAGAACGGAGGAAACGGCCTTGTGTTCGACTGGCCACATTCAAAACGGGATCCTGTTGATCGAGAGGGGTCTGGCATACCGCAGAATGGAGGAAACGGACCTCCTACGGTCGAAACGGGGGTCATGTTCATCGGGAGGGGTGTGGCGTACCGCAAAACGGAGGAAATAGACTTGTATTGGAGCGCTACAGTCGAAACGGGGGTCCTATTCATCGGGAGGGGTGTGGCGTACCGCAAAACGGGACTCCACGGGATACTGTTCATCTCCACCGTTGACGCCCTCCAGCCTCCACGAGCTACTGTTCATCCACCGTCGACCTCCTCCAGCCTCCACCTGCGACTATTCATCCACGGGCTCCTGTTCATCCAGCCTCCATCGCGCGCTACTCCACCGGCCACTGTTCAACCAGCCCTCTCCACGGGCTCCTGTTCAACCACCCCTCCACGGGCTACTGTTCATCCTGCCCTCCACCATCTACTGTTCATCCTGCCCTCCATGGGGTGGTCCTGTTCATCCAGCCCTCCACGGGGTCCTATTCATCCAGCCCCAACCGACTCGATCGATTGGGGTCCTATTCATCCAGAGGCAACACCACGGGGTCCTGTTCATCCACCCCCACCGGGAACTGTTCATCCAAACCCCCTCGCAACGCTCACTGTTCATCCAGAGGTAGCATCGATCGACTTCAGTTAGCACCAGTAGCGAAGGAATCGCTCGATCGGGTTCAGTTAACAGCCATCGATCGATCGCTCGGGTTCAGTAACGCGTAGCCTGCAGTGCAATCGCTCAGGTTCAGTTAGAGCCCAACGCCTCACTCGGGTTCAGTTAGAGCCAACGCCTCGCACAAACGCGCGTACATGTACGAGAGAAGCGCGTATCGCTCGGCCCCCGACCTTCCACCGTAACCGGGAACTCGCCGAAATTTTCCTCCCCCTCGCTTCTACCACGGGTTTTTCCATCATGGACGGCCCAAAGAATGTCATGCAGCAGCGTCTCCGGCCCGCCCAGGACGAAAAGCCCATTTTCTGTCATGATTTTTTGTCATAGAAGTAGGAGCCCACCACATCTATGATGATACCGGGTTTTGTCACAATTATCGTCATAGAAGTGTCATATGTATGACAGAAAAAAAATTCGTTCAGCCCAAAATGTCACGGATGTGTCTTTTTTTGCAGTGGGTTATACCCCCATAGGTGGTGCTAGGGGCTTCCTGCATGTAAAAAGGGCTACAGTTCAGCTTGACCCTATTTAGACTGCATTTTAATGGTTCATTAAGAATAACCAATCTTTCGCACGAAGACTTTCACCTGGGTTTTTGTCTTTTACAGATGATCATCGTGCTACACCCTTCCAGGATACGGCACAACGGAGACACAGGCGCAGACATGCAGCAGGGCCCCGCTCAAAGGCTTCTTTTTAGATTAAGACCTTGTGTAAACCTTTTTTTACTGTCTCTTGTTGCTTCACTCCCTCCGGATACTCAACACAACCGAAAGGGATGCTGGCGTTATTGGCATTTCATCACCCCAGACTAATGCAAGTACTTGGAAATTCAGGGCTCATTATCGAGGGTGTTACTCAGCCCAGTATATGTTGTAAAGTTCGAATACCTTAGGGAGTGTTCGGCGTCGCGAGTTTGGCCTTATATGCATCAGCTCTGAATCATGTCTTTGGTCAATAGTTGGGTTTGCCCGGCTCCCGTGTTTTGCTACCGTACGTTCCGCTCTATCGGCTAAGGTGGCACCGGGAGAACTACTATGATTGTGCCCTGGTTCATCTGGATGAGCACCTCAGTAGAGAAAGCCGAAAACTAACTATCATGATAAAGCGCGAGACTGGTCAACCACTCGATGACTCAACGAAATCTTCGTGATTCCTCCGCATTAAAGAAGGGCCGGTTTCCCGGCCAAGTATGTACGCGCACCGTATTCTGATGAGCGCGGAAGTACCAGGGGCTATATAGTAGCCCCACCGTCAAACTCCTATGGCTAAGTGAAAGTGTCAAAGCTATATAGTCCGATTGCCTTGTTCACCGCGCTATCACCTCCTTAATGGACCAAGACATTGGGTCAAGTGTGAATACGCGCTTTTCTGAACACCCCCACATTATATGCGTAGGGGCTGAAGCCGACGACTACAAACTTTTAGGTTATATACATACATAAACGGCCGCACATGAGGCATCATAATACTTTCAGGCAAAAGTATAAACGCAACCTTTATAATCGAAATAGCATTGTTTTTACAATTGGGATACATGTCACTCGAACATGATACTCTTCGAGCACCGAGCCTCTATTAAATGAGCGCCTTCTAGGACTTCTTCAAAATAGTGCTCAGCCGAGACCTGGCCTACGGCCGGATCCCGGGTTGCAATAGCGGTGGCCTCCATATCTTCCCAGTATGTCTTAACACGGGCAAGAGCCATCCGCGCACCCTCTATGCACGCCGACCTCTTTACAGCATCGATATGCGGCACAGCACCAAGGAATCATTGCACTAAACCAAAATAACTATTCGGCCTTGGTCCCTTCGGCCAAAGAGGATCCACGATAGACCTCATGGCAAGTCCGGACAACCTATGGAGCACGGCCCACTCGGCCATTTGTTCATTTAATAGCAGCGGACGAGTTGGAGCCCTGAACTGTGACCAGAACAACCTTTCCACTTCAACATCTTTCTGATCTTTGAAAAACTCAGTCGCATCAGCAACACTCATTGCCAAGTCCAAGTACGCATCTGCAGCACTCCATAATTGATCCAGAGGGGCATACTTCGGATCTCCGAACTTCGTCCGCAACAAAAAGGGCTTCCCAACCGTGATATCTCCGGCTTGACGGAGCTCCTCCTTCACCGCTCTGATTTTAGAACGGGTTTCCTTGGCTGCTTCCACGACTTTCTTCAAGTCAGTCACTTTCGCTTGGCTTTCCTTTTCAAGAAGCTCATATCGGCCAGCGGCATCTTTCAGCTCAACAGCCATCTTGGCTATTTTATCTTCGCTCTGGCGATGAGCAGCCTGTTTGGCTCTTAACTCTTTGGCCGCTTGTATGGCGGCCGCATCACTTCTCCTGGCTTGTTCCTTGGCTCAGACAAGTTCCGCCCGAAGGGTCTCCACGGCGGCAGCTCCATCTGCAGTCACAACATATTATAGATACTAGCATCATGCTCCTCTTAATATTTGTTGACCACCCGAAAATACATACCCTGTACCTCGTCAAGCCGCTTGTTCACAAGCGCAATGTCGGAATCTTCCGCGTCAAGTTGCCGCCTCAGTCCGGCAAACTCAGTAGTCCGGCCAGCCACCGGACCCTCAGCCGCCTGCACATGAAAGCAGCGCGATCATGACCTGGGACTATGATCCTCTGTTTGCCCCCTCTGGACAGCAACCAGAGTCTCAGGGGCTACTATCTGTATAGAGCACACCTAGTGTGTGCGGTACCGTCAAAAAATTTATATATTACTTTGCGTACCTCAAAGCCTCTTAGCAGGCTCGTAAAAGCTTCATGCAACCCACTTTTGGCGGATGAAATCCTCTCAACCACCATACCCATTAAAGTATGATGCGCCCTTGAGATAGCCGCTTGCTCCAAAAGACCCATCAGTGCGTCCGGTTGTGCACCGGACAGTCCCAGACTCTTTCTGTTGCTCTCCTTAGGAGCCGAATACTCCGGACTTAGGGTGGCCGAAGGGTTACCTTCTGGCCTTGGTGGATTAGGAGAAATCCTCCATGATGACACCTCAGGGTCGTCCGCCCCAGGAGGCGGGGAGACAGGGGAGGCGTTTCGCTCTCCATCATCTCTAGAAGAAGATCCCCCAAAGACGAACTCTATCGAGAAGGGCTATGAGCCGGACTGCAAGATATATGTCTCGGTTATTGTCCTCGGAGATAAAGCATGATATATTTACCAAAGTACTCTTGTTCACTTACAGCTCGGTGGAGGGATGGCCCCCTTGCGGGCACTGTGCGGTAAGGATGCCCTCTGGGGCAGGGCCCACGGGCGAAGGTTTCTCCCCTCATTTGGAAACCTTTGTTTCCAAGTCTTCAGAGGCGGTCCTTTTCCTTCCTTGGGGAGAGGGGATTCTAGATTCTTCTCCCCGATTATCCTCCTTCGCGGAGACACTAATTCCACCGGTTTTGATGAGTAATGTGTGAAGCCCGCTTTCGGCTTCTTTATTCCTCCCTTTATCTTCCCCTGATGGCACTTGATAAGGTGCGTGCTCAAGCATCCTGGCTAGTACATGATCCGGTGAGCCTTCGGGAAGGGGGGCTGGACACCTGATCCTCTCCGCCTTTCTTATGCAGTCCTGGCCGAGAGCGATTTTTTTAGAATAATGTTGTGACAAATAAAAAGACAGCATGTTCAGCCGTAGAATTACTTACGTGGGTATCTAGACGGTTGCAGTTGAGACCCGCATCCTCGGTGGTGTCCGGACACTTTATTCGTGATCCAAAGAACAATCCATACATCTCTTCGAGCGTCACGCCAAAGAATTGCTGAATAGTTCGCGGTCCTTCCGGGTTGAACTCCCACATACGGAGAGATCGACGTTGGCATGGCAGGACCCGATGAACTAGCATAACTTGCATTACCTTGACAAGACTGACATCCCTCTTGAGGAGATCTCGGATGCGACTTTGCAATGTCAGCATGTCATTAACTGGCCCCCAGTCCAGCCCCTTGTTGACCCATGACACCAGTTGCGGCGGGGGGGCCGAGCGAAAGGCGGGGGCAGCTGCCCACTTTGTACCTCAAGGAGCTGTGATGTAAAACCACTCCCGCTGCCATAAGTTGGACACCTCCGGGAAGGAACCCTTTGGCCGTAGAGCATCGGCGCCTTTGCTTATTATGGCACCTCCGCATTCTGCGTGTCGCCCATCGATCGTCTTCGGCTTCACATTGAAGGTCTTGAGCCATAAGCCGAAGTGTAGGGTGATGCGGAGGAAGGCCTCACACACGACGATAAACGACGAGATGTGAAGGATGGAATCTGGAGCTAGATCGTGGAAATCGAGCCCGTAATAGAACATAAGCCCTCTAACAAAGGGATCAAGACTAAAGCCTAGCCCTCGGAGGTAGTGGGAAACAAATACGACACTCTCGTTGGGTTCGGGAGTGGGGATGACCTGCCCTTGAGCAGGCAGCCTGTGCGGGATCTCGGTGGTCAGATACCTGGCTTCCCTTAGCTTCTTGATGTCCTCCTCTGTGACAGAGGAGGCCATCCACCAACCTTGAAGGTTGGATCCGGACATGGTTGAAGGTCTGAAGTGCTTAGCCTGAGCCTTGAGTGTTGGAACTCGAGGTGGGGGAAAGGAAGGATCGAGCGTGAGAAGAAAAGGATAGGCCTTGGCCCCTTTATAAAGAGGGTGAATATCAAGCATCCTCCGCGTGGCCGTTTGGAACTTGCCTAAAATCGAGGAGTCATACTAACAAGAACGATTGGGTTACCCACACCCGTATTGATGAGAATGCCGTGATAAGGGGAACATGATCTCTGCTTCGACAAGACGTGCCAATAAAACCGCCTCGCAACACGTGCAGCGGCAGGCTGGGAAAAACGGTTCGTAATGACCGGACCACGGCAGGATGTCATGTTATGAAAAGTTGTCAGTAGATTAGATTTGTGGAATATTATACTCTCTACGGTGGTATGTGGAATTTGTTTTACAGAGCCGGACACAATCCTTGTGTTCAAAATCTTCTATGGAGTATTCGGAGAAGGAACCCGCCTTGCAATGCTGAAGACAATCTGCGCGCCGGACTCATCGTCATTGAAGCCTGGTTCATGGGCTACTGAGGGAGTCCTGGATTATGGGGTCCTCGGACAGCCGGACTATATACTTTGGCCGGACTGTTGGACTATGAAGATACAAGATTGAAGGCTTCGCCCCATGTCCGGATGGGACTCTCCTTTGCGTGAAAGACAAACTTGGCGATTCGTATATGTAGATCTCCTTCTCTGTAACCGACTCTGGGTAACCCTAGCCCCCTCCGGTGTCTATATAAACCGGAGGGTTTAGTCCGTAGGACAAAAACAATCATAATCATCGGCTAGCTTCTAGGGTTTAGCCTCTACGATCTCGTGGTAGATCAACTCTTGTAATACTCATATCATCAAGATCAATCAAGCAGGAAGTAGGGTATCACCTCCATCGAGAGGGCCCGAACATGGGTAAACATTTTGTCCCCCGCCTCCTGTTACCATCAGCCTTAGACGCACAATTCGGGACCCCCTACCCGAGATCCACCGGTTTTGACACCGACAACCCCCTTTTCTATTCAAGAGAGAGCCACCAGAACATGCCTACACTTCCACTACTCATTTTCTGAGAGAGAACCACCTACTCATGTGTTTAGACCAAGAAATTCCAATCCAACCACAAGAATCTTGATCTCTAGCCTTCCCCAAGTTGCATTCCACTCAAATCATCATTCCACCATAGCCAAATATATGAGAGAGAGTTGAGTGTTGGGGAGACTATCATTTGAAGAACAAGGGCAACGAGTTCATCATCAACACACCATCTATTACCTTTTGGAGAGTGGTGTCTCCTAGATTGGTTAGGTGTCACTTGGGAGCCTCCAACGAGATTGTGGAGTTGAACCAAGGAGTTTGTAAGGGCAAGGAGATCGCCTACTTCATGAAGATCTACCCAAGTGAGGCAAGTCCTTTGTGGGTGATGGCCATGGTGGGATAGACAAGGTTGCTTCTTCGTGGACCCTTCGTGGGTGGAGCCCTCTGTGGACTCACGCAACCGTTACCCTTTGTGGGTTGAAGTCTCCATCAACGTGGACGTATGATAGCACCACCTACCGGAACCACGCCAAAAATCTCTGTGTCTTCATTGCGTTTGCACACTCCAATCCCATCCCTTTACTTTCTTGCAAATCGCATGCTTTACTATTTCCGCTGCCTATACTCTTGTCATGGTTGCTTGAAATGTATTGTGAATGCTTAATCTTGTGTTAAAACTCCACCTTAACTTAAAGAACTTAAAAACTGCTACTTTTGCTTGTTGAGGATCTAATCACCCCCCTCTAGACACCTCTCTCGATCCTTTCAATTGGTATCAAAGCATTAGTCTCCATTACTTTGGTTTAATTACCACTGGAGGAAGATGGGTGAGCCTACAATTGGGAGTATTAGACATAGAGTGCCTATTCTTGATGGGGAGTTCTATAGTTCTTGGAAAAATGAGATGCTTGAGATTTTCAATGAATATAATTTGAACAAGTATATTACTAGCCCTTGTGTGCCTCCTATTGATCCCTTGCACCTACCCCCGATGAGTATCTTGACATGACTCGCAATCTTAGAGCTATTGATCTTATCATTAGAGGATTTCCTAGAAAGTTTCTTGTATGCTTGCCTACATTTGAATGTGCTTATACTATATGGAGATATCTTGAGGAATGATTTCCAAACTATTCTTTGAAAAATCTAGATGAGATTCTTCAAAAGTCCATTGCTTTTCATAAAATGAATCCTAGTGATCCTAAATTTGGTGATTATCTATTTGAGCTTCATGACCTCATGCGTGCCAAAGGAGATGTTGGAGTCATTAGTAGCATCATCTCTCAAGTCATTAGAATTCATAAAGATGAACATTGTCATGGTCATAAATCTAATGAATCACTCTCTCTAGGTGATGATCAATCACAAGACGATGATGAACATGGATATTATGACGAGGATGATGATAGTGACTTCGATCTTGATGAGTCTATCAGACATTTTGGTCTTATGGCTAACCTTCATGGTTACATGGCTGGAGGAAAGGAATGGGTTCTTGATAGTGGATGTACCGATCACATGACCGGAGACACAGACATGTTTCGTGAGCTTGCTGAAAACGACGACCATCGAAAGTATGTCACTTTTGGTGATAACTCAAAGGGTAAGGTAGTTGGCCTTGGTAAGGTGGCCATCTCACATGACAGATCCATCCAAAATGTTATGCTGATTGAATCTCTTGGCTATAATTTACTTTCCATATCTAGACTAGCCGATTTCGGTTTCAATGTTATGTTCACTGAAGTAGATTGCCAAGTGTTTCGAAGAGATAATCATAATATGGTCTCTATCGGTATACATAGAAGTGATCTATACATTATTGATTTCACTAAAAGAGCTCAACCCAGAACTTGCCCAATTGCTAAATCTTCTAAAGGTTGGTTGTGGCATAGAAGGTTAGTTCATGTGGGCATGCAGAATCTTGATAAGCTTATTAAAGGTGATCATATCCTTGGTGTTAAAGATGTTATATTTGACAAGGATAAACTTTGCAGTGCTTGTCAAGTAGGAAACACTACATACACTTCTATCATGATACGTGTTTGTCACAGTAGGTCACATTTTCTGTCATGCATGTACATCCATGACAAATTTATGACAGAATGAAGATAGTCACACCTGTGCTGTCATAGAAGTGTTCCATGACATTACCAAAATTATCATCACGGAAGTGTCCACTTCCATGACGATAAATCGCGCGTCATAGAAGTGCTTTCGTCAAGGGTGACCGACACGTGGCATCCACCGTAACGGGACGCTCTTAAGCTATCAGGTCTGGTTTTGGATCCGATAACCCGCTAACAGCCACGACCAATGCCGATTTTCCATGTGTAAAATTCTCATTGGCCGACGGAACCACGCGTCAGTCCGCGTTGGCACAGGTGTCACTCATCCAACGGTCAAGATGGGCCTATGATATGTTGACACGTGGACGGGCCCAAAAAGTTTAAATGGGCCGGCCCAACTAAAGGCCCACAAGATTTAGCAGACCATAATGGGCCAGCCCAGCTAAAGGCCCACAAGATTTTGCAGACCATAATGGGCCGGCCCAGCTAAAGGGCCAACATTCTCAGTTAAGGCCCGTACGGCTAGTGTCAAATCGGCCCGCCAACGGCCTGTCCTAAACTTGTCATCATCGCTGCCCATGGTCACTTCTGGCCTGTTAAAAGTCCGCTAAGTATATGGGCCGAATTATGGCCTAGTGTATTTCCGGCCTGTTAAAGGTCCTGCTTCATTTGGGCCCATTTACAGGCCATTGAAACCTTCGGCCCATAAACGACCGTGAAGGATTTGGGTCATATTTGGCCAAGTCAGACATTCGGCCTGTTAGAGGCCCATTATAGATTTGGGCCACTTTCGGCCTATTGTGATTTTCGGCCTGTTAACGTCGAACAAAATCCATGGGCCATATGTGGCCCAACGTCACATCGGGCCCATTAACGACCCATATAAAAATGATGAAAATCTAGCCTGACCGAACTTTCAGCCTGTTAAAGGCCCATGTATTAGGTCAGCGCATTTACGGCCCGTCCAAATTTCGGCATGTGAAAGATCCGCATCGTAAATGGGCCACCATTTGGGCCTGCTAAGACCAGTGGGTTATTTGGCACAATCAGGGCCCAATCTCACTTTTGGTCTATTAAAGGCCCATGTTTTTTATGGGCTCGAGATATTTACACCTGTAAATGGCCTATTGTCACCGAGGGCCCAAATTATGTTTAGGCCTGTTAAAGGCCCACCACGGGCACATGCCTACCAGAAAAATATGAAAGCTTATGCTGATTTAGGCCCAGACATTTTTAGTGGGCTACATGGAAATTTCGGCCCATAATCGTTTTTAGCCCAATTGGAATGGGCCCGACGAATGTTGGCATGTTGGGCTCCTATGAAGCTTTCAGCCGAATACATTACTAAGATAAACCTACACTATACAAAAATAGCATCGTAATTACTGCAGCCTTTCGCAGCATCATAAATGCTGTATCACAACAAAATAAATTCCAACCATACAACAAAAGGCTTGTTGGCATAAAGTTTACAGTCCTTGCAGATAAAAGCACCATCAGATGTATAGAAGCACAAATCATTTGACCTGAGTGCTAATGTTTCAGGCTGTAGAATCTGATGGAGCAGCACGATCTTTACCTTTTTTCCGCCATTGCTCTTGAACAACGAAGCGAATGTCTGATAGTCTGGTTTCAAAACCATTCATATCTTGACGACATTTGTCAACCACTATTCTTGTTTCCAAAACGACGTCCATTAGGGATTGGACTTGTGTTTGGAGCACAGATATATCACTCTGTCTAACAGGAATGTTTTGTTCAGTAGGCGATTTGGATGAGGTTACCTTGACAACCAACCCAGAATTACGCAGGAAGGTGCTTTTTGCACTGTTAGTGGAGAGATACTGACGCACCGCAGCAAGAGGTGACATTGTGCCTGTGGTAGCCTCATCACCTTCAGGTGGTTGTGGCTGTTCAATCATTTGTTCCATAGATTCATGAAAGTTTGAACTTGTAGATTAGTGTACCAGATAAGTTACTAATGAGACAAAAAAAACAAAGTAGGTTACATGTTTATACATAACTTATTTTGGTGAACTACTGTAATACATTAGCATGTATTGTAGTGCCAACTACATAAAAATCTCTTTCGGAACATATGTCCATGTAGCATGCCTACTATATTGTCTATTTCCTCACATTCGTTGACATCTAAGGATAAAGAGACATGGTTTAAAGTAGGATGAACATAGTATGACATCATTCATATCATGGGCAAACAAATATAAAACAAACAGGCTATTTTATCATTGTGTGCGCACGTGAACATAACAACTAGATTACAGATCAAGACCAAAAGAATATCCTTCATCTCTTTGAAACCATGTAAGGTGAAATGATACGTTAAGACAACTGTGTATAAAAGTGAACAGAGTAACTGACATTGGCTGCAAACCAAGTAGTTAAATGAACACATCACAATACCAATCAGTTCAAAGGCAAGAGGAGTAAGGACTTACAACAGCGGCTTGAACTGGTGTGCTCATGCCCTTCATCTTGCTGGTGTGGCAATCCTTGAAGATTTGCACTGCATTCGGTTCAGGTTCTTTTTGGTCCGCACATGCTTTCCTCTATATTTGGAACAAGTCAATATAGATACGATAATATGGCACGGAAAAAATAAGGAAGTAGCAGCTATTTACAAGAGCCTCGCAGTGTGCAATATAGCTACGAGATCCTGTTGTCTGTTGGAATTTCACTTTAGAACGGTTGGTCTTGTTCTTCAAACAGTTAGCCTAGAAGAAGATACACTTGTAAGGCACATACATAAATACAAGTTCAATATGTGGTCTGATCAAATACATATAGCCTACCTGATACTTTGGATCAGACCAGTGTTTAACGAGGGCTGTCCAGTCTTCATCTGTAATATATTCCACCGGAGATGTTTGGGCGATTTCATTGTTAGCCCTACCTTCAAAGTGAGATTTTCTAAGGTGCTACCGATACTATCGCAGAGCAGACTGAAAAACATGAGTGCATGCTTGTTTAGTTGCAACATCTTTCGGATCCAACTTGAACCTCATCTGTTGAAAAAAGAATGTGAGTCTTATTAGGAGGAAGCTAGAAAGTATGGGACAGAGCAAGGCAATATTACTAACTGCGATGAGTAACATTACTTACGGATAAATGGTCAAGGAAGGTGTTAAACTGGGTATTGTCTTTGTCATTCCTGTACTGGATCCATGTTGGGAGGATACATGCATGACACCTAAGGTAACGGCTACCTCTGATACTAACTTGGCTGACTCTGTAGCATCACGTGGCCTTTTTAAACATGCCTCAAAATGGATCTCCATTCTTCCTCCTTTAGATTTGTTAATCTGTCAAGCATTATCCCTGATGTTTGTTTCCGCTTGTGCCATGGTGCTAGTTCAACAACGAATATGGAAAGTGTTAGTGTACATCAAACTATGAGAGTACATATAAAGGAGCATGCAACTGCAACTTGACTCGGTTAGGTACCGTCTTGTTGTTGATGCTCATGAGGTTCACCTGATCTTGCCAAGTCCTGTTGTGTCAGCAGTGCTTCGGAAGTAGTGTTAGGTGTGAAGGCAGCTTGGGAACTGGCCAGTTCCAGAGCAAACAAACGAGTAACTTATTGAGATGCTGGTACAGTTGAAGCGGATGCTGCAGCTGGTGGAGCAGGTGATACTGTGTTTTTAGATTTAGCTGGTGGACTTGGACCTTCTATTGCACTATAAGTACCAGCAGAATCTGGACAACAGATCCTTTTCCGTTTCTCCCGACGAGTATCACCACTCCCTACTATATTATTTTCCTTGCTCTTTTTTGACTTTGCCATGTCAAGACGTACCCACAACACAAAAGAATAAAATCGCTCTTCAGAACTCATTGATGCATGATACAGACAAGCAATACTTTGATGTAATACAACCGTATGAGGATGGAATAT
This sequence comes from Triticum urartu, assembly GCF_056163025.1. Lineage (NCBI taxonomy): Eukaryota > Viridiplantae > Streptophyta > Magnoliopsida > Poales > Poaceae > Triticum > Triticum urartu. The sequence goes on along the minus strand of NC_141874.1, from coordinate 246,939,117 downwards.
GTAAGAAAAACAGGACGACATGACATATTCACAGCTACGATGTGTAAACTAAGCAGACGGATTTTCAAGAAAATAGAAGTAATGCAAGCTAGACACCATATGAAAGATGCAACAAATATTACTCTGCCAAGTTAAAAGTGTCTTGTCATAAGTGGCAATTCGAAAAATTAGAAGTAGTACAACATAGAAATCAATGCAAGATGCAACCACTATCAAACTACCATGTTAAAAGCGTCCAATCATGAGTGACTGATGCGGGATACACAACAGCAATACTTTGATGTAAGAACATGGTATGATAGATAGATGCAGTGTATTCTAGACACAGAACGCCATGTCATATGCACATGTATAACGTATAAACTCAGCAGGTGCAATTTAATCAAAATAGAAGAAATACAGGCTAGACAACATATGCAACATGAAACCAATTATCACACTGTGAACTTAGAGCAAGCACCTGCGATGGTGGAGTACGGGAGATGAACTCATCATGTAGACTTGGGACTTCAACTTCATTAGCAGTAGCAGTGGCAAATCAAGAGAGTCTCTGTTTGCGTCGGTGCGGAGGACCATCAACATCCCCTAATCTACTAGAAGGAATACATGCTAGAAATTACATTCAAGACGCAAACCAATATCACACTGCCAACTTAAAGGTGTCCCATCATAAGTGACTGATGCAGGATACACAAGAAAGTTTCATGTAAGAATATGGTGTGATAGACAGATATAGTATGTACCAAAAACAGGAAAGTGTGTCATATTCACACGTATCATGTGTAAGCTAAGTAGATGCAGTTTACACTAATTAGGAGCAATACAAGCTAGACACCATATGCAACATGCAACTAGATATCACACTGCCAAATTAGAGCAAGCACCTTGGATGGTGGAGTAGGGGAGTGGAGACTTGGACCTTGTAATGCACTATTAGTACAAGGAGAATCAGTACAGATGCTCCGTTTACGTTGCTGCAGAGGACCACCATCATCGCCTTCCTTACACTTTTCCTTCCTCTTTCTTGATTTTGCCTTGTCAAGTCAAACCCACAACAAAAAGGAATAAAATTTGCTCTCCAGAACTCATTGATGCATGATACTGACGAACACTACTTTCATGTAAGGCAGCCGAATGATAGGAGGATGGAATATGTATGAAAAATAGGATGGCATGACATATTGACATGTATGATGTATAAAGTGTAAACTAAGCATAAGGTGCTTCAACTTGTTAGAATCAATGCAAGCTAGAAACCATATGAAAGATGAAACCAATATCACTCTGCCAAATTAAAAGGGTGCCCTAACAAATGTATTTGACCAAATTAGAAGCAGTACATGGCAAGAGGCTTGAAATAATATGCAATATGCAACGAATAAAGGTGACTCATCGTAAGTGATTGATGCAGGATACAGAAGAGAGGTAGTTTCATGTAAGAACAAGGTTAACACATAGATGTAGTGTGTACCAAAAATTGGAAGGCATATCATATTCACAGGTATAATGTGTAAACTAAGCAGATGCAATTTACCCTAATTAGAAGCATTACAAGCTAGACACCGCATGCAACATGCAACCACATATCACACTACGAAGTTAGAGAAATCACGTGTGATGGTGGTGTGGGGGAATTGCGTCATCAACTAGAGAGCTGCGTTGACTATCTTCATTTAGCATCGCTATTTCTTGAGAATCATGTGGGGAGGATGACACTGCACTGTTTAAACAAGTATGGCGTCTCACAGTAACCCACTAGGGTGACTGTCTCATCATAAGTGATTGACGAGGGATATAAAAGAGCATTAGTTTGATGTACGAACATGGTTATTAGACATATTTAGTATGTATCAAAAACAGGAAGGCATGTCATTATCAAAGGTATAATGTGTAAAGTAAGCAGATGCAATTTAACCAAATTGGAAGCAATACAAGCTAGACATCATATGAAACATGCAACCACATTTGACAGTGTGAAGTTAAAGCAAGCACCTGGGATGGTTGTGTGTGGCAATTGAGATCATCAACTGCAGAGCTATGTTTACTGGCTCCAACTGCTGACACCGCACCCTTTAGAGCGCTGAAACGCTTAGTGCTTATCTTTGAATTACACTGGAGCGACTTCTGTCTTTTCTTTTCTGCATTCATCAACACCGCGTCAGAGTATGAAATACCCATGCATAAAAAACAATAGTGTGAGTATGGGTGAAGTGTGTGCACAAATAGTACGGTGTAAAGGTAGCAAATAGTAGGTCGGTGAGAAATAAATGACGGGAGACATATGATAGCTCTACAACATGCATGGCACACTAAATTACTACATGATTCTATGAAAATAACAGTCGACTGAAAACAAATAGGCCAGTCCATTTTTTCTGCACCGTCCGATGTACAAAGAATGGGCAGATCACCTTCATCTACCTCCAGCTAGTCAGTGTTGACGATCTTCCTCAAAACGCTAGCGACCACCAGCCCAGTCCCCTGCCTTCGTCCTCCCCTCAACCTCACCGCACCTCCATGCTTGGCACCACCCCCCGGCAATCCATTCAAGCCCCGCAGACCTCCAGATCGGGCGCAAGCAGCTCCTGCGCCCCCACACCCCTATGATAGACACCGATGCGCTGCTTCCCCGGTGAACAGGCGGACTAGGTGCTCCGCGCGCCTAAGCGGGTGCTGCCTCTTTTAATTGTGGTTCGACTGGCCCTGAATTGAAATCCAGGTGGGCTATTGACCTCTAGAAAAGGTGAAATAGTAAAGGGAGGAAACCTTGTGCATTTAGTATCACGAAGAAGATGCAGTAAGAAGCGCTCAACTAGTTTCTTTCGTGGGATGAATACGGTGTGAGCAGAGACGTAAGGTTTGCAAGAATAAGGGAAGAGGAGTACCTCTTTCTGCTGGCAGTGTTGTGTCCTCCTTCTGTTTTTCCAACGATCTTCTTGTGGTTCGCTGGAAACGAGAAGTTCTGGAGGACGGTGGAGCCTTGGACGAACCCATGGCCAAGTTTTTGAGTGTGGTGCAGTGGCTATCTGTCGGCGGCGGGGAACCCGATCCGAGGCGGCGAACAACGGCGTAGCGGGAACAGCTCTGGTGCGGTGGACGGTTGCAACAGTGGAGCGGTAGTAGTGAAGCGTAGGACGGCGTGGTCGGAGTGGTTCTGGTACAACACACATCGGTGTCGGCGTCGTGGAGGCAGATCTACCTCGGCTTCAGCTGCTAACACTACAAAAAAATACACTTCTGTGATGATACGTGTTTGTCATAGTAGGTCGCTTTTTTGTCATGCATGTACATCCATGACAAATTTATGACAAAATCAAGATAGTCATACCTGTGTTGTCGTAGAAGTGTTCCATGACATTACCAAAATTATCATCACGGAAGTGTCCACTTCCATGGCGATAAATCGCGTGTCACAGAAGTGCTTTCGTCAAGGGTCCACCGTAACGGAACGCCGTTAAGCAATTGGTTCGGGTTTTGGATCCGATAACCCGTTAACAGCCCCGACCAATGGGGATTTTCCACGTGTAAAATCATCATTGGCTAGAGGAAACACGTGTTGGCTCATCTTGGGACAAATGTCATCCACTCACTGGACAGAAGGCGCCTATGATACGTCGACACGTGGCACGGCCCAACAAGTTTAAATGGGCCGACCAAACTAAAGGCCCACAAGATTTTGCGGACCATAATGGGTCTGCCCAGCTAAAGGCCCACGAGATTTTGTGGACCATAATGGGCTGGCCCAGCTAAAGGCCCACAAGATTTCACGAGCCATAATGGGCCGGCCCAGGTAAGGGCCCACAAGATTTTCGTGTGCCATAATAGGCCGGTCCAAGTAAAGGCCCACAAAATTCTTGCGGATCATAATGGGCCGGCCCAGCTAAAGGCCCATCAGATTTCGCCGACATTAATGGGCCAGCCCAGCTATAGGCCACAAGATTTTGAGGACCCTAGTAGGCCGGCCCTTTAACTGGCTGCCATGTTTTGGGCCAAATGCCGGCCCATATTTGATCCGGTCTATTAATGGTCTGCCACGCTCCGGGCCTAATAGTGGCCCATATGAGATCCGACCCGTTAAAAGCCTACCATGTTCTGGGCCAAATTACGACCCAGATCAGGTTCGGCCCTTTAAGAGGTTTTGGGCCTAATTATGGCCCATATCAGATTCAGCCCGTCAATTGGACACTATGCTTTTAGGCCCACTTAGTAATTCGGCCTGATATTAGTTTTGGCCTGTTAAGGGCCCGTTTAACATTTTGGCCCTATATTAATTTCAGCCTGTTAAAAGCCCGTCATATAGTTGGGCCTAACTACGGCCCGGTTTGCATCCGGCCTGCTCGCAGCCGATATCTGATTGGGCCAAATAAGGACTGAGACAATTTTTCGACATGTTAAAAGCCCGTGATTTGATTCGCACAATCATGGGCCCGGGTTCATTTCGGGTTGCTGCCGGCCCGTGAGCTGATCAGCACGTTTCAGGCCCAACCTACATCGTGATTGCATGACTGCCCGATTATGTACCGTAATTTTACGGTTTGGCCGGTTTACTGCAAAGACAGGATATATATACAGTAAAATAACTGCAACATCGTGAATAAGAAAAAACCTATACTATATAATAAAGAAATTATGGCATATTACATCCACCGGGCATCAAAGTTCGCCACTATGATAATAAAGCACAAGCAGACAGCAGATTACATACACTGGGCATCAAAGATCACCACTAGTGCAAATAAACATGCCGACAAAATAATATACAAAACCGACAACACTTCAATAGAGTTCAAGAAAGGTTAGCCCTACTGGGGAGCTGCAGCGCAAGCAGCTGAGCAAGATGATGAGACTGCGCTTGTTCAACACTTATATCTTCCTCACTTTGAAAGATAAACAAGCAGGCAGATGACAGGTTTTGCACATAAAAGTATCAGTGCTGACAATTCATCACATTTCTTACTGATGAATAAAGTGACACAGTTTAAATTTGCATTAACACAATATGGTATTGTTCAGGTCAAGACATGGCAGGAAATGACATTGTGAAGGAGTTGGCAGCTTCACGACACCACCGGATTACAGATCAAGAACTCATAAGTATCAATGGTTAGTGTGCTGTCAATTTATACCATTTCAGATTGGCAAATAAAGAGACGGTTTAAATAATAGTAGAATGATATGACATTGTTCATAGTTAGGACATTGCAGAATATGACATTGTGCTGTAGTGGGTAGGTTCACCACACCACTGGATTACGGATGAAGAACAGAAGCATACATGCAGTGCAAAAGAAGATCACTTGCTCTGTATAGTTTAATTTACATGGTATGAAGAAGGAAGTTGGTTGTACAACTGAAAACTTAAATTGAGAAAGGACAAACTTTTGTTTATGAACTACATAATAAACTTTAAACAAGCAATTTGATGCAAACACCAAAAATAAACAGCTGTTGCAGTCATGCCTAACCAAATATATACAACAAAGTTTGAAGGCTTGAGATGGACAAACTTACATTATTGGTGAAGACAGGCTCTATAAAGGCCTTGTCCATGCTGATGGGGGTGCAATTCAAGAAGTTTACCACAGAATCTTCTTCAAAAGCATTGCCTTTATTCTACATTTTGTTAAGAGTAAATATAGATGTGATAATATACGAAAAATGGAGAATATTTAAGATAAGATGAAGAGTGATGCTACATAACCAAGTAGCTATAAATGTAAGTGCAGCGATACAGGCAAAAGGTACAGCCAAGAGCAATGCACAGCTAAACTTCTTCAGTACCAACCTTATGGTAAGAGTAAATATAGATCTGATGTGTAGAAAATGGAGGGCAAAGGAAAATAAGCTACAGAGTGATGGTACATGAACAACTACCTGTAATTATAAGTACACTGACACTACACCACAACACTTGATTGGGGGCAGTTAACTGCCAGGAGAAAAACCTATCTAAGGGCAAACTATCTGCCGGGACATTAGTTTCTGCCGCTAAAATCACATTAGGGCATATGAACTGCCGGGAGAACTTGAGCAACAACGGCGCTGTAACTGCCGGTACATTTTACGGCCCAAAAACTGCCGGGAGAACTAAATTTCGGCCCATAGTCTGCCGGAGACCACCTTTGCCGTGAGACCCAAAAGTAGGCCCTAAGCGCGCGCCAACGAGAAAAAAAGAGTGCGCGACTTTGGCGGAATTTTAGGCCCAAGAAGAAATAGACGCGCCAGCCCTCCTGTAGTCCTGCTCCACCAGACCGCATAACCCTAGAAAAAATAAAAGATCAGACTGCATCTCCGCCCCCAAATCCACACGCAATCCCCTCCACCAGACCGCCGCCGCCACTAAACCTTCCCACCGCCGCCGCGCACTGCCGCCCCCAAATCTTCCCACTGCCGTCGCGCGCTGCCGCCCCCAAAGCTTCCCACCACCGCCGCACGGCCGCCTTCCACTCAGTCCACCGCTGGCATAGCCCCTCACCACCGCAACCCCTCTGTCGCCCACAAATCGAGACCCTCCACAGGACTGCAAGGCCTCCGCCCCCAACCATCCTACCACCGACGGCAGCTCTCCAACCGAGAACTTCCGCCGTCGCCCTCCATCACGGCAGCCCCTCCGCCGCCCCCAACAACTAACCCACTGCTGCCGACCACTACTGTCCACTACTGTCGTCGCCTCACTCCATAGCGGCACTGCCGAGCACCCGATTGACACAGAGCAGCACCGTCGTTGCCGAGCCACCCCACCGGCGGCCACCATCCTCGCCACCAACCTACTCATGCACTTACTCCTCGAGCAGGCCTCCCCAAAAGCTTCACCAAGCACCAAGCCGCGGGTCCGCCTCCTCCACACGCACCCCCGAAGCAGCAGGCCGTCGACCCTCTCCTCAACATCCTTTCTATGGACTTCACTATCTCCTATACTTCATTTGACAGGTGAGATGTTGTAATTTTTGTGCCCTTTTTTTGTTCTGAATGTGCCCTCCTGTACTTCAGCACTAAACTATTCCGGCAGTTAGAACAAATCAACAGTTTGTAATTGCTTTGATATGATAACGGCGAAAAAACCATGAACCAGACAGGTTTGAAGGTTGTTTGGTTGTCTAAAAACAATAACTACTACTGTTAGTAGCCCTTTAGATCAAAGGACATGTACTGTTGGTGATTAACAAGTGCATACCGTAATTAAATTGGTTGACACCTGACTGTTTAGTTGAGCTTTGGAGGTCATTTTAATTTGAGATGAAACAAAGCTAATTATTTTAAGTGTTTGTTTGTTTAGTTGATGCACCTACTACCATCTTTGTTTGTGTTTTGTGAAATACCATATGTGGGCAGAATAGGTGCTATGCTTTTATGATATAGATGATGACATTCTTACTGCTATTTTGGTTATTGTATTTTCTGAAATGACATGTTTCAGTTAATTATATTATGTTGTGTGATGACATTCCTTCTCCGTATTGTATTTCTTGTTGCCTATACTAGATACGGACGATATGCATTTTTTTTACTAGATTTTTTTCCTTAATAGAAGTATTCTTTCTTTCTCATGTTAGGCAATCTTAGTGAAATTGGTCAAGAATGGATAAGAGTGGGATGGGGATTACGATGAGATGCTCAATCTTAGTGACCATGATGAGGTTCAACCTGATGATGTTCAAGAGGAGATCGACCTAGATGATTACGATGAGATGCTCGAGTTCTTAGGTCCCAAACGACTAGAGATGTTGATGACATGCCAAGTGACGGCATTGAAGAGCATGAAGGTGTCTATGTATATAGACTGTTAGTTAAATGGATGATAGCCAAGTAACTATTTTCCATGTTTAGACCATGAGTTGGATCAAGAAACGAAGGGGAAGAAGGAAAAAAAGCACTAGAATGCACAATGTGTATGATTTCTGGTATAACTTGCCCCTTTATCTCTTGATGACTTGTAGTATAACTTTCCCCTTTATCTAATACATCACCCTTACACTCTCCATTTACAGTTGCTTGAAAGCAGATGTACTATGTTGTGGATGACAAACTGAAGTATTGGCTAATGGGAAGCGATGTGATGTATCGCATGGCCATACAAGCATGTGAGGTTTTGTTCTTATGATTGAACTTAACAATTACTATCATGGTTGATTGCTTAAGAAGCTTTCGTTTCTATGTATGCAGTTGGAAGTGGAAAAGTCCATGACGAAAGCAGGAATGCGACCACAAGCAAGCTGAGGTAATATGCATGTTTCTTTGAGATCGAATCTTATTCTAGCATGCTAGCTGGGTCGTTGAGGTAGAGTGGTAGGCGACATAATCATATTTTGTTTTTATGTTTGTATGTTTCCAAGAAATTTCATGCACTCGACTCTGTACAGTACTGAAGTTTACAAAATAAAAATATTTCATAGAGTAACTACTGTGTTGAAATCTTTTACGTCATTCCTGGAGACTCAGTACAAATGTTTATCTTAGTAAAAAAGGAAAGATTCAAACTGAGCATGTTTTGCCTATTTGAACATGAAAGATTTTTGACTGTGAGTTAGAACTCAGTGTTAAACTCTACTATACAGTACAGAATTTCAGACTTGTTTTGGCGTATAAAACTGATCCTCATACCAGTTTTGGCTTGCTAGTCTGCTAGAGGGTATATTCTCTTCAATGAACTCTATTAAAAACAAGCTAAGATGCATGAGATAGACAGAGAAATCTGTAACCAATGGTTATTTCATGAGTTTCTTTTTTCCTATGATATAGAGAAACCAATAACCAATGGCCTGCCCCTGCCTATTTGTACAGAGGGTTGCCTATTTGTACTACTGTACGATGTATAGTACAGAGTTTTGCCTACTTGTATACTACTATGCTGTTTATAGTACAGACTTTTGCCTATTTGTACACAGTTTTAACTATTTGTTCAATATAGTACTGTATAGAGTTTTGCCTATTTGTTGAGTTTAACTCGGTGCAAAAAAAGATTCGAACTCAGAGTACTACATTAACTCCAGAGATACATCTTTAACTCAGGTTTAGTCATAGCTTTCACTAGTAAGTTGTATTTTTTTAGACTAAGCAGCTTTTGCAAGTTCATTGTACAGCTTTTTGTTTTGCTTATTTGCACATGAAGATTTGTTTATGTGTACTTCAAACAAATCTTTCTTGATCTATTGATGTAACCTTGCTTGATGTGATGATGAGATGCTGCAAATTTAGAAGAGTTTTATTTATGCCGACGAGTTAAAAACTGAAGCATGTCAAAATCTTTAATGTGCTAATTTAAAATCTGAAACAAGAGCTCCATTTTGAGTTTTCTGTTTGTTGCATATTTCCCTACAGAGTTGATGGAGCTTTCGAAGATCTTCAATCTGCTGAAGAGTTGGGATATTTGGAAGATCTTCAAGCTAGTGAAGATTTGGTAGACCTATAATTAAGTTCGTAGAGTGATTATGACACTTGCTCTGCTCATTTTGCTGGTTGTTAAGCCAGTATATGCTCATTTTGCTTGTGTGACACACCCTAGAAACATATGTACTCCTTTTGTGGCAACATTTAGAAACATGATGTATTGTACCTTTTGTGGCGCGACCAACTTATACATATGGTTGTTATGTTAATTTATCGAATCAGCTTTAAGGTTCTGGGTGAGGGCTACATTCTACTCTGATTGAAGTGTATGGATGAGACATGTTACTTTGAGTGAAATGTGTGTATAAATCGTGTGGTATGTACTGATGGTTTGAACAGAATGAATGGATATTACATAAGGGATGCCTAAAAAAATAGGAAGTGAAATCTATGTGCTGGCGTAAGAACTGCCAGGAAAATGAGCTTCTGCAGGCAGCAAGACTGCCGATAATTGATGTTACACGTGCCTTGACCAATCTGTCGGGAGAAAGTGGACTGCCGGCATAGATGGGCACCGGCAATGCAACTGCCGGGAAAAAATTATCTGTCGGGAGAAGTAATCCCCGGCAGCCGTTCTCGTGGCGGTTCTATCTGCTGGGAGAAAACCTGTCCCGGCAGTTTGTCTGCCCTATAAAGTGCTTTCTCCCGGCAGTTTTTTTGTCCCTACATCAGTGTTGTGGTGTAGTGTGATAAAGGACAGTGTGTACTTACAAGAATAATGCAGAGCTAAAAAAACATTGGCATTGGATATATTCTACACTAATGTAACCATTCATAAAGATTAGATAATTTGGAGTGAACAATTGATAAGAAAGCTATCATGCATACTGCTGTCACATAATGAACCAGGTATGTATGCAAGTACAGTGATACAGGACAACAGGTACTAACAAGAGCAAAGCAGCGGGTAGCATATTTGCGATATCTTGTCGTTCTTGTCAAACCGGAATTCTTTTTCGAGCAGATTTCCTGCAAAAAAGATCCGTAAGGCACATGTGAAAAATTAGAAGTTCAAATTTTCATGTGATTTCATAGATAGTACCTCATCCTGGGAACGAGACCAGTGCATAAAAAGGTTTTTCCATTCAATGTCTTCTAAATTTAGCACATGAGACTTCACCGGAAATTCATTTATAGACTTGCCATCAAAGTGTGATTTCCTCAGGTAACACCGATACTGCTGCAATGCTTCCTTGAAAAGCACAAGCAAGCTTTGCTCGTCATGACTATCCAGATTGACCCTCGCCTAGTTACAACAATGTAATGTAAATCATTCATGTGTTCAATTAGCAGAAAACAGGAAAATAATAACCATGAATAATAGCACTTACATGTAAGTTGGACAGGAAGATGTGAAAATGGTGTTTGTCTTCACAATAATCTTCCCATGATGGGAATATATGCACGTAGTCCCTAACAACATTGAAAGCATTGTCTTTTAAACTGGGAATAAATGGAATGGGGTTCCAATCTGCAGGAATTGGCCGTCTCTGTAGTTGGGATAGGTCTTCGGCCAATGGACTTGCTGTACTTTTTGCTGGAGTGGGATTTTTTTTGTTTTAACCTAGCAACTGCTCCGCACATGGTGCAGCTAGTGCTAATGCCGATTCAAAATGGGATATTTTTGTTTTAACCTAGCAACTGCTCCGCACATGGTTCAACTAAATGAGTGTGTGCGATCCACATCAGAAAGCATACGTCAATCGTAGCGGACCATCGGTGATACGCAACAGATCGCAAACAATTTGCAGCGCTACTACGTGTGTGTAGGGTCTCCGGAACCGTTTGTTATATCGCGTTATCACACACGAGAACTCGAAGTAAACCATGCCCAATGTAAAATACAATCCTAGTCGTAATTTTTTCAGGAAACGTGTGGGATCCCAAACAAAAAGCACACGTCACTCTTGCCGCAACCGGTGCTGATACACAAAAAATCACAAACGGTCTACAACACTTGTATGTGTGCGAAGGGGCTCTTGAACCATTTGTGATAGAACATTATCGCATACAGTAATTGTTGGTAAACATGTGCGATGGAGTCTTGCATGGCAGACGGGTTACGCAGAAAACTCATGTGTGATGGGGCACAAATCGCACACAGTTCATATGTTGGCCTGTGTGCCTTACATACTGTTTCCCAAACGGTTCATCATGACACAGCGTTTGGTTTCACTATGTCATTAGAAATGTTTAATCACCGATCCCACAAGTGCGAAAGAATTTAGTGTGTGCTGCATCGCACACGATTACATTTTGGAAGGCCTTTGGATCATTGCTCCATGTCCCCGACGGTTTATGGGTCATGTGGGAAGAACCCCTATGGCCTACATTCACTTGGCGACGGTCCCAAATGCCGTCGAGGAAAGGGGTTAAAACCGTTTGTATAGCACCAACGCGTACCAGTGCATTTTGCTTATTTAGACTTCAGACAAGTTATGTATGCAGATTAAAAGGATAATCCCTCCGTACTAGTGCATTGTCTGATATATTAACTCAAGTACTAGGCACGAACAAACGGGGCTCAATTCTGTGCTCATCCTGGTGTAGTACTCCTATTAGTACAAGGCAATGGAGTTGACGGGTGACCTTGGGTAGCAGCGACTGAGGGAATTGAACCGTGCTCGGCACGGTAGGTAACGTTGTCTAGTTACTAAAGCATCCCTCCATTGTTCATCAGTAGTGATGATGGACTGGGGACATGAGGGGAATTTCCCAGGGCTGGAATTCTGGCCGCTAGATATTTTGACTTGAAACGCAGAGGCTCGACTGGTTGGGATTGGCTAATGTGCGTACCACGCACGCCACCAGAAGTACACGAGCCCGGGTTTTTTTAGGATCAACACGAGCCAGGGTCTGGTTGGTACGCCGTTGGGTGTTACCATTCGAGAATCCGAAAGTAATCTTTTAAATTGCTGATGAATCTATATGTATTACAATGCTCGTATTTTCCTTGCAAATAGTAATATCAACGTGGTAAATGATTTATGATGAGTTCTTGAATTAGAGTGAGTTTGTGATATAGTGATCTCAACGTGTATTTCACATTTCATGGTATCCCTAGTAAGTTTTTCATTGCAAATTCAAATTTAAAAGATGAACGGTATGGTGGTGATAAAACTTTGTATGTATCAAGCATATAACCACACACACACACACGAATACAACAATAATGCAGTAAGTATAGTGCATCTGATTTTCCAAACCATGCATGTATGACACAAATTCAAAAATACTCCCTCTGTTCCTAAATACTTGTCTTTTAGAGATTTCAACAAGTGACTACATATAGAGCAAAATGAGTGAATCTACACACTAAAATATGTCTAATCCGTATGTGGCAGTCCATTTGAAATCTCTAAAAAGACTAATATTTAGGAACAAAGGGAGTAAAATGTAAGACATGCATGGTCCACAATTCAATATTTAAAATCAACAGGAAACGAAAACATGAATATTAAGTCTAGTACTACATACAAGCAAATGTTGTGTTTACGCGGAGCTATGTATAATGTAGGGGGTTAACCCCTCGACCTTAGATAAAATTGTGAAGCTCTATTTAGGATTGTTTAGATTATATTATTTGAACATTATATTTGTCCCACCCTCCCGAACAATGATTCGTTGTGCACCCCCTCCACGGGAAAATATCATGTGCCCCCACACCTTAGATGCTATATGCCGATATGAGTTGCTTGGAGCTTGTAGATCTGAGATATAGCATCTCACTGGATGTCTTAATATTTTTTATAGGAAACCTTAATGAGTTTGAGAATTGCACACAATTTGTACAAAAACTACTCGGATGCCCTTGGATCCCATATCCAACGACCTTGAAGATCGTATCACCGTAGCATCTAAGATGAAGGAGGACCTCATATTCTCTTGTACGTAAGAATATCATGTGCTACCACACGTTAGATGCTTTGGTGATACCAGTTGTTTAGAGACGTTGGATCTGTGATCCAACAACTCCTCGGTTGTTTGAATGTTTTTTGCAAAAAAGCCCCCAAAGAGTTCGACCACTGCTTACAAGCACAAAGATTGCTCAGATGCCATTGGATCTCAGATCGAATGACCTCGAAGCTCGTATCACTGTAGCATCCAAGCTGCGAGACCACATGATGTTTTCTCGCACGGGAGAGTATGAGGTACTCCCGCACCATAGATTCTATGGTGATATGAATTCCCGGAGATCTAACGGCTCACAGTAGGTGGTTTCAATGTTTTTGCAATATACGCCTAAGAGAGTTTGGGAATTGCGCAGAAAGTACAAGTACTACGCATGTGGCATGTGACCACACATCATACGACCTAGATACTTGTATCACCGTAGCGGCCAATTAAGCTACAGGGAGCACCTAATATGAGCAACTGGGAGCCATTGGATCCAAGATGCAGCGGAAAACACGAGGCCTGAATGTTTTATTTGCAAACAAAAACCTTGGAGAGTTTCGAAATTGCACATAATTACAAAGACTACTCCCAAGCCATTGGATCTCAGTTCCAACGACGTAAAAAATCATATCACCATAGCATCTAAGCCGCGGGGTGGATGTGATATTTCTATGCTGCTGTCAGTTTTGTTCCTAAACTTGCAAAATATGTGTAACTCGTGCCATTACTTGTCTAACTGCGCAAAGTGTTTGTTCAAAAAAACATCCTACACTGAAATATTGGAACAACACACGGGGTCATTGGTCAAATTTGGACCTAAAACTAACAAATCTGAAAGACGAGATTCGAACTGGCAACCTGGACTACAAAGCATAAGTCGATATTCCGAAACAACAACGATTGTTGGATTTGTCCCATAACTTGATTTTATATAGTAATACGTTGAGTAGAGTAGAGGGAGTGGTTCGTTAACACGTGCATGACCGTTGAATCACTTACTGCTGGGTCCCAGGTATGCGATCTCTCTCTCCTCTCCATCGTCTAACCATTAGACGCATGGTCACACACGAAGAGCGGCGCTAGCGTGCCGTGGTGTTATTATAACTAAAAAAGCTTGGAAAATAGAAGAATCGACTAGAACAAGAGACGTTGTGGCTGGTCGAGACGGAGCCAACCACACCTATCCTCCATGCCACATTAGCATGATGAAGCTATGTGGCTAGTGGGGTGTTTTTGACCGACTGGCTGGGCCCAAGGTTGAACCATAGGTAGTACGTCTAATACACTATATTTTTACACACACATTTTTCCTCCTGCCGGGACGTGGCACACACTATCGCGTGGTTTCGGTGTCCTCCCGGGAGGTGCACGCATATTTTCTTCCTTGCCGTGACGTGGGATGCCCGACCGCTCGTTGTCTGGGTCCTCCTTGGCCGTAGCGCCGAAGCAATTAAATGAGTCATCAAATCACGAAAGACCACCTTCCCAGCGGAGTACACCAATGAAGCACAGTGGCTAGCTAGTTGGGCTAGTTCGACCGATTAGCTAGGTTGCCGCCACATTTCTTTTTTCACCCCTTTTCTATCTCCTTGCCGGTAGGTAAATTTAAATATGGACCCCAGCGTTGCTCTGGTCTTTGGGTGCGGCAGGCGCGGTCGGATTTTTAATTTTTTGATTGATGGGAGCAGGTGTGGTAGGAATTTTAATTTTTTTGATTGACGGGAGCAGGCATGGCAGCAATTAGTCACAATGACTCCGCTTGTAAAACCCACTGCTCCCTGATGTGAAAAGTCGTCGACTGGTGTTTTCCCATGGTGAAAACCAAAAGATTCACCCCACTCCTCGGCTGGCTCCGTCCACATTCCCGCTAGATTTCATTGCCTTTCAGTCGTTTGGCCCCCTTTGCTACCTCTCCCCATTGCTTCTACCTGGTTCCATGGCGGCGCACAAGATCATGGAGTCTGAGGTGAGGCGCCTCACACAGGAGCTGCAGGCCAAGGATGCAGAGCTCAGGGCCAAGGACGTGGAGCTCCGTGTGCTCAAGGAGGAGAAGAGTGCCATGCTCCTCCTTTATGTGTAGGAGTTCACGGAGCTTCAAAAGCGGCAGGCGTCCACCACAAAGATGCTCAAGGCGTTGGCAGCGTTGCTGCAGCGGGAGATACGATAGGCGGTCAGGCCAGCCGGCTGGAGCGCGAGCGGGCCAATCGTGACGAGGTTCGGGATCGCCTCAGCCACTTGGTGGACCATGTTGCCATGCACGTGTTGCGGCTGCATGATGCCTACCGTCATGCCAGCGCGACTATGCCTAGCATCGGGCTAAACCCATTCGACCACCCCATCGACTAAAACGAGCTACGACTTCCTGACCTGGTCTCCTTCTTCACCTATATCTCTGAGGAGCTGAGCCATCTCCGCCCGATGGTGGGGCCGGAGCTGGACAAGGAGGGGTTGCAGGCTGCCGTCAGTGTTGCCAGGCGAATCCTCTCAGGGCTCCATCACCGAAATCCATTCGTGCCATTGGACACCATCTTTGACAAGCTGGCTCCCATCGACTAGGAGCTGGCCCTACGGGCGATGGCACCCTGTATGGCCAACATTGTGCTCCTCGAGATGCAGAGGGACTTCGGTGGTGTTTAGGTGTCCTCTGTATGGGCATGTCCATGTCTCAGTGCAACATGACCGTTGGATCAAACTCAGACAGTGCGGATCAGTCACTGTAGCACAAAGCGTGTGGGTGTGTATGGTTGCATTCTCATCTCAATATAGAGTAGTTGTTCCCTCTTCATGCATGCTCATGTCAGCACCCCTCTTGATGCATGCTTCTTCGTGCATGCTCATCTCAGCACCCCTATTGATGCATGCTCCTAGTGTATTTGTGTTAACCTACTAGTGTGGACTCATACACCCTTCATGCACTCTACCAAACACCCAAAAGTGGGTCGAGAAGGGAAATTTTCCTCCCATCCCATGCACCCTTCATACACCCATCCTAACACTGATTGATGCTTCATATGGTTCATATTCCATGGAGTATTGTAGCACTATACTCTCCGTGTGCTGTAGAACTTGTTCTGTTAACATTGATCTCACTGTTCATTCTCGACGGGACAATCAAAAAAGGGGTACTATGTTACATTATTGTTCATATAGTTGACAAGCGCACAACATCATTTGTTATCGTCATATCTTACTACACTAGCAACAATATTTTGTAGTACCGACGTATGAACCACTGCACATGCCTAGTAGTAGGAGCACTGTGTAAGTTCAAGTGGTTGTCGTGTTTCGCACTCCTCCATCATAAGAATTTAAACGCTTGCTGCAATCATTTTTTCCTGCAGAAATAGTAGATACGCTCTACCGTGCAGATCCTCCTCGACGGTCGTCGGGAAGATTGCTACTCACTTTCGTCGATGTGTGGGACAGCCAGCATCGGGGTCCACTAGCCATGCACTAAATTACTCCGTACTAGACTACCCAACTGCACGGTGGACTACCTCGATTGAAGTGTCGCAGTAATGCCCAATGAGCCGTCAAATCACAAAACCCCTACCTTTCGAGTAGTAAGTTGTACGGACGAAGCAACCATCATTTCACTCTTCTCCCCGAGCTTCCTCTCTTGAAGAAAACTCCAACTCGCTTCTCCCTCATCTTGTTCCTCATTTCTTCAAGAAAACCCTGACCTGCTTTTGCCACTGTTCTTCTATCCCAAAGAAGGAAAGGTGAGCGCATCAATGGTGTTGATTCTGGCCAAGGCCCGGTCTGGCAACCCCGATACTGATCCTATAACTCCCTCTCTGTTCTTCTTTTGGGTTTGTTATTATGGATTATTTTCATTTTTTTCTATTTGTCACTTTCCTGATGGACGCTGGAGCACCGGCCAAAGTGATGTCTATGGCTCTGGCCAAAGCCGTCGAGGTTCAGAGTACGAAGATGCGCAAGCACCCCACCGAGACTACCGCAGACAAGCACAAGGCCATCACCCTGTCCAAGGCCTGTTGGAAATATGCCCTAGAGGCAATAATAAAAGGATTATTATTATATTTCCTTGTTCATGATAATTGTCTTTTATTCATGCTATAATTGTGTTATCCGGAAATCGTAATACATGTGTGAATACATAGACACCAACATGTCCCTAGTAAGCCTCTAGTTGACTAGCTCGTTGATCAACAGATAGTCATGGTTTCCTGACTATGGACATTGGATGTCATTGATAACGAGATCACATCATTAGGAGAATGATGTGATGGACAAGACCCAATCCTAAGCATAGCACAAGATCGTATAGTTCGTTTGCTAGAGCTTTTCCAATGTCAAGTATCTTTTCCTTAGACCATGAGATCGTGTAACTCCCGGATACCGTAAGAGTGCTTTGGGTGTACCAAACGTCACAACGTAACTGGGTGACTATAAAGGTATACTACAGGTATCTCCGAAAGTGTCTGTTGGGTTGACACGGATCGAGACTGGGATTTGTCACTCCGTATGACGGAGAGGTATCTCTGGGCCCACTCGGTAATGCATCATCATAATGAGCTCAAAGTAACCAAGTGTTTGGTCACGGGATCATGCATTACGGTACGAGTAAAGTGACATGCCGGTAACGAGATTGAACGAGGTATTGGGATACCGATGATCGAATCTCGGGCAAGTAACATACTGATTGACAAAGGGAATTGTATACGGGGTTGCTTGAATCCTCGACATTGTGGTTCATCCGATGAGATCATCGAGGAGCATGTGGGAGCCAACATGGGTATCCAGATCCCGCTGTTGGTTATAGGCCGGAGAGCCGTATTGGTCATGTCTACATGTCTCCCGAACCCATAGGGTATACACACTTAAGGTTCGGTGACGCTAGGGTTGTAGAGATATGAGTATGCAGTAATCCAAAAGTTGTTCGGAGTCCCGGATGAGATCCTGGACGTCACGAGGAGTTCCGGAATGGTCCAGAGGTGAAGAATTATATATAGGAAGTGTAGTTTCGGCTATCGGGAAAGATTCGGGGTCACCGGTATTGTACCGGGACCACCGGATGGGTCCCGGGGGTCCACCGAGTGGGGCCACCCATCCCGGAGGGCCCCATGGGCTGAAGTGGGGAGGGGAACCAGCCCATAGTGGGCTGGTGCGCCCCCCTTGGGACCCCTGCGCCTAGGGTTGGAAACCCTAGGGTGGGGGCGCCTCCACTTGCCTTGGGGGGCACTCCACCCCCTTGGCCGCCACCCCCTTGGGAGTTCCCATCTCTAGGGCCGGCGCCCCCCCAGGGGGCCTATATAAAGGGGGGGAGGAGGGAGGGCAGCCGCACCTCAAAGTCTTGGCACCTCCCTCTCCCCTGCTACACCTCTCCCTCTCGCAGAAGCTCGGTGAAGCCTTGCTGCGATCACTTCTGCATCCACCACCACGCTGTCGTGCTGCTGGATCTTCATCAACCTCTCCTTCCCCCTTGCTGGGTCAAGAAGGAGGAGACGTCATCCGCTCCGTATGTGTGTTGAACGCGGAGGTGCCGTCCGTTCGGCACTAGGATCTCCAGTGATTTGGATCACGACGAGTACGACTCCCTCAACCCCGTTCTCTTGAACGCTTCCGCTCGCGATCTACAAAGGTATGTAGATGCACTCTGATCACTCGTTGCTAGATGAACTCATAGATAGATCTTGGTGAAATCATAGAAATTTTTTTATTTTCTGCAACATTCCCCAACAGTGGTATCAGAGCCAGGTTTATGCGTAGTTCTCTTTGCACGAGTAGAACACAATTTTTTGTGGGCGTAGATGTTGTCAACTTTCTTGCCGCTACTAGTCTTATTTTGCTTCAGCAGTATTGTGGGATGAAGCGGCCCGGACCGACCTTACACGTACGCTTACGTGAGACAGGTTCCACTGACTGACATGCACTAGTTGCATAAGGTGGCTAGCGGGTGTCTGTCTCTCCCACTTTAGTTGGAGCGGATTCGACGAAAAGGGTCCTTATGAAGGGTAAATAGAAGTTGACAAATCATGTTGTGGCTTTTACGTAGGTAAGAAAACATTCTTGCTAGAACCCTATTGCAGCCACGTAAAACTTGCAACAACAATTAGAGGACATCTAACTTGTTTTTGCAGCAAGTGTTTTGTGATGTGATATGGCCAAAATTGTGATGAATGATGAATGATATATATGTGATGTATGAGATCATGTTCTTGTAATAGGAATCACGACTTGCATGTCGATGAGTATGACAACCGGCAGGAGCCATAGGAGTTGTCTTTATTTGTGTATAACCTGCGTGTCATTGAGAAACGCCATGTAAATTACTTTACTTTATTGCTAAACATGTTAGCCATAGTAGTAGAAGTAATAGTTGGCGAGCAACTTCATGGAGACACGATGATGGAGATCATGGTGTCATGCCGGTGACAAGATGATCATGGAGCCCCAAGATGGAGATCAAAGGAGCTATATGATATTGGCCATATCATGTCACTATTATTTGATTGCATGTGATGTTTATCATGTTTTTGCATCTTGTTTACTTAGAAAGACGGTAGTAAATAAGATGATCCCTCATAATAAATCTCAAGAAAGTGTTCCCCCTAACTATGCGCCGTTGCGACAGTTTGTTGTTTCGAAGCACCACGTGATGATCGGGTGTGATAGATTCCAACGTTCACATACAACGGGTGTAAGACAGATTTACACATGCAAACACTTAGGTTAACTTGACGAGCCTAGCATGTACAGACATGGCCTCGGAACACAAGAGACCGAAAGGTCGAACATGAGTCGTATGAAAGATACGATAAACATGGAGATGTTCACCGATGATGACTAGTTCGTCTCACGTGATGATCGGACACGGCCTAGTCGAGTCGGATCATGTTTCACTTAGATGACTAGAGGGATGTCTAATCTGAGTGGGAGTTCATTGAATAATTTGATTAGATGAACTTAATTATCATGATCTTAGTCTAAAATCTTTACAATATGTCTTGTAGATCAAATGGCCCACGTTGTCCTCAACTTCAACGCGTTCCTAGAGAAAACCAAGATGAAAGATGATGGCAGCAACTATACGGACTGGGTCCGAAACCTGAGGATCATCCTCATAGCTGCCAAGAAAGATTATGTCCTAGAAGCACCGCTAGGTGACGCACCCGTCCCACAGAACCAAGACGTTATGAACGCTTGGCAGACACGTGCTGATGATTACTCCCTTGTTTAGTGCGGCATGCTTTACAGCTTAGAACCGGGGCTCCAAAAGCGTTTTGAGAGACACGGAGCATATGAGATGTTCGAAGAGCTGAGAATGGTTTTTCAAGCTCATGCCCGGGTCGAGAGATATGAAGTCTCCGACAAGTTCTTCAGCTGTAAGATGGAGGAAAATAGTTCTGTCAGTGAGCACATACTCACTATGTCTGGGTTACATAACCGCTTGACTCAGCTGGGAGTTAATCTCCCGGATGACGCGGTCATTGACAGAATCCTTCAGTCGCTTCCACCGAGCTACAAGAGCTTTGTGATGAACTTCAATATGCAGGGGATGGGAAAGACCATTCCTGAGGTATATTCAATGCTGAAATCAGCAGAGGTAGAAGTCAAAAAGGAACATCAAGTGTTGATGGTGAATAAAACCACTAAGTTCAAGAAAGGCAAGGGTAAAAAGAACTTCAAGAAGGACGGCAAGGCAGTTGCCGCGCCCGGTAAGAAAGCTGCCAGAAAGAAGCCAAAGAATGGACCGAAGCCTGAGACTGAGTGTTTTTATTGCAAGGGAAGTGGTCACTGGAAGCGGAACTGCTCCAAATACTTAGCGGACAAGAAGGCCGGCAACACGAAAGGTATATGTGATATACATGTAATTGATGTGTACCTTACCAATACTCGTAGTAGCTCCTGGGTATTTGATACCGGTGCAGTTTCTCACATTTGTAACTCAAAGCAGGAGCTGCGGAATAAGCGGAGACTGGCGAAGGACGAGGTGACGATGCGCGTCGGGAATGGTTCCAAGGTCGATGTGATCGCCGTCGGCACGCTACCTCTACATTTACCTACGGGATTAGTTTTAAACCTCAATAATTGTTATTTAGTGCCAGCTTTGAACATGAACATTGTATCAGGATCTCGTTTAATACGAGATGGCTACTCATTTAAATCCGAGAATAATGGTTGTTCTATTTATATGAGAGATATGTTTTATGGTCATGCTCCGATGGTGAATGGTTTATTCTTAATGAATCTCGAGCATAATGCTACACATATTCATAGTGTGAATACCAAAAGATGTAAGGTTGATAACGATAGTCCCACATACTTGTGGCACTGCCGCCTTGGTTACATAGGTGTCAAATGCATGAAGAAGCTCCATGCAGATGGACTTTTAGAGTCTCTTGATTATGAATCATTTGACACGTGCGAACCATGCCTCATGGGTAAAATGACCAAGACTCCATTCTCAGGAACAATGGAGCGAGCAACCAACTTATTAGAAATCATACATACTGATGTGTGCGGTCCAATGAGTGTTGAGGCTCGCGGTGGCTATCGTTATGTTCTCACCCTCACTGATGACTTGAGTAGATATGGGTATGTCTACTTAATGAAGCACAAGTCTAAGACCTTTGAAAAGTTCAAGGAATTTCAGAGTGAGGTTGAGAATCAACGTGACAGAAAAATCAAGTTCTTGCGATCAGATCGTGGGGGAGAATACTTGAGTCACGAATTTGGCACACACTTAAGAAAATGTGGAATAGTTTCACAACTCACGCCGCCTGGAACACCTCAGCGTAATGGTGTGTCCAAACGTCGTAATCGCACTCTATTGGATATGGTGCGATCTATGATGTCTCTTACCGATTTACCGCTGTCATTTTGGGGCTATGCTTTAGAGACTGCCGCATTCACTTTAAATAGGGCTCCGTCGAAATCCGTTGAGACGACACCGTATGAATTATGGTTTGGGAAGAAACCTAAGCTGTCATTTCTAAAAGTTTGGGGATGCGATGCTTATGTCAAGAAACTTCCACCTGAAAAGCTCGAACCCAAGTCGGAAAAATGCGTCTTCATAGGATACCCTAAAGAAACTGTTGGGTATACCTTCTACCTCAGATCCGAAGGCAAGATCTTTGTTGCCAAGAATGGGTCCTTTCTAGAGAAAGAGTTTCTCTCGAAAGAAATAAGTGGGAGGAAAGTAGAACCTGATGAAGTATTACCTCTTGAACCGGTAAGTAGCGCAGCTCAAGAAAATGTTCCTGAGGTGCCTGCACCGAATAGAGAGGAAATTGGTGATGATGATCATGAAACTTCAGATCAAGTTGCTACTGAACTTCATAGGTCCACAAGGACACGTTCCGCACCAGACTGGTACGGCAACCCTGTCTTGGAAATCATGTTGTTAGACAACGGTGAACCTTTGAACTATGAAGAAGCGATGGCGGGCCCGGATTCCAACAAATGGCTGCAAGCCATGAAATCTGAGATAGGATCCATGTATGAAAATGAAGTATGGACTTTGACTGACTTGCCCGATGATCAGCGAGCCATAGAGAATAAATGGATCTTTAAGAAGAAGACAGACGCGGATGGTAATGTGACCATCTATAAAGCTCGGCTTGTCGCTAAGGGTTATCGACAAGTTCAAGGGGTTGACTACGATGAGACTTTCTCTCCCATAGCAAAGCTGAAGTCCGTCCGAATCATGTTAGCAATTGCCGCATACTATGATTATGAGATATGGCAAATGGACGTCAAAACGGCATTCCTTAACGGTTATCTTAAGGAAGAACTGTATATGATGCAGCCGGAAGGTTTTGTCGACCCTAAGAATGCTAACAAGGTATGCAAGCTCTAGCGATCCATTTATGGGCTGGTGCAAGCATCTCGGAGTTGGAACATTCACTTTGATGAGATGATCAAAGCGTTTGGGTTTATGCAGACTTATGGAGAAGCCTGCGTTTACAAGAAAGTGAGTGGGAGCTCTGTGCATTTCTCATATTATATGTAGATGACATACTTTTGATGGGAAATGATATAGAACTTTTGGACAACATTAAGGCCTACTTGAATAAGAGTTTTTCAATGAAGGACCTTGGAGAAGCTGCTTATATATTAGGCATCAAGATCTATAGAGATAGATCAAGACGCCTCATAGGTCTTTCACAAAGCACATACCTTGATAAGATATTGAAGAAGTTCAATATGGATCAGTCTAAGAAGGGGTTCTTGCCTGTGTTGCAAGGTGTGAAATTGAGCTCAGCTCAATGTCCGACCATGGCAGAAGATATAGAAGAGATGAGTGTCATCCCCTATGCCTCAGCCATAGGGTCTATTATGTATGCCATCCTGTGTACCAGACCTGATGTAAACCTTGTCATAAGTTTGGTAGGAAGGTACCAAAGTAATCCCGGCAAGGAACACTGGACAGCGGTAAAGAATATCCTAAAGTACCTGAAAAGGACTAAGGACATGTTTCTCGTTTATGGAGGTGACGAAGAGCTCGTCGTAAAGGGTTACGTCGACGCTAGCTTCGACACAGATCTGGATGACTCTAAGTCACAAACCGGATACGTGTATATGTTGAATGGTGGAGCCGTAAGCTGGTGCAGCTGCAAGCAGAGCGTCGTGGCGGGATCTACATGTGAAGCGGAGTACATGGCAGCCTCGGAGGCAGCGCATGAAGCAATTTGGGTGAAGGAGTTCATCACCGACCTAGGAGTCATACCCAATGCGTCGGGGCCGATCAAACTCTTCTGTGACAACACTAGAGCTATTGCACTTGCCAAGGAGCCCAGGTTTCACAAGAAGACCAGGCACATCAAGCGTCGCTTCAACTCCATTCGTGAAAATGTTCAAGATGGAGACATAGATATTTGTAAAGTACATACAGATCTGAATGTCACAGATCCATTGACTAAACCTCTCCCTAGGGCAAAACATGATCAACACCAGAACTCTATGGGTGTTCGATTCATCACAATGTAACTAGATTATTGAATCTAGTGCAAGTGGGAGACTGTTGGAAATATGCCCTAGAGGCAATAATAAAAGGATTATTATTATATTTCCTTGTTCATGATAATTGTCTTTTATTCATGCTATAATTGTGTTATCCGGAAATCGTAATACATGTGTGAATACATAGACACCAACATGTCCCTAGTAAGCCTCTAGTTGACTAGCTCGTTGATCAACAGATAGTCATGGTTTCCTGACTATGGACATTGGATGTCATTGATAACGAGATCACATCATTAGGAGAATGATGTGATGGACAATACCCAATCCTAAGCATAGCACAAGATCGTATAGTTCATTTGCTAGAGCTTTTCCAATGTAAAGTATCTTTTCCATAGACCATGAGATCGTGTAACTCCCGGATACCGTAAGAGTGCTTTGGGTGTACCAAACGTCACAATGTAACTGGGTGACTATAAAGGTATACTATGGGTATCTCCGAAAGTGTCTGTTGGGTTGACACGGATCGAGACTGGGATTTGTCACTCCGTATGACGGAGAGGTATATCTGGGCCCACTCGGTAATGCATCATCATAATGAGCTCAAAGTAACCAAGTGTTTGGTCACGGGATCATGCATTACGGTACGAGTAAAGTGACTTGCCGGTAACGAGATTGAATGAGGTATTGGGATACCGACGGTCGAATCTCGGGCAAGTAACATACTGATTGACAAAGGGAATTGTATACGGGGTTGCTTGAATCCTCGACATCGTGGTTCATCCGATGAGATCATCGAGGAGAATGTGGGAGCCAACATGGGCATCCAGATCCCACTGTTGTTTATTGGCCGAAGAGCCGTCTCGGTCATGTCTACATGTCTCCCGAACCCGTAGGGTCTACACACTTAAGGTTCGGTGATGCTAGGGTTGTAGAGATATGAGTATGCAGTAATCCGAAAGTTGTTCAGAGTCCCGGATGAGATCCTGGATGTCACGAGGAGTTCCGGAATGGTCTGGAGGTGAAGAATTATATATAGGAAGTGTAGTTTCGTCCATCGGGAAAGATTCGGGGTCACCTGTATTGTACCGGGACCACCGGATGGGTCCCGGGGGTCCACCGGGTGGGGCCACCCATCCCGGAGGGCCCCATGGGCTGCAGTGGGGAGGGGATGTTGGGTTTCATAGTAATTTCAAAAAATTTCCTACGCACACGCAAGATCATGGTGATGCATAGCAACGAGGGGAGAGTGTGATCTACATACCTTGTAGATCGACAACGGAAGCATTTGGTTGATGTAGTTGTACGTCTCCACGGCCCGACCGATCAAGCACCGAAACTACGGCACCTCCGAGTTCTAGCACACGTTCAGCTTGATGACGATCCCCGGACTCCGATCCATCAAAGTGTCGGGGAAGAGTTCCGTCAGCACGACGGCGTGGTGACGATCTTGATGCACTACTGTCGCAGGTCTTCGCCTAAGCACCGCTACAATATTATCGAGGACTATGGTGGAAGGGGGCGCCGCACACGGCTAAGAATATGATCACGTGGATCAACTTGTGTCTTTCTGGGGTGCCCCTGCCTCCGTATATAAAGGACTAAAGGGGGGGTGCGGCCGGCCTAGGAGAGGCGCGCCAGGAGAGTCCTACTCCCTCTAGGAGTAGGATTACCCCCCCAATCCTAGTTGGAATAGGATTCGCGGAGGGGGGAAAAGAGAGAGGGTGGCCGGCCCCCTCTCCTTGTCCTATTCGGACCAAGGGAGGGGAGGGGCACGCGGCCCACTTTGGGCAGCCCCTTCTCTTTTCCACTAAGGCCCACTATGGCCCATATAGCTCCCGGGGGGTTCCGGTAACCTCCCGGTTCTCCGGTAAAATCCCGATTTCACCCGGAACACTTCCGATATCCGAACATAGGCTTCCAATATATCAATATTTATGTCTCGGCCATTTCGAGACTCCTCGTCATGTCCGTGATCACATCCGGGACTCCGAACAAACTTCGGTACATCAAAATGCATAAACTCATAATATAACTGTCATCGTAACCTTAAGCGTGCGGACCCTACGGGTTCGAGAACCATGTAGACATGACCGAGATAGGTCTCCGGTCAATAACCAATAGCGGGACCTAGATGCCCATATTGGCTCCTACATATTCTACGAAGATCTTTATCGGTCAGACCGCATAACAACATACGTTGTTCCCTTTGTCATCGGTATGTCACTTACTCGAGATTCGATCGTCGGTATCTCAATACCTAGTTCAATCTCGTTACTGGCAAGTCTCTTTACTCGTTCTGTAATACATCATCTCGCAACTAACTCATTAGTTGCAATGCTTGCAAGGCTTAAGTGATGTGCATTACCGAGAGGGCCCAGAGATACCTCTCCGACAATCGGAGTGACAAATCCTAATCTCGAAATACGCCAACCCAACATGTACCTTTGGAGACACCTGTAGAGCTCCTTTATAATCACCCAGTTACGTTGTGATGTTTGGTAGCACACAAAGTGTTCCTCCGGCAAACGGGAGTTGCATAATCTCATAGTCACAGGAACATGTATAAGTCATGAAGAAAGCAATAGCAACATACTAAACGGTCGGGTGCTAAGCTAATGGAATGGGTCATGTCAATCAGATCATTCAACCAATGATGTGATCCCGTTAATCAAATAACAACTCTTTGTCCATGGTTAGGAAACATAACCATCTTTGATTAACGAGCTAGTCAAGTAGAGGCATACTAGTGACACTCTGTTTGTCTATGTATTCACACATGTATTATGTTTCCGGTTAATACAATTCTAGCATGAATAATAAACATTTATCATGATATAAGGAAATAAATAATAACTTTATTATTGTCTCTTGGGCATATTTCCTTCAGGGGAACCAGCCCATAGTGGGCTAGTGCGCCCCCCCCCTTGGGCCCCCCTGCGCCTAGGGTTGGAAACCCTAGGGTGGGGGGCGCCTCCACTTGCCTTGGGGGGCACTCCACCCCCTTGGCCGCCGCCCCCTTGGGAGTTCCCATCTCCAGGGCTGGCACCCCCCAGGGGGCCTATATAAAGGGGGGAGGAGGGAGGTCAGCCGCACCTTAAAGTCTTGGCGCCTCCCTCTCCCCTGCTACACCTCTCCCTCTCGCAGAAGCTCGGCGAAGCCCTGCTGCGATCACTGCTGCATCCACCACCACGCCGTCGTGCTGCTGGATCTTCATCAACCTCTCCTTCCCCCTTGCTGGATCAAGAAGGAGGAGACGTCATCCGCTCCGTACATGTGTTGAACGCGGAGGTGCCGTCCGTTCGGCACTAGGATCTCCGGTGATTTGGATCACGACGAGTACGACTCCCTCAACCCCGTTCTCTTGAACGCTTCCGCTCACGATCTACAAAGGTATGTAGATGCACTCTGATCACTCGTTGCTAGATGAACTCATAGATAGATCTTGGTGAAATCATAGAAATTTTTTTATTCTCTGCAATGTTCCCCAACAAGGCCCCCTCTCCGGGATCCCTCATTAAGCAATTCCAAGTAATATCTCTTCTTGACGATCTTTTTCTTGATCTTGATCGTGTTTTTCATCTAACACGCCGTACTAGTAGTACAACTTTCTGGGTGATCTTGCATGTGATTTTTCTGTGCCAAATGACGGTTCTAAATTCCTCTTTTTGACCAAAACATGCGAGAGGTTGACACTCATTTCTTATAGATTACTTTCAACTACTTTATGAACATCAATGCTACCTTTGAAGAGAGTATATTAGCCTCAGTAACTTGTGTTATGGATATTGCAAGTAATCCATCTGCTCTCATGCCTTTGAAGACATGATATAGTGTCTTTGTTCACTCATTTATGTGCGTATATGTGGTCTTATATGGAGTAAAATATCAAAAATCATCTTATATTTATGAACGGAGGTTGTAATAAAATATTTGGTTCCTATTTGAATTAGAACCAGGTCTGCGGTGGAGATGAAGTTCTCAAAGTCATGTCATGTGAACTGGAAGACCTGAGGATGAGATCTACTACTAAACTATCCAGCTGTTGTGTCCTTGTCGCCACGTGTCCTGAACTAGTGTTTTCTGGTAGCATTGTTGTCAGTCGTGTTCACGAGGGTGTACTTCACCACAACAATTTCCTGATTGTGCCTTCGATAATGCATGGTGTGGTTCTTGTAAAGCTTCTCGACAAATCTGATGCGGTATACCTTCATCATCATGTTTATGAGTGGAAAGACCCCTCTTTTAGGTTCTCCAAGGTTGACGAGATGGTGATGGTGCTGGTTCATCCCGTAGTTCGGTGGCATGAAATAGTCTGTAGAGTTTAATTAGTGCAACTTTTCTTGTCTGTAGTAAGTACTATCGTTCAGTACTTGATTTGTGTGTGTGAGCCCTATATTATTTAGTATGGCCGCTTTTGTTTTATGGTGAGTCCTAAGAACAGTCTATGTTAATGTTTGTCCTCTCAATTCAGTCTGTATATTTTGAAGTATCCAGATCATCATTTTTGTGAGGACGGTTTACCAATTATGGTTACACTGCAATGTCTGTATGCATTGCAGGGTTTACCGCACCCACTAGGATTTCCAGTCCCATGGATGTTCGGTTTATACGATTTGTCCCGGCCTTTGGATTGTCCTGCTTGTGGGAGTAAGCGGGGACCTGCAAGCCACGCGTAATTGGACGGTCAATCTTCTGTTTAGAACTTCAACATAGTTATTTCCTGGTAAGGATTCACTCGTGTCACATCAAGTAAATCTTATTGATTTACTGTCTAAATCTTATTGATTTAATGTCATGTTTTCTTATTTTTGCTGCAATTTTACGATGCAACTTTTGCCATGTGACATTCGTCACAACCGTTTGGTTTGCTCTATGATGGTTTTTTTGCAGGTTTCAGTTCTTATATCATGTCAGTAACAAAGGCACTATCTATCACTTATATTACTGGACACAATTGGATTAGTCTGTTGTCTGAGTATAATCTGAAGTCCTATGATGAAATGCAATTTGGTTTAACAAAAATGCACCATTAGTCCTTCTCGCGTTTAAAAGAAATGAAGAAAAAGATTGGATCACTATCACGGAGCCTAGTCAAGTTAGAAAGATGATCATAGCAGACCAGAGACGATGGTTGCTGTCTCGCACATCGGTACAACCTTCAACAACGGATTGTCATGGGAAACCACTACCACCTATGGGACTAGAGGGCCCCTTGTTGGTTCGGCAGGGGGACGTCGTGTTGCACAAAGAGCAGACGAGCATGGGGTAGCACGGCAGAGATCACATAAGAAATTTTACCCAGGTTCAGGCCATCGTGAGGAGTAAAACCCTACTCCTACATTGGTGGATTGATGGTGGAAGAATGGTGGTGGATCATAGTACACTTTCCTAGTAGGGGCGGTCGTGGCCATGCACATATGGGTGTGTGTGTGTTATCCAACCTTCTAACCCTCTCTACGGTTGCCATGGGCCTCCTTTTATAGATTAAGGCATTACCACAATGGCAAAGTAGTCATTATGCACTGATAAGATATCAAACAATGTTATCATACCTAACTCTTCAGGCTGACAGGGTGCATTAAATGCACCGCTTAACGTCACGTCACTGCTTGCCCGGCAAGCCTTGCCAGGTTGTCTCGCCAGCTCCATGCCTGCTCACTTGACACTTTGCAGGACAGGTGTCATCTGTAGGCCTTTCCTGTAGAAAGAGGCCGCCATGTGGTAAATGGCTGCCACTTAGTCACTTTGCGGCTTGACACGGCTGCACTGATTCATGATGTGGGTCATGGCGGACTGGTTGGGTGAGGTGGTTTTTCCATCGTGAGCCCCGACAGGCCCTACTGGGGCGTCTTGGACGTCTTTTTCTGGGGGTGACCCCATCCTTGTCGAGCTCGCCTGCCTGGCAAGTGAGGCTTTTCTCCTGGTGGTGTCTTGCTCTGCTGGCTTGATCTTGGTCTTCTTGATCCACATGTTGGTCCTTCGATGATCTCGGTCTCTTGTACTATGGCACGGTCTGTGTTGTACTCGTGTGCCCGTGCCTGTGCATAGTTTGGGCAACAGACCCAGGGTTTGTTGCACCGACAGAAGCCCCCGGGCCTGCCCTGATCGCGCTGCCGAGCGTCGTTGGGGTTGGCTTTAATAAGTGCATAGGCAGGGGTGTTGAAGAGGATGGCATATTGAGGTCTTCTTTGCTTCTTCATTATTCTTGAGCTTGGATCAGTTTCCGATTTCCCCGCGCGTCGTGCGTAATGCCAATAGTGGTGGGGCCGCCCTTATAATGGCCCGTGAATGACTTTAACGCATGGGGTAGAAACTGTCATTTCACTCTTCCCACCGCACTACCTTGGACAAGAGGGACATGGATAGGAGTTTACGGAGCACTTGTCTTTTTTCAATCCTTAGGCATTTTCCAAATTTTAATTAAAATAATGCAATCTCTTGAGTCCATGTTTGTGTTCTGTAATGCTTGCACTTGTATTACCAGCATATTAATGAAAAAGATGAACCTTGCCGGGAACCAGTGCACGTATATGTCCATGCAGAGGTGAAATGCCTCTTTGTTTTAAACAAACGAGTTTTCCGCGGCAACCCTTTTGATTTTGTTGCCAGTGACCTGAGCCTTCCAGGGAAAAAAATAAAGGGACCAGCCCCCCGCCAACTCTTTTCCATCAAAGGCCACTACGACCACCCTGGAAGAAGCAATGTTCCAGCCGGCTGGGAGCACCTAAGTTTCGAAGAGCAGTGAGGTTTTCTTATGCACAAGTTTCAGCTTACAGAACACTTATCGACAAGAGGTAGGACTTATCTGTTTGGCTTGCCGGGGATCGCAGTGCCAGGCTATCTTCTCAACTCCTTGTTGATGCCAAGTTCACGGCAGGAACCCGCGGCCTCATGCAGATGAGAATGAATGTAGGATGCGATCCTATCTATAAGCATATGAAAATGCTCATGAAATGCTTATGCAGTGATCTTGGGATCCTTATGCATGCATGAACCTTGGTCGGGGGCCCCCTAGCGCTTCATTTATTTCTCTCTTGCTCTGGGTCATCTCCCTGGCTATGTACATGGGGTTACATGTAGCTAAGGCAAGGCCTGTACAAAAGGGTGGCTGCCGGGTAGGGCCCGACAGCTGCGCCTTATGGGTAGAACTTGCAAAGATGCTCAATATTCCATTAGTTTTGCAATTGAATGCCATCTCCGATCTCCAGACGGACTGCGCCAGGTCTGGTGACTCGTACTACCCGTTAAGGGCCTTCCCACTTCGGCGTCAACTTGTTTGTACCCTTGGCGGACTGAACGCGCCTAAGGACAAGGTCGCCTTCCTCAAAGCACCGGGCATGAACCCTGCGGCTATGATAGCGACGCAGGGCTTGCTGATAGCATGCGGCACACGTAGCAGCCCGGAGATGGTTCTCCTCGAGTAGCACAACATCGTCACACTGGTGCTAATCTTGCGCTACTTCATCATAGGCAAGCACAGGAGGCAGCCCGTAAATGAGTTCCATGGGGTTAACTGCTTCTGCCCCATAGACTAGGGAGAAGGGAGTCTGCCCGGTAGCTCGATTTGGTGTCGTTCTAAGGGACTAGAGATCTACCGGCAGCTCATCAATCCGCCGCCTGCTGTGCTTCTGTAGCGTATCAAAGGTTCTTGTCTTGAGTCCTCGCATCACTTCAGTGTTCACCCTCTCAGCTTGCCCATTGCTCCTTGGATGTGCAACATAGGCAAATGAGAACTTGCATTCGAGGGCATGAACTTATTGCATGAAGGTGCAGCTCGTGAACTGGCTGCCATTGTCGGTAATGATCCTTGCCGGGACTCCAAAATGACACACCGATTCTTTCAAGAACTTGATAGCTGATTGAGCAGTCACCTTTCTCATGACAGTCACTTCCGACCACTTTGTAAACTTGTCGATAGCAACGAACAAGAATTAAAAGCCCCCGATTGCTCAGGGGAAAGGGTCGAGGATGTCGAGTCCCCAGACAGAAAATGGCCATGATAAAGGGATCGTCTGAAGAGCTTGGGCAGGCAGGTGGATGTTCTTGTAATCGAACTTGCAGGCTTCACATTTGGTGACTCGCTCGACCGCATCTTGGAGGGTTGCGGGCCAATAGAATACTTGCCGGAATGCTTTCCCAACTAATGCCCTTGATCCAATGTGGGAGCCACACATGCCTTTGTGTATGTCAGCCAGCAGTTTCTTTCCTTCTTCCCAGTAGATGCACTTCAATTTCACACCGTTGGACCTCCTTCTGTATAGAGTGTCATCGACAAGCTGATACATACTGGCCCTCCGGGCTACTCTTTCAGCTTCTTCTTGGTCGCTGGGAAGCTCTCCGGTTTGGAGGAAGTGTACTATGTGCCTTGCCCAATTTGGAGCCTGGGGCTCGGCAACGAGGACTAGCGGCACCTCCTCTACTATGGGGCACTTTCCTCGTTCATGGGGACCATGGGCCCGGTTGGAGGGTACGATCCGGCAGGTGGTGAGTTGTTTCTGACAGGGTCTCTGCCAGGAGCGGGCGGCTCTACTGGGAGAGGCTTACTGGAGTCCAACTTTCTCCTTTTCTGGGCCATTGTTGCTAGGTATACGGAGGGCTGAGTAAGATGGAGAACAAAAGTCCCTCGTTCCATGGGAAGCTTCTGCACAGCACACTTGACAGATCATCAGCTATGCTGTTTTCCACATGGGGTACGTGCTCTGTTTGCAATCCATCAAAGTATTCCTCCAATCTTCTCACTTCCTTAACATATGACTCCATCAATGGGCTTTGGTAATCCTTGTTGACTTGTCTCACCACAAGTTGTGAATCTCCTCGAATGATTAGCTTCTTAATTCCCAATTCTGTGGCAATCTTGAGCCCGGCAAGGAGCCCTTCATACTCTGTTGTATTGTTGGTTGCCTCTTCCCGGGCAAAATGCATTTGGACGACGTACTGATACGTCTCCAACATATCTATAATTTTTGATTGTTCCATGATATTATATTATTAACCTTGGATGTTTTAAATGCATTTATATGCTATTTTATATGATTTTTGGGACTAACCTATTAACCTAGAGCCTAGTGCCAGTTTCTGTTTTTTCCTTGTTTTGAGTATCGCAGAATAGGAATACCAAACGGAGTCCAATTGATGTGCCAATTTTTGATGATTTTTTATGGACCAAAAGAAGCCCCCAGAGTAAAAGAGTTGGACCAGAAGAGTCCCGAGCTGTCCACGAGGGTGGGGGCACGCCCTACCCCCCTGGGCGTGGGCCCATATCTCGTGGACGATCCGGAGACCCCCCCGACGTGAGACCTAGGACAAAAATTCCTATAAATACATAAACCCCCAACAATAAACCTAGATCGGGAGTTCCGCCGCCGCAAGCCTCCGTAGCCACCGAAAACCAATCTAGACCCGTTTCGACACCCTGCCGAAGGGGGGGAATCCCTCTCCGATGGCCATATTCATCATCCCGACACTCTGCATGATGAGGAGGGAGTAGTTCACCCTCAGGGCTGAGGGTATGTACCAGTAGCTATGTGTTTGATCTCTCTCTCTCTTTCTCTCTCTCTCTCTCGTGTTCTTGATTCGGAGAGATCTTGATGTATCGCGAGCTTTGCTATTATAGTTGGATCTTATGATGTTTCTCCCACTCTACTCTCTTGTAATGGATTGAGTTTTCCTTCTGAAGTTATCTTATCGGATTGAGTCTTTAAGGATTTGAGAACACTTGATGTATGTCTTGCATGTGCTTATATGAGGTGACAATGGGATATCACGTGATCCACTTGATGTATGTTTTGGTGATCAACTTGCGAGTTCCGTGACCTCGTGAACTTATGCATAGGGGTTGGCACACATTTTTGTCTTGACTCTCCAGTAGAAACTTTGGGGCACTCTTTGAAGTTCTTTGTGTTGGTTGAATAGATGAATCTGAGATTGTGTGATGCATATCGTATAATCATACCCACGGATACTTGAGGTGACATTGGAGTATCTAGGTGACATTAGGGTTTTTGTTGATTTGTCTCTTAAGGTGTTATTCTAGTACGAACTCTATGATAGATTGAACAGAAAGAATAGCTTCGTGTTATTTTACTATGGACTCTTGAATGGATCGATAAGAAAGAATAACTTTGAGGTGGTTTCGTACCCTACCATAATCTCTTTGTTTGTTCTCCGCTATTAGTGACTTTGGAGTGACTCTTTGTTGCATGTTGAGGGATAGTTATATGATCTAATTATGTTATCCTTGTTGAGAGAACTTGCACTAGTGAAAGTATGAACCCTAGGCCTTGTTTCAACGCATTGCAATAACATTTATGCTCACTTTTATCTTTAGTTACCTTGCTGTTTTTATATATTCAGATTTCAAAAACCTATATCTACCATCCATATTGCACTTGTATCACCATCTCTTCGCCAAACTAGTGCACCTATACAATTTACCATTGTATTGGGTGTGTTGGGGACATAAGAGACTCTTTATTATTTGGTTGCAGGGTTGTTTGAGATAGACCATCTTCATCCTACACCTCCCACGGATTGATAAACCTTAGGTCATCCACTTGAGGGAAATTTGCTATTGTCCTACAAAACCTCTACACTTGGAGGCCCAACAACGTCTACAAGAAGAAGGTGGTGTAGTAGACATCACGTACTTCAAGTGCTCCCCGGAGGGGGTGACAAGAAGCACCCCAGCCCCTGTACCTTGTAGGGAAAAGGTACAATAGAAATACATAATCCATTCTTGGGGTGATTCCTTGCCGGGGATAACTGTCTCTGGTACTTCCTCATCAGGGGTTGGCGTCCATTCTGCAATAAACTCTGCCAATGCCCTGCTCTGGATAGTTGATGTGCTCTCAAACTTCAAACCAAAACTGGATAACTCCAAAGACCACTCCACTATTCTGCCGGTAGCCTCAGGTTTCGGAGTATCATTGGTAACGGGAAACGAGTGACAACCATAATCTCATGAGCTTGGAAGTAGGGGCGCAGTTTCCCTGAGGCCATGATGAGACCAAAGATCTACTTTTGCATGCCAGAGTACCTCGATCCACCCCCCTATAAGAAGGAGCTGATGAAGTACACTGGGCGCTGCACCACTTTCTTCCTTGCCATGTCCTTGGGGTTGCTCTCGCTCCTGTGCTCATTGTTGTCTTGATCCTTCTCTGGCTCTGTTGGTCCTTCCTCACTCTCTGCCTCATCCACTTCCCGCTACGCAACCAAGGCTACACAAACCACTTGGTTGGTTTCCGCTAAGTATAGCAGCAATGGCTCTTGTGGTTTGGGAGCAACCAGGGTAGGAAAAGAGGACAAGTAGGTCTTCAACTCTTGCAAAGCTGCATCTGCTTCCGGAGTCCACTTCGTGGGCCCTGCCTTCTTCAAAATTTTGAAGAATGGCAGGGCGTGCTCTGCAGACTTCGAGATGAATCTGCTTAGCGTGGCAACACATCCTGTCAGATGCCTCACATCCTTAATTGTCCTTGGCGCCTGGATCTGCTTGATAGCTTTAATCTTGTCAGGGTTGGCTTCGATCCCCCGATGGGATACAAAGAACCCAAGCAGCTTGCCAGAGGGAACACCAAACACACACTTCTTCGGGTTGAGCTACAAGTTGATCTTGCGCAGATTAGCAAATGTCTCCTCCAAATCCTGAAAAGGGTGGCTCTATCCTTGGTCTTAACCCACAATACCATCCATATAAGCTTCAATGTTTCTGTGCAGCTGTGTCTCAAAACCAATCTGGACTGCCCTTGCAAAAGGGGACCCGACACTCTTTAAACCAAATGGCATGCGGATAAAACAGTACGTACCGCATGGAGTGATGAGCGATGTCTTCTCTTCGTCTTCCTTGGACATGAACATTTCGTGATACCCAGAATATGCATCCAGAAAGGAGAGCAAATCGCAGCCTGAAGTAGAATCCACAATCTGATCGATACGCGGAAAGGGGAATGGGTCCTTCGGGCAAGCTTTGTTGAGATCTGTGAAATCTATGCAAAGCATCCACTTCCCGTTAGCCTTTCGGACTACCACTGGATTTTATGACCATGTGGGATGTAGCACTCCTCTGTCCAAACCAGCTGCTTCAAGTTTCTTGATCTCTTCCGTAATAAACTGCTACCTCTCCAAGGCCCGCTTCCTTCTGCTTCATAGGTCGGGCATGTGGGCAGACAACAAGGTGGTGCTCAATTACCTCCCTGGGAACATCAGGGATATCAGATGGTGGCCAGGCAAACACATCGATATTCGCCTGCAGGAAGGCAATGAGCATGTTTTCC
This sequence comes from Triticum urartu, assembly GCF_056163025.1. Taxonomy (NCBI): domain Eukaryota; kingdom Viridiplantae; phylum Streptophyta; class Magnoliopsida; order Poales; family Poaceae; genus Triticum; species Triticum urartu. The sequence goes on along the minus strand of NC_141874.1, from coordinate 246,902,632 downwards.
TATTTGTCATCGAGGGTGGCGCTGATAGTGAAAGTACCATCAACGCCAGCTAGCCTGCCAGGACCTTTTTCACTTGGGGTGCAGTGACCTTAGATCTCTTGCTGTTGGAGCACTCCGGTAAGTCATTGATAGGCGTAGTGCACTCCGAAGAAGTACGCTTCTCGGATTTCTTGCCAGCGTCATTGCTACCCTTCTTGTTTCCTCTGTCCTCCTTGGCGGGAACTGCTGCTGCCGCTGCCTCTGTCGCGACCGCGTCCCAGTACATCTTGTCCATGCAAATTATAGCATATTTCTTGTCTGATGGGATGGTAATGACTCCCACAGGCCCATGCATCTTCAAGGTGTTGTAGGCATAGTGGAATGCCGCCATGAATTTAGCTAGGGTTGGGCATCCAAGAATCCCATTGTACGTAGGAGGAGGTCGACCACATCATACACAATCTTCTCAGTCCGGTAGTTCAGCTCTCCCCAAATGTCATCGGCAACGTGATCTTTCCCTTAGGATGACTCCTGCCGGGATTAACTCCTTGAAATGTGTCGGTGGCCTTTAACTCATCTTCTGCTATATGAAGTTTGCTGATGACTGCCGGGGAAATCAGATTCAACCCGGCCCCGCCGTCCACCAACATTTTTTTGACCTTTGAGGATGCGAATTGTTGGAGAGACCAACAATGGAAAACACCCTACCGCTGTGGGTTGGTTAGGATGATCCTCTTCGTCAAAGATGATGGGCGTGCGTGACCATTTGAGCGGCTTCCGGGCCTTTGGCGTTGGTTCCACGGCATTGACTTCTCGTGCACACCGTTTGAGCTGGTGGTGAGAGGTGTGCGAAGATGCACCCCCCTCCCGTCAATGCATAGGGCGTCAGTGGCCTTCTGAAACTCCTACTCACTGGTTTTCTCTTCATCCCCTCCATCACTCTCACCATCACAGGTCTCCTTATCTCGACCTATGGCTGGTTTTCCTTGGTTCAGAAGGGTTTGCCAGGGCGGTTTACTTCACTACCTCGGCCCTTACCACGAGCGACATTCCGACCTTTTTCCTTGTCGCGCTTCTCATACTCTGCTCTCTGTCTCTTAACAAGCTCTCAACCTGCTAACACTCTTGAAGGTTGTGGCCTTTGGTCCGATGAATCTTGCAATACGGCCCATCACCTTTCCCGGCTTTCTCGGCAGCCGTGGTCTCCCGGCAGTCAGCGCACATGGCAGCTTCCTTGTCGGGGACTTCAGCTTTGGCTTTCTTGCCGGTACTAGGCGTACCCGATATTTCAACACTCATCGCTGCCTTATCCTTCCGCTTCTTACTGTGCTTCTGGCTCTTCTTCTGACTGGTTGATTCATCATCATCCTCTGAATCGATGTTGGTGCAATCTTCCTCTCCGGGCAACTTCCTTCCCTCCTCCATTAGAGCACACTTATCCACCAAGGTGTAGAGCTTCTTCACAGTCTTGGGAAACCGCACGTTTATCTTGGAACGAATCTAGTGGTCGCGCACATGGGACTGGAAGGGAGCTATCACAGCTGCCAGATGGATATTTGGGATGTTCCTATGGACCTTGCTGAATCTCTGTAAATATTTACGGAGGGTCTCTCCTTCCTTCTGTTGGAGAAGCTGCAAGTCGCTGGGTCAACCTGGCTCTTGATGGCCGACAATGAAGGCTCCAATGAACTCGTGGCACAGGTCAGCCCATGACGAAATGGAGTTCTCCCGCAGGTGCATCAACCAACACATTGCATTGGACTTGAGGGACAAAGGGATGTAGTTGGAAAACGCCAGCTCATCTCTTCCCCCGGCAGCATGAACATCGATGCTGTAGATGCTCAGAAACTCTGTCGGGTTCAGCCTCCCATCGTACTTCTCGGGTATCTCTGGCTTGAACGTACGAACAGATAGTCAATGGACTTGCTGCAGCTCACGAGTAAAGGTAGGGCACCCATCCTCGAAAGGTAGGCACATGCCAATACCGAGCGGAGGCTCGCCGACGTCGGGGCCATCGCACCCGTTGGTCTGGCAGTGGTTGTCGTGGCGTCGCTCGACGATGGCGCATGCGTCTCCCCCCTCCCCTCCTCCCGCCTATCCTCCGGGGCTTGCCGTCAGCCTGGACACGCTCGAGGGTCAGAAGAGGCCATAGAGACGTTGTCAGGGTCTTGATTCTGCTGCGCTCGCGCTGGCTGCCGTGGTGGGGACTAGCAGCATGAGCCATCATCGTCGCTTGGGGTGGCCGTGGTGGGCCAGCTCGCTGTGAGCCCCAGGTAGACTTTGGATGGTGGCACGCCATTCGTCCATCTTCTTGGCCGCTGGAAGAAGACTCAGCAGTAGCTGAGCCTGTGCCATGGCCTTCGTGACTGTACTTGGCATGGGTGATGATGAGGTAGATCACACCGTCGCTTGGCTCCTGATGGTGCTAGCGGCGGCAGCACCGTGCGCCTGCCGTTGCGGTGCGGCCACCTAGATGGCAGGGTGGTGCGGTGAAGGCGCTCGAGGGCCAGTGGCTCCGTCGGGCACAACGACTTGGTCGACCCGTCCCGGGGGAGGCGCACGCGCTGCGATCACTCCCGTGGTGGTGGTGGCCGGAGGGCAGCGATTTGCCCCGGACCGAGCGCCGTTGCTGGAGCTGTGCCTGTCAGCGAGAGGAGGGTGCGCGAACGGAGTAACCCCCTCACCCGTACCTTGTGGAGCGTGGCCGTCGGAGCGCTGTTGATGATGTTCTCCTACGGTGTTTCCCGCTCCTGCGTCAGCTACGAGGGAAGTGGTGACGGTGCCTCTTGCTCCAACCACATCCCCCATAGCGTCCATGTCCTTGCGTGCCCCCGTAGCGTCACAGGCCGCGTGTGGCAGAGCCTTCGAGGTGGATGGATGAGCCAAAGCACCAGATTTCTTCTTGGGTGCCATGGTCGATGGCACTGTCGAAGGTGAAAATGGTGATGAAGATGATGTGTTGTACATGCTTTGAGGTTCACACAAGCGATCCCCCTACCTAGCGCACCAAAGATGTCGTGGGAAACCACGACCACCTATGGGAAAAGAGGGCCCCTTGCTGGTTCGGCAGGGGGACGTCACGATGCACAAAGAGCATCTGTAGGCATTTCCTGTAGAAAGAAGCCACCATGTGGCAAATGGCTGCCACTTAGTCACTTTACGGCTTGACACTGCACTGATTGATTATGTGGGTCGTGGAAGAGTGGTTGGGTGAGGTGGTTTTGCCTCCGTGAGCCCCGGCAAGCCCCTGCCGAGGCATCATGGACGTCTTCTTCCCGGGGTGACCCCGTCCTTGTCGAGCTCCCCTGCCCGGCAAGGGAGGCTTTTCTCGTGGTGGTGTCTTTCTCTTCTAGCTTGATCTTGGTCTTCTTGTTCTGCATGTTGGTCCTTTGATGATCTCGGTCTCTTGTACTCTGGCACGGTCTGGTGTTGTACTCTTGTTCCCGTTCCTGTACACAGTCTGGGCAACAGACCCAGGGTTTGTTGCATCGACACAGATAGAGCACCGGCACCTTCTATGATGGCACATGCTCTAGCACTGACAGCGGCAGCTGCTCAGTCTGATCCACCTAAGGATTGGGCACCGACCGCGTCAGCGGATCAGGATGATCTACCGGAGGATCGAGTATCGACACCAGCACTAGCTCCACAAGGAGCACCATCTCCAGCAGCAACAGCTGCACTACCAGTCGCACCAGCAACGACTCCAGCACCTGCACCAACACTTGAAGTTGCACTTGCATCTACTGCGGCCCGTGCAGCGGCAACGGAACCAGTAGTTGCACCGGCAATAGACTGGGTGCTACCTCTTGAGCATGTGTTGGTTTTCCCTTGAGGAGGAAAGTGTGATGTAGCAAAGTAGCGTAAGTATTTCCCTCAGTTCTTGAGAACCAAGGTATCAATCCAGTAGGAGTCTACATGCAAGTCGCCTAATACCTGCACAAACAATCAAGAACTTCGCAACCAACACGATAAAGGGGTTGTCAATCCCTTCACGGTCACTTACGAAAGTGAGATCTGATAAAGATGATAAGATAAATATTTTTGGTATTTTTGTTGTATAGATTGAAATGTAAAGATTTCAAAATAAAATAAATAGTAAACTAGAATTGTAGATCGGTAACTTATATGATATAAAATAGACCCGGGGGCCACATGTTTCACTAGTGGCTTCTCTGATGATAGCAAGTATTACGGTGGGTGAACAAATTACTGGCGAGCAATTGATAGAAAAGTGCATAGTTATGAGAACATCTAGGCATGATTATGAAATATAGGCATCACGTCTATGTTAAGTAGACCGAAACGATTCTGCATCTACTACTATTACTCCACACATCGACCGCTATCCAGCATGCATCTAGGGTATTAAGTTCATAAGAACAAAGTAATGCTTTACGCAAGATGACATGATGTAGAGGGATAAACTCAAGCAATATGATATAGACCCCATCTTTTTATCCTCGATGGAAACAATACAATACGTACCTTACTGCCCGTACTGTCACTGGGAAAGGACACCACAAGATTGAACCCGAAGCTAAGCACTTCTCCCATTGCAAGAAAGATCAATCTAGTAGGCCAAACTAAACCGATAATTCGAAGAGACTGGCAAAGATATCAAATCATGCATATAAGAATTCAGAGAAGAACCAAATATTGTTCATAGATAAACTTGATCATAAATCCACAATTCATCGGATCTCGGTGAACAGACCGCAAAAGAATATTACATCGAATAGATCTCCAAGAACATCGAGGAGAACCTTATATTGAAGATCAAAGAAAGAGAAGAAGACATCTAGCTAATAACTATGGACCCGAAGGTCTGTGGTAAACTACTCACACATCACCGGAGAGGCTATGGTGTTGATGTAGAAGACCTCCGGGATCGATTTCCCCTCTGGTAGATCGCCGGAAAAGGCCCCCAGATGGGAGCTCACGGGTATAGAAGGTTGCGGTAGTGGAATAGTGGTTTCGTGGCTCTCCTTGATGTTTTTAGGGTATAAGAGTATATATAGACGAAAGAAGTACGTCGGTGGAGCTCCATGGGGCCCGCGAGGGTGGGGGCGCGCCTACCCCCCTGAGCATGCCCCCTGCCTCATGGAAGCTTCGCGGACTTCTAGACTTGTACTCCAAGTCTCCTGGGTTGCATTTATTCCAAGAAAGATCCTCGCGAAGGTTTCACTCCGTTTGGATTCCGTTTGATATTCCTTTTCTGCGAAACACTGAAATATGCACAAAAAAAACATAAACTGGCACTAGGCCTCCGGTTAATAGGTTAGTCCCAAAAATAAAATAAAAGTGCATATTAAAGCCCATTAAACATCCAAAACAGATAATATAATAGCATGGGACAATCAAAAATTATAGATATGTTGGACACGTATCAGCATCCCCAAGCTTAATTCCTGCTCGTCCTCGAGTAGGTAAATGATAAAAATAGAATTTTTGATGTGGACTGCTTCCTAACATAATTTTCAATGTAATTTTCTTTATTGTGGCATGAATATTCAGATCCGGATGATTGAAGACAAAAGTTTAATATTGACCTAAGAATAGTAATACTTCAAGCATACTAACCAAGCAATTATGTCTTCTCAAAATAACATAGCCAAAGAAAGCTCATCCCTACAAAATCATATGGTTTGGCCATGCTTCATTTTCTTCACACAAACTGCTCCTATCATGCACAACCCCGACGACAAGCCAAGCAATTGTTTCATACTTTAGTATTCTCAAACTTTTTCAATTTTCATGCAATACATGAGCGCGAGCCATGGACATAGTACTATAGGTGGAATAGAATATGATGAGGGAGGTTGTGTGGAGAAGACAAAAAGGGAGAAAGTCTCACATTGACGCGGCTAATGAACGGGCTATGGAGAGGCCCATCAATTGATGTAAATGCGAGGAGTAGTGATTGCATGCAACAAATGCACTAGACCTATAAATGTATGAAAGCTCAACAAAAGAAACTAAGTGGGTGTGCATCCAACTTGCTTGCTCACGAAGACCTAGGGCATTTTGAGGAAGCCCATTGTTGGAATATACAAGCCAAGTTCTATAATGAAAATTCCCACTTGTATATGAAAGTGACAAAATAAGAGACTCTCTATTATGAAGATCATGGTGCTACTTTGAAGCACAAGTGTGGAAAACTGATAGTAACATTGTCCCTTCTCTCTTTTTCTCTCATTTTTTGGGCCTTCTCTTTTTTTATTTGGCCTTTCTCTTATTTTTTTATTTCCTCACAGGGGACAATGCTCTAATAATGATGATCATCACACTTCAATTTATTTACAACTCAAAATTACAACTCGATACTAGAACAAAATATGACTATATGAATGCCTCCGGCGGTGTACCGGCATGTGCAATGATTCAAGAGTGACATGTATAAAAAATTATGAGCGGTGGCTTTGCCACAAATATGATGTCAACTACATGATCATGCAAGGCAATATGACAATGATGAAACATGTCATGATAAACGGAACGGTGGAAAGTTGCATGGCAATATATCTCGGAATGGCTATGGAAATGCCATAATAGGTAGTTATGGTGGCTGTTTTGAGGAAGATATAAGGAGGCTTATGTGTGATAGAGTGTATCATATCACGGGGTTTGGATGCACCAGCGAAGTTTGCACCAACTCTCAAGGTGAGAAAGGGCAATGCACGGTACCGAAGAGGCTAGCAATGATGGAAGGGTGAGAGTGTGTATAATCCATGGACTCAGCATTAGTCATAAAGAACTCACATACTTATTGCAAAAATATACAAGTCATAAAAAACCAAGCACTACGTGCATGCTCCTAGGGGTATAGATTAGTAGGAAAAGACTATCGCTCGTCCCTGGCTGCCACTCATAAGGAGGACAATCAAAGAAACACCTCATGCTTTAAATTTGTTACACAAAGGTTACCATATGTGCATGCTACTGGACTTGCAAACCTCAACACAAGTATTTCTCAAATTCACAAATAATCAACTAGCATGACTCTAATATCACCATCTTCATATCTCAAAACAATCATCAAGTATCGAACTTTTCATAGTATTCAATACACTCTATATGAAAGTTTTTTATTATACCCATCTTGGATGCCTATCATATTAGGACTAATTTCATAACCAAAGAAAATTATCATGTTGTTCTAAAAGACTCTCAAAATAATATAAGTGAAACATGGGAGGTCAATAATTTCTATAAAATAGAACCACCACCGTGCTCGAAAAAGATATAAGTGAAGCACTAGAGCAAAATTATCTAGCTCAAAAGATATAAGTGAAGCACATAGAGTATTCTAATAAATTCCGATTCATGTGTGTCTCTCCCAAAAGGTGTGTACAACAAATATTATTGTGGTAAACTAAAAAGCAAAGACTCAAATCATGCAAGACGCTCCAAGCAAAACACATATCATGTAGTGAATAAAAATATAGCCTCAAGTAAAGTTACCGATAGTCAAAGACGAAAGTGGGGATGCCTTCCGGGGCATCCCCAAGCTTAGGATTTTGGTTGTCCTTGAACTTTACCTTGGGGTGACTTGGGAATCCCCAATCTTAGGCTCTTCCCACTCCTTGTTCCAAAATCCATCAAATCTTTACCCAAAAACATGAAAACTTCACCACACAAAACTTAACAGAAAATCTCATGAGCTCCGTTAGTATAAGAAAACAAACCACCACTTTAATGTATTGTAATGAACTCATTATTTATTTATATTGGTGTTAAACCTACTGTATTCCAACTTCTCTATGGTTCATACCCCCCGATACTAGCCATAGATGCATCAAAATAAGCAAACAACACACAAAAAACAGAATCTGTCAAAAACAGAACAGTTTGTAGCAATCTCGAGGTTTCGAATACTTCTGTAACTCCAACAATTCTGAAAAATTAGGAAGACCGAAATAATTTGTATATTGATATACTGCAGTTGGAATTTGTATTTTATCTCTCTCTGGTAAAAAAATGAAAATTATTCTCATGAGCACATACTTTCTGTTTTTATCAGCAAGATCAAACAACAATCACCCAAGAAGATCCTAAAGGCTTTACTTGGCACAAACACTAATTAAAACATAAAAAGCACAATCATAATAGAGGATAGATTATTTATTTATTACTAAACAGGAACAAAAAGCAAGGAACAAAAATAAAATTGGGTTGCCTCCCAACAAGCGCTATCGTTTAACGCCCCTAGCTAGGCATAATATTTCAAAGATGCTCACACGGAAGATAATAATTGAGACACAAATAGAGCATCATGAAACATGTGACAAACACATTTAAGTATAAAACACTTCCTATGCATAGGAATTTTATATGGAAACAAATTTTCAAGATAAGAAATATCTAGCATGTGCAAAGGGGAGGAATAAAACATTGACAATCTCAACATAACGAGAGGAAATTTAACAACATGAAAATTTCTACAACCATATTTTCCTCTCTCATAATAATTACATGTGGGATCATAATAAAATTCAACAAAATAGCTATCACATAACAAATTCTCAACATGATCCACATGCATGCGAAGTTGACACTCTTCCAAAATAGTGGGATTAACATTAACTAAAGTCATGACCTCTCCGAACCCACTTTTATCAAAAATTGCATAAGATTGAACATTCTCCAAATATGTGGGATCTAAAGTTGACACTCTTCCAAACCCACTTTCAATAATATTGCAAACACTATTATCAATCTCATATTCATCATGGAGCTTAAATAAATTTTCAAGATCAAAAGAAGAATAACCCGAATCATGATCATTGCAACAAGTAGTGGACATAGCAAAACTAGCATCCCCAAGCTTGAGGTTTTGCATATCATTAACACAATTGACATCAATAGAATTTATAATAACAACATTGCAATCATGCTTTTTATTCAAAGATCTATCGTAAAGTACTTCATCACAATTTTCAGATTCACGAATTTCAAGCAAAACCTCCTAAAGATAATCTAGTGCACTCAACTCACTAGCAATTGGTTCATCATAATTGGATCTTTTAAAAATATTAGCAAGAGGATGAGGATCCATAACAATAGATATTTAGCAAGCGAATATGCAAGCTAATAGAAGGCACATGGTAACACGAGCAAACAGAAGGACAAACGGAAGAGGGCGAATAAAACGACAAAGGTGAAGTGGGGGAGATGAAAACAAGAGGAAAATGGCAAATAATGTAATGCGAGGGAAAAGAGTTTGTTATGGGTACTTGGTATGTCTTTACTTGAGCGTAGATCTCCCTGGCGACGGCGCCAGAAATTCTTCTTGCTACCTCTTGAGCATGCTTTGGTTTTCCCTTTTAGAGGAAAGGTTGATGCAGCAAAGTAGCATTAGTATTTCCCTCGGTTTTTGAGAACCAAGGTATCAATCCAGTAGGAGACTACACGCAAGTCTCCTAGTACCTGCATAAATAATCAAGAACCTTGCAACCAACGCGATAAAGGGGTTGCCAATCCCTTCACGGTCACTTACGAACGTGAGATCTGATAAAGATAATAAGATAAATATTTTTGGTACTTTTGTTGTATAGATTGCAAAATAAAATAAATAGTAAACTAGAATTGTAGATTGGAAACTTATACGATATAAAATAGACTCGGGGGCCATAGGTTTCACTAGTGGCTTTTCTCATGATAGCAAGTATTACGGTGGGTGAACAAATTACTGTTGGGTTTTGTAGTAATTTCAAAAAAAATTCCTATGCTCACGCAAGATCATAGTGATGTATAGAAACGAGAGGGGAGAGTATGATCTATGTACCTTATAGATCGACAACGGAAGCGTTTGGTTGATGTAGTCGTACGTCTTCACGGCCCGACCGATCAAGCACCGAAACTACGGCACCTCCGAGTTCTAGCACACGTTTAGCTTGATGACGATCCCCACACTTCGATCCAGCAAAGTGTCGGGGAAGAGTTCCGTCAGCACGACGGCGTGGTGACGATCTTGATGTACTACTGCAGCAGGGCTTCGCCTAAACTCCGCTACAATATTATCGAGGACTATGGTGGAAGGGGGCACCGCACACGGCTAAGAATATGATCACGTGGATCAACTTGTGTGTTTCTGGGGTGCCCCTGCCTCCGTATATAAAGGACTAAAGGGGGGAGTGCGGCCGGCCTAGGAGAGGCATGCCAGGAGAGTCCTACTCCCTCTAGGAGTAGGATTCCCCCCCCCCCCCCGATCCTAGTTGGAATAGGATTCGCGGAGGGGGGAAGAGAGAGAGGGTGGCCGGCCCCCTCTCCTTGTCCTATTCGGACCAAGGGAGGGGAGGGGAGCGCAGCCCACTTTGGGCAGCCCCTTCTCTTTTCCACTAAGGCCCACTATGGCCCATCTAGCTCCCGGGGGGTTCCGGTAACCTCCCGGTACTCCGGTAAAATCCCGATTTCACCCGGAACACTTCCGATATCCAAACATAGGCTTCCAATATATCAATCTTTATGTCTCGACCATTTCGAGACTCCTCGTCATGTCCGTGATCACATCCGGGACTCCGAACAAACTTCGGTACATCAAAAATGCATAAACTCATAATATAACTGTCATCGAAACCTTAAGCGTGCGGACCCTACGGGTTCGAGAACAATGTAGACATGACCGAGACATGTCTCCGGTCAATAACCAATAGCGGAACCTAGATGCTCATATTGGCTCCTACATATTCTACGAAGATCTTTATCGGTCAGACCGCATAACAACATACGTTGTTCCCTTTGTCATCGGTATGTTACTTGCCCGAGATTCGATCGTCGGTATTCCAATACTTAGTTCAATCTCGTTACCGGCAAGTCTCTTTACTTGTTCTGTAATACATCATCCCGCAACTAACTCATTAGTTGCAATGCTTGCAAGGCTTAAGTGATGTGCATTACTGAGAGGGCCCAGAGATACCTCTCCGACAATCGGAGTGACAAATCCTAATCTCGAAATACGCCAACCCAACATGTACCTTTGGAGACACCTGTAGAGCTCCTTTATAATCACCCAGTTACGTTGTGACGTTTGGTAGCACACAAAGTGTTCCTCCGGCAAACGGGAGTTGCATAATCTCATAGTCACAGGAACATGTATAAGTCATGAAGAAAGCAATAGCAACATACTAAACGATCGGGTGCTAAGCTAATGGAACGGGTCATGTCAATCAGATCATTCACTTAATGATGTGATCCCGTTAATCAAATAACAACTCATTGTTCATGGTTAGGAAACATAACCATCTTTGATTAACGAGCTAGTCAAGTAGAGGCATACTAGTGACACTTTGTTTGTCTATGTATTCACACATGTATTATGTTTCTGGTTAATACAATTCTAGCATGAATAATAAACATTTATCATGATATAAGGAAATAAATAATAACTTTATTATTGCCTCTAGGGCATATTTCCTTCAGTCTCCCACTTGCACTAGAGTCAATAATCTAGGTTACACAGTAATGATTCTAACACCCATGGAGCCTTGGTGCTGATCATGTTTTGCTCGTGGAAGAGGCTTAGTCAACGGGTCTGCAACATTCAGATCCGTATGTATCTTGCAAATCTCTATGTCTCCCACCTGGACTAGATCCCGGATGGAATTGAAGCGTCTCTTGATGTGCTTGGTTCTCTTGTGAAATCTGGATTCCTTTGCCAAGGCAATTGCACCAGTATTGTCACAAAAGATTTTCATTGGACCCGATGCACTAGGTATGACACCTAGATCGGATATGAACTCCTTCATCCAGACTCCTTCATTTGCTGCTTCCGAAGCAGCTATGTACTCCGCTTCACATGTAGATCCCGCTACAACGCTTTGTTTAGAACTGCACCAACCAGCTCCACCGTTTAATGTAAACACATATCCGGTTTGCGATTTAGAATCGTCCGGATCAGTGTCAAAGCTTGCATCAACGTAACCTTTTACGATGAGCTCTTTGTCACCTCCATATATGAGAAACATATCCTTAGTCCTTTTCAGGTATTTCAGGATGTTCTTGACCGCTGTCCATGATCCACTCCTGGATCACTTTGGTACCTCCCTGCTAGACTTATAGCAAGGCACACATCAGATCTAGTACACAGCATTGCATACATGATAGAGCCTATGGCTGAAGCATAGGGAATATCTTTCATTTTCTCTCTATCTTCTGCAGTGGTCGGGCATTGAGTCTTACTCAACTTCACACCTTGTAACACAGGCAAGAACCCTTTCTTTGCTTGATCCATTTTGAATTTCTTCAAAACTTTGTCAAGGTATGTGCTCTGTGAAAGTCCAATTAAGCGTCTTGATCTATCTCTATAGATCTTAATGCCTAATATGTAAGCAGCTTCACCGAGGTCTTTCATTGAAAAACTCTTATTCAAGTATCCCTTTATGCTATCCAGAAATTCTATATCATTTCCAATTAGTAATATTTCATCCACATATAATATCAGAAATGCTACAGAGCTCCCACTCACTTCCTTGTAAATACAGGCTTCTTCAAAAGTCTGTATAAAACCAAATGCTTTGATCACACTATCAAAATGTTTATTCCAACTCCGAGAGGCTTGCACCAGTCCATAAATGGATCGCTGGAGCTTGCACACTTTGTTAGCTCCCTTTGGATCGACAAAACCTTCTGGTTGCATCATATACAACTCTTCTTCCAGAAATCCATTCAGGAATGCAGTTTTGACATCCATCTGCCAAATTTCATAATCATAAAATGCGGCAATTGCTAACATGATTCGGACAGACTTAAGCATCGCTACGGGTGAGAAGGTCTCATCGTAGTCAATCCCTTGAACTTGCCAAAAACCTTTTGCGACAAGTCGAGCTTTGTAGACAGTAATATTACCGTCAGCGTCAGTCTTCTTCTTGAAGATCCATTTATTCTCAATTGCTTGCCGATCATCGGGCAAGTCAACCAAAGTCCATACTTTGTTCTCATACATGGATCCCATCTCAGATTTCATGGCTTCAAGCCATTTTGCGGAATCTGGGCTCACCATCGCTTCTTCATAGTTCGTAGGCTCATCATGATCTAGTAGCATGACTTCCAGAACAGGATTTCCGTACCACTCTGGCGCGGATCTCACTCTGGTTGATCTACGAGGTTCAGTAGTATCTTGTTCTGAAGTTTCATGATCATTATCATTAGCTTCCTCACTAACTGGTGTAGGTGTCACTGAAACAGTTTTCTGTGATGCACTACTTTCCAATAAGGGAGCAGGTATAGTTACCTCGTCAAGTTCTACTTTCCTCCCACTCACTTCTTTCGAGAGAAACTCCTTCTCCAGAAAGTTTCCGAATTTAGCAACAAAAGTCTTGCCTTCGGATCTGTGATAGAAGGTGTATCCAATTGTTTCCTTTGGATATCCTATGAAGACACATTTCTCCGATTTGGGTTCGAGCTTATCAGGTTGAAGCTTTTTCACATAAGCATCGCAGCCCCAAACTTTCAGAAACGACAACTTTGGTTTCTTGCCAAACCATAGTTCATAAGGCGTCGTCTCAACGGATTTTGATGGTGCCCTATTTAACGTGAATGCGGCCGTCTCTAGAGCGTATCCCCAAAACGATAGCGGTAAATCAGTAAGAGACATCATAGATCGCACCATATCTAGTAAAGTACGATTACGACGTTCGGACACACCATTACACTGTGGTGTTCCGGGTGGCGTGAGTTGCGAAACTATTCCACAATTTTTCAAATGTACACCAAACTCATAACTCAAATATTCTCCTCCACGATCAGATCGTAGGAATTTTATTTTCTTGTTACGATGATTTTCTACTTCACTCTGAAATTCTTTGAACTTTTCAAATGTTTCAGACTTGTGTTTCATTAAGTAGATATACCCATATCTGCTTAAGTCATCTGTGAAGGTGAGAAAATAACGATATCCGCCACGAGCCTCAATATTCATCGGACCACATACATCTGTATGTATGATTTCCAACAAATCTGTTGCTCTCTCCATAGTACCGGAGAACGGTGTTTTAGTCATCTTGCCCATGAGGCACGGTTCGCAAGTACCAAGTGATCCATAATCAAGTGGTTCCAAAATTCCATCAGTATGGAGTTTCTTCATGCGCTTTACACCGATATGACCTAAACGGTAGTGCCACAAATAAGTTGCACTATCATTATCAACTCTGCATCTTTTGGCTTCAACACTATGAATATGTGTGTCACTACTATCGAGATTCAACAAAAATAGACCACTCTTTAAGGGTGCATGACCATAAAAGATATTACTCATATAAATAGAACAACCATTATTCTCAGATTTAAATGAATAACCGTCTCGCATCAAACAAGATCCAGATATAATGTTCATGCTTAACGCTGGCACCAAATAACAATTATTTAGGTCTAATATTAATCCTGAAGGTAGATGTAGAGGTAGCGTGCCGACTGCAATCACATCGACTTTGGAACCATTTCCCACGCGCATCGTCACCTCGTCCTTAGCCAATCTTCGCTTAATCCGTAGTCCTTGTTTCGAGTTGCAAATATTAGCAACAGAACCAGTATCAAATACCCAGGTGCTACTGCGAGCATTAGTAAGGTACACATCAATAACATGTATATCACATATACCTTTGTTCACCTTGCCATCCTTCTTATCCGCCAAATACTTGGGGCAGTTCCGCTTCCAATGACCAGTCTGCTTGCAGTAGAAGCACTCAGTTTCAGGCTTAGGTCCAGGTTTGGGTTTCTTCTCTTGAGTAGCAACTTGCTTGCCGTTCTTTTTGAAGTTCCACTTCTTCTTCCCTTTGCCCTTTTTCTTGAAACTAGTGGTCTTGTTGACCATCAACACTTGATGCTCCTTCTTGATTTCTACCTCCAAAGCTTTTAGCATTGCAAAGAGCTCAGGAATAGTCTTATTCATCCCTTGCATATTATAGTTCATCACGAAGCTCTTGTAGCTTGGTGGCAGTGATTGGAGGATTCTATCAATGACGCAATCATCTGGAAGATTAACTCCCAATTGAATCAAGTGATTATTATACCCAGACATTTTGAGTATATGCTCACTGACAGAACTGTTCTCTTCCATCTTGCAGCTATAGAACTTATTGGAGACTTCATATCTCTCAATCCGGGCATTTGCTTGAAATATTAACTTCAACTCCTGGAACATCTCATATGCTCCATGACGTTCAAAACGTCGTTGAAGTCCCGATTCTAAGCCGTAAATCATGGCACACTGAACTATCGAGTAGTCATCAGCTTTGCTCTGCCAGACGTTCATAACATCTGGTGTTGCTCCAGCAGCAGGCCTGGCACCCAGCGGTGCTTCCAGGATGTAATTCTTCTGTGCAGCAATGAGGATAATCCTCAAGTTACGGACCCAGTCCGTGTAATTGCTACCATCATCTTTCAACTTTGCTTTCTCAAGGAACGCATTAAAATTCAATGGAACAACAGCACGAGCCATCTATCTACAATCAAGCATAAACAAGCAAGATACTATCAGGTACTAAGTTTCATGATAAATTTAGGTTCACTTAATTTACTTAAAGAACTCCCACTTAGATAGACATCCCTCTAATCCTCTAAGTGATTACGTGATCCAAATCAACTAAACCATGTCCGATCATCACGTGAGATGGAGTAGTTTCATTGATGAACATTACTATGTTGATCATATCTACCATATGATTCACGCTCCACCTTTCGGTCTCCGTGTTCCGAGGCCATATCTGTATATGCTTGGCTCGTCAAGTATAACCTGAGTATTCCGCGTGTGCAACTGTTTTGCACCCGTTGTATTTGAACGTAGAGCCTATCACACCCGATCATCACGTGGTGTCTCAGCACGAAGAACTTTTGCAACGGTGCATACTCAGGGAGAACACTTCTTGATAATTAGTGAGAGATCATCTTATAATGCTACTGTCAATCAAAGCAAGATAAGATGCATAAAATATAAACATCACATGCAATCAATATAAGTGATATGATATGGCCATCATCATCTTGTGCTTGTGATCTCCATATTTGAAGCATCGTCGTGATCACCATCGTCACCGGCGCGACACCTTGATCTCCATCGTAGCATCGTTGTCGTCTCACCAATCTTATGCTTCCACGACTATCGCTACCGCTTAGTGATAAAGTAAAGCATTACAGCGCGATTGCATTGCATACAATAAAGCGACAACCATATGGCTCCTGCCAGTTGCCGATAACTCGGTTACAAAACATGATCATCTCATACAATAAAATTTAGCATCATGTCTTGACCATATCACATCACAACATGCCCTGCAAAAACAAGTTAGACGTCCTCTACTTTGTTGTTGCAAGTTTTACATGGCTGCTACGGGCTTAAGCAAGAACCAATCTTACCTATGCATCAAAACCACAACGATAGTTTGTCAAGTTGGTGTTGTTTTAACCTTCGCAAGGACCGTGCGTAGCCACACTCGGTTCAACTAAAGTTGGAGAAACTGTCACCCGCAAGCCACCTATGTGCAAAGCACGTCGGGAGAACCGGTCTCGCGTAAGCGTACGCGTAATTTTGGTCCGGGCCGCTTCGTCCAACAATACCGCCGAACCAAAGTATGACATGCTGGTAAGCAGTATGACTTATATCGCCCAGAACTCACTTGTGTTCTACTCGTGCAAATAACATCAACATATAAAACCTAGGCTCGGATGCCACTGTTGGGGAACGTAGTAATTTCAAAAAAATTCCTACGCACACGCAAGATCATGGTGATGCATAGCAACGAGAGGGGGAGAGTGTGATCTACGTACCCTTGTAGATCGACAACGGAAGCGTTAACTTGGTTGATGTAGTCGTACGTCTCCACGGCCTGGCCGATCAAGCACCAAAACTACGGCACCTCCGAGTTCTAGCACACGTTCAGCTCGATGACGATCCCCGGACTCCGATCCAGCAAAGTGTCGGGGAAAAGTTCCGTCAGCACGACGGCGTGGTGACGATCTTGATGTACTACCGTCATAGGGCTTCGCCTAAGCACCGCTACAATATTATCGAGGACTATGGTGGAAGGGGGCACCGCACACGGCTAAGAATATGATCACGTGGATCAACTTGTGTGTCAAGGGGTGCCCCCTGCCCCCGTATATAAAGGATCAAGGGGAGGAGGCCGGCCGGCCCTCTATGGCGCGCCAAGGAGGAGTCCTCCTCCTAGTAGGAGTAGGACTCCTACTAGGAGGGGGAAAGAAGTGGGGAGGGAGAGGGAAAGGGGGGCGCCGCCCCCCCTCTCCTAGTCCAATTCGGACCAAGGGGGGAGGAGGCGCGCGGCCCACCTTTGGCTGCCCCTCTCTTTCTCCACTAAGGCCCATATGGCCCATTACTTCTCCCGGGGGGGTTCCGGTAACCCTCCGGCTCTCCGGTTTTCTCCAAAATCACCCGGAACACTTCCGGTGTCCGAATATAGTCGTCCAATATATCAATCTTTATGTCTCGACCATTTCGAGACTCCTCGTCATGTCCGTGATCACATCTGGGACTCCGAACTAACTTCGGTACATCAAAACTCATAAACTCATAATATAACTGTCATCGAAACCTTAAGCGTGCGGACCCTACGGGTTCGAGAACAATGTAGACATGACCGAGACACGTCTCCGGTCAATAAACAATAGCGGAACCTGGATGCTCATATTGGCTCCTACATATTCTACGAAGATCTTTATCGGTCAGACCGCATAACAACATACGTTGTTCCCTTTGTCATCGGTATGTTACTTGCCCGAGATTCGATCGTCGGTATCTCAATACCTAATTCAATCTCGTTACCGGCAAGTCTCTTTACTCGTTCCATAATACATCATCTCACAACTAACTCATTAGTTGCAATGCTTGCAAGGCTTATGTGATGTGCATTACCGAGAGGGCCCAGAGATACCTCTCCGACAATCGGAGTGACAAATCCTAATCTCGAAATACGCCAACCCAACATGTACCTTTGGAGACACCTGTAGAGCACCTTTATAATCACCCATTTACATTGTGACGTTTGGTAGCACACAAAGTGTTCCTCCGGCAAAAGGGAGTTCCATAATCTCATAGTCATAGGAACATGTATAAGTCATGAAGAAAGCAATAGCAACATACTAAACGATCGGGTGCTAAGCTAATGGAATGGGTCATGTCAATCAGATCATTCACCTAATGATGTGATCCCGTTAATCAAATAACAACTCCTTGTTCATGGTTAGGAAACATAACCATCTTTGATTAACAAGCTAGTCAAGTAGAGGCATACTAGTGACACTCTGTTTGTCTATGTATTCACACATGTATTATGTTTCCGGTTAATACAATTCTAGCATGAATAATAAACATTTATCATGATATAAGGAAATAAATAATAACTTTATTATTGCCTCTAGGGCATATTTCCTTCAGCAAAATAAAAATTGTGAGTATGAATATAGATTCAAGAGATGAGTTTGGCTGCAGATTTGAGGTTTCAGGAGACTCGATCATCCTTCTATGATGGTGAGCCTATGCCTTGGAAGAAGGACGACAATCCTACTCCATCAACAAAACCATCACCTTCTCCATCAACAAAGAAGAATTGAGTATCTGGTATGGGCACTCCCCTTGGTAACTGCCAAGCTTGGGGGAGTGCCCCGGTATCGTATCACCATCACTTTTATCTTTACCGTTTTCTTAGTTCGATCGTTTTGGTAATATCTTGATCTAGTAGAATAAAGTTTATGGCATGATCTAGTTTTGAGTTTTGCTTCATGATCCCTCTATGTAATCGAGTCCGTGAGCTATATATAATAAAGATTAGTGTTGAGTCAAGGGCTTGATTAATTTGCCATGATCCTAAGTGAATAAAAGAAAAGAGAAATAAATAAAAAAAAGGAAACAAAGAGATCATATGGATCTTATGGAGAGTAATGAGCTCACATAGAAAGAGTATGATGAATAAAAGTTGTTGAGAGTTGACAGACATAGTTTTGGTCATCGTTGCAATTAATAGGAAGTAATGAAGAAAGAGAGGTCTTCACATATAAATATACTATCTTTTATGATTGTAAGCACTCATTAAAATATGACATGTTAAAGAGTTGACGTTGGACAAGGAAGACAACGTAATGGGTTATGTTTTCTTACATCTAAGATAAATTATATTGCCATGGATCGTCCAACATGGTTGAGCTTGCCTTTCCCCCTTATGCTAGCCAAATTCATTGCACCAAGTAGAGATACTACTTGTGCTTCCAAAAACCCTTAAACCAGTTTTGCCATGAAAGTCCACCATACCTACCTATGGATTGAGTAAGATCCTCCAAGTAAGTTGTCATCGGTGCAAGCAATAAAAATTGCTCTCTAAATATGTATGACTTATTAATGTGGGAGAAAATAAGCTTTATACGATCGTGTGATAGGGAAGAAATAAAAGCGACAGACTGCATAATAAAGGTCGATATCACAAGCGGCAATATAAAGTGACGTTCTTTCGCATTAAGATTTTGTGCATCCAATCATAAAAGCGCATGACAACCTCTGCTTCCCTCTGCAAAGGGCCTATCTTTTACATTTATCTCCTACCTGGCATAAGAGTCATGGTGATCTTCACCCCTCCTTTTTACATTTTATCCTTTGGCAAGAACTGTATGTTGGAAAGATCCTGGTATATATGGCTAATTGGATGTGAGTTTTCATGAACTATTATTGTTGACATTACCCTTGAGGTAAAACGTTGGGAGGCAAAACTATAAGCCCCTATCTTTCTCTGTGTCCGATTAAAATTCCATACCCATAAGTATTGCGTGAGTGTCAGCAATTGTGAAAGACTATATGATAGTTGAGTATGTGGACTTGCTGAAAAGCTCTTACGTATTGACTCTTTCCTATGTTATGATAAATTGCAGTTGCTCCAATGTCTGAGATTATAGTTTGTTAGATTTCAATGAAGTTTACGATTCATACTTGAAATTGTGATTGAATTATTACTCTAGCATAAGAAATCATATGACAAGAATTATGTAAGTTGTTGTTCTAAGAATGATGATGATGCCCTCATGTCTCTATTTTACTTTTATCGACACCTCTATCTCCAAATATGTGGACATATTTTTCGATTTCGGCTTTCGCTTGAGGACAAGCGAGGTCTAAGCTTGGGGGAGTTGATATGTCCATTTTGCATCATGCTTTTATATAGATATTTATTGCATTATGGGCTGTTATTACACATTATGTCACAATACTTATGCCTATTCTCTCTTATTTTACAAGGTTTACATAAAGAGGGAGAATGCCGGCAGCTGGGATTCTGGGCTGGAAAAGGAGCAAATATTAGAGACCTATTCTGCACAGCTCCAAAAGTCCTGAAACTTCACGGAAGACGTTTTCAGAATATATAAAAAATAATGAGCGCAAGAAGTTCACCAGGGGGGCCACACCCTGCCCACGAGGGTGGGGGCGCGCCCTACACCCTTGGGCGCGCCCCGCTACCTCGTGGGCCCCCTGGTGGCCCTCCGATGGCCATCTTCTGCTATATGGAGTCTTTCGATGAGGAAAAAATCATAAGCCATCTCCTCAGACGAAACTTCGCCGCCACGAGCCGGAACCTTGGCGGAACCAATCTAGGGCTCTGGCGGAGCTGTTCTGCCGGGGAAACTTCCCTCCGAGAGGGGGAAATCATCGCCATCGTCATCACCAACGCTCCTCTCATCGGGAGAGGGAAATCTCCATCAACATCTTCACCAGCACCATCTCCTCTCAAAACCCTAGTTCATCTCTTGTACCAATTCTTGTCTCCAAGTCCAGGATTGGTACTAGTAGGTTGCCAGTAGTGTTAATTACTCCTTGTAGTTGATGCTAGTTGGTTTATTTGGTGGAAGATCATATGTTCAGATCCTATATGCATATTAATACCCCTCTGATTATGAACATGATTATGCTTTGTGAGTAGTTACGTTTGTTCCTGAGGACATGGGAGAAGTCTTGCTATTAGTAGCCATGTGAATTTGGTATTCGTTCGATATTTTGATGAGATGTATGTTGTCTCTCCTCTAGTGGTGTTATGTGAACATAGACAACATAACACTTCACCATTATTTGGGCCTAGAGGAAGGCATTGGGAAGTAATAAGTAGATGATGGGTTGCTAGAGTGATAGAACCTTAAACCCTAGTTTATGTGTTGCTTCGTAAGGGGCTAATTTGGATCCATATGTTTCATGCTATGGTTAGGTTTACCTTAATACTTTTGTTGTAGTTGCAGATGCTTGCAATGAGGTTAATCATAAGTGGGATGCTTGTCCAAGTAAGGACAGTACCCAAGCACCGTTCCACCCACATACCAAATTATCAAAGTACCGAACGCGAATCATATGAACGTGATGAAAACTAGTTTGACGATATTCCCATATGTCCTCGGGAGCGCTTTTCTCTATATAAGATTTTGTCCAGGCTTGTCCTTTGCTACAAAAAGGATTGGGCCACCTTGCTGCACTTTATTTACTTTTGTTACTTGTTGCTTGTTACAAATTATGCTATCACAAAACTAGCTGTTACCACTTATTTCAGTACTTGCAGAGAATACCTTGCTGGAAACCTCTTATCATTTCCTTCTGCTCCTCGTTGGGTTCGACACTCTTACTTATCGAAAGGACTACGATAGATCCCCTATACTTGTGGGTCATCACCGAGCTGTCTGAGTGGAATTCCTGATGTATGCATCTAAATGCTGGCATTGTCTAGGGACCTACCCATGGCGGTGATGGGCCTCACGTGGGTCCCAAATGATGGTTCCATGACCCTACCTATAATAGGTGACCTCATCAAACTTCGCATGTGCATCCAAACCCCGTGATAGGATATGCTCTACACATAAACCTTATATATCCTTCGTCAAAACAGCCGCCATACCTACCTGTCATCGCATTTTAATAGCTATTCAAAGATATATTGCCATGCAACTTACATGGTTACTTCCACATGACTTGTGTGCTCATCATCATATTGCTTTGCATGATCATGTAGAGCTGACATGATATTTGTGGCAAAGCCACCATTCATCAATGTAATACATGTTAAGCTAGATCATTGCACATCCTGCTACACTACCAGAGGTGTTCGTATAGACTCATATTGTTTCAATTTGTCGAGTTATAAGTAAAAGAGAATTGTGATGAACATCATTATTAGAGCATTGTCTCGCAGAGGTAAAGAATGATGGAGACTGATGAGACCTCCAAAAAGTGGAGATGCGGTTCATGATATTGTTCTAAAAAAATTAAGGAAGAAGAATGGGAATTTTTAAATTATAGAACTTGGTTTGTATATTACAATGACGGGCTTGCTCAAATGCCTGAGGTCTTCATGAGCAAGTAAGTTGGACGCACACCCACTTAGTTTCAGTAGTGAGCTTCCATACACTTATAGCTCTAGTGCATCTGTTGCATGGCAATCCCTACTCCTCACATCGATATTGATTGAAATACATTTCTGTTGCGTATTGATCCACCAAGTTGATGCGATACTTTCTCCACTTTTTTCTTCCCTTATAGCTCTATTCCACCCATAGTGCTAAGTCCATGACTCATTCTCATGTATTGAGTGAAGTTGAAAATGCTGAAGTGAGAAAAAGTATGATACAATTGCTTGGTTTGACATCAGGGTGGTCATGATTTATAATTATGTTAGGAAGATGGATTCATGTCATGCTTACATAGTTCAACGAGTTGGGATAACATTTGTTAAGCATCATATATTTGAAGTGTAATGATATCAATGGCTTAATTGTTTCTCAATATTCATACCATGAAAATATTACATGATAAACATGCTAGGTAGCATTCAACAAAAAATATTTTGTTTTTGTCATTTACCTACTCGAGGACGAGCAGGAATTAAGCTTCAAGGTGTTGATATGTGTCCAACATATCTATAATCTTGATTTCTTTTCATGCTATTATACTTTCAATATTATATATTTTATATGAAATTTTATATTATTTTTGGGAACTAACTATTGGGAAACGTGGTAGAAAATTAAAAAAATTGCGCCTATGCACACCCGGTGAGTTTCAATTAAAGAAGAACGTGTCAGTATAGGTCGTACTTGGAGTCCCTCGAGCTATCATGAACAATCCCAGGAACTGCCCACGAATAGTCCCTCGAACCGAAGGCTGAAGTCATGGCCTCTCTACTTGGTTGCAAACGCGCAGCCTTCATGATCCGGAACCGCTTCACCATGCCGAGCTAATCATCACCAGAGAATTAGAGGAACTAGACCTAGCTCTAATTAGTCAACTAGGACCAACTAGAACTAGAGGAGGCTCCAAAACTTGTGTGTTTTATTGTGGCCATTGCCTCAAGTATATATAGGTTAGAGGGGGAGGAAGAGGTAGCCACCAAGGAGGGGTAGCCTCCTTCAGGTGTCAGCCAAAGGCTGGAGGAGTTGGACTCCTACCCTAGTAGGATTCCCCCCCCCCCACCCCACATGGAAAAGGGGGTGCCTCCTCGACTTGGGCCCTTGTGGCCCAAGTTGCCTTCCACCTATTGGCCTTTTAAGGGCCATCGATATTTAAATTAATATAAAAGCCTTCTAATAATTACTAGACCCTTTTATATATAATTAAATATCACCAGAAACATTTTCCACCAATATATTAATTATCGGTAATACCCGGTATTAACCGATACTCTCTGAAACCCTCCCGGTGACCCCAGAACGCTTCCGGATCCTCTCAAAACTATTCCGAATATTAATGAAACAATTCCACGAATATATTATAATTACTCCCATACCACTAAGATTCAATAGATCATGATTTCCTTAAGCTCTTGACCCCATTTGTTCAATACCTCATAGAAATGAACGAAACCCCTTCGTTCAGTGACCAACAGTGAAACCGTGGATGTCCATATCGATCCCTATGAATACATGAATGATATTTGAGTGAACTTTGGTTATAATGTGATGTTACCTTGTTTCGCGATACTTAACAAAACCATGGATGCATCAGTATCCTCCTGAGTCATCACATGCTCACTATATCATTATCCTCGTTGCTGATTTTGTAATTCTTTCTCGTTGTCGTGTTTTGGCAGCCCCTTGACGTTGTCACATGTGTCTGGCCAGATGATGATGGATGTCATCACACCAAGAGGTCCCTAAGAATATATCTCCATCATCGGCGGAGAAAATCCCACACTTGAGCTATTTAGTCCCTTGTCAAACTTCCTGATGAACCTGTAAGTTGTCGTTATGATCACCGTGTTACAAGTGAGATTTGAGCAACCCTAAAGTCCAATGTATGGTAAGTGACTATGATACTCTCATGGTCTAAGGAGCAAAATCACATCTTAACACTCCATGTTAATACAATTGATTACAGACGATATTATCTCAATTCATAACAAACAAGTTTGGGTCAATTAAATATGACCATTCTTCTGACGTCATAATCTCAATGTGGTTTTACGACTATCGTTACACTTAATGATATCCTAAGATTCGGAAAATGTGATCAGTGAGCTACTCTTGGAGGTGAGACTAGGAACCTTTATTTTATCCATTTATCATTTCACACGTGCATATGAGTTTTCCACTAAATCGCATATTCTAGGATCGTAGCAGTTATAGCATGAAATATAAACACTTAAATATGAATGTGGAAATATAATAATACAATATTATTGCCTCTAGGGCATATTTACAACACTAACCTATTAACCTAGTGCTCAGTGCTAGTTGCTATTTTCTCCTTGTTTTGGTTTTATAGAAAATCCATACCAAACAGAGTCCAAACACGACAAAACTATTTGATGATTTTTCTGGAACATAAGACACCCTAGAAGCTTCAAGGGAGGACAAGAAGACCTACCAAGGGATGGCAAGACAACATGTGGTGCTCCCTGATGTTTTGTGGGCCCCTCGTGGCTCTGTCTGTCCTAATTACAATGTAAAAAATTCCCAAATATTACAAAAATCCTAGAAGCATCAAGGAAAGAACTTATCCACCACTGCAAGTCTCTGTTCTTCTGCAATACCATCTAGAGGCCTTCATTGATACTTTGTCGGAGGGGGAATCAATCATGGAGCGATTTTACATCAACCTTGTTTCACCTTCGATGATCTATGAGTAGTTCCCACATGACCTATGGGTCCATAGTGATTAGCTATATGGATTTTTCTCTTCCCCCCCATCTCTCTCTCTCTTTGGTCTTCAGCACAATGATCTCTTCAGAGATTGATTCCATGTAATATTTTGTGGTGCATTTGCTGGGATCTGATGAATTGTGGGTTTATGATCAGATTATTGATTGAAAGTAATTGAGTTTGAACTTTATATCGTGTGATTTTTATAGCTTTGTATTTCTATCCAATATTTCCTTTTGGTTTGGCAAACTAGATTGATTTATCTTCAGTGGGAGAGGTGCTTTGTAGTAGGTTCAATCTTGCGGTGTCCTCACTCTATGATAGGAGGGGTAGAAAGGCACGTATTTCTATTGTTGCTACTAAGGATTAAACAATAGGTTTTAATCATGTTGCTTGTTTTGGATTGTTATTCACTTTATGATGCATTTCTAATGCCTTTTTCTCTCTTATTTTGTCAGATTCACACAAAGAGGGAGATTGCCGGCATCTGGAATTCTAGACCTGAAAAAACTACAATAGAGATAACTATTCTGTACAACTCCAAATGACCTAAAAATTGACAGAGAATTGTTTTTGAATTTACAAAAAACACTAGAGGAAGAATTACCAGAAGGGGGGCCACCCAGGAGCGATGAGCTCAGGGGGGCGCCCGATGAGCTCATGGCCCCCCTGGCAGGCCCCTGATGCGCATCTTCTACTATATGAAGCCATTTTCCCTAGAAAAATAGAAGGAAGACTTTCGGGACAAAGTGTCGCCGTCTCGAGGCGGAACCTGGGCATGAGCACTTTTGCTCTCTGGTGGAGCGATTCCGTGGGGGAAACTTCCCACCAGGAGAGGGAAATCAAAGCCAACAACATTACTAACAATCCTCTCATTGTGGGAGGACCAATCTTCATCAACATATTCACCAGCGCCATCTCATCTCAAACCCTACTTCATCTCTTGTATTCAATCTTTGTCCCAAAACCTTAGATTGGTACTTGTGGGTTGCTTGTATTGTTGATTACATCTTGTAGTTGATGCTAGTTCCTTTGTTTGTTGGAAGATTAAATGTTCAGATCCTTAAGAATATTCATTACCCCTCTGATCTTGAAGATGAATATGATTTGTGAGTAGTTACTTTTGTTCTTAAGGACATGGGAGAAGTCTTGTTATAAGTAATCATATGAAGTTGGTATTTGTTTGATAGTTTGATGGTATGTATGTTCTTGCTTCCTTGGGTTATGTCGTGTGAACGTCGACTACATGACACTTCACCATACTTGGGCCTAAGGGAAGGCATTGTGTAGTAATAAGTAGATGATAGCTTGATAGAGTCACAGAATCCTAAACCCTAGTTTATGTGTTATTCCCTAAGGGGATGATTTGGATCCATATGTTTCATGCTATGGTTAGATTTATCTTAATTCTTCTTTCGTAGATGCGAATGCTTGCGAGATGGGGTAATCATAAGTGGGATTCTTATTCAAGTAAGGACAAAACCCAAGCACTGGTCCACCCACATATCAAATTATCGAAGTAGCGAACGCGAATCAACTAAACATGATGAACGTGACTAGAGGACAATTCCCATGTGTCCTCGAGAACGATTTTCTTTATACAAGATAATGTTCCGGGTTGTCCTTTGCTATAAAAAGGATCAGGGAATCTTGCCGCACCTTTATTACTATTGCTACTTGTTACTTTTTACGAATTACCTTGCTACAAAACTATCTATCACCACTGCTTTCCGTACTTCCAGAGAATACATTGATGAGAACCGCTTATCATTTCCTACCACTCCTTGTTGGGTTTGACACTCTTACTTCTCGAAAGGACTGAAATTCATACCCTATACTTGTGGGTCATCAAGACTCTTTTTTGGTGGCATTGTCGGGGAGTGAAGGTCCTTTGGTAAGGAAACACTTATATTATGTGCTGAAATTTATTGTCACTTGTCACTATGGAAAATAATCCTTTAAGGGGGTTTTCTAGGGTATCTTCACCTCGAAAAGAAGCAATAAGAGTTTCCCCTCAACCTACTGAACCTACTAAACCTACTGAAAATATTTATTATGAGATTCCGTTGGGTATGTGTAAGTGCATCTAGTGCCACCCCTAGTTGGTTTTGGAGTATTGACGACAAACCTAGTTGAGGGACTAATGTGTTTGTGAGAATTGCAGGATAACACAGGTAGAAGTCCCTCATTGATTTGGTTTTACTACCAGAGATGACCCCTAAAAATGTATGAAGACATTGAAGTCAAAGGTGGTATATGAAGATATTCACATTGAAGACTATGACAAGAGAAGACACTATATGAAGCCTATGGAGCTCGAAGACTTAGATCTTTCATAGTTCTTTTTCTTTTGTGTTGACTCATAGGAACCACGGTACTGTTAAGTGGGGTCCAAGAGAACCAGTCAGAATGACTGAAGTGATGCCTAAACCAAAAACCTATGTCTTCGAGTGAAGACTATGAGAGCGAATCTTGTCCAGAGTCGGACAAGTCGGCTTTGCTTGTAGCCCAAGTAAAGTTATCGTGTGAGTTTGAAATCTGACCGTTGGAACACGTGTCAGTTCCTTAGTGACCCAGGGTCATTTCGGACAAATCGGGTCAGGTTGCCAAGTGGCTATAAATAGCCCACCCCCTACAACCATAAACGGTTGGCTGCTCAGATTGAAAGTACGGCTTTTGTCGTTTGAGAGCAACCCACCTCGAAGCCTTTGAGAGAGAATTCCTTGCGAGGATAAAGCCCTAACCACCAGAGCCAGAGAGAATTGGGCATCACTTAAGTCTTCTGGTCTATGTGATCTGAAGACTTATTACACTTGAGGACTGTGCATCCTCCAGCCGGTTGGGCGTCACGTTCTGAGCATCCAAGAGACATTGTGGATTGCCGGTGAACAAAGTCTGTGAAGGTTTGGGAGTCTACCTTGAAGACTTACCAGAGTGATTGGGCGAGGTCTATGTGACCTTAGCTCAAGGAGAATACGGTGAGGACTGGGTGCCCTGAGCTGCGTGTTCAGGACTGGGTGTCCGGGACTGTGTGTCCTAAGGTTTAAATACCTAGCCGCTCCAACCACACGTACAGTTGTCACAGCAACTGGAACTGGTCCAACAAATCATTGTCTTCAACGAGTCACTGGTTTCATCTTCACTTCCCTTTACTTACTGTTACTCCTTGTGAAGTCATTGTATGTTTGCACTATCATTTGTCTTCACTGAGTGACTGCGTGTTCTGTTTGGCTTCACAATATCTTCCTACCTGATCCTTACTACCTAGCTGCTATTAGTCTTTGTGCTTTCACTTCATTGAATACTTGACTATGGTTTGCCTAGTGTAGTCTACCTTCCGCTGCATGGTAATAGGTTTAATTTTATCGTTTGTCTTCAAAACTTCTATGTTCTGAAGACTTCCATAAAAATCGCCGATTCACCCCCCCCCCCTCTAGTCGATATAATGCACTTTCAATTGGTATCAGAGCAAGGTGCTCCCTTGTTCTGTGTGATTCGGTTTAACCACCTGGAGTTTTAGCTATGTCGACTGCAGGGATAATTAAAGTCTCCGATGTGTGCCCCGTCTTCGATGGAACTGAATATCCCTACTGGAAGAATAAGATGCGCATGCATCTTGAAGCCATTGACGTCGACCTATGGTATGTCGTCGAGAACGGCATTCCCAAGGCTGGAGAAGGTGTCACTGCTGTTGATGTCAAGAAATTCGTTCAACTGGACTCTACTGCCAAGAATATCATCTGTGGTCATCTGACCAAAGGACAGTATGGCCGTGTGAGTGCTTTGAAGACATCTAAGCTGGTCTGGGACTGGCTCTCCAAGGTCAATGAAGGCATCTCAACCCAGAGAGATCAGAGAATCAGTGTCCTTCGCAACCTCTTCAACCGCTTCAAGCGAAATGACAATGAGAATGTCCAGAACACATTTGACCGACTCACTGACATCAGAAATGAGCTTCAAGCCCTCGGTGCCACTGAGATTACCAAACACGAAGTCGTCAAGACGCTGCTAAGATCACTTGATAGTTCGTTTGACATCCTGGCCCTGATGATTCAAGAACGTCCTGATTTCAAGACACTCGATCCGTCTGACATACTTGAGAGGCTCAACACACATGAGTTTCAGCTCTCGGAGAAAAGAGATATCTACGGTACAAACTATGGGCGAACTCGTGCCTTGAAGGCAAAAGCTGTCTCCTCATCTGAAGAAGAATCTGACAGCAGTTCTGATGATCCTGAAGACATTGGAAGGGAACTTGCTATGCTTGTCAAGAAGTTCCAAAAATTCACCAAGAAGAAAGGCTTCAGAAAGTCTTCCCGATCAAGTTCAAGGAATGATGAAGCTCCTGCTCATGACTACAAGAAGAAAACATGTCACAAGTGCAAGAAACTTGGCCACTTCATCTCTGAGTGTCCACAGTGGGACAATGAGAACAAAAAGAAGAAGAAGAGCAAGAATATGACTCTGACGACAAGAAGAAGAAGAAGAAAAAATACTTAAAGTCTTCTTCCAAGTCTTCCCCAAAGTCTTCATCACACAAGAAGAGCTCATCTGGCAAGGCACGTGCGTTTGTTGGCAAGGAAATGGATTCAGAGGAGGAGTCTGCTTCTGAGGAGGCGGAGGTGGAGTCTGAGGAGGAATCCGACTCAGGCGTCGCAAGTCTGGCTACAGCATACGTTGCCAAGTCCATCTTCAACACTGAAGACAATGACTTCATCACCGACACCGATGCAAATGACAAGGACTACTCCGCTTCTACCTACTGCTTCATGGCACGCAGTGCCAAGGTAAACACATGCACTACTCACTATCAAACATCTAGTGACGATGACTCTGATTGTGGTTCAAAACCTAGCTACAAAACACTTGCTAAAATTGCAACTGAACAACAGAAAGCTATGGAACATATTCAAAAACTGTTAGACAGAAGCGATGATCTGTTAGGTGCTGAAATGACTCGATCTGAATCCTTAATTGAATACATAAAAAATCTTCACGTTAAGTATCAGGAACTTGAAAGTCGTCATGAAACTCTCTCAACAACTCATGAAAAGCTTTCCTATGATTATCTTCAAAGGAAGCAAGATCTTGAGAAATTGAGAGCGGTTCATGAAGATCTTCAAACGGAAAACGAGTCACTTCGCGCCAAACAGATCAGTCCCGCTCAGGAAGGATTTGAACCACCATGTCTTAAATGCATTGAGCGTGATAATGCTACTTCTGTTGCTGAATGTTCTACTACTACTGCTGTTGCAATATCTTCAACCGTTGATGTGGTAACTAACCCCTCTGCTGAGGATACCACCGCTATTGCTGATGAGAATGCTAGGTTGAAGACATTGCTTGAAACAGGGATGTACAAAAGTCTTAAAGGGCATCAGACGCTATGTGATGTCCTGAAAAAGCAGATTCTGAACCGAAACCCTAGGAAAGAGGGTGTAGGGTTCGTAAGGAAAATGAATGCAGATGGCTCTTACTGGAAACCTGAGGAGTACCCCAAAACCACGTGGGTTGCTGCAAAGGAACCTTCGGCAGATCCATCCAATCTATCTGGCTTCACTTGTGCTAACCCCATTATCATTGATGAATCCTTTGATGCAAACTATATACTGTTTAAGAATCAGAATGGTGAAGTGTTTGCCAGGTACATTGGTACTAACTGCAGGAATGGACCGCCTATGAAGAAGATATGGGTTCCGAAAATGTGTCTGGAGAGTCTTCCTGTGAATGTCATCATGACACCTCACGTGAAGAAGACAAACGTCAGACCAAAGGCTTCATACGGTCCAAAGGCTTCATATAGACAGAGGACTCACCTGAGTCGCACTAACGCAAATGTTTTGCAGGGAAACCATACTCAGGCATATGAATATAAGAGCGGTTCATCAAACCGCCATGTTCATAAGACCAAGAACTATTCTGCTTATTCTTATGAGTACTATTGTCCGCCTGCAAGACTGTTTGCTAAGGCTTCAAAGCCAAAATTCTCAGATGCTGCACTTAGACTTATTGCTTCTAAGCCGCCCTTGATGTGGGTGGCTAAGAAAGCTTAATCTCTTTTGCAAGGAAAGGTCTCCAGCAGAAAACCAAAATCGTCTGACGCTATTGCTGGGGACCTTAAACATCTTGTAGGGCGCAAGATCAAATGCCCAAATGGTCTTACTATGTACTTCGTACCTGAATCGCTTGCTACTCTCCCTATTAGTCCTAACCTGGATCTAAGCTTTCATAACCCACTGGTTCGTCAAATGTTTTTGCTTCACAATGCTCTTGGTGAAGCCTATCCCCCTAACTGCACTGTAGGGTATGACACCAGCGTCTTCAGAATGGATTATTGACAGTGGGTGTACAAATCACATGACTGGCAAAAGAAGTCTTCTTATGGACTCAACCTTACGTCCATCCGACAAGAGCCACATCACATTTGCTGACACTGGTAAAAGTAAGGTATTGGGTCTAGGTAGAGTTGCAATTTCAAGGGATCAACACATGGATAAAGTCATGCTTGTTGAATCCCTTGGCTTCAACTTAATGTCTGTCTCAATGCTCTGCGATTTGAACATGATCGTAATGTTTGGAAAATATCGTTGCCTTGTACTAATGGAATCTGACAAGTCTCTAGTGTTTGAAGGGTATCGAAAAGATGATTTGTACGTGGTAGATTTCTCAGCAGGGCCACAGCTTGCAGTATGTCTTCTAGCAAAGGCTTCAGAATGCTGGCTTTGGCATTGGAGGCTTGGACATGCTGGCATGAGGAACCTCCACACCCTTGCAAAGAAGAAGCATGTCATAGGCATCAAGGGCGTCAAGTTTAAGAAAGACCACTTATGCGGTGCCTGTGAAGCAGGGAAGATGACGAGGGCCAAACATCACTCGAAGACAATCATGACCACTACTCGACCCTTCGAACTGCTTCACATGGATCTTTTTGGTCCCAATCATTACTCAACTCTAACTACTACTGCTTGCCTCTATGGCTCCGTTATTGTTGATGATTATTCTAGATATACTTGGGTGCACATAATCCTTTACAAGACTGAAGTGCAGGATGTCTTTAGACGCTTCGCCAATCGAGCTATGAACAATTTTGGCGCCAAGATAAAGCACATCAGAAGTGACAATGGCACTGAATTCAAGAACACTGGCCTTGATACATATCTTGATACCTTGGGCATCACACATGAATTCTCAGCCCCGTACACACCACAGCAGAATGGCGTCGTCGAACGCAAGAACAGAACACTAATTGAGATGGCCAGAACGATGCTAGATGAATACAAGACCCCAAGAAAATTCTGGCCCGAAGCCATTGATACTGCATGCCATACAATCAATCGTGTTTATCTTCACAAGCTACTGAACAAGACATCTTATGAGCTCCTTACTGGCAAGAAGCCAAATGTCAGTTACTTCAGAGTATTTGGCGCAAGGTGCTGGATCAAGGACCCACATCACACCTCAAAATTTGCACCAAAAGCACATGAGGGTTTTATGCTTGGATATGGAAAGGATTCGCACTCCTACAGAGTCTTCAATCTCTTTCATTACAAAGTGGTTGAAACAGTGGATGTGCGGTTCGATGAGACCAACGGTTCACAAAGAGAGCAGCTGCCAAATGTGCTAGATGAAGTTCCATCCAGTGAATCAATCAAGCTAATGGGAACTGGAGAAATTATACCTTCTGAAGCTCATCCTGAAGAAGAACTTATCATTTCAGCACCTGATCAACATGAAGACAATGCTCAGCCTAAAGACATTCCTTCCAACAACGACAATGAACAGCAAGAGCAAAGTCTTTGCCCTGTACATCCTCGCGTTGCCAATGAAGTGCAGCTTGAAAAAATAATTGATAGCATCAATGCACCTGGTCCACTCACTCATTCAAGGGAAACTCAGCTAGCAAATTTGTGTGGGCACTTCGCATTCGTCTCAATAACAGAACCCAAGAAAATTGAAGAAGCCTTCATGGAACCTGAATGGATTCAAGCTATGCAAGAAGAGCTTCAACAGTTTGAGATGAATAATGTATGGGAACTGGTTAAGCGTCCTGATCCACGGAAGCACAATATAATAGGCACCAAATGGATATACCGCAACAAGCAAGATGAGCATGGTCAAGTTGTCAGAAACAAAGCTCGTCTCGTTGCTCAAGGATATACTCAAGTGGAAGGCATTGACTTCGATGAAACATTTGCTCCTGTGGCTAGACTTGAAGCCATACGCATACTGCTGGCCTATGCAAATCATCATAACATACTTCTATATCAAATGGATGTGAAGAGTGCCTTTCTCAATGGCAAGATTGAAGAAGAAGTGTATGTTGCACAACCGCCTGGCTTTGAAAATCCAAAACATCCTGACATGGTATACAAGCTCAACAAGGCATTGTATGGCCTCAAACAAGCCCCTCGAGCCTGGTATGACACACTCAAATACTTACTGAAGAGCAAAGACTTCATACCTGGTTCCCTAGATCCCACTCTTTTCACGAAGACATATGATGGTGAACTGTTTGTGTGCCAAATATATGTGGATGACATTATCTTCGGCTGCACCAATCAGAAGTACAGTGAAGAGTTTGGATATATGATGCAAGAGCAATATCAGATGTCCATGATGGGGGAGCTGAAGTTCTTCCTCGGTCTTCAAATACGACAAAAACGCAATGGCATCTTCATATCTCAAGAGAAGTATCTCAAAGATTGCCTGAAGAAGTTCGGTATGCAAGACTGCAAAGGCTTCACAACACCAATGCCAGCCAAACATCATCTGGGTCCTGACGACAATGGTAAAGAGTTTGATCAAAAGGTATACCGCTCCATGATTGGTTCTTTACTTTATGCTTAGTGTTTGCGTGTGTGCTCGATTTCAAGCGGCACCAAAGGAGTCGCATCACTTAGCTGTGAAGCGAATTCTTCGATATTTGGCTCACACCCCAACTCTAGGATTATGGTATCCAAAGGGCTCAGAGTTTGATCTGGTTGGATTCTTTCATGCTAATTATGCTGGTGACAAAGTTGATCACAAGTCTACATCAGGCACATGTCACTTTCTGGGACGATCACTTGTATGTTGGTCTTCAAAGAAGCAGAACTATGTATCTCTCTCCACTTCTGAATCTGAATACATTGCTGCTGGATCTTGCTGCGCTCAGCTTCTGTGGATGAAGCAAACACTCAAGGACTATGGCATTTATCTGAAGCAAGTGCCACTTTACTACGACAGCGAAAGCGCCATCAAGATTGCCAACAACCCAGTTCAGCACTCGAAGACAAAGCACATTGAAATTCGTCATCACTTTCTCGGGGATCATGTTGTGAAGGAAGACATTGATATCATACACGTCAACACTGAAGAGCAATTGGCAGATATCTTCACCAAGCCCTTGGATGAGAAGAGGTTTTGCAAGTTACGGTGTGAGCTAAATATCCTGGAATCCTCAAATGTCCTCTGATCAGGCACACATCCTAACCCTTATGCATATTGATGACTTAGATGTGCAACACACGAAGTAAAGTATATCTTCAATCAATGAAGACATACATTCTAAGTGTGAATACATTAATGTGGAATTTGACTTCGGAGTGCCACGATAATTGTGCACCGTGTCTGGGTCTAATACTTCCTATACGATGGGTAACGCCACCACCAAACGTTCTATTTTGAAGTGTTTCACTCATGGCGTTACCTTGCAATGTCTTCACATTTGGTTTGGCTTCGATATCAACATATTTTCATGATTATCTTCACTATGTTGATTATAGATATATATATATATATACTAGTGTTCTGTCCTCTACAGCATTCACTTATAGCTATGTCTTCGTGTTGAATCTTTTGAACTAAGTGAATGTGATCGGACCCTAACCTCTCTATGCTTTCTATCTCAAACTCTATCTCCCCAAGTCATATGCATTCTATTGAAACTGTCGAATGTCTTCTCTGCATCCTTGTCAGCAGAAGATACAGAGACAACCATTAAGTCCGTTTTCAATGCTCATTCCTCCACATGAAATCCGGAGAAGTAGGAACGACCACCCGACAATCCAGGCGTGCGTGGGACGTGGAACAAACCCCAAAATTCCGCATAATGGCCACGTGTTCCTCAGATGCGAATCGCTAGGGGCACCTGTGTAATAGCACAATGCCGCCCCTGTACCTATAAATACACACACACAGCGGTCATTATCTCTTCTTCCACCCTCGCACGAACCCTAGCGCCACCGCTAGCCCTCGACGACGCCGGCGACGAAGTGCTTCGCTGCCGCAACCTCTCCGACACCATCTTCACGCTGACCGCGGACATCGTCCTCTCCGCCGTCGCAGTAGGTGTCCTCCGTCGCCAAGTTAGGACACGGAAGATCGAACTGCTCGGCCTCATCTTACACTCCGTCTAGCAGTTCTTAGTGTGGTAAATAAAACTTCCTCTTTTTACAGCACCATTGATCCTATGGATTTGTCACTTTCTACCACAAGCAGTTTCTGTTCACACAAGCTAGATCTCTCTCATATTGCATCTCATAACATGCCTAGTATATTCACTTGTGCTTCACAAAGTAGTTAGATTCCTCACTTGTACTGATTTGTGGATTCGTACAAATCTGGAACCAACTTCTTATCTATGAGTGAATGTCTTCGCATGATGAGGTCAATGTCTTCTAAACTGATTTATCTTCAAAATCTTCTGAGAATGCATATGACCTCCTCCCCTTCCCTCGCACCTTAATGCTGTCACAGGTACATGTCCGTGGGAGAATCCTTTGGTTCTCATAGTTTGCATTCATTTGTAGAATTCTTACAACATCACATAAATTCTCCCGAAGCCAGTTCCTATTGGTACAGCAAACGAAAACCTTTGAAGCCTTTAAACGTCTTGAAGCCTTTCAAGTTAAAGTTCATGGCTTCAGAGAAAGCAGCAAGGAAGGGTGGAAGAAAGCATCGTGGTGAGACCTCCAGAGATCTGCCAGATGAACTCTCGGAAATGTACAAGACAGATCCTGAAGAGGATTACAGTCAGCGCAAGACCCGAATCCAATGGATTCGAAGATATTGGGCAGAACAATGGTTCAAATACAGATTTGTGACCCAGGAGTATGCTTAGAAAAACGCCATCAAGAGACCATGGGGAGACATCCTATTCAAGAATCTTCTACCCAGGTCCAGAGATGAAGCCATTGCTCAAGGCTTCTATCCATGCATGGTCCGTGGACCACAGCCTGCTGATGCACACTCGTCGTCACTGCTATGGTGTCGTGACGACAATCTGTTCAAGCGCAACTTCCAGTTTGCTCAGAACTTAGCGAAGTAGAACAAGAAGACTTTTGGGTTAGACTTCAACCCTGGTCCCTCATCTCCAAGGGCAGATGGCACACGACATGCAGAACCCAATGTCGTCGGTCCTTTCGCCAACCTTGAAGGCCTCATCACCTACATCTTAGTTCAAGGGACTGCAGTGAATGAGCCTGCAGCTGACACTGAGTCTGATGACGCGCCTGCAGTGCCGAAGCCAAAGCAGTTGAAGAAGCCAAAAGCTTCAAAGCCGGCCCCTTCACCAAAAATCTCAAGGGCGAAGCCATTGGCAACTGCACCTCCTGAAGACAGTGTGCAGTCTGAAGACCTATCACGCGTCTCCGAGCCCCAGAAGGTCAGGATGCCTCTGTCTCACACTAGCCAAGAGCTAACAGCTGCTGCCATTCTGCGCAATGACGACATTGATCTGTCAAGTGATGAAGATCTTGCAGATGACGCTCTTGAGCAACTCATCAAGAGCAAAGAAGAAGCAGAAATCTTCAATGATCTGCCTCTCTTTGATGTCACCATCATCCACAACTTCATTGACGAGTGGTTTGACACGCCAAACATCAGCTTTGAAGATCTGCAGCTACTCATTGGCCTCAGTGTCGCCTTCCAAGGCGCCATTGCCTCAGAACTTGCTATTGCCCAGCGCATTGTTGAACTAAAGCAGAAGATTGACTATGAAAAGGCTCAGTTCAAGAAGCATATGGCCAAGCTCAGCGTGCAAGAAGTGAAGAACTTCAAGACAATGATGCACGAGCTCAAGGAAGCCTTTGTGAAGAAGCGTGCAGAAGCTCAGGGTTCGAAGACTCTGGCTGACAGATGTGTGCAAGCCTATAATGAGGCTGAGAAGCGCAAGGCACTTGGGCGTCCTGGCATCGACCCCAGGATGGCCGCAAAGAAGAAGAAGAAGCCTGCTACGGCTGAACCTGATGCACCAAGGCAAGAAGCAGTTCCGATTGTCTTCCCAACTAGACTGACTGGCTCGAAGCCAAAAAGCCGGTCAACAGCTTCAGATCTCAAGAAGACAAGGACTGCTGAGGCTGAAGCCAGGAAGAGGAAACACTCTGAAGCCTCTCCCACTGCCCTCTCCAAGAAGAAGAGGAAGACCAAGAAAGCTCGAGCTGCTTCCACAGAGCCCTTGATAGTTGAACCCATTTCTATGGTCTATCCTGAAGCTGAACGACAACTGACAATTCATGAGCCTGCTTCCATAGAGGCTCATGAAGCTGAAGACATTCCAGCAGCTGATCCCATCGCTGCTGAAGACATTGGTCAACATGACAATGTAGAAGATGGTGCAGTCCTTCCTCAGCATGAAAACAGCGAACTCATCAGCATTGGTCGTCCACTGACGCCAATTGCACAGGATGCTTCATGGGCGGATCGCCCACAAGAGGGAGAAGACTATGAGGCCCAGCCCACTCCAACTCCACAGGCGTCGTCTGCGTTCCGCAGGCTTCGCAAAGTTCCAAGGCCTCAAGTCTCTGTTGAAGACATTCCGGCTGCATCAGCCGCAGAAGAAGGAGTCCCACAAGATCCCACTCCCCTGTCCCACCAAGAAGCAGTTCTCCAGGAGAATGTGCTTGTGAACGACCCTCCAGCTAGTCAAGTGGAGGATGAAAATCGTGAGGCTGCCACAACCATAAATGAAGCTAATGTGGAGCCCTCCCCAGCAAAAGCTTCAGAAGACAGCGAAGCCACTGATCCCGCCACTTCTGTTCCTGAGTCTGCTGCCGGTCCCCAATTCGACTATCATGTTGAGCACAGGCCTCAGGTCCAGAAGCCAATCCCAAGACTGCCAAGGTTTCCAGGTCCTGCATCAGCACCTGGCTCCTTTAACATCAATGGCTTCAGGGCAGACAACACGTTCTTCAATAGCTCCAGGAACCCCTACTCAAGGGAAAGAATATCATCTGATCGGTTCTGGAGCTATCCTCAGCAAAGCTATTACTCTTGCATTCTTTACAACCAAGGCCGCATCTTCCCACACAAGCGCCTTGACGTTGAAGCTATAGCTGGTCTGCCCTGTCTAGAAGAAGCTTTAGATTGCTTCAAGGAAGTTGGACTGCTGCCGTTCATTACTGTCGAAGAGCATTGGAATGAAGAGTTGCTGCTTCAATTCTATGCCACACTTCACATCAGAGGGTACAACAGAGATTCGAAGACTTGGGTCCTGGAGTGGATGACTGGCAACGTTCATCACGAAGCCAATGCATTTGACATCATTGAGCTCACTGGCTTGCCCACTCCTGGCGATCTCTTCAAGCAAGGCTGTCAGCTGCATGCTGAAGCTATTGAGAGCATCTTTCAGCGGCCAGAACCTGATATGAGTCAGATGCTCAGCATGATGAAGCCATTGCCCCAAGATGTTGCTTATCCCACAGAGTTCTTCGTTGAAGACCTTGAGTACCTGCCAAGAACCGTCTATCACATCATCAGGCGAACTCTCAGGCCTATCAAAGGGCACTCTCCAAATGCCAAGCTTCAGGGTGCAATGAAGACTTTGGTCTTTTATATACTTCATGGCAAATGCTTCAATGCACAGGACTTCTTCATACGCCAACTTGCTGCATCAGGCATTGATCTGTTTGGTTTGAAGTTCTACGCCCCTTGGGTCATGCGGCTGATCAAGCTACACTCCACCATCTCGTATCAGCCCTCAGCCCGCAACCATCGGATCTTCTTGCCTGGCGTGGACATGTCTACTGAAGCCATTTATTCTGAGCCTGCCAAGCAACCTCTAAGTCTTCAGAATGCAGAACATCAGAGTTTTACTCAGAACATTGAAGGTGTTGAAGCAGTTTCTCGGGTGTATCCTTTGGCTGGCACTACACATGCACCACACCCTGCTTCCACTGAAGCCGCTGACAGTGCCACTGCTCCAAGACCCAAGAAGCGCACTCGTGTTCTCAACGACCGAGAGCTTCTTGTGGCTCTACATCAGAAATAGGATAGGCATCATGACTAGCTGAAGCATCAGATGAAAAGCCTCTTGGTGGATGTTAATCGCACTCG
Organism: Triticum urartu; assembly: GCF_056163025.1. NCBI lineage: Eukaryota > Viridiplantae > Streptophyta > Magnoliopsida > Poales > Poaceae > Triticum > Triticum urartu. The sequence goes on along the minus strand of NC_141874.1, from coordinate 246,863,236 downwards.
AAATCTTGCCACCAAGAATGCTTTCGTTACCCATGAAACCTGTCACCGCACATGGAAAGGGCTCACGATGATGTGTTCTGAAGCTGATCTTCAAGAGGATGGCTTCACTGAGAGATTCAAGTTTGATTCCACACCTCCTCAAAGGGCTTTGCTGCTAGGAACTCCATCCCTTGAAGACTCTGAGTTCTCTTCCTCTGCTGCTACAGTCACTGCCAGAATTATTGAGGAAGAAGACGATGCTACTTCATCGCCACCTCCTTCAGCACCTCCAAGCTCTTCTGCACCGCCAAACAACACCAACAACCCTGCTACTTCACCTATTCCTCATGGGAACGAGTAGAGGCTCTATGTCTTCAAACCTTTTTGGTCATTACTGACAAAAGGGGGAGAAGCATATGAGATTGATAGTCTTCAAGCGGGTCCATATGGGCGGGTGCTTTATATTTTGCTTCGTGCTTACAACTCTCGTTTTTGCTACATCTGGTTCTTATGAGTTGTAACACTTAAACTAGATGGTCGTCTGCTACTTATTTGCCACCTTGTTTTGCGAAGATAAATTCCGCATGTGCGACGATAAATTCCGCACTTAGATCATTCTGCAGACGTCCATTTTCCATTATGCATGTCATTATCTTCATATACTTTCACATGCATAGTGGATTGTCATCATAAGTTGAAGTGGATCTCCACAAGTACAACCTGCCATGTGCATTTGCATTCCAAAAGCAAATTAACTTATATGCACATCTTCAGGGGGAGCCCTTGCAACTTATGAAGACAATTCCTTATCCTTTACAATTTCACAGATTATATTCCCCGTTGAAAACTTCAACTAGTTTGTCATCAATCGCCAAAAAGGGGAGATTGTAAGTGCATCTAGTGCCACCCCTAGTTGGTTTTGGAGTATTGACGACAAACCTAGTTGAGGGACTAATGTGTTTGTGAGAATTGCAGGATAACACAGGTAGAAGTCCCTCATTGATTCGGTTTTACTACCAGAGATGACCCCTAAAAATGTATGAAGACATTGAAGTCAAAGGTGGTATATGAAGATATTCACATTGAAGACTATGACAAGAGAACATTGAAGACTATGACAAGAGAAGACACTATATGAAGCCTATGGAGCTCGAAGACTTAGATCTTTCGTAGTTCTTTTTATTTTGTGTTGAGTCATAGGAACCACCGTACTGTTAAGTGGGGTCCAAGAGAACCAGTCAAAATGACTGAAGTGATGCCTAAACCAAAAACCTATGTCTTCGAGTGAAGACTATGAGAGCGAATCTTGTCCAGAGTCGGACAAGTCAGCTTTGCTTGTAGCCCAAGTAAAGTTGCCGTGTGAGTTTGAAATCTGACCGTTGGAACACGTGTCAGTTCCTTAGTGACCCAGGGTCATTTCGGACAAATCAGGTCGGGTTGCCAAGTGGCTATAAATAGCCCACCCCCTACAACCATAAATGGTTGGCTGCTCAGATTGAAAGTACGGCTTTTGTCGTTTGAGAGCAACCCACCTCGAAGCCTTTGAGAGAGAATTCCTTGCGAGGATAAAGCCCTAACCACCAGAGCCAGAGAGAATTGGGCATCACTTAAGTCTTCTTGTCTGTGTGATCTGAAGACTTATTACACTTGAGGACTGTGCATCCTCCAGCCGGTTAGGCGTCGCGTTCTGAGCATCCAAGAGACATTGTGGATTGCCGGTGAACAAAGTCTGTGAAGGTTTGGGAGTCTACCTTGAAGACTTACCAGAGTGATTGGGCGAGGTCTATGTGACCTTAGCTCAAGGAGAATACGGTGAGGACTGGGTGTCCTGAGCTGCGTGTTCAGGACTGGGTGTCCGGGACTGTGTGTCCTAAGGTTTAAATACCTAGCCGCTCCAACCAGACGTACCGTTGTCACAGCAACTGGAACTGGTCCAACAAATCATTGTCTTTAATGAGTCACTGGTTTCATCTTCACTTCCCTTTACTTACTGTTACTCCTTGTGAAGTCATTGTATGTTTGCACTATCATTTGTCTTCACTGAGTGACTGTGTGTTCTGTTTGGCTTCACAATATCTTCCTACCTGATCCTTACTCCCTAGCTGCTATTAGTCTTTGTGCTTTCACTTCATTGAATACTTGACTATGGTTTGCCTAGTGTAGTCTACCTTCCGCTGCATGGTAATAGGTTTAATTTTATCGTTTGTCTTCAAAACTTCTATGTTCTGAAGACTTTCATAAAAATCGCCTATTCACCCCCCCTCTAGTCGATATAACGCACTTTCAGTATGTTAGGGAAAATGCTAGCTTATCCATATGCAGGAGATCGAATGGTACATCCTGATATGCACTTAATCTATGTGGATGGAATTTGTCGGTGTACTAAGTTTTGGGCCCTTAGTAACCTAGACATATGCAAATGCAGTATCAGCATTGCCAATGGCAAGGCATGCCGAAGGATAAATAAAGATAAACTCATGATCAGATTACAAGAAGACAAAGAAGATCTCCAAAGACAAGGGTTTGAAATACTGAAGATACGGCTTGAGGACCCGACATGATCGTTGTCGGGACTGGCAAATCCCGCCGAGTTCCAAGCCCGGCAAGCTTCGATCCAGGCAAGAATTCCACTACCTTGACACCGCCCCACCTCATCGATAAGGTTTTCACTTGTCGCTTAGGTGTCGAGTAGGCAGGTAGTTAGGTGAGTCTTGTCTGGGAACATGGCAGCTCGCCGCTAAAGATATAGCTTTCATGACATCCGTCTAGGTGATGTGTCAAGGAAATACGAGGTAGATGGGCGAACAACACAGAAGAAGAGACCATCCTTGCCGGGGAGTTCCATCCACAAGACACCACACAGCACAAAAAATGTGTTTGTCCTAACCCATCAGAGTTAGGTATTTGGCATTGTAGCCACTATTTATAGTGTGTATTTACCATTTTTCCCCTGTGGTAACCCCGCAATCTATAAAAGGAGGCCATGGCTACCTTAACAAAGGTCGAAACCCTGTCCATTTGCACACGTAGCTACACTCTCTAAACACCTTGTTGGGACGTGCGCACCTTGTAGTTGTACATATACACATCCAATACACAAAGCAAGAGTACGATTTTATGATTAACAACGGCCTAAACCTGGGTAGAATTCGTGTGTTCTGCTAGTTCTGCTCGTTGTGTTTCCAGGGAAATAATTGAGCACCACCTTGCCGTTTGTCCTCATGCTCGGGCAGTCAAGCAGAAGGTGAGGAAGCAAGCTTTGGAAAGGCAACAATTTATTGCCAAAGAAATAAGAAGTTCGAAGCGGCAGGTTTGGTCGGAGGTGTATTCCATCCTACGTGGTTGGCCAATCTAGTTGTTGTGCGCAAGGCAAACCACAAGTGGTGGCTTTGTATTGACTACCCATATATCAATAAAGCTTTCCTGAAGGATCCTTTTCCCTTGTCGTGCATCGACCAGATTGTTGACTCAACTGCTGGATGTGACTTGATGTCGTTTCTTGATGCCTACTCCAGGTATCACCAGATTTTCATGTCAAAGATGAAGAGAGGACCGCATTTATCACTCCATGTGGCACGTATTGCTTTATATGTATGCCTTTTGGATTGAAAAGTGCTGGTTCAACATTAAAAAGAGCATTCCAAATTTGTTTTGAGCCCCAGCTGCACATAATGTGGAAGCATACATGGATGATATAGTGGTCACAACTAAGGACAAGGCAACACTAGTATAATATTTAGAAGAGACATTTTCTAATCTGTGCAAGATCAATCTGAAGCTCAACCCCAAGAAGTGTGTGTTTGGCGTTCCATCCGGCAAGCTTCTCAGGTTCTTTGTTTCTCAATGAGGAATTGAAAGCTAATCCCAACAAGATCAAAGCAATTAAGCAAATTGAAGCATAGAAGCACATCAAGGTTGTGCACCGCCTTGCCGGCTTCATTGCTACAATGATCAGGTTCATCTCCAAATCTGCTGAGGCGCCCTGCCATTTTTCAAAATTTTGAGAAAGGCAGGTCCAATGAAATGGACCCCAGAAGTGGAGGTTGTGCTGCAGGATTTGACGAAGAATATGTCCTCTACGCCAACACTGGTTGTGCCAAGACAACAAGAGTCGTTACTGTTATGCTTGGCGGCAATGAATCAAGTCGTCAGTTTTGCACTAGTGACGGAAAGGGAAGGTAAAAGTGAAGAAGTAGCAGATGCAGGCCCATCAAGCGACAAGTTGGAATCTTCTCCGGTAAGTCCTGGTGCCGACAAGTTGAGTGCAGAGCAACCTAATGGATCGGAACAACAAATTGTGCAGAAGTAGAAATTGGCGTAATGCCTAGTCTATTTTGCCAGATCCCTTCTCCAGGGGGCTAGATCAAGATATTATTGTGTGTAAAAGTTGCTTTTCAGTCTTCTTATGGCCTCAAGGAAGCTGCTACACTACTTTCAAGCACACCAGATCACCGTCGTCACTCGCTTTTCGACGCATAGGATCTTAAGAAATCCAGATGCAACATTCATGATTGTTGAGTGGACATTGGAACTGCCAAGCTTCGATCTCAAGTTTGAAAGTAATTCAACAATTCAGAGCAGAGCCTTGGCAGAGTTCATTGCAGAATGGATGCCAATGCCAAATGAAGAAATTCCAGAAACCTCTCTCACCGGCAACAAAACAACTCAGGACTGGATTATGTACTTTCACAGAGCTTGTTCATGGCAAGGCGCTGGTGTTGGAGTGCTTCTTGTCGCATCCACTGGAGAGCACCTCAAGTATGTGATCCAGATGCATTTCCGTAGGGAGAAGGCAACAAACAAAACTACTGAGTATGAAGGACTGTTAGCTGGTCACAGAATCATGGCAGGCCTTGGAATCAGAAAACTCATCATTAGAGGTGACTCACAGTTGGTTGTGAAGCTAGTTAACAAGGATTATCAAAGCCCGTAAATGGAAGCGTATGTTAATGAAGTCAGGAAATTGGAGGAGCACTTTGATGGATTACAGACAGAGCATGTTCCCCATGCAGAGAATAGCATAGCAAATGATTTATCAAGCATGTCACACTCAAGCTACCTGTGGAACTAGGGACTTCTGTGCTCCATTTAACTCAGCTATCCATAACACCATCAGCTCAGAAGAACAAGAGGAGGAAGTTGACTATTGGCAAGTACTTTCCTGCCGAGCTCCCGGAAGCTGCCGGTAAGGATGTTGTTGGGAACAGCAACAAGCTTACCGGTGAACAACAAGCTCCAGCAAGAACCCAAGTCCTTTCCATTGAATCTAGCGCTCCTGTAGCTGAAGAGAAGCCCTTAGTACTTGTCCTCGAGCCACAAGCTCCGGCATGGGGACAACAGATCATTCATTTCCTTCAAACAAGAGAACTTCCCAAAGATCAAGAAGAAGCTGAAAGAGTAGCCCGTCAGTCTAATATGTATCAATTTCTCGGCAACAAACTATACAGAAAGAGACCAAGTGGGGTGTATTTATCAGGAAGATGGACATAAGCTGTTGGCGGAGATACATGGGGGGATATGTGGCTCTCACATATGATCAAGGGCCCTTGTCGGCAAAGATTTCCGGCAAGGTTTCTATTGGCTCACTACCCTCCAGGATGCAACTAAGCTAGTAACTAAGTGTGAAACATGCCAGTTTCATTCGAAGAAATCACATCAGCTATCTTAAGCTTTTCAGATGATCCCTCTCTCCAGGCCTTTCTTGGTCTGGGGGATCGTCATGCTAGGCCTCTTCCCACGCCTGTCGAGGGCTTTGAGTACTTGTACATTGCAATCGACAAGTTCACATTGTGGCCAGAAGTGGAACCAATGAGGAAGGTGACAACACAGTCAGTCATCAAGTTTTTCAAAGGATTTGTTTGCCATTTTGGAGTGCCCAACAGGGTCATCACCGACAACAACACATAGTTCACGAGACGCACCTTCATCCAGTACCTTGAGAACCTTGGCAGCAATTTTTTTGCATCAGTTGCTCATCCAAGGAGCAATGGCCAGTCAGAAAGGGCAAACGCTGAAGTGTTGCATGGTCTCAAAACGAGAACTTTCAACAAGCTGCAGAAGTGAGGAAGATGCTAGACTGATGAGTTGTCGGTGGTTCTTTGTCCACTCAGGATGACACCAAATCGAGATACTAGCCACACACCCTTCTCCCTAGTTTATGATGTAAAAGCAGTTCTCCCTAGAAATGTTATCTTATGAATTTGGTTCATCGTGATCGAAATTATATATATAATTTTTGGCCTTGTGAAGGAGAAAGTATTACTCAAGCTTGGGGAGGCTAAATTATATGATGCACACATGCCCAATCATGAGCTCTCAAGAGAAATAGTTATACAAAACTTTTATGCTCAGCTTCCTCATAATGATCAATCCATGCTCGGTACTTCTTCGACTGGTTCCTTTGTGAAGAAAACTATTGAATTCAAATGGATTTTCGTGGAAAGAATTAACCACAACTCTGAAGAGTGGGAAATCGACAAAGGTAAATAATCAGGTATAAATCTTGAGTTTGGCTGAGTTATATCTTTTATGGAAACTGATGCTTTTCGTAAGTTTAGTACTAAATCTGGGCTTGACTCTAAGATAGTAGCTACCTTTTTTGAATCATTTGCTGCTCATGCTGATCTTCCTAAGGAGAAGTAGTTTAAATTTCATCCACCTATTAAAGAAATGTTTGAGGAACCTATTATAGTTAAAGATGAAACAATTATTTGTAATGTTGATCTACTTGTGCCTATTGCTTATATTAAGAAACCTCCTTTCCCTATTAGGATTAAGGAACATGCTAAAGCTTCAACTGGGGTTAAAAAGAGAAATGCTAAAACACTTAAACCCTCCCAAAAATTAGAGTGCCACCTAATGTTGCAATGATCAAGGATCGTTTGGTTGATAATATTGATGGGCATGACATATATTTCTGTGATGAAGCAACTAGGATTGCTAAACCAGATCCTATAGGTAAAAACAAACCTCTTAATGGCATGCATATTGTTTTTGTTAAAATAGGAGATCATTGTTATCATGGTTTATGTGATATGGGTACTAGTGTAAGTGACATTCCTTTTACTCTGTATCAAGAAGTCATCAATGATATTGCATCTATTGAGATAGAAGACATTGATGTTACTATTAAACTTGCAAACAAAGATACTATTTCACTGCTTGGGATTGTTAGATGTTGAAGTCTTGTGTGGTAAGGTCAAATACCCTACTGATTTTCTAGTTCTTGGATCTACCCAAGATGATTTTTGTCCCATTATATTTGGTAGACCTTTTCTAGATACAATTAATGCTAAGATTGATTGCACTAGAGAAACAATCAGTGTTAATATTGGTGATGTATCTAAATTTCGTAGACAACCTCATGATAAAGAATTGTCTAGTAAGGATGAAATTATTTGTCATCCTTCTATTGCCGTACCTCCTACTGATATGTTGGAACAATATTTGCTACACCATGAGAATGATATACATATGAATGAAAGAAATAAAATAGATGAAATATTCTTTAGGCAAGCACGTATCCTTAAACATAATTTGCCTATTGAAACATGGGAGATCCTCTCCCACCTAAGAGTGATCATGTATTTGAATTAAAGAACTTGCCTGAAAAACTGAAATATGCTTATCTTGATGAAAAGAAGATATATCCTGTTATTACCAATGCTAACCTTTCAGAGCATTAAGAATAGAGATTACATAAAACTCTAAGGAAGCATCGTGCTACTATTGGGTGTACTCTTGATGATCTTAAAGGCATTAGTACCATTCGATGTCAGCACAAGATTAATATGGAGCTCGATACTAAGCTAGTCATTGATCACCAATGATTTTTCAATCCTAAATGAAGGATGTGGTAAGAACTGAAATGTTAAAGCTTCTGGAGGCAGGTATAATTTATCCTATAGCTGATAGTAGATGGGTATGTCATGTTCATTGTGTCCCTAAGAGAGAAGGTATAACCGTTGTTCCTAATGATAAAAATGAACTTCCCCAAAGAATTGTAATTGGTAATAGGATGGTAATTGATTTAAGTAATTTAAATAAAGCTACTAGAAAAGATCATTACCCCTTGCCTCTATTGATCAAATGGTAGAAAGACTATCTAAATATACACAACTTTTTTTCATTGATGGATATTCTGGTTTTTATCAAATACCTATGTCAAAAGAAGATCAAGAGAAAACTACTTTTCCTGTCCTTTTGGATCTTATGCTTATAGACGTATGCCTTTTGGTTTATGCAATGCACGTGCTACCTTTCAGAAGTATGACTGCTATATTCTTTGATTTTTGTGAAAAGATTGTTGTGGTATTCATGGATGATTTTTCCGTTTACGAGACTTCTTTTGATGATTTCTTAAGCAACCTTGATTGAGTTTTGTAGAGATGTGAAGAAACCAACCTTGTCTTGAATTGGGACAAGTGCCACTTTATGGTGAATGAAGGAATTGTCCATGGTCATAAAGTTTCTGAAGAGGTATTGAGGTATATAAAGCTAAATTTGATGCAATTGAGAAAATGCCATGTCTTAAAGATATTAAAGGTATAAGAAGTTTCCTTGGTCATGTTGGTTTCTATAGGAGGTTCCTTAAATACTTCTCTACAATTTCTAGGCCTCTTACTAATCTTTTGCAAAAAGATGTTCCATTTGTTTTTTATAATGATTCTATAGAAGCCTTTGAAATACCCAAGAAAGCCTTAATTTTTGCACCTATTGTTCAACCACCTGATTGGAACCAACCCTTTGAAATCATTTGTGATGGTAGTGATTATGCCATTGGTGCTATTCTAGGCCAAAGAGTTGATAATAAATTGAATTTTATTCATTATGCTAGTAAGACCTCGGATAATGCTCAAAGAAATTATGCTACTACTAATAAATAATTTTTAGCAGTGTGTGTTTGCATGTGATAAATTTGGACCTTATATTGTTCATTCCAAAGTTACTATTCACACCAATCATGCCGCTATTAAATATCTTATGGAAAATAAAGATGCTAAACCTAGACTAATTTTGTGGGTTCTATTATTACAAGAGTTTGATATGCATACTTTAGATAGAAAGGAGTTGAGAATCCTGTAGCAGATAACTTGTCTAGTATGGAAAATGTTCTTGATGACCCACTGCCTATTGATGAAAGTTTTCCTAATGAGCAGTTAGCTGTTAAAAACACTTCTCATAATAGTCCTTGGTATGCAGATTATGCTAATTACATTGTTGCTAAATACATACCACCTAGTCACACATACCAGCAAAAGAAAAAGTTCTTTGATTTAAGGCAGTACTTTTGGGATGACCCACATCTACATAAAGATGGTGTATATGGCATTATTAGACGTTGTGTACCTAAGCATGAACAGGAAGAAATCCTATGGAAGTGTCATTCCGAGGCATACAGAGGGCTCCATGCTGGAGAAAGAACTGCACATAAGGTACAACAGTCTGTTTTTATTGGCCTACTCTCTTCAAGGATGCATATAAGTTTGTCCTTTCTTATGATGAATGTCAAAGAATTGGTAATATTGGTAGGCATCAAGAAATGCCTATGAATTATTCACTTTTTATTGAACTGTTTGATGTTTGGGGTTTTCATTATATGGGACCTATCCTTCCTCCAAAGAGTATACTCATATTATAGTTGTTGGTGATTATGTTACTAAGTGGGTAGAAGCTATTCCAACTAGTAGTGTTGATCATAACACCCCTATTAAAATGCTTAATGAAGGTATTTCCCCGTGGTTTGGAGTCCCTAGATATTTACTGACTGGCGGTGGTTCACATTTTATTCTTGGTGCATTTCGTAAACTCCTAGCTAAATATGATGTCAAGCATAGAATTGCATCAGCTTATCATCCTCAGCCTAGCGGTCAAGTTGAATTGAGCAATAGAAAAATAAAGTTAATTTTTCCTAAACTATTAATAGATCCAAAAAGAATTGGTCTATTAAACTTGATGATGCATTCTGGGCTTATAGAAATGCTTATAAAAATCCTATGGGTATGTCTCCATATAAAATGGTCTATGGAAAAGCATGTAATTTACCTCTTGAGTTAGAACAGACTGGTACAGAGACGTGCTATACCAACGGTTTTTACCCCCTTTTCGCGATGGAGTTTTAAACCGTCACCTAGTGTGTGCACGATAGGGGGTTGATAACCCACAAGTATAGGGGATCGCAACAGTTTTCGAGGGTAGAGTATTCAACCCAAATTTATAGATTCGACACAGGGGGAGCTAAATAATATTATTAAGTATTAGCAGTTGAGTTGTCAATTCAACCACACTTGGAGATTAAATATCTGCAGCAAAGTGAACACTAGCACAGTAATATATATGATAGTTTTGATAGCAGTGGTAATAGTAGTAGTAGTAACGGTGACAGTGAGAGGAATGACTTTGTATCAAGTGTAACAGTAACAACTGCAGTAGTAACTTAGAAAAAAACTATATGTAGGAAATTTGTAGGCATTGGACCAGTGGATTCGTTGGATGATATTCATCATATAATAGTCATAACCTAGGGCGATACGGCACTAGCTCCAGTTATAATATAATGTAGGCATGTATTTCGCAAATAGTCATACGTGCTTATGGAAAGAACTTTTATCATATTTCATAAATAGTCATACATGTCCTACCCTCTCGTGGTAGCGGGGTCCATAAGGAAACTAAGGGATATTAAGGCCTCCTTTTAATAGAGAAACGTCACAAAGCATTAACACAAGGTGAATACATGAACTCCTAAAACTACGGTCATCACCGAAGAGTATCCTAATTTTTATCACCCCAGGGTTTACAGATCATAAAACGTAATAGGTGAATATGACTTGCAATATCGGATCTAGAACATAGATATAATGGTGAAAACATAAACAGTTCATTTCTGAAATCATGGCACCCGGGCCCAAAGTGGCAAGCATTAAGCATGGAAAAGTCATAACAACATCAATCCCAGAACATAGTGGATACTAGGGATCAAGCCCTAAGAAAACTAACTCGATTACATCATGAATCTCATCCAACTCCTCACTGACCAGTGAGCCTATGAAGGAATCACTCGATCCCGACGGGGAGCATCTTGGAATTGGTGATGAAGGAGGGTTGGTGATGACGAAGATTGAAGAACCCCCTCTCCGGAGCCTTGAACGGACTCTAGATCTGGCCTCCCGATGAAGAACAGGAGGTGGCGGCGGCTCCGTGTTGTGAAATGTGATGAAACTTCCTCCCCGACCGTCCTCTCTGAAAATAGGTATTTAAGGAGTTGGAATTAGGGTCTACGGGGCCACCAGGTGGGCAAATCCCACCTGGGAGCGCCTGGAGAGGGTGGCGCGCCCTGGTGGTTCTTGGCTCCAGTATTTTTCTTTTATTGCAAAAATAATTCTCCAAATTTTTTGTTCCAATTCGAGAACTTTTATTTCTGCACAAAAACAACACCCTGGTAGTTATGCTGAAAACAGCGTCAGTCCGGGATAGTTTCATTCAAATCATGCAAATTAGATTCCAAAACGAGAGCAAAAATTATATACGATGGAGATGTATTAACTCCCCCAAGCTTAAACCTTTGCTGGTCCTCAAGCAACTCAGTTGACAAAGTGAAATTGAAAAAGAAAAACTTTTACGAACTCTTTTGTTCTTGTTTACATAAATAAACTTAAGTAGCACCCATGTTTTCAGCAAAGATGATGACTAACCATATCAGCAATAACTCTTAAAAATTACATTAACTCATATCAATGGCATAATCAACTAGTGAGCAATAGTAAGATATCTCAAATGCCAACACTTTGTCAAAATAATCATGATATAATATGACAACAGTGGTATATCACTAGCCATTTCCGAGACCACAATTCATAAATGCAGAGCACCTCCAAAGTTCATGCATCGACTAAACATTGTAATTCATGGTAGAAAAGATCCAGTCATGATGCATCCAACATTAACTATACATGATGAATGAGGATGACAATAGTGCTCTTAGATCTGGCGCTTATTTGAGAAGGTGATGACTCAACATAAAATTAAATAGATAGTCCCTTCATAGAGGGAAGGAGGGATTTGCAGAGGTGCTAGAGCTCAAAGTTTTAAAAACAGAGATAAATGAAATTTTGAGAAATGCACCCTTCCTGTTTACGTCATGACTGAAAGTTATCAATATCTTCCATGCTAAACACATTAGTGGTGGTTCCCAAGCAATAAAACTAAAGGGTTACACCCCCTCGACCAACAAACACACTTCACGACTAGCTGAATCCACGGGTACCATCCATACCAACAACAATTCTGGGGGAAGTTTTGTTAATTATTTGCAATTTTTTATTTCAGGACTGGGAATCCCTATTACCGCCCCTCTCGTACAAGGATGAGTGAATAAGCGCTCATCATGAGAATAACCCGCTTAGCACGGAAGATACTGACTACCCCCTATCGCTCTACACTCCAAAAATAGACACATCCGTGACATTTTGGGCCGAACGCAATTTTTTCTGTCATGTTTATGACACTTCAATGACGATAATTGTGACAAAACCTGGTACCATCATAGATGTGGTGGGATCCTACTTTTATGACAAAAAATTATGAAGGAAAATGGACTTTTCATCCTAGGCGAGCCGGAGACGCAGCTGCATGACATTCTTTGGGCCGTCAATGACAGAAAAAACCATGGTAGAAGTGACGACAAGGAAAATATTGGGGAGTTCCCAGTTACGGTGGGTGGTCGGGGCTGAGTGATGTGCGTTTCTCTCATACATGTACGCGCGTGGGTGGGAGGCGTTGGGCTCTAACTGAACCCGAGCGATTGCACTGCAGGCTACGCATTGCTGAACCCGAGCGATAGATCGACCACTGGCTGTTAACTGAATCCGATCAAGCGATTCCTTCGCTACTGCTGCTAACTGAAGCCGGTCGAACCTACTGCCTCCTGATGAACATTGAGTGTTGTTGGGGGTTGGTTGAACAGTTCCAGGTGGGGGTTGGATGAACAAGACCCCATGGTAGTAGAGGCCATTGCCGCTGGATGAACAGGATCCTGATCAAGCCGGTTGGGGGTGGATGAACAGGACCCTGTGGAGGGCTGGATGAAGAACAACCGGTGGAGGGATGGTTTAACAGTAGCCAGTGGAGGGCTGGATGAACAATAGCCCGTGGAGGGCTGGTTGAACAGGACCCTGTGGAGAGGGCTAGTTGAACAGTAGCCGGTGGAGGCTGGATGAACAGGAGCCCGTACATAAACAATAGCTGGTGGAGGCAGGAGGGAGACATTGTGGATGAACAGTTGCAGGTGGAGGCTAGAGGAGGTCGACGGTGGATGAACAGTAGCCCGTGGAGGCTGGAGCGAGGCAGTAGATGGTGGATGAACAGTAGCCCATGGAGTCCCGTTTTGCGGTACGTCACCACCCTACCGATGAACAAGACCCCCATTTCGACCATTGGAGGTTGAAGAGAAGTCTGTTCCCTCTGTTTTGCGATACACCACACCCCTCCCAATCAACAGGACCCTGTTTTGACTGTAGGAGGTCGAAGAGAAGTCTGTTTCGTCCGTTTCGCAGTACGCATGACCCCTCCCGGTGAAAAGGATCCTGTTTCGACCGTAGGCTGTCGAACACAAGGCCGTTTCCTCTGTTCTACGGTATGCCAGGCCTCGTTTTGGCTGTTCCGTCCAAGCCGGTTGGCTCCTGATGAACACGACGCATTCCATTGCCTCCCGATGAACACGACGACGCAGTTTCTCTGTTCTGACCCAGCCACTTGGCTGCCGATGAACAGGACGTCGTCGCTACCTCTCCACGTACATGAGCCCTGGCTGTACGTATGCGCGTGTAGGCGTTCGAGACCCCGCCCGTATGTACGTATGTGGCCATTTTTACTTTCTTGCACCCTGGTTGTACATATGTGTACACGATATTGATGGGACTGGGTGACATGCTACGTCTGCGCCCCTACTACGACATGTGCCCTTCCTTACACAGCCATGGTTCATGGCTGCATCATGCAGACAGACCGATCGAACAATATGTACGTACACGTTCACGACCAGAATGATAATGCTATGTATGCTTGGACCAGGTGGGTCCCGACTGTCAGGGAGGATAAGGAGGCAGTTCCTTGCATGTGAAGATGTAGCTGGTGGGTCCTAGCAGTCAGGGGGGAAACATTTTTTTTGTGAAATACGGTGGCCCGTCCGGTGGGTCCCTGCTGTCAGGTAGAGGAATCATTATTTTGCACTTAGTAAGGAGGCACTTCCTTGCTGCGGCTGCGGACCTAGCTGTCAGCCTCTCCATGTACAATACTCTTCCGATGGAAGTCTGTTCCTTGATCACATTGACCACGCAGCGCCGAGAGCACCAAGGCGGTGGACGATGGAGAGGCCTATGAAGGGGACGACACAGAGCCTCAGAAGACGCGGTAGTGGATGCCCACGCGGAGAGGAGTACGAGGATTGACTGGTTCAGCTACGGTGTGAGGTTATAGTTGCCGAAGAATAACAGGGGCTGTGGGTGAGTAGAGGGGTGGCCTGGCCAACGGTGGGAGTAGTAGGGGCGGTGAGGCCTCCACGGCAGCATAGCCAGCCATGGGAGGCAGGAGCACGCGGTGGTTTGGACGGCTAGAGCAAGAAAATCATAGGTTGAAGAAGCAGGACGACCGTTAGATGTTAACAATCTAACGGTCACTGGTGATAGAATCGTTTGTTGACTAAGTTGATAACGCCCTTGATACACGTCAACTTAGTAGGGCCACAAGTCAGACTCCAAATCTGGTGGGCCCTAGCTGTCATGGGGAGCACTCGTTATTTTTTGCTTAATAAGGAGGCACTTCCTTCCGTGCTATGATATAGCTAGTGGGTCCCAGCTATCATTTGGAGGATTTATTCTTTTTGACGTAATAAGGAGGTACTTTCTTGCGTGTCGCCATGAACCATATGGGTCCCAACTGTCAGCCTCTCCATGTATATCCATCTTCCGATGTTGTCATTTGTTGACAACGTTGACCATGACGAGAACACCAGCGCGATGTTGTCACCGAGAACACCAGCGCGATGGACAACGACGAGACCCAAGAAGGGAATGACCCGGAGGTGGCAAAGCCACATAAGTGGAGGGATGTGGGTGAGTAGAGGGATGTCCTGGCTAATGGTGGAAGTAGTAGGGGCGGTGAGGCCTGCGCGGCTGCACAGCCGGCCACGGGAGGTAGGTGCAGGCGGTCCCACCGGCGCTGGATTTGGCAGCTGGAGCAGAAGATCAGAGATTGAAGAAGCACGACATCCAAAGGTTACATTTGCTAGAATCGCTTGTTGATATATATAATAATTTAAAAAACCTTGCATACGTGTCAACTTATTAGGCCCACAAGTCAGACCATTACCTATTTTTTAATAATTTACATCTCATTGCAACTTCTTATGCAATTTATTGTAGTCCATTTTTTTTGGCCTGGGCCAGGGTAAAAAATTTAAATGAAATTTCACATATTTCTTTGGGGTCCAAATATTTTTAATACCGAAATGTCGAGCCAGATTTAAAGTACATTGAAGATATGTTTAAATTAGGTTAAAACCCAGTGAAATTGGAATCTGAATATGTGAAAATTTGAGAAATTATAAAGTAATAACCAGTTGATACGTCTCCAATGTATCTATAATTTTTGATTGGTCCATGTTATTATATTATTATTTTGGATGATTAATGGGTTTTAATATGCTCTTTTATATTATTTTTGGAACTAACCTATTAACCGGAGGCCCAGAGCCAGTTTCTGTTTTTTGCCTATTTTAGAGTTTCACAGAAAAGGAATACCAAACGGAGTCCAAACGGGATGAAACCTTTGCGACGATCTTTCTTGGACCGAAAGCAATCCAGAAGACTTGGAGTCGAAGTCTGGAACTCCACGAGGCGGCCACGAGACAGGAGGGCACGCCCAGGGGGGTAGGTGCGCCCCCACCCTCATGGGCCCCTCGTAGCTCCACCGACGTACTTCTTTCGCCTATATATATATATATACTCTTATACCCTAGAAACATCGCAGAGACCACGAAACCACTTTTCCGCCGCTGCAACCTTCTGTACCCGTGAGATCCCATCTTGGGGCCAATTCCTGCGATCTGCCGGAGGGGGAATCGATCACGGAGGGCTTCTACATCAACACCATTGCCTCTCAGATGAAGCGTGAGTAGTTTACCACAGACCTTCGGGTCCATTGTTATTAGCTAGATGGCTTCTTCTCTCTCTTTGATTCTCAATACAAAGTTCTCCTCAATGTTCTTGGAGATCTATTTGATGTAATACTCTTTTGCGGTGTGTTTGCCGAGATCCGATGAATTGTGTGTTTATGAACAAGATTATCTATGAGTATTATTTGGTTCTCCTCTGAATTCTTATATGCATGATTTGATATCTTTGCAAGTCTCTTCGAATTATCAGTTTAGTTTGGCCTACTAGATTGATCTTTCTTGCAATGGGAGAAGTTCTTAGCTTTGGGTTCAATCTTGCAGTGTTCTTTCCCAGTGACAGTAGGGGCAGCAAGGCACGTATTGTATTGTTGCCATCAAGGATAAAAAGTTGGGGTTTATATCATATTGCTTGAGTTTATCCCTCTACATCATGTCATCTGGCTTAATGTGCTACTCTGTTCTTATGAACTTAATACTCTAGATGCATGATGGATAGTGGTCGATGTGTGGAGTAATAGTAGTAGATGCAGAATCGTTTCGATCTACTTGACACGGACATGATGCCTCTATTCATGATCATTGCCTTAGATATCTTCGTAACTATGCGCTTTTCTATCAATTGCTCGGCAGTAATTTGTTCACCCACCGTAATACATGCTATCTTGAGAGAAGCCACTTGTGAAACCTATGGCCCTCGGGTCTCTTTCTTATTATATTGCATCTCTTTAATTTACATTGCATCTCGTTTACTATTTTGCAATCTTTACTTTTCATTCTATACAACAAAAATACCAAAAATATTTACTTTACTATCTTTATTAGATCTCACTTTTGCAAGTGACCATGAAGGGATCGACAACCCCTTAAACGCATTGGTTGCAAGGTTCTTTATTATTTGTGCAGGTACTAGGTGACTTGTGCATTGTCTTCTACTGGATTGATAACTTGGTTCTCAAAACCGAGGGAGATGCTTATGCTACTTTGTTGCATCACCCTTTCCTCTTCAAGGGAAACCAACGGATGCTCAAGAGGTAGCAAGAAGGATTTCTGGCGCCTTTGCTGGGGAGATCTATGCCAAGTCAATACATACCAAGTACCCATCATAAACTCTTCTCCCTCGCATTACATTATTTGCCATTCGCCTCTCGTTTTCCTATCCCCCACTTCTAAAACAATTTTCGCAAACCTTTGCCTTTTCTTCACCCCTTTTTAGTTCGTCTCTTTTCGCTTGCTTCTTGTGTGCTTGTGTGTTGGATTGATTGTTTGTCATGATGGCTCAAGATAATACTAAATTGTGTGACTTTTCCAATACCAACAACAATGATTTTATTAGCACTCCTATTTCTCCTACTACCGATGCTGAATCTTGTGAAATTAATATCGCTTTGTTGAATCTTGTTATGGAAGATCAATTTTCTAGCCTTCCTAGTGAAGATGCCGCTACCCATCTAAACACCTTTGTTGATTTGTGTGATATGCAAAATAAGAAAGATGTGGATAATGATATTTCTAAATTGAAGCTATTTCCGTTTTCTCTTAGAGAACGTGCTAAAACTTGGTTCTCTTCTTTGCTTAAAAATAGTATTGATTCATGGAATAAGTGCAAAGATGCTTTTATCTCTAAATATTTTCCTCTCGCTAAAATCATCTCTCTTAGGAATGATATTATGAATTTTAAGCAACTTGATCATTAACATGTTGCACAAGCTTGGGAGAGGATGAAATTAATGATACATAATTCCCCTACACATGGTTTGAATTTGTGGATGATTATACAAATTTTTATGCTGGATTGAATTTTGCTTCTAGAAATCTTTTAGATTCGGCCGCGGGAGGCACTTTTATGGAAATCACTTTAGGACAAGCTACTAAACTCCTAGACAATATTATGATTATTTATTCTCAATGGCACACCGAAAGATCCACTAGTAAAAAAGTCATGCGATTGAAGACATTAATGTTTTGAGTGGAAAGATGGATGAACTTATGAAATTGTTTGCTAATAAAAGTGTTTCTTCCGATCCTAATGATATGCCTTTGTCCACTTTGAGTGAGAATAATAATGAATCTATGGATGTGAATTTTGTTGGTAGGAACAATTTTGGTAACAACGCGTATAGAGGAAACTTTAATGCTAGGCCGTTTCCTAGTAATTCCTACAACAACTCCTATGGAAATTTTAATAAGATGCCCTCTAATTTGGAGACTAGTGTTAAATAATTTATGAGTTTGCAAAATAATTTCAATGCTTTGGTTGAAGAAAAATTGCTTCAGATTGATGAGTTGGCTAGGAACGTGGATAGAATTTATCTTGATGTTGATTCTTTGAAACTTAGATCTATTCCACCTAAGCATGACATCAATGAGTCTATCAAAGCCATGAGAATTTCCATTTATGAGTGCAAAGAAAGAACCGCTAGGATGCGTGCTAAAAAAGATTGCTTTGTGAAAGCGTGTTCTTCTAGTTTTCATGATAATAATAATGAAGATCTAAAAGTGATTGATGTAACTCCTATTAAATCTTTGTTTTCCAATATGAATCATGATAAATATGGGACTGGAGATGAGTCAACTTTAGTTAAAAGGCGTCCCAATGATTCAGAGTTTTTAGATCTTGATGAAAAAATTAATAAAAGTGGGATTGAAGAGGTCAAAACTTTACATAGCAATGAACTCACTATTTTGGATTTCAAGGAATTTAATTATGATAATTGCTCTGTGATAGATTGTATTACCTTGTTGCCATTTGTGTTAAATTCTGCTCATGCTTATAATCAAAATAAAGCTTTTACTAAACATATCCTTGATGCTTTAATGCTATCCTATGAAGAAAAGCTTGAACTAGAAGTTTCTATCCCTAGCAAACTTTATGATGAGTGGGAACCTACTATTAGAATTAAGATTAAAGATTATGAATGCTTTGCTTTGTGTGATTTGGGTGCTACTGTTTCCATGATTCCAAAAACTTTATGTGATGTGCTAGGCTTCCGAGAATTTTATGATTGTTCTTTAAATTTGCATCTTGCGGAGTCCACCATTAAGAAACCTATGGGAAGGATTAATGATGTTCTTATTGTTGCAAATACGAATTATGTGCCCATAGATTTCATTGTTCTTGATATAGATTGCAATCCTAAATGCCCTATTATTCTTGGTAGGCCTTTCCTTAGAACGATTGGTGCAATTATCAACATGAAAGAAGGAAATATTAGATTCCAATTTCCGTTAAGGAAAGGCAGGGAACACTTTCCTAGGAAGAAAATTAAATTGCCTTATGAATCTATTATGAGAGCCACTTATGGATTGTATACCAAAGATGGCAATACCTAGATCTATTCTTGTTTTTATGCCTAGCTAGGGGCGTTAAACGATAGCGCTTGTTGGGAGGCAACCCAATTTGATTTTTGTTCTTTGCTTTTTGTTCCTGTTTAGTAATAAATAATTCATCTAGCTTCTATTATGATTGTGTTTTTTATGTTTTAATTAATGTTTGTGCCAAGTAAAGCCTTTAGGATCTTCTTGCGTGATTGTTGTTTGACCTTGCTGATGAAAACAGAAAGTATGCGCTCACGAAAATAATTATCATTTTTTACCAGAGAGAGATAAAATACCAATTCCAAATGCAGTAGATCAATATACTTTTTATCATGGTTTTCCTAATTTTGCAGAATTTTTGGAGTTGCAGAAGTATTCGAAATCTCCAGATTGATACAAACTGTTCTGTTTTTTATAGATTCTGTTTTTCGTGCGTTGTTTGCTTATTTTGATGAATCTATGAGTAGTATCGGGTTTATGAACCATAGAGAAGTTGGAATACAGTAGGTTTAACACCAATATAAATAAACAATAAGTTCATTACAGTACCTTAAAGTGGTGGCTTATTTTCTTATACTAACGGATCTCATGAGATTTTCTGTTGAAGTTTTGTGTTGTGAAGTTTTCAAGTTTTTGGGTAAAGATGAGATGGATTTTTGAATAAGGAGTGGCAAGAGCCTAAGATTGGGGATGCCCAAGGCACCCCAAGGTAAAATTCAAGGATAACCAAAAGCCTAAGCTTTGGGATGCCCCGGAAGGCATCCCCTCTTTCGTCTTCGTCTATCGGTAACTTTACTTGAGGCTATATTTTTATTCATGACATGATATGGGTTTTGCTTGGAGAGTCTTGTATGATTTGGGTCTTTGCTTTTTAGGTTACCACAATCATCCTTTCTGTACACACCTTTTGGGAGAGACACACATGAATCAGAATTTATTAGAATACTCTATGTGCTTCACTTATATCTTTTGAGCTAGATAATTTTCCTCTAGTGCTTCACTTATATCTTTTTAGAGCATGGTGGTGGTTTTATTTTATAGAAATTATTGATATCTCATGCTTCACTTATATTATTTTGAGAGTCTTTTAGAACAGCATGGTAATTTGCTTTGGCTATAAAATTAGTCCTAATATGATGGGCATCCAAGATGGGTATAATAAAAACTTTCATATAAAGTGCATTGAATACTATGAGAATTTTGATTCCTTATGATTGTTTTGAGATATGAAGATGGTGATATTAGAGTCATGATAGTTGAGTAGTTGTGAATTTGAGATATACTTGTGTTAAAGTTTGTGATTCCTGTAGCATGCACGTATGTTGAACCGTTATGTGATGAAGTCGGAGCATGATTTATTTTTTGATTGTCTTCCTTATGGGTGGCGGTCGGGGACGAGCGATGGTCTTTTCCTACCAATCTATCCCCCTAGGAGCATGCGAGTAGTACTTCGTTTCGATAACTAATAGATTTTTTCAATAAGTATGTGAGTTCTTTATGACTAATGTTGAGTCCATGGATTATACGCACTCTCACCCTTCCACCGTTGCTGGCCTCTCTAGTACCGCGCAACTTTCGCCGGTACCATAAACCCACCATTTACCTTCCTCAAAACGGCCACCATACCTACCTATTGTGTCATTTCCATAGCCATTCCGAGATATATTGCCATGCAACTTTCCACCATTCCGTTTATTATGACACGCTTCATCATTGTCATATTGCTTTGCATGATCATGTAGTTGACATCGTATTTGTGGAAAATCCACCTTCATAATTCTTTCATACATGTCACTCTTGATTCATTGGACATCCCGGTACACTGCCGGAGGCATTCACACAGAGTCATATTTTGTTCTAAGTATCAAGTTGTAATTCTTGAGTTGTAACTAAATAAAAGTGTGATGGTCATCATTATTAGAGCATTGTCCCATGTGAGGAAAGGATGATGGAGACTATGATTCCCCCCACAGGTCGGGATGAGACTCCGGACGAAAAATAAAAAAAGGAAAAAAGAGGCCATAAAAAAAGGAGAGAAAGGCCCAAATAAAAAATGAGAGAAAAATAGAGAAGGGGCAATGCTACTATCCTTTTCCACACTTGTGCTTCAAAGTAGCACCATGATCTTCATAATAGAGAGCCTCTTATTTTGTCACTTTCATTTACTAGTGGGACTCTTTCATTATAGAACTTGGCTTGTATATTCCAATGATGGGCTTCCTCAAAATGCCCTAGGTCTTCGTGAGCAAGCGAGTTGGATGCACACCCACTTAGTTTCTTTTTGAGCTTTCATACACTTATAGCTCTAGTGCATCCGTTGCATGGCAATCCCTACTCACTGACATTGATATCTATTGATGGGCATCTCCATAGCCATCGATACACCGAGTTGATGTGAGGCTATGTTCTCCTTTTTGTCTTCTCCACAACCACCGTTCTATTCCACCTATAGTGCTATGTCCATGGCTCACGCTCATGTATTGAGTGAAGATTGAAAAAGTTTAGGAACATCAAAAGTATGAAACAATTGCTTGGCTTGTCATCGGGGTTGTGCATGATTTAAATATTTTTTGTGATGAAGATAGAGCATAGCCGGACTATATGATTTTGTAGGGATAGCTTTCTTTGGCCATGTTATCTTGAGAAGACATGATTGCTTTATTAGTATGCTTGAAGTATTATTATTTTTATTTCAATATTAAACATTTGTTTTGAATCTTTCGGATATGAACATTCATGCCACAATAAAGAAAATTACATTGATAATTATGTTAGGTAGCATTCCACATAAAAAATTCTGTTTTTACCATTTACCTACTGAAGGATGAGCAGGAATTAAGCTTGAGGATGCTTGATACGTCTCCAACGTATCTATAATTTTGATTGTTCCATGCTATTATATTATCTGTTTTGGAAGTTTAATGGGATTTAATATGCTCTTTTATATTAAATTTGGGACTAACCTATTAACCGGAGGCCCAGTGCCAGTTTCTGTTTTTTTTGCCTATTTTAGAGTTTCGCAGAAAAGGAATACCAAATGGAGTCCAAATGGGATGAAACCTTCGTGATGATCTTTCCTGGAATGAAAGAAATTCAGAAGACTTGGAGTCAAAGTCTGGAACTCCACGAGGCAGGAGCGCGCGCCCAGGGGGGTAGGCGTGCCCCCACCCTCATGGGCCCCTCGTAGCTCCACCGACGTACTTCTTTCGCCTATATATACTCTTATACCCTAGAAACATCACAGAGAGCCGCGAAACCACTTTTCCGCCACCGCAACCTTCTATACCCATGAGATCCCATCTTGGGGCCTTTTCCGGTGATCTGCCGGAGGGGGAATCGATCACGGAGGGCTTCTACATCAACACCATTGCTTCTCCGATGAAGCGTGAGTAGTTTACCACAGACCTTCAGGTCCATAGTTATTAGCTATATGGCTTCTTCTCTCTCTTTGCTTCTCAATACAAAGTTCTCCTCAATGTTCTTGGAGATCTATTCGATGTAATACTCTTTTGCGGTGTGTTTGCCAAGATCTGATGAATTGTGGGTTTATCAACAAGATTATCTATGAATATTATTTGGTTCTTCTCTGAATTCTTATATGCATGATTTGATATATTTGCAAGTCTCTTCAAATTATCGGTTTAGTTTGGCCTACTAGATTGATCTTTATTGCAATGGGAGAAGTGCTTAGCTTTGGGTTCAATCTTGCGGTGTCCTTTCCCAATGACAGTAGGGGCAGCAAGGCACGTATTGTATTGTTGCCATCAAGGATAAAAAGATGGGGTTTATATCTTATTGCTTGAGTTTATCCCGCTGCATCATGTCATCTTGCTTAATGTGTTACTCTGTTCTTATGAACTTAATACTCTAGATGCATGCTGGATAGCGGTCGATGTCTAGAGTAATAGTAGTAGATGCAGAATTGTTTTGATCTACTTGACACGGACGTGATGCCTATCACTACTGCAGGACGCTACTAATGCGACAGTATGATCAGAGACCCTTTGAGAAACTATGTGCAATGCAATAATCGCAAACGTCGGTGTATGAAAACTGTGAAAAAAGGTGCAAAATGTTTGCGATGGAGGATGCATCTAACACGGTTCAAATTTTAGTACCATGTGCGATGAAGGGAATACGATTCAGTTCAATTAACTGTTTGTGATGAGAAGGAACAAAAGAAACGGGCAGCCAGATGAAGGCGTGTGCGATACACAGCATACGGTTCACTCGGATGAACTGTTTGTGATTAGGTAAAACAAAAGAATCAGGCAGCCAGATGAAGGTGTGTGCGATATACAGCATACGGTGCAGTTGGATGAACTATTTGTGATTAGGCAACAGAAAATAAACGGTCAGCCAGATCAAGGTGTGTGCGATATACGGCATGTGGTTCACATGGATGAACTTGTTTGCGTTGACACAAGAGAACAAAAACGGTTCGACTTAACAAGACATGTGTGTTGTGCGATGGGATTGCATACAGGACAACAACACACACACACTTATAAGGACATGCTTGCATAACCAAATTAAACATCCACTTACATAGGTGGCTACTACAACCATGGCATTGGCACACACCAAAGTAAACTATTACATGCATAATTACATAGGTGGCTACTACACACATGACATTTCCACACACCAACAATTAAGTAAACTATATATTACATGCATGATTAACTAGCATAAACGATCATCTGATCATCATCTACTTCTTGTGATGCTTGCTCTGATTGTGGCTCGATCCGGGCACGTAGATTTTGTTAACGAGGCACTTCCTCATGTCAACAATCTGCCTGCGCATCTCGTAGCATGTGTACATGCTCTTGGCCGTGAACCTGAGGTGAGGTTCATCCAGTTGCTGCATCCAGGCCCCGTGCTAGGATACGAGACTTGTTCTCTGGGCATCCTGCTTCATCTTTTCGTAGTAGGGGTCGATGATGGCCGAGGCGAGTTCGAGTAGGGAGTCCTTCTTCGTCCTGCCCTAGACCCTGTTGTGGTCATGGATTTCGACAAGTTTCTTGCAAGCCAAGCCCGTAACACGAAGCGCATTTACATCGTTGGTGGTTTGCACCGTGGCGAACTTATAGTCGGAGCTGTTGACAAACCTGTTGAAACGGTCGCAAGGCTCTGTGGCCATGCAGTAGCGGTAGATGAGGACATGATGGCCCATGCACAATTGGGCAACGGCAACCTTCTGATATGTGACGGGACGACTGGTGGTGTACTGGAGGTCGATGTCGACCACCTTGTACTTGTCTCGAGCAAGCAACTGCTCAACGCTGTTGATGTGTTCGTCCACCACGGCCCGGTCGATGGTGTACACCATCGAGAGATCCTTCTCCCTCGCGTGGGTCTCCAACCTATGCTCGCCGAACCCCATTTGAGCACCGCTGTACATCCCCTCTCCATGTGTCATCGTGGGTGTGCTTGTTGTGTTGTGGGGCGCGATCGAAAGGTTGAAGAGACTAAGGTTATAATGGCCGCAGGAATTAAAGGGGAAGCCGGATGGCCAGGAATATCGGCAGGCCCTGATGGCAGTTCTAATTTGCAGCGCGTAACTCCATCGTGCCGCACGTAAGTGCATCGCGTGGCAACGCGCGCGGCGCAACCGCGTGCATATGGGGCCCCCGACGTGATCGTGCGCACACCCAACTGCTGGAAGAGCGCACACGGAGGGACGCGAGTAGAGCGCTTCGTGATCGCCTCAACGATAATCAACCATCTCTATCTCTACTCTTATAAAAGACCGAGTTGGTGATGATGGTGTGCCCACCATCGTGTAATATAGACCGTCTGACCTATATCTGACGGTTAGAAAGCAAACTATGACAATTTTGCAAAAAGATACCTGCACCTCTCTACACACTTGCAGATAAGGACTTCTCGCGTTCATCCTTTTCTCTCACAAGATAAACTACTCATACAAATGTATCTTGATGTTCCGTGCAACACATGTGCATATATCAGTTGAACGCGCAAGGAAAAGGTGTCCACAAGCCGAGCGCGCCGACGGATGTGAGTAGAGCGCGCCAACGGACGCGACAGAGTGTGCCGCGGCGCCTAACGGCGAGCACAGCTTGCCAAGGGACGCGAGCAGAGGATAACACAGTGATACGTGGCAAATAAGACGAACTGTGCGAGTGGTGTCGGAGATATCAAGCACGAATCATATTAGAGTTGCGTGTGCGATACGTGGCATACAGTTGATCCATCCGAGCTGTTTGTGATGGAATAAGCCGTGTGTGTTGCGGGCAAACGCTTGCTGGAATATAACCTTAAATTTAACCAAAATAGTGTTAATGCATGTTAAAAAAATTGTTTAGCTAGAAACTATGTTCAAATAGGACTCCAATGATATAGTCTTTGGCGACATGCATTCGTATTTTATTAGTTAAATCCTACTTATAAACCAGGACGGGGTATAGTAGGTAATTAAATCGCAAACATTTTTGTTATTAAACGTGTCCTCTCGCACGTCTTGTCATCCCGCTACCGCAGATGGCTTACAGCGCAAACTTGCGCGGCGCGCGGGGGCATTCTTTTGGCCAAATGGTGGCGCCAATGAATCATCGGTGATCCCATTCCTGCACAACCTTGCAGGTTCCCGTGCAAGCTTCCCTCTTGACTCGGTGAAATCCCCCAAAATCGCAATGCTTAGCGGCCTTCTATAAAAACCCACACGACCGGCTAGTCTTGCGCCTCACTTTCCCCTCCCTCCTTGTAGCTTATCTCGTCTGCTTCTCCCACAATCGCCAATGGCACAGGTCCATCATCATCGCTCAGCCACTCTGCTGTCATCAGAGGACAGCTCCAGCTGGGAGGCTACACCACGGCGGCGGCGTAGTCCCCGGCATCGTGTAGTGCGCGTGGCGTCCCTGTTGGGTGTGCGCGGAACACCCACCACATGCTCCGCCGCCGCTGCCCGTCGGCTACTGTTGCCGGCCGCCGTTGCCGCCACACCACCGTCGAAAGCCAGGGCCATCTCCCGCTCCGCCGCCGCGGCCCGAAGGCCGGAGGTGGCAGTCATGGCCGCCACCCCACTGCTGGCCACTGTTGCCATCACCCGCTCCGCCACCGCGGCCTGAAGGCGGGAGGTGGTGGTCGTGGCCGCCAGCCTACCGTCGCCCGCCGGGATTATCACCCGCTCAGCCGCCGCGGCCCGAAGGCGGGAGGTGGAAGCCCACACGTGCGTTAGCGACCTTGCGCGCTACATCGAGTTCCTGCGGGAGCTGGAGGAGCGCCTCGTCGAGCATGCAAAGAGCCTTACCGCAGCCGTGGCCGCAGCACACGCCGACATAGAGGCGAGTAATCAGGAGATATACAAGCAATCCGGCCGCATCGAGAGGCATCGCCTGGAGCAGCAATGAGCGTTCGAGCTGGCGACCGTCGCTGAACGTGCAGCACCGGCAGGCACCATATTGCATTTATCTAGCTTGGCGGTAGGCTTTTCCTCCTTTGCCTCTTATTGAGGGGGTGAGCTTGCTTGGCAGAGGAGAGGCTGCCGGAAGTAGCACAAAGCCCCTCCGTGGTAGTAGTAGTATTTAGGGGCTATTTTGTTCAGTTTAGCCGACTATAGATATGTGGTCGAACTGTACAACGTACTTAAAATTAGCTAGTATATATAGTTGAACTAGCTATTTCAGTACGTGGTTGGCAACAATTGGGGAGAAGTTTGGTCAGTTCAGCTGTCGAGTTGAACTATTTGTATAAATTACGAACGACTGCTTAATCTATGAGTGAAATCTATGCTTAATTACTGAATTTTAGTTGCAAAAATTAGATAGTGCTAATGATTTCTAGCTGCATATTTGACAAATCGCAGTGTTACAAGGATTGACAAATGGCAACTTTACTAGATGAACACATGTAAATGTTTCTAGTTTGACAAATGGCAACATACCCAATAATTGTTTGTACGTGGTTGCACACGGGTCATCCAAAACAACCGTTTGCGTTGAAGGGATGCACAAATCCTGCACTGCTCTCACTTTGCATACGGGTGTTCTATCTAAAATGTTTGCGATCAAGAGCTGCACAAATCCTGCTCGACACATTTTCCCTTGGCTTCTTGGGGAAGCTTTCGGTTTGCATAAGGGTGTTCTAACTAAAACGTTTGCGATGAGTGTTTTATATTTAAAAACCGTATTAAACTGGGGAAACCGAATTAAACTTGGCGAAGCTGACAATTTTTTTACCACGGCATGTTGATACCTCTCCATGATAGCATGCCAAGTTTCATAAATTTCAGACGAGTTTTGGATTTACTAGAATTTAAAAACCAGGTATCTCAATATTTGCGGCCGAGTGACGGTGGCAGGGTATTTGCAATTTATTCCCATTTCTTGCATGGGACTTAAGCATGCACCCAAGGACACATATTTGATTTTTCAACCTGTTTATATGCACTAGAGAATGTGCATGTAGTTCAAATTTGAATTATGCACATAAAATGCCTGGAAAACTCAGTTAATGTATAAAAATGTCCAAACGAACCCCGAAAAATTCCAAAATTGAACACAACGCTCTTATTGTTTTATCTTGACACTCGAAATTTTTTGAAAGCAATAAGAGGCAACAGATACCGTTTCGTCCCCAAAGGTGGCACGTTCCCTACCAAAACCATCACGCTTGTTGTGAGAAGCTTATACCCGAACCTGCCCCAAATGGGGCAAAAAATTTACCACAACATGTTGATGCCGCTCCATGATAGCATGCCAAGTTTCATGGATTTCAGAGGAGTTTTGGATTCACTAGAATTTAAAAACCAGGTATCTCAATGTTTGCGGTCGAGTGACGGTAGCAGGGTGGTTGAAATTCATTCCCATTTCTTTCATGGGGCCTAAGCATGCAACCAAGGACACATATTTGATTTTTCAACTAGTTTATATGCACTGGAGAATGTGCATGTAGTTCAAATTTGAATTATGCACATAAAATGCCTGGAAAACCAAGTTAATGTATAAAAATGTCCAAATGAACCTCGAAAAACTCCAAAATTGAACACAAAACTCTTGTTGTTCTATGTTGACTCTCGAAATTTTTTGAAAGCTATAAGAGGCAACGGATATCTTACATCCCTGAAGGTGGCACATTCCATACTGAAACCATCACGCTTGTTGTGAGAAGCTCTGGTTTGTGAGAATCTTATACCCAAACCTTCCCCAGATGGGACATAATTTTTAACACGGCATGTTGATGCCGCTCCATGATAGCATGCCAAGATTCATGAATTTCAGACAAGTTTTGGATTTACTAGAATTTAGAAACCATGTTTATCAATGTTTGCGGCCGAGTGACAGTGGTAGGCTATTTGAAATTCATTTCCATTTCTTGCATGGGACCTAAGCATGCACCCAAGGACACATTTTTTGATTTTTCAATCAGTTTATATGCACTGGAGAATGTGCATGTAGTTCAAATTTGAATTATGCACATAAAATGCCTGGAAAACCCAGTTAATGTATAAAAATGTCCAAACGAACCCTGAAAAATTCCAAAATTGAACACAACACTATTGTTGTTCTATGTTGACACTCGAATTTTTTCGAAAGCAATAAGAGGCAATGGATATCGTTTCATCCACAAAGGTGGCAAGTTCCGTACCAAAACCATCACGCTTGTTGTGAGAAGCGCTGGTTTGTGAGAATCTTATACCCAAACCTGCCCCAAATGAGACAATTTTTTTACCACGACATGTTGATGCCGCTGCATGATAGCATGACAAGTTTCATGAATTTCAGATGAGTGTCGGTGTACAAAACTAGGGGCACATTTTTGTACACCTTTACCTATGCACGGGCAGTCAGAGCCGCGCCCGTGACCACACCGAGCAGAGCAAGGGAGGTAAGACAAGGTAAGATCGAAGCCCAAGAGGAAGCAAAGCAATGACAAGGACCAAGGCCACAAAGATCAGATGGGCGAAGCATGTTTCCCCGGCAAGGACCCTTGCCGGGGGGGGCTCAGCGGCCCCGGCAAGACCCTTGCCGGGGCAGCTCGCCCACGCCAGCCAAGCAAGCCACCTTCGAGCCCACCAACACTCGACAAAAGCATTGGACAGGGCTCGGGAGGCACCTCTGTGGTGGCATGCAGATCTTCGTGAAGATAAAGAATAGTCAAGGTCAAATGAGGATAGGAAGGCAGCCATCCTCACCGAAGAAACGCACAAGACCCCCGGCAAGATCCTTGCCGGGGACGCCTACACGCCACGGCAAGACCCTTGCCGGGCCACCCGGCAAGGCCCTCGCCAAGCGCACCAGCAGGGCCACCGTCAGGCCCACACCAGCCAAGTCTCCGCCGCCGTTCGCATGCAGCTGCCGACCCAACCAGCTGGGCAGGCACCTACGTGGCGACATGCAGCCCTTCGTGGAGACTCCACCACCGTGCCACCTCAGCTGCCTGCCTACCTACATGGCACCACATGCATCGCTGGCCAGGGCGTGTGTCGAAGCATGGAGGAGCGGCGCGGATGGGATGGGCCTCGCCCCCGTCCCCGATAAAGTGGAGGGACACCTAAGCCTCGCATTTAATGCACTTTGCCCTATAATACCAGGATAACCTCGCAACATTGTTGCCTTTCCACCTCCTGTGTGCCACCGTGGCAAACCCTTTTTCTATAAAAGGAGGCCCAAGGCAATGAGGAGAGGGGGTCGGCTTTTTGGAGCTCGTTACACCCCATAGCTAGTTCAAGAACACAGAATACATTCACCAAAGCAGAACTAGGGTTTTACGCATCCTCGCGCCTGAACCTGCATAAACGAACCGCATGCTCTCTGTTAGACCCGCTCTTCTTTCAACCCCGCACCCCGCAACCGCAGTAGGGTTTCTTGTGATCCCATAGGTGTTGTTTCCCACCGACATCTTTGGAGTGCCAGGTAGGGGGCGCGTTTGTGAGAATCTGTTCTGGTAGTTAGCCTAGCGGTCGTTCGTCGCCATGGCCCCTAAGAAGAAGACGGCCACGGCGATCGACTCGTTGGGGGCCGAACGGCCCATGCCGGCGTGGACGAGCAGCGGACCGGTCGCGGACGGGACTCGGGCCGTGGCCCGCGAACACCAGCACCAACCAGGCAGTCGGAGCCTGGCGAGCGGCATCGTTCATGCACCAGATGGTCGGCCCCACGCCGCCGGATCCAAAGACAGAGCTAGACCCCCTGCCGGCGGAGCCGGGCCCTCTGGGGGTGTCGTTGCGCCAACTTCGGGCGGCGCGGCGACCTCCAGGACGCATACACCGGCGACCACCGCGCGTTCTTCCCATGGTGTGCGTGCCGAACAGCGTCACCACGTTGGTGACCCTGGGCATCGCCGTGGGAAGAGCCTTGTGCGTCTTCAGCAAGGCAAAGGAGTTCAACACGCTCGCCGAAGCACTGGTGAAAATGGCACGCAGCCGCTGGGTCGTGACAAAGCTCCTTCTAACGTAGTTAGAAGTCGAAGCGTGCCACGATCCACTCAGCTATCACCGCCACCCACACTAGCGGAAGCCTTGGCACGCGCGCAGCTGCTCCTCGACTTCCCTCCTGCTACGGAGAAGCTCGATGAGTGGAGGGCCACCATCCGGAGCCTCGTCGCTGTCGCGAACAAAGACGAGTCGTGACCGGCGGGGCCTCGAGTCGGCGCTCCGCCGAACCACCACATGCTGGCACTGGGAGGACCGGGGGAGCTGCGTCCACAGTGCACTCTCCTTCTCCTCGCCAGCCGCCACGGGCGTCGGCCCGTCGCGGCGACGCTGGTGATAACATCTCCATAGCCTCGTCCGATCCATGGACCCTCCGCGACCAACGCCAGGTCCTTCGGGAGCGAGCTCACGAAGACGCTCGAACCACCGTCAAGCGCTGGTGCGAAGCGCGCCACCAGTCGGACAAGCGGGCGGGACCCACTATGGACCACCCGGCACCGGGGGGCCCCGGCGTCCTACCTTATGAGGTGGGCTGCCTGGCTTTTACCCGTGAGCTGAGGCAGTTCCAGTGGCCGTCCCACCGCATGATCAAGCCCGACGTCGGCGAGAAGTACACCGGCAAGACCCATCCGTCCGAGTTCCTCAGCATCTACACCATCGCGATGCAGGCTGCTGGGGCGCGCGACGACAAGGTGCTTGCCAACTACTTCCTGTTGGCGCTCAAGCCCAATGTGATGTCTTGGTTGATGCACTTGCCGGGGGACTCCATCTCTTCCTGGTCAGATCTGTGCCATGAGTTTGTTGGCGCCTTCATGGGAGGCCACCAAGCTCATGGCCAGGCCAGTGATCTGCATATCATTCCCTGGAAGGAAGGGGAGACCCTGCGCAAGTACATCAGTAGATTCAGCCGGGTGCAGTACAACATCCCCGACGTTCATTCTGCCGCTGTGATTAGCGTGTTCCATCAGAACGTGCGCAATCGCAAGATGCGCGAGGAGTTGGCGATGACCAAGGTTAAAGATGTGGCCGAGCTCTACGTTCTAGCTGACAGGTGCGCCCGGGCTGAAGAGGGAAGGAAGTACCCCGGCGAAAACGCCAGCGCGGAAACCGACTGTACTGAGGAGGACGCCGCCGCCCCGACGAAGAGGGGCCAGTGTCGCAACAAGAAACGCAAAGGCAAGGCCATGCTTGCCGTTGAGGGATCTGACGATACCAAAGTCAGCAAGAAGGTCAAGGCAGACACCCCCGGCAAGGAGATTGCCGGGTGCGCTGCCTGCCAGGCCTTGGCGGCTACCGACAAGCCAGGAAGCTCCAGCATGCAATACTGCAAGATCCACCGCACCAAGGGCCACGATCTCCAGAACTACCGGCAAGTCGAGCTGCTTGCTGAGAAGCAAAAGGCTGAGTACGAAAGGCGGGACAAGGAGAAGGACCAGGATGGTGCTGAGGGACCCGACAAGAAGCACGGCGGCTGAGGAGGCCGCCCCGGCAGGGACAAACAGCAAGAAAGACCCGCCCGGGGCCGCGACAAGAAACAAGAAGACGACGACCGCGACGAGGACGACGAGTCTGGTGAGCAAGGGTTCCAGAAGGCTACGGAGGCCATGTGCATCGATGGCGGCGCCTCGCCGCATACCTCTCACCGCCAGCTCAAGCAGTGGGCGCGAGAGGTCACAGCAACAGAGCCGTCGTTCGACGCTCAGAAGCCACTAAAGTGGTCCAGGACGCCCCTCATCTTTGACGCCGAGGACTACCCTGATCGCACTACCGCGGTCAGGTGTTTGCCGTTGTTGGTTTGGCCAACAATACGCATCATCAGGGTGAACAAGATGTTGGTTGACGGCGGGGCCGGCCTGAACCTGATCTCGCCTGTCGTGATCAAAAGGTTGCAAATCCCTGGTGGAGACCTCGAGGAAACGGGCACGTTTCAGGGGGTCAATCCGGGGAGAAGACAACCAAAGGGAAAGGTCACGCTTCCCGTGACGTTTGGAGGGAAGTTGAACTTTCGGACGGAGAGGATCGTCTTCGACGTGGCCGAGATCCCCTTGCCCTACAACGGGATCCTCGGCCGCCCGGCACTCGCTAAGTTCATGGCGGCATCACACTATGCCTACAACATGCTAAAGATGCTCGGGCCGTTGACCATCATCTCCATCCCCTCCGACAAGAAGGACACACTGATCTGCGCCGACCAACTCTACCGGGAAGCAGTTGCAGCAGCTGCCATCAAGGCACCTGCTCCTGCCGCCGAAGGCCCGGGAGGAAAAAAGGAGCCCGACAAGACCTCTCGCACCCACTCCGGCAAGCGCACCCCCTCGGGGTGTTGTGCTACCGCTAAGGACGTGCCAGAGAGCTCTGCCGACAAGAACAAGAGATCCAAAGCCGAGCCACCGCAGACCAAGAAGGTGCCCGTCATGGAGGATGGCATGGGAGGGGCCTTCATCATAGGCTCCACCCTCAGTAGCAAATAGGAAGGCCAGCTCATCACCTTCCTGCGGGCGAATGTCGACGTGTTGGCATGGCAAGCGTCCGACATCCCCGGTGTTCCCAGGGAGGTGATTGAGCACCACCTAGTTGTCTGCCCCCATGCGCGGCCCGTCAAGCAGAAGGTCAGAAACCAGGCTCTGGAGAGGCAGGAGTTCATCAAAGAGGAGATCAGGAAGTTAGAAGCGGCAGGTTTGGTGAGAGGGGTGCTCCACCTGACGTGGTTGGCCAATCCGGTAGTGGTGCGCAAGGCGAATTGGAAGTGGAGGTTGTGTATTGATTACACAAATATCAATAAGGCTTGTCCTAATGACCCCTTCCCATTGCCGCGCATCGACCAGATTGTTGACTCCACGGCCGGCTGTGATCTGCTATCATTCCTTGATGCCTACTCAGGCTACCACCAAATCTTCATGACAAGAGAGGATGAAGAGAAGACAACATTCATCACCCCATGTGGTACGTATTGCTTTTTACGGATGCCTTTATGGCTGAAGAGTGCTGGCTCAATGTTTGCAAGAGTGGTCCAAATTGGTTTTGAACCTCAGCTCCATAGAAATATGGAGGCCTACATGGATGACATAGTGGTCAAAACCAAAGACGGGCCGACTCTTGTGCAAGATCTAGAAGAGACATTTGCCAACCTGCGCAAGATCAACCTCAAGTTGAACCCTGAGAAGTGCGTCTTTGGCATCCCATCCGACAAGCTTCTCAGGTTCTTCGTGTCACAGTGCGGGATTGAGGCAAACCCAGACAAGATCAAGGCTATTCAGCAGATCAAGGCGCCCAAGCGGGTCAAGGATGTGCGTCGGCTCGCCGGCTACGTTGCCGCCATGAGCCGGTTCATCTCCAAGTCGCTGAGCGCGCCCTTCCCTTTTTCAAGATCTTGAAAAAGGCGGGCCCAATAGAGTGGACCCCAGAAGCCGAGGCCGCACTGCAGGACCTGAAGAAATACCTTTCCTCCATGCCAATACTAGGAGAATGTGCATGTAGTTCAAATTTGAATTATGCGCATAAAATGCCTGGAAAACCAAATTAATGTATAAAAATGTCCAAACGAACCCCGAAAAATTCCAAAAGTGAACACAACACTCTTGTTGTTCTATGTTGACACTTGGATTTTTTTGAAAGCAATAAGAGGCAACAGATATTGTTTCGTCCCCAAAGGTGGCACGTTCCCTACTGAAACCATCACGCTTGTGGTCAGAAGCTCTGGTTTGTGAGAAGCTTATACCCAAACCTGCCCCAAATGGGGCAAATTTTTTACCACAGCATGTTGATGCTGCTCCATGATAGCATGCCAAGTTTCATGAATTTCAGATGAGTTTTTGATTTACTGGAATTTAAAACCAGGTATCTCAATGTTTGCGGCCGAGTGACGGTGGCAGGGTGTTTGAAATTCATTCCCATTTCTTGCATGGGACCTAAGCATGCACCCAAGGACACATATTTGATTTTTCAACCATTTTATATGCACTAGAGAATGTGCATGTAGTTCAAGTTTGAACTATGCACATAAAATGCCTAGAAAAGCCAGTTAATGTATAAAAATGTCCAAATGAACCCCGAAAAATTCCAAAATTGAACACAACGCTCTTGTTGTTCTATGTTGACACTCGGAATTTTTTGAAAGCAATAAGAGGCAACAGATATTGTTTTGTCCCCAAAGGTGGCACATTCCCTACCGAAACCATCATGCTTGTTGTGAGAAGCGCTAGTTTGTGAGAAGCTTATACCCAAACCTGCCCCAAATGAGACAAAAAATTTACCACGGCATGTTGATGCCGCTCCATGATAGCATGCCTAGTTTCATGAATTTCAGACAAGTTTTGGATTTACTAGAATTTAAAAACCATGTATCTCAATATGTGCGGCGAACTGACGGTGGCAGGGTGCTTGAAATTCATTCCCATTTCTTGCATGGGACCTAAGCACGCAACCAAGGATACATATTTGATTTTTCAACAAGTTTATGTGCACTGGAGCATGTGCATGTAGTTCAAATTTGAATCATGTGCATAAAATGCCTAGATAACCTAGTTAATGTATAAAAATATCCAAACGAACCTGAATAATTCCAATTTTTTTGACGACGCACCAATAGTTGCATGTTCACTGCAGATAAAAGTTCTAGCAATTGAAACACCGTCCATGGCCGCTGTGACCCCATTATGTAATTCAAATCAAGACAAAAAACAAGTAGATCCCACACAGTTTATTATAACCAACTGTGTGAGATGCAGGACAAAATATCTTCGGACCATGTCTGAATAAGGGACCGTATCTGATGAAACTTTGCGCACCAGTTTTTTGGCTAAAGCGGTTCCAAGTCTTCGGTTTCCTCGGAAATATCTACCTCCATGCCCCCTCCCCCTTACCAAAAGCCATATTTCTCCTTTTTCCGCCTTCTTTTCCAAGTGGAAACCTTCACTCCTTGCTTGCAGCGCCGCCACCTCCTTGTCGACGACCCTCCTTCACGCTGCTCGGCCTCGCCTATCCAGGCAGGTAATCCACACCCGACCCCCATCCTCCTCCTCCTTCCACATCCCACATGCCCCGACTGCTGGCGCGAGTGCGACACCTTCCACCCAAATCACCGACCCCTCCACCAAATAAGCGCCAGCCTAAGCCATGGTGCACGCAGTATAGCCAGGACCTCAGGGAGCATTTGGCAGCAGAGAATCAAATCACGGACGCACGCGCGGATGAGGTTGCGATGGCTGCCATTCGTGCCGACCCCCAGATCTTGAAGGAGCACCTTGCCATTTGCTAGCTATGTCGGTTAAGCATGCTCGGTTTACCCATTGCGTGTGCTGCTCCTGCCTTTCCTTCACAAATTATAGTGAATTGTGCTATCTAATTTTACCATGCAATCTGTTGCTCTAGTGTATATGTTCTATATGTCGTGCAGTGTGGTGCTCACTTATTAACTGTTTTGTTAGTTAGTTGTTGTCTTCAGTTAACTGTTTGGTTCATTTCTGCAAATGTGATGCTTAATTCTTCAGGCTACAATTTTGTATTATCTTCCATGTGAGAAATAAATCGAATTTAATCTTAACAAAATACATGAGAAATGAATACAATTGCTATATTTCCAAGTTGTCCAGTATGCTTCGTTTGGTTATACATTGTGCAATGTGGTGCTCAGTTAACGTTTGGTCCATTTGTGTTGTGGTGTTTAGTTAACTGTTTGGTTCAATTCTGCAATGCGATGTTCAATAGTTGTGGGTGCATTCTATTATTGTATGCCATGTGAGGAATAAATTGAATTTGGCTGTAGTAAATACATGAGAAACAAATACAATTGCTACAATTGGTTGTAGTTAACTTTTTGTTAACTATCTAATCTTCTATTAGGAGTATGTTATATTGTGCAATGTGGTGCTCAGTTAATGTTGGTTCATTTGTTGTGGTGTTTAGTTCACTACTTGGTTAAATTCTGCAATGCGATGTCCAATTGTCGTGGGTAGAATTTTATATTATTGTGCATATGAGGAATAAATCGAATTTGGCTGCACGTAATACATGAGAAACTTATACAAGTGCTATATTTCCTAGTTCTTAATCATGCTTGGTTTGGATAAATGGATTTTCCATGTGGCTTGAATTAATCTGATGAATCTACAATGTGCTTATTTTTCATCAACATATTTTACTGATAGTATGCGAACCCTTACTTAACCTGATGACTAAATACCTTATATGTGTTGTAGGGAAACAATGGGAAGCGCTGAGGTTTACAATCGAGGTTAGCACGTGCATGGTCTATTATCTAATAGCACATTATTGTGAAATTGCAGGAACCATTCTAATATTTAGGTTTTTAACAATTTGGTCTTGCACATGTAAGTCTTGTTGTCAGAGGTTTTGACCCACTGTTCGACCCTTTTTTTCATATGTGGAAATGAGTTATCCATGAATATTAGTCAAGTCAAGAAACTTAGAAAGATTGTTAGGATAAAGAAATTAGCGACAAAAAACAACAAGATCTTTGTCTGCACAATGAAGAAGACATCAGTTCACTACAGGATGGTACTAACTATTATACCTTGCCTTTTTTATTCCTTTGCCCCATTTCCAGTATAGAGAAGATATTTATGCACATCCTTGTTTTCAGGCCTTTCCAAAGTAGTTCACTGATGACTACCACTCAAACCACTTGTATGGCCAGGAGGCGAGGAAGGTATTCATACAACACTGACGGTTCAATATTGAAGTGTTCCTGAAGAGGATGAAGGATGGATGATCAATCATCCACAAGCACTGGCATAAAGTTACAAATACGTTCAACATCAATGAAGGCTCAATATTCGCCTTCTGCTTCAGCAGTTTTCCAGATGAGATACATCTGTCTATGTACCATCTATGATGCGAATTTTGAAAGGTTATGGATGTTGCATGTGAAATTTGGTCCTAGTTTAGTTGTGTAATGGGGTAGTTGAGTGCTGAGGTATATGATGTTGTACTCTAATGTATTTCAATTATGAAAATGAAATATATTGTGTGCCTAATATGAAATGTCAATTATATTAATAAATGGATTATGAATAATCAGATAATTAGCCTGCTAATGGTGAATTAGCCTGCTAATTGGGTTTTTCTATTGCAAACGAATGTTGAAAAAATACCATGGGCGATGACCTCAGGCAACACACACAATTTCTAGGAATAAACTGTGTTGGATCAATGAACAATCACACGTGACTTTCTCTTGAAAACTGTTTGCGTTAGGCCACCTTGCGCAAACGTTTACCACATAAAAACTATGTGTGATGGAGAGCCTTTGCTACACAGTTTCTTCTACGGACCGTGTGTGATACATTCAATAACACAAACGATTTAACAGAAAAAAATGTTTGTGATGTACCTGTGAACGGAAACATTTTCCTTGGAGCGACTGTGTGGGATGTACACACGAACGGAAACGTTTGGCGGGGACTGACTATGTGGGATGTACTTGCGACCGGAAACAATTTCGACGTATAATTGTATTTTTTAGCTCTACTGCATGTATTTTCGTATTAGAGCGCTCGCCGGTCGCACACGATCTCATTTTATCGAGCGTGCATGCCAGGATGGCATATCCCCGACGGTTTCTGGGTCGTGTGGGAAGGACCCCCTTATTGCGCACACTCACTTGGCGCGGTTCCAAATGTCGTCGCGGAAAGGGGTTAAAAACCATTTGTTTAGGAGCTCGCTGCACTAGTGTATATTCGTGATCATTGCCTTAGATATCTTCATAACTATGCGCTTTTCTATCAATTGCTCGGTTCTAATTTGTTCACCCACCGTAATACATGCTATCTTGAGAGAAGCCACTAGTGAAACCTATGGCCCCCAGGTCTCCTTCTTATTATATTGCATCTCTTTTATTTACATCGCATCTCGTTTACTATTTTGCAGTCTTTACTTTTCAATCTATACAACAAAAATACCAAAATATTTACTTTACTATCTTTATTGGATCTCACTTTTCCGAGTGACCGTGAAGGGATTGACAACCCCTTTATCGCGTTGGTTGCAAGGTTCTTGATTGTTTGTGCAGGTACTAGGTGACTTGTGCGTTGTCTCCTACTGGATTGATACCTTGGTTCTCAAAACTGAGGGAAATACTTATGCTACTTTGCTGCATCACCCTTTTCTCTTCAAGGGAAAACCAACGCATGCTCAAGAGGTAGCACCAATTTGTCGTCTGTTTTTTATATTTACAACCCTTTTAATATTACTTTCAATATTTGCAGTCGTCTTGAAAGAGTTGTAGCCCATCAGGGTAGAGAAAAATAAGTAGCCCTTTATTGGGTATTCTTTCGAAAAAATAATCTGGGCTCATTTTCACAAAGAAAAAATAGCTGGGCTAGTCATGTGGTGAATGTAAAATATAAGCCTGGCTTAGACGGGCCACAACCCAGTTAAGACCCTACTCCGTCTCAACAATAACAAAAAAAATACTTCTCGAGGAGCTACGTCCCAGGTGTTAGCCGATCTTGTGCTCTTCTCTTATCTATTGACTATATAAGCTGGTAATGTCGTGGGTCCTAGATGTCAGGAAACCACTTGGCGGAAGCATTTTATTTTTCTATACGCTAACAATGGATTATATATAACGAAAAATAAGGAACTTCCTTGTGTACGGCCATGGACATGGTGGGCCCCTACTGTCATCCTCTCCACATATAGTCCTTTCCCGATTCCTCCTGTTTCTTCACCATGTTGACAACACGAGATGCCGGCGCAGCGGCGAGTGCATCAACGCGCGCGGAGGACGACAGCAAGGCCTCGGACGTCGGCATTAATGATTTAGGAGATGGTGGGGTGGCGATGTGTGCGTTGAGGTGCAGCCAGCCGTGGGAGGCGGAAGCAGGTGGCCTCGCGGCGCTGGTTTGTTTTTGGCGGCTGGAGAAAGACAAGACTGAAGAAAAACGACAGAATATAAAAGTAGCATAAGTACTTAACAAACTTAACTAAAACCAGCAGGGGCACTTAACAACCATAGCTGAAAGCAGTATGAGTACTTATACAGGTTCAACCGTACAAAGCATGCCTCGATTAGTGCTACTTTGCCTGGAGTTAACCAAGGGTGAGGCCACCAAGCCCCATGACAAGGCCCAGGCGCCACCCCGTGCATCCACAACCTCCTAAAAGCGGCTTCATCTCCAATGTGGTCAATAAAACAGGATATTCGCTTTAGAGCCTTGGAAAAGCATGAGCATAACCTTTTGTCGTATTCTCCAAGATGGACGGGCCTTCATTATTTGAGACCACCCATGAATAAGTTTCTTTTCACCTCTAAGGGGAATGGAGTAGGTCGACATAAACATCATGTTGTGACCAAGCGCAAGTCTGACCCGACCATGGTCAGGCATCTGTATAGGAACAATAGAACTGTGACGTTTCTCTTTCAAGAAGATCACAACTATAAAACTGGGTATAAGCAAGAGTTTATGAACAACATATATAACAGAAAAAAGCTCGTACCATAAGTTTCTCGACACAGTTGGACCTGTTCAACATATGCAGTAGTGGCACACATATCCCACGCGGCCTTCCACCATTAAAATGGCCCACAAGGACCTCAATACGATCAATAAAGTGTAGGAACCTGTGGATGTCGTCCCAGTCAACTTCAGTGCCATCAGTATAGTCGAGTTTTAATAGAATAACAAACGAGTAGCTTGGTTAACTTTGAAATAACCTACATGTGCCACCAACTATAAGAAATATTAGTTAGAAGTAGCATCTTCGTGAGAGAAGGGAATCACAAATCGTTGCTACTTCTAAAGTTAAATTGTGATTAGTTAGACAGAGTAGGTGGATTAAGAAGTAATCGAGGCAACAAGCAAGAACCAGATACAAAACTAATATGGATGAACTACTGGAACGATGTCGAGTGGAAGATCACGATGAAAGATGAGATCTGGTTCTGCTATTTCCATCAACATTTGTGTGCCAACTTTTAGTCTGTAACACTTGAGAAAGTTTATCCATGTTCGGCCATAAAAAAGCAGCGATATTTTTGGTTTATGAACCCAAATCAGAACATATATCCATGGCTTGTCTTCAATGTGACCATTAAACTAGTGTATTCAGTTATGGCAAGGCCAACCATGTTGAGTACATGTCCTCTGGCAAAGCAAGGAATGCACTTCAGGAAAAATAATATGAGAACACAATGTATTCTCTATCCAAATCTAGAAATAATTTCCTCCTTCACGTCAGTGTTGACCATGGTACTAGTACCTTTTATCCAAATATAGCAATCCAATTTCTAAATGAGTCGACAACATGTTCAACAACCCCCACCCTCCCGGATAGAAAAGATGATTCTAGGAACATACTATGCACGTTTCAAAATCCTGTGTTAGGATGAGAAGGAACAACTGTGGTGTCTCGCCGAGGGCGCAGAATCTTGTAGGGTCCTCGCACATTGGGCACTGCAAATGAAACACACTAGATTCAGCAAGAAGAAAAATGCATCAATGGCGACAGCTGCCATCCTAGGATTACCCGCAACCAAGGAACCACTACAAGAAATATGTCAACTAGTGACCTTCTGTCAGTGACCCTGGAAGAATTGGTCATAGATCTATGACCATTTGAGACCAATTGGTCAAAAGCTGTTCGGGGGGCTCCAAACCCTAAAACATTGCGACCATTTTGGTCAGAAAGGTCGTAATTTCCTTACACGAAATGGTCATAAAGCAAATAGCGCTGGTCTGTTGCCTTATTTCTAGTTGTTAACGACCAATATAGATGGTCATGGCCTTGTAAATTGTGGTGGGTTGTGATGACTAGGCGCCATCTCATCAGTTTTGCCTATGTGTCATGTCCATGTGTCAATTTTTGCCCTAGGTTGTGAAGCAACCTATATTTTTGTTATTCCAAAAATTCCCAAAAAATTCTCATAAATTGTCTGGATCATATCTTCAACAAATATGTTAGAAACCTTCCTTGCCTAGTTCAAAAATAACTCAACAATATTCATTTTCCTATTCTGTTCAAAGCAGCACTTTGTGAAGGAAGTGTTATTTATATATTCTTGATTTCCCTAAAAATTTGTGAAGACATTCTTCTTAGTATATGATCATTCTCAGCCAAAACTCACGCCCATTGGCCATGTGCATTTCTCGTACCGCTAATCAAACACTTGGCTGCTAATTCATCTTTGAGCATAGTTCGGTCTCCTCATGAGAATCTTATGTTGTAATTTTCTTCCTAGCACCTATCTGGGGAGTGCCCAACCCACTCGACATGCCTAGGCTGCCCAGAACACATGGCAACGCCACGGTCACGCGGTGACCACGCGGTAGGCATGCGAGCTTATGCGCTCTAGAGTTGGGGCCCTCGGCCACCGTCCAAACCTCGATGTCTCGCCATAAAACCATGTATTTCTGTTTAAATAGATACTTACTTACCTAGAAATGATTTTTGGAAAAAATAAAGACCAAACTATGAGGCAGCTGCAGTTCAAATTTGACCCGCTTCCAACTAAATCGGCGGGAATTTGTCTTTTTCACCAGAGGTGGATCAAAATTTTTGACACCCAACCATTTTTGTCAATTGTGCATTAAATATGGCCTAGTATTTTATAAAATTGATTAGGTCCAATTTTGCAATAAATATATGGTAGGTCCTTCACAAAA
This sequence comes from Triticum urartu, assembly GCF_056163025.1. Classification (NCBI taxonomy): domain Eukaryota; kingdom Viridiplantae; phylum Streptophyta; class Magnoliopsida; order Poales; family Poaceae; genus Triticum; species Triticum urartu. Next base: position 246,820,749 of record NC_141874.1, on the reverse strand, counting down.
AACTCATTTCGGGCACTCGGAAAATAGAAAATGTATTTTCCGTGAAAAGAAAATGAAAAATCCCTTAGGCAACATTGTTTGAAATTCCAAGATGCACCCTTGTGCACAATATGATATCATTTGAACAAACTATGCCATGAATGTGACCATAAGATTGATCGTTTGGCTTGAAAGCCATGAATCTTCACGCATGATAGCTCATTTCTGAGAACACTTCTTTAAAAATTATTTCCGTATTACAAGTTTATTATTTTTCCTTGAAACTTTGTCACATATAATGACACCATGCGAAGGTTTTCCAATTATTTGATTTTTTTAATTTTTTATGCCCGTTTCAAAATGCGGTCAAAACGGCGGGCTTGACCGTTCCCAGCTAGTGGTTGAATCTTGGAATTTTTTTGGTGTTTCTTTGATTAAATAGATACTTATGTACCTAGAAATGATTTTTGAAAAAAATAAAGACCAAACTACGAGGTAGCTATAGTTCAAAGTTGACCCGCTTCCAACTGAATCGGCGGAAATTTGTCTTTTTCACGAGAGGTGGATCAAAAAATTTTACACCCAACTATTTGGTCAATTGTGCATTAAATATGTCCTAGTATTTTAGAAAATTGACTTGGTACAATTTTGCAACAAATATATGGTAGGTCCTTCACAAAAAACCCTTTTTTCAGGCACTCAAAAAATGGAAAATGAATTTTTCATCCAAAGAAAATGAAAACTTCCTTAAGCAACATTGTTTGTCATTCCAATATTCACCCTTGTGCACAATAAGAGCTCATTTGAACAATCTATGCCATGAATGTGGCCATAAGATTGAGCATTTGGGTTGAAAGTCATTCATCTTCACACTTGATAGCTCGTTTCTGAGAACACTTTTTTAAAATAATCGCTGTATTACAAGCTTATAATTTTTCCTGGTAACTTGGTCACATATAATGACGCAATGTTTACAATTTTTTGATTTTTTTTGAATTTTTTATCCCCGTTTCAAAATGCGGTCAAAACGGCGAGAATGTCCGTTCCTAGCTAGTGGATGAATCTTGGAATTTTTTTGGTGTTTCCCTGATTAAATAGATACTTTTGTACCTAGAAATAATTTTTAGAAAAAATAAAGAGCAAACTACGAGGTAGCTACAGTTCAAATTTGACCCGCTTCTAACTAAATCAGCGGAAATTTTTCTTTTTCACCAAAGGTGGATCAAAACTTCTGACGCCCAACAATTTGGTAAATTGTGGTTTAAATATGTCCTAGTATTTTAGAAAATTAATTTGGTACAATTTTGCAACAATTATTTGGTAGGCCCTTCACAAAAAAACTCATTTTGGGCACTAGAATAATGATTTAAAATAGCTACAAAGATAAAAAAATTGCATGCAAACTGGCTATCATCCATAAAATATGGTCTAAATTGATAGAAAATTTTAGTTGTGCCATTTTGCAAAATATTTTTGATAACTGCTTCACAAAACCCTCATGGTTTTAGTACTTAGAAATTATTCTAAATCACAATTTTTCTGAACCAATCAGAGCTCTTCCCACGGATCATCCCCCTTAGCCGATCTGGACCGTCCACATCCGACGGATCCAACGTCTCTCAGATCCCCTCTCAACCCAACCCAACCCAAACCCTAGCAGCCCCCCTCTCCTCGCTCGATCCAGATCTCGCTCCCCTCGTCTCCCACATCGCCTCCGCCACCCACCCCGATCCCATCCCTCCCCTCGTCTCCCTCCCAAACCTTGCCGCCGGCAGCCTCTCCCCCTCCTCTCCGCTTCCCTCCCACCTCGTCCCCATCTCTCTCCCGCAGGACGTTGGCAGATTAGGAGCAAAAACAAAATCCCCCAAGCCCAACCCACTTCCTCTGCCCTCTTCCTTGATCCCGTGTCCGCCGCGGCCCCTCATCTGCACCGGCGCCGGGCTTCCCCGCCGACGACCTCGCTGCCCTTCTCCCGCACCGCTGCCGCCCCCACCCTCTTGCCCTTCACCATCTTCTGTCTCTTCCCTTGGCCGTTGCGCGACTGTCTCTTCCCCATATTCTCCCGCTTCCCCCCACCCAACCAACACGTTGACACGCAGACACGCTTCGCCACGCGTCGGAGCGGCATCGGCGAGTCATGAAGGGCGGCGGAGCCATCCGGAGCGGTGGCGGGGGCGGCGGCGGGCTGATGCGGACGCGGCTGCGGCTCCCCGTGGTGCTCCTCTCCTGCTCCCTCTTCTTCCTCGCCGGCTTCCTCGGCTCCCTCCTCTTCACCTAGGTAACTAACATGGCCCGGCCCAGCTCGCAGATTCGTTTCGTCGTGCGCACGCGCGGGCCTCTGATCTGGGGTGGCTCTGGCGGTTGTTCCGTGGCAGGATCCGCAGGGGGAGGAGGACGTGGAGCGGCCGCTGCGGAGGGAGCGGCTCATGGAGGCGGTCTGGCCGGAGATGGCATACGGGGAGTCCGGCGAGCCCGCGCCCTCCTTGACCCCTTACTAGGTCACGCCTCGTCCCGATTCCCTTCGTCGCATTGCCATTTTGTTCTTCAGGGATTCCGTTTAGGCTTTGCGGTGTCAGTGACCACTGATTAGCATTGGGGACAATGGAAGATGGCGTTCGTGAAATTTTTGGTGAGGATGCATGCTGCATTCGTTGGTGACGTGCAAGTTGCGAGAGTGGTATGTTCTATTCTCCTCCCTCCCTCCCACAGTCCCACCCACCCCGTGGCATGTTCTGTTCTGTTCTTTTCTTTTCTTGGCCTGATGATTTTTACTGATGGAGTTGTTTGTGAGTAGTAAATGTCAGTGAATTACAATGTTCGACCTAGTACAGAAAAAAAACTTTGTAACATACAGTACATATTCGAATTGCTAAACTCTGTACTGTTTACATGGCTGGATGGCAGGGGTCACCACTCACCAGGATAGATCCACAACATTGCATTGTTCTTATTACTGCAACTAGCAGATGAATAATGTGGTTGTTACACGGATGATGCTCCTGTGTTGTTCAGTACTGTATAAGATACCTGTGCAGTAACAAAAAAAAAGTTTGAACAAGCATGTGCAACTTTGTGTGGCTTTGAATAAGATATCTATTTCTGACAGCCTTCTCCGATTATGATTTGTGGCTTATTGTCAGAATGATGTTGCTGAAAGAAAGTTCAGCAAGTTCTGTGACTAGCAGTTATATTTTTCAATTTTTATTACAGCTAAGAGTGTAGCTTGGGTCCTTTTCGGGATAAGAATTGGGAGGCTCCGATGTTATCACCATCACAGTTTTCGTTCTTCAAATATGTAGAATTATTCTTTGTTTGTTGGATGCTCGAGAGTAGGGGATATGGTTTTCTGGGAGAGACATCTTTACTAAATTATGTGCTAAAAATGTTTTCTTATGTGTGTTTCAGTACGAACACGGATCAGTTGCTGCTCTAAACCCAACAATTCGGAGGAGGAATGCACGAGAAGCGAGTCCCCCAGCGATGCCAAGGTTGGCCGTGTATTATTACTGTTCTTTGAGCTGTCTCTGTTTCAACCATACAATCCGTCTAGCATAAGGTGGATAAGGCAAATACTGGAGACACTGTCGTACATATTGGGCATGGTAGTAAGACTGTCAGAACCTTACGGTCTTGCAAAATGTTCAGAAGCAATATTCTGCTCCAGTCAGGTTCTATGTATATCCTCTTTTTTTCATGGGATATGCATATCCTATAAGTCATGGTTTATCTCAGAAAAGAGGATTTCAAATTAGAAAGTTCTTCAAATTGTACAAGTAAAGGATCCTTAAGAAATGTTTATGGCAGATGTCAACTGCAAGTCTGCAGAAGACAGAAGTGATGTACATATGATCTCCAAATGATGAACAGTACCGTTCTGCAAACCAAAAGGGGCATATGAACAATTTCGGGTTTTTTTTGTGTTGGGGCAAATGGATTATGCTGGACTGACTAAGCTTGAGTCCAAATTTCCTTCATTGTTAATTCAATTAGCCATTGTTTGAGCAAATCATTTCTGCATGCATGTGTACTGGGGTTAGTACTATCTACTATGGTGAATGCCATGCAAACAATTAAGTTGCTTCATTTGATTGCCTGCTACATCTCCACTTAAATACTCATAATGCTACTGTCCAGATCTTGTTCAATTGGACTGACTAGATATCTCTTGTTAAAATTGTGGTCTTGATCTTTTGTTTAAACCTGAGACATCATGCATAAGTAGCTCTTCCTTTAGAGTCTAAACCTGAGACCTCTTTTGTTTTATATTCAGTTCTATGACTAATGGTCACAATGCTGTTTTGCTATGCTTGATAAACCTGATACCTCTTTCTATTCTTCTTCTTTAGGTCACACTGTTGTTTTGCTGTGGTTGATAAACCTGAGACTTCTTTCTATTCTTCAAGGCGGTTTTGTTTAGGCCAGCCATGGAGCAGAAAGAACGGACATTGCTACTTAAGCAAGAGGGAAGGTAATGATCCTAATGATACTCTTGTCATTTTGTTAAAGGGAATATGTGTCCAGTCAATGCATGCTCTGGATGCTAGCTAGTCCTACTGGGCAATATAGCTAATACTTTTCTTATTCTCGCAGACCCGACGAGGCCATTATGCTTACCTTGCTCGAGCGCATCAACCCCGACCATGGCACCACATTCACAGTCTTGAGGTAGCCGTGCTGCAACTACATCAACGCTATCTTCTCTGACTAGATAAGGCTTCGGTCTATCCCATTATTTTCTTTTCTTCTTTGGTCGATGGGCCATGATGCCATTGTGTTGATTCCCTATGTGATGCAGAAGCTATGGTGTTTTGTTTTAAGTCTGTTGTAAATTGTAATTGATAATGATTTGTGTAAAATTAGTGTTAACATATGTCTTGTTATCTTAAATCGTTCGTGTCGTGCTCAATGAACCATCAAAGATTAAATCGTTTTCTGCGTTCAACATCTAGAACCATTCTAGGAGTTTTGGTATACATGCAACAACTATGCCTTCTTGTATTCTGAACAACCATTTCTGGAAGTTTTGGTATTCATGCAACAGCTAGTCCTTGGTTATTACGGTTGCATGTTACATGTAGAGATGGTTCATGATTTAGTCCCTAGCTGCTTTCTATATTTGTTTTTATTTTGTTTCTAACTCTTTTGGTTAATTGTTAGATGCCTTTGTTCAGCCTGTACGGACATTTCCAGAAATGGTGTTTCCTCTCATGTAAAGAGCTCCAGCATGAAAGTGAAGAAGTCTGGAGTGTATTTGTAGTAGGTTTATATGTTGTGATGGTATCACATGTAATGATGAAATGAATTATGTAAAGATTGTGCTATTAGCCAAAATTGGCATGTGGTTTGATAATTCTCATTTGTTTGTTGTTTTGACTGAAATAATTGTGTGGAAATTGAAACATTAGCTGTCTTTAATTAGAACCCGACAAGTGGGACCTAATAGTATTTGGCATATAAAAGGCGATTTTCCAAATAATATTTACAGGAAAAAACTAAAAAATAAGGAAATGGACTGTAAAAAGGCCGAGGTCCAATTGAGAAAGAGATGTGAACAAAAAAGGAAATGGTCCAAAAAAGGATCACGACCCTGGAAATAAAAAGGCTGCAATAATGGGCTTGGCCCATGAAGCCGATCAAAAATTGACGGAAAAATAATATAAAAAGGCCGAATTGTTGGGCCTGGCCTATGTAAAACACCCAATCGGACCGGGCTGAATCTTATCAACGACCTTCTCAATTGGTCGCAATTTTGCCATGTCAGATTGCCACGTCGGATGCCTACGTGGCCTGAGGAGGCTGCTAGTGACCAAAGCAAAACAATAAGCATATTTTGGTCGTAAACGTCTACGACCTTCTCACAGAGAAGGTCGTTAATTTTAGTTTACGACCGCCAGCTTTTGACCTTCTGTTTTTGGTCACAAAAAGGTCGCAAATGAAAAACAATGACCGTTCAGTGACAAATAGTCAAGGTCACAAGTTGACATATTTCTTGTAGTGAACTTGGATTTTATCGGGGATGGATGAAGAATTCGTACCTGGTTCTTCATGAGAAAACCCTATGCAATCGCCGAGAGGGGGTTGTCTCTGAACAAGCATACGAGGGAGAAGGGGATTCATGCCTAGTGAAATGTTGCTGCTTCGTCCATCCAGCTTACTGCCAAAGTTGGAAAGGTGGTTTTTTTTGTGATTTGACGGCACATTGCGCATTACTGTGGCACTACGACCGGGGTGAGTCTACCTTCCAGTTGTGCACTCTAATTTGGTGCATGGCACATGGACCCCATTGCCGGATGCCCCACATATCAGCGAAAGGAAGTAGAAAGGCTGGAGTAACTAGTTACACATAAATATATTTTTGACAGAGAGATACTCCCTTTGTAAAGAAATATAAAAATATTTCATATCACAACTTTATACATAAGAAAAATTAAGGGGAATATATATATATATATATATATCAAAATATAGGGGTTCAACTGAGAATATAATACTCAGACAGGCTCATGGTTTTTGACTTTGGGCCACAGGCCGGTGGGCCTGCATGTTTTGGGGCCCATGTGTTCTAACTCGGTGCATTTCATATTGCAAGCGATCGGTACGACACTCATTTTAGATGTTGTCATAAGGCGAATACAGAAAATTGAATAAAGCACGACAGCTGTCAGAATGAAATCGAACAATAGTTCCTAACTAACAATCAGAGTTGCAATTCTTTCATGATATCCTACGTGATAAATAATACTGTCGTACTACTTATACACACATGACACTTGTTTCACCATGCCATATTATTACATCAAAATCTCTCGGAGGATAGATCAGTTCGGCAGTTGCATGCTGCTACTAAAGAATTTCAAAGTTGATTTGGACCAGCTCTCCTTGCCGAGAAAGTTCGATTTTGACATTATCCCCTATAGCAAGATTTCATTTAGATTTGAACCTTGACCATCCTTTAGCATCAATCATCATGTGACCATCCTTTGTACTTACTGTATATTGAGTAGGTTCATTCACACCAAGGCTGCGCATGGTAAGAGAAACTTGGCCACGGTCATGCAGATTGTTGAATGACTCCCTCGTTGCTCTAGGAATTCTTTGTTTGCAAACAAGAAGACATACACAAAAAGTTACATCAACATAGTGAATCATGTGAAACAACATGGAAAGAAAAAAGAACGAAGCACTTGGGTGGCCAATGCTTACCAAGAAGGAGGAAATGTCGGCTTTTGTAAGGACTTTGGTATATGCAGTGTGAACTGTAGCCCGGTGATACGTCTCCAACGTATCTATAATTGTTGACTGTTCCATGCTATTATATTATCTGTTTTGGATGTTTAATAGGCATTAACATGCACTTTTATATTATTTTCGGGACTAACCTATTAACCGGAGGCCCAGTCCCAGTTTCTATTTTTTTGCTTATTTCAGCGTTTCACAGAAAAGGAATATCAAACGGAATACAAACGGAACGAAACCTTCGTGAGGATCTTTCTTGGAACAAATGCAACCCAGGAGACTTGGAGTCAAGTCTGGAAGTCCACGAAGCTTCCATGAGGCAGGGGGCGCGCCCCCCACCCTCGTGGGCCCCACGGAGCTCCATCGACGTACTTCTTTCGCCTATATATACTCTTATACCCTAAAACATCCAGGAGAGCCACGAAACCACTCTTCCATGCCGCAACCTTCTGTACCCGTGAGATCTCATCTGGGGGCTTTTTCCGGAATCTGTAGGAGGGGGAATCGATCATAGAGGGCTTCTACATCAACACCATAGCCTCTTCGATGATGTGTGAGTAGTTTACCATAGACCTTCGGGCCCATAGTTATTAGCTAGATGGGTTCTTCTCTCTCTTTGATCTTCAATACAAAGTTCTCCTCGATGTTCTTGGAGATCTATTCGATGTAATATTCTTTTGCGGTGTGTTTGCCGAGATCTGATGAATTGTGGATTTATGATCAAGTTTATCTATGAACAATATTTGGTTCTTCTCTGAATTCTTATACGCATAATTTGATATCTTTGAAAGTCTCTTGGAATTATCGATCCAGTTTGGCCTACTAGATTGATCCTTCTTGCAATGGGAGAACTGCTTAGCTTTGGGTTCAATCTTGCGGTGTCCTTTCCCAGTGACAGTAGGGGCAGCAAGGCACATATTGTATTGTTGCCATCGAGGATAAAAAGATGGGGTTTATATCATATTGCTTGAGTTTATCCCTCTACATTATGTCATCTTGCCTAAAGCATTACTCTGTTCTTATGAGCTTAATACTCTAGATGCATGCTGGATAGCGGTCGATGTGTGGAGTAAAAGTAGTAGATGCAGAATCGTTTCGTTCTACTTAACACGGACGTGATGCATATGTTTCATAGTCATGCCTAGATATTCTCATAACTATGCACTTTTCTATCAATTGCTCGGCAGTAATTGAAGGAAATATGCCCTAGAGGCAATAATAAAGTTATTATTTATTTCCTTATATCATGATAAATGTTTATTATTCATGCTAGAATTGTATTAACCGGAAACATAATACATGTGTGAATACATAGACAAACAAAGTGTCACTAGTATGCCTCTACTTGACTAGCTCGTTAATCAAAGATGGTTATGTTTCCTAACCATGAACAATGAGTTGTTATTTGATTAACGGGATCACATCATTAAGTGAATGATCTGATTGACATGACCCATTCCATTAGCTTAGCACCCGATCGTTTAGTATGTTGCTATTGCTTTCTTCATGACTTATACATGTTCCTATGACTATGAGATTATGCAACTCCCGTTTGCCGGAGGAACACTTTGTGTGCTACCAAACGTCACAACGTAACTGGGTGATTATAAAGGAGCTCTACAGGTGTCTCCAAAGGTACATGTTGGGTTGGCGTATTTCGAGATTAGGATTTGTCACTCCGATTGTCGGAGAGGTATCTCTGGGCCCTCTCAGTAATGCACATCACTTAAGCCTTGCAAGCATTGCAACTAATGATTTAGTTGCGGGATGATGTATTACAGAACGAGTAAAGAGACTTGCCGGTAACGAGATTGAACTAAGTATTGGAATATCGACGAGCGAATCTCGGGCAAGTAACATACCGATGACAAAGGGAACAACGTATGTTGTTATGCGGTCTGACCGATAAAGATCTTCGTAGAATATGTAGGAGCCAATATGAGCATCCAGGTTCCGCTATTGGTTATTGACCGGAGACATGTCTCGGTCATGTCTACATTGTTCTCGAACCCGTAGGGTCCGCACGCTTAAGGCTTCGATGACAGTTATATTATGAGTTTATGCATTTTTGATGTACCGAAGTTTGTTCGGAGTCCCGGATGTGATCACGGACATGACGAGGAGTCTCGAAATGGTCGAGACATAAAGATTGATATATTGGAAGCCTATGTTTGGATATCGGAAGTGTTCCGGGTGAAATCGGGATTTTACCAGAGTACCGGGAGGTTACCGGAACCCCCCGGGAGCTAGATGGGCCATAGTGGGCCTTAGTGGAAAAGAGAAGGGGCTGCCCAAAGTGGGCTGCGCGCCCCTCCCCTCCCTTGGTCCGAATAGGACAAGGAGAGGGGGCCGGCCACCCTCTCTCTCTTCCCCCTCCGCGAATCCTATTCCAACTAGGATTGGGGGGGGGGGGAATCCTACTCCCAGAGGGAGTAGGACTCTCCTGGCGCGCCTCTCCTAGGCCGGCTGCACTCCCCCCTTTAGTCCTTTATATACGGAGGCAGGGGCACCCTAGAAACACACAAGTTGATCCACGTGATCATATTCTTAGCCGTGTGCGGTGCCCCCTTCCACCATAGTCCTCGATAATATTGTAGCGGAGTTTAGGCGAAGCCCTGCTGCAGTAGTACATAAAGATCGTCACCACGCCGTCGTGCTGACGGAACTCTTCCCCGACACTTTGCTGGATCGGAGTCCGGGGATCGTCATCAAGCTGAACGTGTGCTAGAACTCGGAGGTGCCGTAGTTTTGGTGCTTGATCGGTCGGGCCGTGAAGACGTACGACTACATCAACCAAACGCTTCCGTTGTCGATCTATAAGGTACATAGATCATACTCTCCCCTCTCGTTGCTATACATCACTATGATCTTGCGTGAGCATAGGAATTTTTTTTGAAATTACTACGAAACCCAACAGTGGCATCCAAGCCTAGGTTTTATATGTTGATGTTATATGCACGAGTAGAACACAAGTGAGTTGTGGGCGATATAAGTCATACTGCTTACCAACATGTCATACTTTGGTTCGGCGGTATTGTTGGACGAAGCGGCCCGGACCGACATTACGCGTACGCTTACGCGAGACCGGTTCTCCCGACGTGCTTTGCACATAGGTGGCTTGCGGGTGACAGTTTCTCCAACTTTAGTTGAATCGAGTGTGGCTACGCCCGGTCCTTGCGAAGGTTAAAACAACACCAACTTGATAAACTATCGTTGTGGTTTTGATGCGTAGGTAAGATTGGTTCTTGCTTAAGCCCGTAGCAGCCACGTAAAACTTGCAACAACAAAGTAGAGGACGTCTAACTTGTTTTTGCAGGGCATGTTGTGATGTGATATGGTCAAGACATGATGCTAAATTTTATTGTATGAGATGATCATGTTTTGTAACCGAGTTATCGGCAACTGGCAGGAGCCATATGGTTGTCGCTTTATTGTATGCAATGCAATCGCGCTGTAATGCTTTACTTTATCACTAAGCGGTAGCGATAGTCGTGGAAGCATAAGATTGGTGAGACGACAACGATGCTACGATGGAGATCAAGGTGTCGCGCCGGTGACGATGGTGATCACGACGATGCTTCAAATATGGAGATCACAAGCACAAGATGATGATGGCCATATCATATCACTTATATTGATTGCATGTGATGTTTATCTTTTATGCATCTTATCTTGCTTTGATTGACAGTAGCATTATAAGATGATCTCTCACTAATTATCAAGAAGTGTTCTCCCTGAGTATGCACCGTTGCAAAAGTTCTTCGTGCTGAGACACCACGTGATGATCGGGTGTGATAGGCTCTACGTTCAAATACAACGGGTGCAAAACAGTTGCACACGCGGAATACTCAGGTTATACTTGACGAGCCAAGCATATACAGATATGGCCTCGGAACACGGAGACCGAAAGGTGGAGCGTGAATCATATGGTAGATATGATCAACATAGTGATGTTCATCAATGAAACTACTCCATCTCACGTGATGATCGGACATGGTTTAGTTGATTTGGATCACGTAATCACTTAGAGGATTAGAGGGATGTCTATCTAAGTGGGAGTTCTTTAAGTAAATTAAGTGAACCTAAATTTATCATGAAACTTAGTACCTGATAGTATCTTGCTTGTTTATGCTTGATTGTAGATAGATGGCTCGTGCTGTTGTTCCATTGAATTTTAATGCATTCCTTGAGAAAGCAAAGTTGAAAGATGATGGTAGCAATTACACGGACTGGGTCCGTAACTTGAGGATTATCCTCATTGCTGCACAGAAGAATTACATCCTGGAAGCACCGCTGGGTGCCAGGCCTGCTGCTGGAGCAACACCAGATGTTATGAACGTCTGGCAGAGCAAAGCTGATGACTACTCGATAGTTCAGTGTGCCATGATTTACGGCTTAGAATCGGGACTTCAACGACGTTTTGAACGTCATGGAGCATATGAGATGTTCCAGGAGTTGAAGTTAATATTTCAAGCAAATGCCCGGATTGAGAGATATGAAGTCTCCAATAAGTTCTATAGCTGCAAGATGGAGGAGAACAGTTCTGTCAGTGAACATATACTCAAAATGTCTGGGTATAATAATCACTTGATTCAATTGGGAGTTAATCTTCCAGATGATTGCGTCATTGACAGAATTCTCCAATCACTGCCACCAAGCTACAAGAGCTTCGTGATGAACTATAATATGCAAGGGATGAATAAGACTATTCCCGAGCTCTTTGCGATGCTGAAAGCTGCGGAGGTAGAAATCAAAAAGGAGCATCAAGTGTTGATGGTCAACAAGACCACTAGTTTTAAGAAAAAGGGCAAAGGGAAGAAGAAGGGGAACTTCAAAAAGAACGGCAAGCAAGTTGCTACTCAAGGGAAGAAACCCAAACCTGGACCTAAGCCTGAAACTGAGTGCTTCTACTGCAAGCAGACTGGTCACTGGAAGCGGAACTGCCCCAAGTATTTGGCGGATAAGAAGGATGGCAAGGTGAACAAAGGTATATGTGATATACATGTTATTGATGTGTACCTTACTAATGCTCGCAGTAGCACCTGGGTATTTGATACTGGTTCTGTTGCTAATATTTGCAACTCGAAACAGGGACTACGGATTAAGCGAAGATTGGCTAAGGACGAGGTGACGATGCGCGTGGGAAATGGTTCCAAAGTCGATGTGATCGCAGTCGGCACGCTACCTCTACATCTACCTTCGGGATTAATATTAGACCTAAATAATTGTTATTTGGTGCCAGCGTTAAGCATGAACATTATATCTGGATCTTGTTTGATGCGAGACGGTTATTCATTTAAATCTGAGAATAATGGTTGTTCTATTTATATGAGTAATATCTTTTATGGTCATGCACCCATTTTTGTTGAATCTCGATAGTAGTGACACACATATTCATAGTGTTGAAGCCAAAAGATGCAGAGTTGATAATGATAGTGCAACTTATTTGTGGCACTACCATTTAGGTCATATCGGTGTAAAGCGCATGAAGAAACTCCATACTGATGGACTTTTGGAACCACTTGATTATGAATCACTTGGTACTTGCGAATCGTGCCTCATGGGCAAGATGACTAAAACACCGTTCTCCGGTACTATGGAGAGAGCAACAGATTTGTTGGAAATCATACATACAGATGTATGTGGTCCGATGAATATTGAGGCTCGTGGCGGATATCGTTATTTTCTCACCTTCACAGATGACTTAAGCAGATATGGGTATATCTACTTAATGAAACACAAGTCTGAAACATTTGAAAAGTTCAAAGAATTTCAGAGTGAAGTAGAAAATCATCGTAACAAGAAAATAAAATTCCTACGATCTGATCGTGGAGGAGAATATTTGAGTTACGAGTTTGGTGTACATTTGAAAAATTGTGGAATAGTTTCGCAACTCACGCCACCCGGAACACCACAGCGTAATGGTGTGTCCGAACGTCGTAATCGTACTTTACTAGATATGGTGCGATCTATGATGTCTCTTACTGATTTACCGCTATCGTTTTGGGGATACGCTCTAGAGACGGCCGCATTCACGTTAAATAGGGCACCATCAAAATCCGTTGAGACGACGCCTTATGAACTGTGGTTTGGCAAGAAACCAAAGTTGTCGTTTCTGAAAGTTTGGGGCTGCGATGCTTATGTGAAAAAGCTTCAACCTGATAAGCTCGAACCCAAATCGGAGAAATGTGTCTTCATAGGATATCAAAAGGAAACTATTGGATACACCTTCTATCACAGATCCGAAGGCAAGACTTTTGTTGCTAAATTCGGAAACTTTCTGGAGAAGGAGTTTCTCTCGAAAGAAGTAAGTGGGAGGAAAGTAGAACTTGACGAGGTAACTATACCTGATCCCTTATTGGAAAGTAGTGCATCACAGAAAACTATTTCAGTGACACCTACACCAGTTAGTGAGGAAGCTAATGATAATGATCATGAAACTTCAGAACAAGATACTACTGAACCTCGTAGATCAACCAGAGTGAGATCCGCGCCAGAGTGGTACGGAAATCCTGTTCTGGAAGTCATGCTACTAGATCATGATGAGCCTACGAACTATGAAGAAGCGATGGTGAGCCCAGATTCCGCAAAATGGCTTGAAGCCATGAAATCTGAGATGGGATCCATGTATGAGAACAAAGTATGGACTTTGGTTGACTTTCCCGATGATCGGCAAGCAATTGAGAATAAGTGGATCTTCAAGAAGAAGACTGACGCTGACGGTAATATTACTGTCTACAAAGCTCGACTTGTCGCAAAAGGTTTTCGGCAAGTTCAAGGGATTGACTACGATGAGACCTTCTCACCCGTAGCGATGCTTAAGTCTGTCCGAATCATGTTAGCAATTGCCGCATTTTATGATTATGAAATTTGGCAGATGGATGTCAAAACTGCATTCCTGAATGGATTTCTGGAAGAAGAGTTGTATATGATGCAACCAGAAGGTTTTGTCGATCCAAAGGGAGCTAACAAAGTGTGCAAGCTCCAGCGATCCATTTATGGACTGGTGCAAGCCTCTCGGAGTTGGAATAAACATTTTGATAGTGTGATCAAAGCATTTGGTTTTATACAGACTTTTGAAGAAGCCTATATTTACAAGGAAGTGAGTGGGAGCTCTGTAGCATTTCTGATATTATATGTGGATGACATATTACTAATTGGAAATGATATAGAATTTCTGGATAGCATAAAGGGATACTTGAATAAGAGTTTTTCAATGAAAGACCTCGGTGAAGCTGCTTACATATTAGGCATTAAGATCTATAGAGATAGATCAAGACGCTTAATTGGACTTTCACAGAGCACATACCTTGACAAAGTTTTGAAGAAATTCAAAATGGATCAAGCAAAGAAAGGGTTCTTTCCTGTGTTACAAGGTGTGAAGTTGAGTAAGACTCAATGCCCGACCACTGCAGAAGATAGAGAGAAAATGAAAGATATTCCCTATGCTTCAGCCATAGGCTCTATCATGTATGCAATGCTGTGTACCAGACCTGATGTGTGCCTTGCTATAAGTCTAGCAGGGAGGTACCAAAGTGATCCAGGAGTGGATCACTGGACAGCGGTCAAGAACATCCTGAAATACCTGAAAAGGACTAAGGATATGTTTCTCATATATGGAGGTGACAAAGAGCTCATCGTAAAAGGTTACGTTGATGCAAGCTTTGACACTGATCCGGACGATTCTAAATCGCAAACCGGATACGTGTTTACATTAAACGGTGGAGCTGTCAGTTGGTGCAGTTCTAAACAAAGCGTTGTAGCGGGATCTACATGTGAAGCGGAGTACATAGCTGCTTCCAAAGCAGCAAATGAAGGTGTCTGGATGCAGGAGTTCATATTCGATCTAGGTTTCATACCTAGTGCATCGGGTCCAATGAAAATCTTTTGTGACAATACTGGTGCAATTGCCTTGGCAAAGGAATCCAGATTTCACAAGAGAACCAAGCACATCAAGAGACGCTTCAATTCCATCCGTGATCTACTCCAGGTGGGAGATATAGAGATTTGCAAGATACATACGGATCTGAATGTTGCAGACCCGTTGACTAAGCATCTTCCACGAGCAAAACATGATCAACACCAAGGCTCCATGGGTGTTAGAATCATTACTGTGTAATCTAGATTATTGACTCTAGTGCAAGTGGAAGACTGAAGGAAATATGCCCTAGAGGCAATAATAAAGTTATTATTTATTTCCTTATATCATGATAAATGTTTATTATTCATGCTAGAATTGTATTAACCGGAAACATAATACATGTGTGAATACATAGACAAACAGAGTGTCACTAGTATGCCTCTACTTGACTAGCTCGTTAATCAAAGATGGTTATGTTTCCTAACCATGAACAAGGAGTTGTTATTTGATTAACAGGATCACATCATTAGGTGAATGATCTGATTGACATGACCCATTCCATTAGCTTAGCACCCGATCGTTTAGTATGTTGCTATTGCTTTCTTCATGACTTATACATGTTCCTATGACTATGAGATTATGCAACTCCCATTTGCCGGAGGAACACTTTGTGTGCTACCAAACATCACAACGTAAATGGGTGATTATAAAGGTGCTCTACAGGTGTCTCCAAAGGTACATGTTGGGTTGGCGTATTTCGAGATTAGGATTTGTCACTCCGATTGTCGGAGAGGTATCTCTGGGCCCTCTTGGTAATGCACATCACATAAGCCTTGCAAGCATTGCAACTAATGAGTTAGTTGCGAGATGATGTATTACGGAATGAGTAAAGAGACTTTCCGATAACGAGATTGAACTAGGTATTGAGATACCGACAATCGAATCTCGGGCAAGTAACATACCGATGACAAAGGGAACAACGTATGTTGTTATGCGGTCTGACCGATAAAGATCTTCGTAGAATATGTAGGAGCCAATATGAGCATCCAGGTTCCGCTATTGGTTTATTGACCGGAGACGTGTCTCGGTCATGTCTACATTGTTCTCGAACCCGTAGGGTCCGCACGCTTAAGGTTTCGATGATAGTTATATTATGACTTTATGAGTTTTGATGTACCGAAGTTAGTTCGGAGTCCCGGATGTGATCACGGACATGACGAGGAGTCTCGAAATGGTCGAGACATAAAGATTGATATATTGGACGGCTATATTCGGACACCGGAAGTGTTTCGGGTGATTTCGGAGAAAACCGGAGAGTCGGAGGGTTACCGGAACCCCCCCGGGAGAAGTAATGGGCCATATGGGCCTTAGTGGAGAGAGAGAGGGGCAGCCAAAGGTGGGCCGCGTGCCTCCTCCCCTCTGGTCCGAATTGGACTAGGAGAGGGGGGCGGCGCCCCCCTTTCCCTCTCCCTCCCCACTTCTTTCCCCCTCCTAGTAGGAGTCCTACTCCTACTAGGAGGAGGACTCCTCCTTGGCGTGCCATAGAGGGCCGGCCGGCCTCCTCCCCTTGATCCTTTATATACGGGGGCAGGGGGCACCCCTTGACACACAAGTTGATCCACGTGATCATATTCTTAGCCGTGTGCGGTGCCCCCTTCCACCATAGTCCTCGATAATATTGTAGCGGTGCTTAGGCGAAGCCCTGCGACGGTAGTACATCAAGATCGTCACCACGCCGTCGTGCTGACGGAACTCTTCCCCGACACTTTGCTGGATCGGAGTCCGGGGATCGTCATCGAGCTGAACGTGTGCTAGAACTCGGAGGTGCCGTAGTTTCGGTGCTTGATCGGTCAGGCCGTGGAGACGTACAACTACATCAACCAAGTTAACGCTTCCGTTGTCGATCTACAAGGGTACGTAGATCACACTCTCCCCCTCTCATTGATATGCATCACCATGATCTTGCGTGTGCGTAGGATTTTTTTTGAAATTACTACGTTCCCCAACATTTGCAGGTCATAGATCTGGGCTTGGAGGTGCTCGATTTTCTCATGAAGCTTGAAGATGGACTCCCCAATGTCCTTGACGTCCAGCTTGTGGTTGTTGGTGAACTCCGTGATCATAATGTGATTGGAATCGAGTCCACGTTCCACCATCTCCTGACACTTGAAAACATCTTGCTCCAATGCCTCGAGCCTTGCCTCCATGCTTCCGGCCTTCCTTGGTCCCTCAACATCGCGGATGTGCAACAACCCCTCACGCATCTCAATGGTTTGAGGGTGTTGCAGCACCTCCGCGAGGTATGGGTTGATGACCTTCTCGAAGAACTGGTCCTTGGGGGCACTTGAAGATGACATGACGTCCTGGATCTGTCAGAAAAACATCTTGAAACACAAACAGATGATAATTGCATGATACGGGAGTCAAAACCCCCGGGAGATTATATATTAAATTTTTTGACTGGAAACTGTAGGGGAACCCCACACAACATTTAAATTTTATTAAAAGCAGAAGATACAAAGTACAAGGATTACAAGGGGTAATCAGGACAAAAAGAAATTAAAGAAAGAGAACTAATCTACTGAAACATCAAAAGAACCTCAAGGGGGTAAGAATGAAATCCATTTGAGCAAGTCCTCCTTGTATCTAGCCTTCACTCTGTGCTGCATGAGTGCAATATCATGGATGAATGCACTTCTCTATTTATTAAAACTTTGTCTCTCATTCCTGAACACTTTTGCATTCCTTATTATCTAGATGTTCCAGCAAGCCACAAAAACAACTTCAGTAAAAAAAGGCTGATCAAAATCCTGCTTGGCTTGCAAAACAATGGCAGACATGTCATTCCCTGGTGACCATGTAATTTGCAGATAGCTCCATATTCTGACACTGAAGTTACATTCAAAGAACAGGTGATTTCTGGTTTCCCTAGCTCTCAAGGGACAAAGAAGGCAGTTGACCCCATCATCAAGATGCCAATGTCTTCTTTCAACCATGTCCTTAGTATTAAGCCTGCCCATGATCAACATCTAGGCAAACACTTTGATTTTCATTGTGCATGAGGATTTCCAAATCCAAAGAAGAAGAGGATTGAAGGACATGTTAGAATACATGAATGAGTAGAAAAGCTTGGGCTTGAAAGCATTACATGTCCCCTGCCAGAACCAAGTGTCCTTTTGCTCCTCTTCTCTTCTGCAGGAAGCCATAAGATCTTGTACAGTCAAGAGCTCCTGATATGCTTGAGCAGATAGAGGTAGATGGAACATGTTAATCATATCCTGCGACTGGAAGACCTCATAAACCGTGACCCATGGATCTTTTACTTATATAATGAATTTTTACCGACCAACATACGTATTATGCAAGAAAACAGAGTCCGGAGAGCACACGAGGTGCCCACGAGGTAGGGGGGCGCGCCCTACCCTACTGGGCACGCCCTCCCCCCTCGTGGAGGCCTCGTGTCCTTCCCGGACTGCTTCTTATTTTTCTATTTTTCTAAATATTCCAAAACAGAGAAATATTGCCTTCAAAACTGTTTTGGAGTCGGTTTACTTACCGTACCACATACCTATTCCTTTTCAGAGTCTGAAATGTTCCAAAGAGTGTCCCTTATGTATTCCTCCGGGGTTATGGTTTCAATAACATTGGTTTCAACATTTATGGGATTACCCGAGACATAATGTTTGATTCTTTGACCGTTCTCCACCTTCGGATTTGTGCCTTCGAAGTTATTGATTTTTATGGCACTAGAATGATAGACCTCCTCAATAACGCAAGGACCTTCCCATTTAGAGAGAAGTTTTCCTGCAAAAAATCTTAAACGAGAGTTGTATAGCAATACATAATCACCTACATTAAACTCACGCTTTTGTATCCTTTTATCATGCCATCTTTTAACTTTTTCTTTAAACAACTTGGAATTTTCGTAGGCTTGGGTTCTCCATTCATTGAGTGAGCTAATATCAAATAACCTCTTCTCACCGACAAGTTTAAAATCATAATTGAGCTCTTTAATAGCCCAATATGCCTTGTGTTCTAGTTCGAGAGGTAAGTGACATGCTTCTCTATAAACCATTTTATACGGAGACATACCCATAGGATTTTTATATGCAGTTCTATAGGACCATAATGCATCATCAAGTTTCTTGGACCAATTCTTTCTAGACCTATTGATAGTCTTTTGCAAAATTAATTTGAGCTCTCTATTACTCAATTCTACTTGACCACTAGACTGAGGGTGATAAGGGGATGCAATTCTATGATTAACATCATACTTAGCAAGCATTTTACGGAAAGCACCATGAATAAAATGTGAACCACCATCAGTCATTAAATATCTAGGGACTCCAAACCTTGGAAAAACAACTTCCTTAAGCATCTTAGTAGAGGTGTTATGATCAGCACTACTAGTTGGAATAGCTTCGACCCACTTAGTAACGTAATCAACAACAACTAAAATATGTGTATATCCATTAGAAGCAGGAAAAGGTCCCATATAGTCAAAGCCCCAAACATCAAATGGTTCAATAACGAGTGAATAGTTCATAGGCATTTCTTGACGTATACTAATATTACCAATTCTTTGACATTCATCACAAGATAAGACAAACTTATGGGCATCCTTGAAGAGAGTAGGCCAATAAAAACCGGATTGCAATACCTTGTGTGCAGTTCTATCTCCAGCATGGTGTCCTCCGTAAGCCTCAGAGTGACACTTGCGTAGGATCTATTCATGTTCATGCTCAGGTACACTATGTCTAATAACACCATCTACTCCTTCTTTATAAAGATGTGGGTCATCCCAAAAGTAATGCCTCAAATCATAGAAGAACCTTTTCTTTTGCTGGTATGTGAAACTAGGTGGTATGAATTTGGCAACAATGTAATTAGCATAATCAGCATACCATGGAGCAGTATAAGAAGCATTTATGACATTAAATTGCTCATCAGGAAAGCTATCATCAATAGGTAGTGGGTCATCAGGCACATTTTCTAACCTAGACAAGTTGTCTGCAACGGGGTTCTCAACTCCCTTTCTATCAACAATATGTAAGTCAAATTCTTGTAGCAAGAGAACCCATCTAATAAGTCTAGGTTTAGCATCTTTCTTTTCCATAAGATATTTAATAGCAGCATGATTAGTGTGAATAGTTACTTTAGAATCAACAATATAAGGTCTGAACTTATCACAAGCAAATACAACTGCTAAGAATTCTTTTTCAGTGGTAGCATACAGTGGTAGCATAATTTCTTTGAGCATTGTGTAGGGTTTTACTAGCATATTGAATAACGTTTAATTTCTTATCAACTCTTTGCCCTAGAACAACACCTACAACATAATCACTAGCATCACACATAATTTCAAAGGGTAAATTCCAATCAGGTGGCTGAACAATAGGTGCAGAGATCAATGCTTTCTTAAGTATTTCGAATGCTTCTACACAATCATCGTCAAAGACAAAATGGTATATATTTTTGTAGTAAATTAGTCAGAGGCCGAGAAATTTTTGAGAAGTCCTTAATGAACCTCCTATAAAATCTGGCGTGACCAATGAAACTTCTTATACCTTTAATGTCCTTGGGGCATGGCATCTTTTCAATAGCATCAACCTTGGCTTTATCAACTTCAATACCTCTTTCAGAAACTTTATGCCCCAAGACAATACCTTCATTAACCATAAAGTGGCACTTTTCCCAATTCAAGACAAGATTAGTTTCTTCACATCTCTGCAAAACTCGATCAAGGTTGCTCAAGCAATCATCAAAAGAAGATCCATAGATGGAGAAATCGTCCATGAAAACCTCACAAATCTTTTCACAAAAGTCAGAGAATATAGCCATCATGCATCTTTGAAAGGCAGCAGGTGCATTACATAAACCAAAAGGCATACATCTATAAGAAAAAGTACCAAAAGGGCAAGTAAAAGTAGTATTTGATTGATCCTTGGCGGACACAGGTATTTGAGAGAAACCAGAATAACCATCTAGAAAGAAAAAAATGTGTATATTTGGATAATCTTTCTAGCATTTGATCGATAAAAGGTAAGGGGTAATGATCCTTTTTAGTGGCCTTATTTAATTTGCGAAAATCAATTACCATCCTTTAACCTGTAATAATTCTTTGAGGAATCAATTCATCTTTATCATTAGGAACAACAGTAATACCTCCCTTCTTAGGGACACAGTGGACATGACTTACCCACGGCCTATCAGCAACGGGATAGATTATACCTACCTCAAGGAGCTTTAATATTTCCTTTCTTACCACTTCTTTCATTTAAGGATTCAGCCATCGTTGATGATCATGAACTGGTTTAGCATCTTCTTCCAAATTTGTTTTGTGTTGACATAGAGTGGGACTAATGCCCTTAAGATCATCAAGAGTATACCCAATAGCAACACGGTGCTTCTTTAGAGTTTTCAATAATCTCTCTTCCTCATGGTCTGAAAGGTTATCAATAATAATAACATGATATATCTTTTTCTCATCAAGATAAGCATATTTAAGAGTATCAGGCAACGGTTTAAGGTAAAACACGTGATCACCCTTGGGTGGAGGAGGATCCCCTAGGATTTCAACAGGCAAATTGTGTTTTAGAATAGGTTCCTGTTTAAAGAATACTTCATCTATTTCCCTTCTTTCATTCATAAACATATCATTTTCATGCTCTAGCAAATATTGTCCTAAAGGATCACTAGGAGGTACGACAATAGAAGCAATACCAATAATTTCATCCTTACTAGGTAATTCTTCTTCACGGTGTTGTCTACTAAATTTAGAGAAATTAAATTCATGAGACATATCATCTAAACTGATAGTAACAACATCCTTTTTGCAATCTATCTTAGCATTAACAGTGTTTAAGAAGGGTCTACCAAATATAATGGGAAAAAAGCTATCTTGTGGGGAACCAAGAACAAGAAAATCAGCAGGATATTTAGTTTTCCCACACAAGACTTCAACATCTCTAACAATTCCCATTGGTGAAATAGTATCTCTATTGGAAAGTTTAATTGTGACACCAATATCTTCTATCTCAGCAGGTGCAATATCATGCATAATTTCTTTGTATAAGTCATAAGGTATTGCACTAGCACTAGCACCCATATCAAATAAGCCATGATAACAATGATATCCTATTTTAACAGAAATAACAGGCATGCCTACCAAAGGTCTGTTTTTATCTTTTGCACAAGGTCTAGCAATTCTAGCAGTCTCATCAAGGAAATGAATAACATGCCCATCAATATTATCAGACAAGAGATCTTTAACAATAGCAATATCAGGTTCAACTTTAATTTTCTCAGGAGGTGTATAAGTTTTAATATTGCTCTTACGAACCACAGTTGAATTTTTAGCATGATCTTTTATCCTAATAGGAAAAGGTGGTTTCTCAACATAAGCGGTAGGAACAATAGGATCATTATAAGTGACAGTCTTTTCTTCAACTTTAATTGTTGCATCTACTTTTACTTCTATGGGAGGATGATATTTAAACCACTTCTCCCTAGGGAGATCAACATGAGTAGCAAAAGATTCACAGAAAGAAGCTACTATCTCAGAGTCAAGTCCATATTTAGTGCTAAATTTATGGAAAACATCGGTATCCATAAAAGATTTAACACAATCAAACTTAGGTGTCATACCTGACTCCTTACCTTCGTCGAGGTCCCAATCTTTAGAGTTGCATTTAATTCTTTCCAATAAATCCCATTTGAATTCAATAGTCTTCATCATAAAAGAGTCAGCACAAGAAGTATCGAGCATGGTGCGATTACTATCAGAAAGCCGAGCATAAAATTTTTGAATAATCATTTCTCTTGAGAGCTCATGATTGGGGCATGAATATAACATTTATTTAAGCCTCACCAAGCTTGAGCGATGCTTTCTCCTTCGCGAGGCCAAAAATTATATATATAATTGCGATCACGATGAACAAGATGCATAGGATAAAACTTCTGATGAAATTCCAATTTCAATCCTATGTAGTTCCATGACCCCGTATCATCACATAGCCTATACCATGTCAATGCATCTTCCTTCAAATATAAAGGGAAGACCTTATTCTTAATAACATCTCAGGGTACACCTGCAAGTTTAAATAATCTACAAACTTCATCCACATATATTAGGTGCTCATCAGGATGTAATTTTCCATCTCCTGCAAAAGGATTAGCTAGCAGTTTTTCTATCATAACCGAAGGAATTTCAAAGCAGGCATTTTCATTTTTAGTAGGTTCACTAGGTTGAGGAGCAACTCTTTGCTCTACTGGTCGGGGTAAAGATACCCCGAACAAGCCCCTAAGAGGATTACTTTCCATAGTAACAAGTGACAGTAAATTTCAGCACACTATATAAATTTTCCTTACCAAATTCCACCTACCAAAGGCGCTTCACTCCCCGGCAACGGCACCAGAAAAGAGTCTTGATGACCCACAAGTATAGGGGATCTATCGTAGTCCTTTCGATAAGTAAGAGTGTCGAACCCAACGAGGAGCAGAAGGAAATGATAAGCGGTTTCCAGCAAGATATTCTCTGCAAGTACTGAAATAAGTGGAAACAGATAGTTTTGTGATAGGATAATTTGTAATGAGCAACAAGTAACAGAAGTAAATAAAGTGCAGCAAGGTGGCCCAATCCTTTTTGTAGCAAAGGACAAGCCTGGACAAACTCTTATATAGAGAAAAGCGCTCCCGAGGACACATGGGAATATCGTCAAAGTAGTTTTCATCATGTTCATATGATTCGCGTTTGGTACTTTGATAATTTGGTATGTGGGTGGAACGATGCTGGGTATTATCCTTACTTGGACAAGCATCCCACTTATGATTAACCTCTATTGCAAGCATCCGCAACTACAACAAAATTATTAAGGTAAACCTAACCATAGCATGAAACATATGGATCCAAATCAGCCCCTTACGAATCAACGCATAAACTAGGGTTTAAGCTTCTGTCACTCTAGCAACCCATCATCTACTTATTACTTCCCAATGCCTTCTTCTAGGCCCAAATAATGGTGAAGTGTTATGTAGTCGACGTTCACATAACACCACTAGAGGAGAGACAACATACATCTCATCAAAATATCGAACGAATACCAAATTCACATGACTACTAATAGCAAGACTTCTCCCATGTCCTCAGGAACAAACATAACTACTCACAAAGCATAATCATGTTCATAATCAGAGGGGTATTAATATGCATATAGGATCTGAACATATGATCTTCCACCAAATATACCAACTAGCATCAACTACAAGGAGTAATTAACACTACTAGCAACCTACTAGTACCAATCCCGGACTTGGAGACAAGAATTGGATACAAGAGATGAACTAGGATTTTGAGAGGAGATGGTGCTGGTGAAGATGTTGATGGAGATTTCCCTCTCCCGATGAGAGGAGCATTGGTGATGACGATGGCGATGATTTCCCCCTCCCGGAGGGAAGTTTCCCTGGCAGAACAGCTCTGCCAGAGCCCTAGATTGGTTCCGCCAAGGTTCAGCCTCGTGGCGGCGGAGTTTCGTCTGAGGAGATGGCTTATGATTTTTTCCACATCGAAAGACTCCTTATAGCAGAAGATGGCCATCGGAGGGCCACCAGGGGGCCCACGAGGTAGGGGGGCGCGCCCAGGGAGGTAGGGCGCACCCCCCACCCTCATGGGCAGGGTGTGGCCCCCCTGGTGAACTTCTTGCGCTCAGTATTTTTTATATATTCTGAAAACGTCTTCCGTGAAGTTTCAGGACTTTTGGAGCTGTGCAGAATAGGTCTCTAATATTTGCTCCTTTTCCAGCCCAGAATCCCAGCTGCCGGCATTATCCCTCTTTATGTAAACCTTGTAAAATAAGAGAGAATAGGCATAAGTATTGTGACATAATGTGTAATAACAGCCCATAATGCAATAAATATCGACATAAAAGCATGATGCAAAATGGACGTATCACTCGGCGGCACTCGGACGCTCACACGCCACTCGGCTAATGAATCACCACTCGGACCAAGGAGACAAGAGGGCATCGCAGGAGCTACAATGGTCAAGGAATCCTAAGTCATCCTTTAACAAGAGCAAGGATATCGTTACCTGTACCTGCCTTAGTATAGGCTCGACACACATGTAACAAATGCATTCAGTGCCATTAAATGCGTCAGCGACGTGGGAGACATGGGGCTGCGGCGTACTCTATATAAGCCGCACCCCCTCCATAGCCATGCACGAGTAATATCTATAAACATATCCATTAAATCAAAGAAAGCCTATGGGCATGAGATGTAGGGTTGTTACCTTCGCCGAGAGGGGCCTCAACTCGTTAATCACCAAGTGTTACACCTACGCACTAGCTAGGTTCTGCCCCTTATTCGTACCCCTAGTACTCATTGTCAGGATCGTAACCCCGATAGTTGTCGCCCACCATGGGGTCAGGCGTCTAGCAAAGTTTCACGGGGTAGGTGGAATTCTTCATCATCATGTCAGTCAGCGGTGAAATCCATTTTGGGGCACTCTCCTTCATCGCCAATGACTCAGTGTGGCTTCGCGAGGCTCCGCTGGACGTGGAGGCGCTGCCCGTCCATGATGCGATGCATTTCCGTGCATCATCCTACAGAGTCCTACTCCGGCAGCCCTCTAAAGGAAATATGCCCTAAAGGCGATAATAAAGTTTTTATTTTATATTTCCTTATTCATGATAAAGGTTTATGATGCATGCTAGAATTGTATAGATTGGAAACTTAAATACATGTGTGAATACATAAACAAATACCATGTCCCTAGTAAGCCTCTACTAAACTAGCTCATTGATCAAAGATGGTTAAGGTTACCTAACCATAGACATGTGTTTTCATTTGATAACGGGATCACATCATTAGGAGAATGATGTGATGGAAAAGACCCATCGGTTAGCTTAGCATATTGATCGTTTAGTTTATTTGTATTACTTTCTTAATGTCAAATACATATTCCTTAGACTATGAGATTATGCAACTCCCGGATACCGGAGGAATACCTTGTGTGCTATCAAACATCACAACATAAATGGGTGATCATAAAGATGCTCGACAAGTACCTTCTAAGGTGTTTGTTGAGTTGGCATAGATCGCGATTAGGATTTTTCACTCTGAGTATCGAAGAGGTATCTCTGGGCCCGCTCGATAATACACATCCTAAGAAGCCTTGCATCCAAAGTGACTAATAAGTTATTTACAAGATGATGTATTACGGAACGAGTAAAGAGACTTGCCGATAATGAGATTGAAGTACGTATGAAGATTTGATTCAAAAAAAAGTACGTATGAAGATACCGACGATCCAATTTCGGGCAAGTAACATGCCGATGGACAAAGGGAATTACGTATGTTGCCATAAGGTTCAACCGATAAAGATCTTCGTAGAATGTGTAGGAGCCAATATGGGCATCCAGGTTCCGCTATTGGTTATTGACCAGAGAGGTGTCTCGGTCATGTGTACATAGTTCTCGAACCCATACGGTTCGGACGCTTAGCGTTCATTGACGATATAGTGTTATATGAGTTATATGATTTGGTGATAGAATGTTGTTCAGAGTCCCAGATAAGATCACGAACATGACGAGGAGTCTCTAAATGGTCGAGAGGTAAACATTGATATATAGGACGATGGTATTCGAACACCGGAATAATTTTGGAGTGCACCGGGTAGTCATCGGGTCACTAGAAGGGGTTCAGGACTCCCTCGATAAGTGTAAGGGCTTAATGGACCAAAGGAGGGGACAGACCAGCCCACAAGGGGGCTGGTGCACCCCTCTACATGGCTGGACATCCCTAGGGGAAGGAAAGGGAAGGGTTGGCCCCTCCTACCTTTCCCTCCTCGGGAGAGAAAGGAAAGGGGGGGGGGCACCTCCTCCTCTTACCTTCCTCCCGCACTCATATATGGAAAGGGGGCACGGCTTAGGGAAGTCCCCAAGTAGGATTCGGCCATACTTGGGGCTCCCTTTGTCCTCTCCCCTCTCCCCACCTATATATATGTGGGAGGGGGCGCCTGGCACAACCACGACAATAGCTTAGCGGTGTGCGGCGCCTCCCTCCACTGTTTACACCCCCGATCATATTTTTGTAGTGGTTAGGTGAAGCCCTGCGGAGATAGCTTCACCATCATCGTCACCACGCCATCGTGTTGCTGGAACTAATCCACTACCTTGCCGTCTTGCTGGATCAAGAAGGTGGAGGACGTCATCGAGCTAAACGTGTGCTGAACACGGAGGTGCTGTACGTGTAGTAATCGATCGGTTGGAACGCGAAGAAGTTCAACTACAACAACCGCGTTGTCAAACGCTTCCACTTATGGTCTACAAGGGTACGTAGACACGCTCTCCCCTCTCGTTGCTACGCATCTCCTTGATAGATCTTGCATGTGCGTAGAATTTTTTTTGTTTTCCAAGCAACATTTCCCAACAGTGGCATCAGAGCCACGTCTATGCGTAGATGATATGCATGAGTAGAACACAAAGAGTTGTGGGCGGTGATAGTCATACTACTTACCACCAACGTCTTATTTTGATTTTGTGATATTGTGGGATGAATCAGCCCAGACCAACCTTACATGTACACGCACATGAGACCGGTTCCACCGACTGACATGTAACTACTTTTGCATAAAAGGTGGCTGGCGGCTGTCTGTTTCCCCTACTTTAGTTTAATCGAATTGGACTACGGTCGGTCCTTGAAGAAGGTTAAAACAACAAACTTGATGAAACACCATTGTAGTTTTTGAATAGTTAAGAACGGTTCTTGCTAGAAGCCTATAGCAGCCACGTAAAACTTCCAACAACAAAGTAGAGGACGTCTAACTTGTTTTTACAGGGCATGTTGTGATGTGATATGGTCAAGATATGATGTGATATATGTTGATGTATGAGATGATCATGTTTTGTAACATCGACAACCGGCAGGAGCCTTAGGGTTGTCTCTATTGTATGACGTGCAAGCGACATGTAATTTCTTTACTTTATCACTATGCGTTAGCAATAGTTGTATAAGCAATTGTTGGCATGACGACCTCTACGCAACAAGGCTAAGATGGAGATCAAGGTGTCAAGCCGGTGACGATGGAGATCATGATGATGCTTTGGAGATGGAGATCAAAAACACAAGTTGATGATGGCCATATCATGTCACATATTTTGATTGCATGTGATGTTTATCCTTTATGCAGATGGAGATCATGATGATGCTTTGGAGATGGAGATCAAAAACACAATTTTATCTAAGTGCACATATTTTGATAGCATTATAAGATGATCCCTTCACTAAATTTCAAGATAAAAAGTGTTCTCCCCGAGTATGCACTGTTGCCAAAGTTCGTCGTTTCGAAGCAACACCTGAGGATCGGGTGTGATATACTCTATGTTCACATACAACCGGTGTAAGAAAAATTTGCTCATGCAGAATACTTGGGTTAAACTTGACGAGCCTAGCATGTACAGACATGGTCTCGGAACACTAGAGACCGAAAGGTCAAATGTGAGTCATATAGTAAATATGATCAGCATAGATATGTTCACCATTGATGACTACCCCACCTCATGTGATGATCGGACATGGGTTAGTTGATTTGGATCATGTATCACTTAGATAAACTTGAGGGATGTTTATTTAAGCGGGAGTTCATTAGTAATTTAATTAATTGAACTTAAATTTATCATGAGCTTAGTCTTTATAATTTTTGCATATCTATGTTGTAGATCAATAGCTCGTGATATAGCTCCCCTGTTTTCATATGTTCCTAGACAAAACTAAGTTGAAAGATGATAGGACCAATGATGCAGACTATGTCCGTGTTCTGAAGAATATCCTCATTGCTGCACAGAAGAAATATGTCCTTGATGTACTGCTAGGTGACAGACCTATTGCAGGAGCAGATTCATATGTTGTGAACGTTTGGCAAGCTCGATATGATGACTAGTTGATAGTTTAGTGTGCCATGCTTTACTGCTTAGAACCGTGACTTCAAAATTGTTTTGAATACCACGAGGCATATGAGATGTTCCAAGAGCTGAAATTGGTATTTGAGATTGTAACATCCCAAATTTTCAATTTGGAATGTTATGCATAGATCATTCTTGCATATCATATTTTATTGCATTTCGTTTCGCGATCCTCTAAAATCCTAAGCAACTCAAGGACCCTCGGAGAGAGTTGGGGATTTCCCGGTTTTCATATTTGATTTTTATCAAATATTGAAATGAGGATGTTGGTTTTAAATTATTTTTCTCTCCGAATAATATTTCATATTAAAATATATGAGAGGAGATAATATGACTTCTCCAAAATAATTGAAATATCGAAGGAAAAATATTAAAATCAAATATTTGATTTTATTCAGATTTTATTGTAATTTTATTTGCATTAGAAAAATTTGCACGTGTTTCGAAGTTGCATTTTAGGGCCAAGAAAATGTTCATCTCGTTCTAAATATTTTATTTAGACAGTGAAAATTTGTTTTGGCATTTTTAGAATTTTGTTTTATTTTCTAGGATTTTTTTCTGTTCGGCGGAATTGTTTAAAAAAAACTTCGGGCGCCGACTGGGCCGAAACCTAGCCGGGCCGGCCCATCTCCCCGCGCCGCCGTCTCCAATCAGGACGCGCCGCCGCCGCCGACTCGGACAAGAGTCCGAGCCGGACTCCTTCGCCGCCGCCTTGCCCCCTCCTCCAAGCCACATCCTCCCCCCTTTATATGCCGCCCCAAGCCTCCCCGCCACCACCACCAACCCCGCCCCCGCCGTAGCCCGCCTCCCGAGCCGCGCCGCCGCCTTCCGCACCTCGTCGCCGCAGCGCCGCCGCCGCCGTCGCCCCGCAAGCCCACCGCCCAGCCGCCGAAGCCCCAGCCCGCCGGAGCCCCGCGCCTCACTGGATCCGACGAGGTAGCCGTTCGCCACCGGTTTTCTCTAGAAAACCAATCCGGTTTTTTTTAAAACCCTAGTTCATATTTTTAGATCAGTTCACCGGTTTTTCTCGGTTTACTTATTTAGCGGACATTCGTCCGTACGTTCGTTTAAATGAACGGTTTTCTCTCGTTAGTTATAGACAACGAACGCTCGTTCGTTAGCCTGTTCGTCAGTTTTCTTTTATCAGATTTTTCCCACGATTATTTTCGATCGCGATTTCTGATCCGATTTTTGTTTCAGTTTATCTTTTCGGTCGTTTATCGGACTCAGGCGATTCAAGCGACTAGATCTTCGTCTCGAAACCCTCTTTCTGTTTAATCAACTTAAACAAGATTTTTGGCACAGTAAAATTTGACCTTAGTCTAGATTAGTAAACGAACCTTGTTTTTGTCGCCGTTTGAGTATCGTTGCTCCGTTTGACTTGATTCTTTTTGCAAACCGGAGTTCTTAAGTTGAACTTTCTGGTCAATCTCTCTTATTTGAGTTTTTCCCGTGCATCTTTGCTTGATTGCTTATGTATGCTTTTTTTTGTTTGCGATAGAATTCCCGGACTGCGAAGCGTGCTACTACGAGTCTGTAGGTTTTGCGAATCATCAGCAAGGCAAGTAACACATTGATCATACTCTTTCCATACCCAGTTTTTATGCATTAGTTCAATCCTCAAACATTGCATGGTTAGGATGTCATTAACATGTGGGTTGGGAAGTAGTTGATGAGGTAGAACCTATTGCCATGTTATATTCAAACCTTGGGAGTTACTTCGACGTGTTGCTTATATTGCTATGCTATGCTCGTAGACGTGGATTGGGTTTGAGTGAAATCCATGAAAGATGTGAGATTGTTAATTAATGGTTCAACTTAAGGTGGCAACTTGAATACACATCTGGGTGGATTGAGGCACCTGGAGAATTCAGTGTTGCCTGTATTTTTGGAGATCCCGGGGTTCCGTGTGATTTTCCTATGGACCGCCACCCAGGCTCAAAGGGAACTGAGATGATTCATGCTAGAAACTTCCGTGTGCAGCCACAAGCTATTATGGGCTCTAGCATAGTTAAGTAAGTTATGTGAAGCTCTCTAAGAGGTGGATCAGCAGGTAGAGGGATGTAGGTTTGGTATGGTCTGCCCGGAGTAGAGAGTTAATGTTTCTGAAAGACTGTGTCTCAGTCATCCGTTTCTCAAACACCCTGTAGTGCGAGAAATCCAACGGAGGAGATCTGGTCTTGTGGGGAAAAGTGCGCAAACCTCTACAGAGTGTACAATCTAATCATGGTTAGCCGTGTCCCTGTTTATGGACAATCTTGAGTATCTAGTACTTGGACTATCTTAAGTATCTCATCACTCTTAATTAATAATGTTGGGTTGATATTACTTTTAATTGGGATTGAGTTGGAGGAACCTTCTCAATGATGTTTTAACTACCATGATAGTTAAATTAAAATCTATTCCTTTGTTGTAGGGAAAAATTGGCTTTTCACAAAAACTATAACCATAGAGCTTTACACTAGCCAAATATGCATGTAGTGATAGCATTATTCTGTTCTTCCTCTACTGTGTTATATTGCCAGCATATTCCATGTGCTGACCCATTTTCGGGCTACAACGTATTATGTTGCATACTTTTCAGACGAGGAGTAAGGTTCGTTAGGTCGTTGCCATGCAGCTCAACTATGCCGTTGGAGTTGATGGACTCACTTTATCTTCCAAGCCTTCCGCTGTTATCACATTAGATGGCCTTAAGCCATATTTATTGTAATAAGTTCTCTTTTGAGACATTCGATGTAATAAGTGTGTGATTGCTACTCTATTATAAATCCTTCGAGTACTGTGTGTGTCAGCATTACCGATCCAGGGATGACACTGAAGCACAGAGACTTGACCGTTTGAGGTCGGGTCGCTACAAGATGGTATCAGAGCACACGCTGAGTGTAGGACACGACCACTAAGATAAACCCTAGGTCACTCTTCTCTACTCATTTCTGACTCCTCTCCATTTTCCACTCTTTAGGATGGCGGAGTTGAAGAACAAGTTTACATAGCGGGATGAAGACACACCCTTTGGACGCCACTTGAAGGAAGTCACTAGGTACTTGAACATTGGAATACCAAGCTTCACCGGGACGTACCACGCCACCTTACCAGAAGAGGAGCGCTGGATGATACAAGTACAAGTTCCAGGAAGGACATTCTCGCCAACCTCTAAGCCCATAGAGTTTTCTTTTGAAGCACCCACCTGGAGTCTAGGCAAGAGCATGGCAGCCCACATTACCATGGGATGCATTGGAGAATTCTACAACAAGGATCTCAAGGACACCATCTACCAGATATGTGGGCGTCGAGACGAGCAATGGGAGATGATCAGCACGAAGAAGGACATATCCATTGCAGCTTTCATCCAGGAGTTAAACTAGCACATTCGACGCCAGGAGAATCAGATGTGCGCAGACATGATAGAGTTGAAGAAGGTGAAGACTAGGATCATCGAGCTGGAAGAAGAACTCAAGTCTACACGCGATGGATACGAGGAGGAAATTGCGACACTATTGGAGAAGAATGACGACTTGATTAAGAAGATCGGAGTATTCATGGGAGATCCAGCACCGGGAAGAGAAGACGACGATTCCACTTACCCGGAGAACTACATCATCATCGACGAAACTGACTCCGACCCCGGTGAGGATGACTTTGAAGACGAAGCTGGAGCAGACATCATGGAGTCTTCCACCGATCAAAATTTCTAGATGACCACCAAATGATTAGTAGTATTCCCCCATGTATTTAGTAGTAGTTGAGTACTTTGGCGATAGTTCTAGACCGCTTGTATGCCCTTGCTTGCTTGATTGAGTGAAATGTTTGTGTTTGTCTCATGTGCATATGGGTAGTGCTTTCTCATTAGACCCCTTTTCTATTCTGATCTCTTCCCTCTAAACCCGCCAGATGCCTCCGAGATGTGACACCGGATTTGCCTTCCCGCCAGAGCTCACTCAGTTGATCCAGCAGCAGAATTCCTTGATGCAATTGCTAGTTCAGAACCAAGGCAACAACAACAACAAAACAACAACAACAACCCACCTCCAGTTGAAACTTAGCTCGCTTTCTGAGGTTACAGCCGCCGGTGTTTTCCAGTAGCACCGAGCCTATAGTTGCTGATGATTGGCTACGCCGTATTGGAAGGGAGTTGACCACCGCAGGTTGCACAGATGCTGAGAAGGTGCACTTTGCCGCACATTAATTGGATGGACCAGCAGCCTCATGGTGGGAGAATTACACTGCCACTTTCCCCATAGCCAACATCACTTGGGATCAGTTTCAGCAAGCTTTCCGTACAGCCCATGTCTCAACTGGAGCCATGAATATGAAGAAGCATGAGTTTCGCAAATTACGCCAGGGGAACCATACTATGGCCCAGTACGTGGATGAGTTTAGCAAGTTATCTCACTATGCCCCTGTTGATGTGGCCACTAACGCCGCAAAGCAGGAGAAGTTTATGGAAGGGCTGAATGATGAGATGAGCATGCAGTTGATGGTGGCATGATACGTCCATTTTGCATCATGCTTTTATATCGATATTTATTGCATTATGGGCTGTTATTTCACATTATGTCACAATACTTATGGCTATTCTCTCTTATTTTACAAGGTTTACATAAGGAGGGAGAATGCCGGCAGCTGGAATTCTGGGCTGGAAAAGGAGCAAATATTAGAGACCTATTCTGCACAACTCCAAAAGTCCCGAAACTCCATGTAATACATTATAATAAATAATGAAAAATCCTCGCCAAAGATGAAGACCAGGGGGCCCACACCCTTTCCATGAGGGTGGGGGAGCCCCCCTACCTCGTGGGCCCCCTGGTGGCTCTCCGATGACCATCTTCTGCTATATGAAGTCTTTCCTCGAGAAAAAAACGGGAAGCAACCTTTCGGGAGAAACTCCGCCGCCACGAGGCAAAACCTTGGCAGAACCAATCTAGGGCTCCGGCAGAGCTGTTCTGCCGGCGAAACTTCCCTCCAGGAGGGCGAAATCATCGCCATCGTCATCACCAACGCTCCTCTCATCGGGAGAGGGCAATCTCCATCAACATCTTCATCAGCACCATCTCATCTCAAAACCCTAGTTCATCTCTTGTATCCAATTCTTGTCTCCAAGTACGGGATTGGTTCTAGTAGGTTTAATTGGTGGAAGATCATATGTTCAGATCCTTTATGCATATTATTACCCCTCTGATTATGAACATGAATATGCTTTGTGAGTAGTTACGTTTGTTCCTGAGGATAAGGGAGAAGTCTTGCTATTAGTAGTCATGTGAATTTGGTATTCGTTCGATATTTTGATGAGATGTATGTTGTCTAGCCTCTAGTGGTGTTATGTGAATGTCGACTACATAACACTTCACCATTATTTGGGCCTAGAGGAAGGCATTGGGAAGTAATAAGTAGATGATGGGTTGCTAGAGTGACAGAAGCTTAAACCCTAGTTTATGCGTTGCTTCGTAAGGGGCTGATTTGGATCCATATGTTTCATGCTATGGTTAGGTTTACCTTAATACTTTTGTTGTAGTTGCGGATGCTTGCAATAGAGGTTAATCATAAGTGGGATGCTTGTTCAAGTAAGAACAACACCCAAGCACCGGTCCACCCACATGTCAAATTATCAAAGTACCGAACGCGAATAATATGAACGTGATGAAAACTAGCTTGACGAGATTCCCATGTGTCCTCGGGAGCGCTTTTCCTTATATAAGTGTTTGTCCAGGCTTGTCCTTTGCTACAAAAAGGATTGGTACACCTTGCTGCACTTTATTTACTTTTGTTACTTGTTACTCATTACAAATTATCTTATCACAAAACTATCTGTTACCACTTATTTCAGTACTTGCAGAGAATACCTTGCTGAAAACCGCTTATCATTTCCTTTTGCTCCTCATTGGGTTCGACACTCTTACTTATCGAAAGGACTACGATAGATCCCCTATACTTGTGGGTCATCAAGACTCTTTTCTGGCGCCGTTGCCGGGGAGTGAAGCGCCTTGGGTAGGTGGAATTTGGTAAGGAAAAATTTATATAGTGTGCTGAAATTTATTGTCACTTGTTACTATGGAAAGTAATCCTCTGAGGGGCCTGTTCGGGGTATCTTCACCCCGACCAATAGATCAAAGAGTTGCTCCTCGACCAACTGAACCTATTGAAAATGAAATTCCTTATGAGTATCCTTTGGGTATGATAGAAAAACTCCTAGCTAATCCTTTTACAGGAGATGGAACAAAGCATCCTGATGAACACCTAATATATGTGGATGAAGTTTGTGGATTATTTAAGCTTGCAGGTATACCCGTTGATGTTGCTAAGAAGAAGGTCTTCCCTTTATCTTTGAAGGGATACGCATTGACATGTTATAGGCTATGTGATGATACGAGATCATGGAACTATAGAAGATTGAAATTGGAATTTCATCAAAAGTATTACCCTATGCATCTTGTTTATCGTGACCGCAATTATATATATAATTTTTGGCCTCACGAAGGAGAAAGAATTTCTCAAGCTTGGGGGAGGCTTAAATCAATGTTATATTCATGCCCCAATCATGAGCTCCCAAGAGAAACAATTCTTCAAAAATTTTATGCTCGGCTTTCTGAAAATAATCGCACCATGCTCGATACTTCTTGTGCTGGCTCTTTTATGATTAAGACTATTGGATTTAGATGGGATTCATTGGATAGAATTAAACACAACTCTGGAGATTGGGATCTCGACAAAGGTAAGGAGTCAGGTATGACACCTAAGCTTGATTGTGTTAAATCTTTTATGGATACCGATGTTTTCCGTAAGTTTAGCACTAAATATGGACTTGATTCTGATATAGTAGCTTCTTTCTGTGAATCTTTTGCTACTTATGTTGATCTCCCTAAGGAGAAGTGGTTTAAATATCATCCTCCCATAGAAGTAAAAGTAGCTGCACCAATTAAAGTTGAAGAAAAGACTGTCACTTATAATGATCCTATTGTTCCTATTTGTTATGTTGAGAAACCACCTTTCCCTGTTAGGATAAAGGATCATGTAAAGCTTCAACTGTGGTTCGTAAAAGCAATATTAAAACATATACACCTCCTAATAAAGTTAAAGTAGAACCTAATATTGCTATTGTTAAAGATCTCTTGTCTGATAATATTGATGGGCATGTTATTCAGTTCTGCGGTTAAACTGCTAAAATTGCTAAACCTTGTGCTGAAGATAAACATAGACCTGTGGTAGGCGTGCCTATTATTTCTGTTAAATTAGGAGAACATTGTTATCATGGCTTATGTGATATGGGTGCTAGTGCTAGTGTTATACCTTATGACTTGTATAAAGAAATCAAGCATGAAATTGCACCTACTGAGTTAGAAGATATTGATGTCACAATTAAACTTGCTAATAGAGATACTATTTCAGCAGTGGGAATTGTTAGAGATGTTGAAGTCTTGTGCGGGAAAACTAAATATCCTGCTGATTTTCTTGTTCTTAGTTCCCCACAAGATAGCTTTTGTCCCATTATATTTGGTAGACCCTTCTTGAACACTGTTAATGCTAAGATAGACTTCGAAAAGAATGTTGTTACTATTGGCTTGGATGATATGACTCATGAATTTAATTTCTCTAAATTTAGTAAACAACATCGTGAAGAAGAATTGCCTAGTAAGAATGAAATTAGTGGTCTTGCTTCTATTGCCATACCTCCTAGTGATCCTTTAGAATAATATTTGCTAGACCATGAGAATGATATGTTTATGAATGACATATGGGAAATAGATGAAGTATTCTTTAAACAGGAACCTATTCTGAAACACAATTTTCCTGTTGAAATCCTAGGGGATCCCCCTCCACCTAAGTGTGATCCCGTGTTTGAGCTTAAACCGTTGCCTGACAATCTTAAATATGCTTATCTTGATGAAAAGAAGATATATCCTGTTATTATTAGTGCTAACCTTTCAGAGCATGAAGAAGAAAGATTATTGAAAACTCTGAAGAAGGACTATGCTTCTATTGGATATACTCTTGATGATCTTAAGGGCATTAGTCCCACTCTATGTCAACATAAAATAAATTTGGAAGCAGATGCCAAACCAGTTCGTGATCCTCAACGATGTCTGAATCCTAAAATGAAAGAAGTGGTAAGAAAAGAAATACTAAAGCTTCTGGAGGCAGGTATAATTTATCCCGTTGCTGATAGTCAGTGGGTAAGTCCTGTTCATTGTGTCCCTAAGAAGGGAGGTATTACTGTCGTTCCTAATGATAAAGATGAATTGATTCCACAAAGAATTATTACAGGTTATAGGATGGCACTTGATTTCCGCAAATTAAATAAGGCTACTAAGAAAGATCATTACCCCTTACCTTTTATCGATCAAATGCTAGAAAGATTATGCAAACATACACATTAGTGCTTTCTAGATGGTTATTCTGGTTTCTCTCAAATACCCGTGTTGGCTAAAGATCAATCAAAGACTACTTTTACATGCCCTTTTGGTACTTTTGCTTATAGACGTATGCCTTTTGGTTTATGTAATGCACCTACTACCGTTCAAAGATGCATGATGGCTATATTCTCTAACTTTTGTGAAAAGATTTATGAGGTTTTCACGGACGACTTTTCCGTCTATGGATCTTCTTTTGATGATTGCTTGAGCAATCTTGATCGAGTTTTGCAGAGATGTGAAGAAACTAATCTTGTCTTGAATTGGGAAAGTGCCACTTTATGGTTAATGAGGGTATTGTCTTGGGGCATAAAGTTTCTGAAAGAGGTATTAAAGTTGATAAAGCCAAGGTTGATGCTATTGAAAAGATGCCATGTCCCAAGGACATCAAAGGTATAAGAAGTTTCCTTGGTCACGCCGTATTTTATAGGAGGTTCATTAAGGACTTCTCAAAAATTTCTCGGCCTCTGACTAATTTATTACAAAAAGATATACCATTTGTCTTTGATGATGATTGTGTACAAGCATTTGAAATACTTAAGAAAGCATTAGTCTCTACACCTATTGCTCAGCCACCTGATTGGAATTTACCCTTTGAAATTATGTGTGATGCTAGTGATTATGCTGTAGGTGCTGTTTTAGGGCAAAGAGTTGATAAGAAATTAAATGTTATCCATTATGCTAGTAAGACCCTAGACATTTCTCAAAGAAATTTTGCTACTACTGAAAAAGAACTTTTAGCAGTTGTATTTGCTTGTGATAAGTTCAGACCTTATATTGTTGATTCTAAAGTAACTATCCACACTGATCATGCTGCTATTAAATATCTTATGGAGAAGAAAGATGCTAAACCTAGACTTATTAGATGGGTTCTCTTGCTACAAGAATTTGATTTGCATATTGTTGATAGAAAAGGAGCTGAGAACCCCGCTGCAGACAACTTATCTAGGTTAGAGAATGTTCTTGATGACCCACTGTGACGCCCTTGATTCAATCGTACACTAATCATACACGCAAACGTGTACGATCAAGATCAGGGACTCACGAGAAGATATCACAACACAACTCTACAAATAAAATAAGTCATACAAGCATCATATTACAAGCCAGGCGCCTCGAGGGCTCGAATACAAGAGCTCGATCATAGACGAGTCAGCGGAAGCAAAAATATCTGAGTACAGACATAAGTTAAACAAGTTTGCCTTAAGAAGGCTAGCACAAACTGGGATACAGATCGAAGGAGGCGCATGCCTCCTGCCTGGGATCCTCCTAAACTACTCCTGGTCGTCGTCAGCGGGCTGCACGTAGTAGTAGGCACCTCCCGAAGTGGTAGTAGTCGTCGTTGACGGTGGCGTCTGGTTCCTGGGCTCCAACGTCTGGTCGCAGCAATCGAGTATAGAAAGGGGGAAAAGAGGGAGCAAAGCAACCGTGAGTACTCATCCAAAGTACTCGCAAGCAAGGAGCTACACTATATATGTATGCATTGGTATCAAATGGAATAAGGGTATCATATGTGGACTGAACTGCAGAAAGCCAGAATAAGAGGGGGATAGCTAGTCCTTTCGAAGACTATGCTTCTGGTAACCTCCATCTTGCAGCAGGAGAAGAGAGTAGATGGTAAGTTCACCCAGTAGCATCACATAGCATAATCCTAACCGATGATCCTCCCTTCGTCGCCCTGTGAGAGAGCGATCACCGGTTGTATCTGGCACTTGGAAGGGTGTGTTTTATTAAGTATCCGGCTCTAGTTGTCATAAGGTCAAGGTACAACTCCGGGTCGTCCTTTTACCGAGGGACACGGCTATTTGAATAGATCAACTTCCCTACAGGGGTGCACCACATTTCCCAACATGCTCGATCCCCTTTGTCCGGACACACTTTTTTGGGTCATGCACGGCCTCGAAAGATCAACACGTCGCAGCCCTACCTAGGGACAACAGAGAGGTCAGCATGCCGGTCTAAATCCTATGGCGCAGGGGTCTGGGTCCATCGCCCATTACACACCTGCACGTTGCGTACGCGGCCGATGAGCAGACCTAGCCTCCCTTATAGAAGAGTAGGCGTTCCAGTCCAACCCGACGGATGCCGCTCAGTCGCTGACGTCACGAAGGCTTCGGCTGATACCACGACGTCGAGTGCCCCTAACTGTCCCCGCGTAGATGGTTAGTGCATATAGGCCAGTGGCCAAACTCAGATCAAATACCAAGATTTCGTTAAACATGTTAAGTATCCGCGAACGCCGACCAGGGCCAGGCCCACCTCTCTCCTAGGTGGTCTCAACCTGCCCTGTCGCTCTGCCTCAAAGTAACAGTCGGGGGCCGTCGGGAACTCAGGCCCACCACCACCTGGATGGAGCCACCTGCCCCTTCAGCCCCCATCTCCCAGCAGTATCACCGGTAATGTAACAGTGTAAAGTATATAGTATATGCCCGTGATCACCTCCCGAAGTGATCACGGCCCAGTAGTATAGCATGGCAGACG
Source organism: Triticum urartu (assembly GCF_056163025.1). Classification (NCBI taxonomy): domain Eukaryota; kingdom Viridiplantae; phylum Streptophyta; class Magnoliopsida; order Poales; family Poaceae; genus Triticum; species Triticum urartu. The sequence continues at coordinate 246,780,823 of NC_141874.1, read as the reverse complement.
TACAAGAGTGTAGGGCCACTGATGATAATCTAGCATCCTATACTAAGCATTTAGGATTGCAGGTAAGGTATCAACAGTTGTAGCAATAATGACAGGCTATGCATTAGAATAGGATTAACGGAAAGCAACAACATGCTACACTACTCTAATGCAAGCAGTATAGAGGAGAGTAGGCGATATCTGGTGATCAAGGGGGGGGGGCTTGCCTGGTTGCTCTGGCAAGAGGGAGGGTGTAACACCCCGGATATGATTTACCCATTATGTATTCCAACTCTTGCCGTTTTCGGCATTAAGTTATTTTATTTTCTCGGGTTCGGGTTTTTGTCTCCGTGTGTTGTTGTTGTTGTTGTCATGCATCTCATATCATGTCATCATGTGCATTGCATTTGCATATGTGTTCATCTCTTGCATCCGAGCATTTTCCCCGTTGTCCGTTTTGCATTCCGGCGCTTTGTTCTCCTCCGGTGGTCATTTCTACCTTTCTTTCGTGTGTGAGGATTAAACATTTCCGGATTGGACCGAGACTTGCCAAGCGGCCTTGGTTTACTACCGGTAGACCGCCTGTCAAGTTTCGTACCATTTAGACTTCGTTTGATACTCCAACGGTTAACCGAGGGACCGAAAAGGCCTCGTGTGTGTTGCAGCCCAACACCCCTCCAAGTTGGCCCAAAACCCACCAAAACCTTCTCCATCATCTAGAGCGTTCAATCATGATCGCATGGCCGAAAACCGTAACTCATTTGGACACCCCTAGCTCCCTCTATGCCTATAAATAGCCCCCCTCCGAGATCCACGTTTCTTCTTCCCCCCGAAACCCTAAAGATCGCCCCGCCGCCATCGGACACGTCCGGCCGCCGCTGGACGAAGTCGCTGCCGCCGCCCGCGCCAATCAGGTGACGCCACGTGGGCGGCCGCCTCCTCGCCCGAGCCGTCCGAGTCGCCACGCCGCTCCTTCGCGCCCGCGCCGCCTTCCTCGCCCGAGCCGGCCGCCGTGCTCCGCCGCCAACCCCGGCGCCGGCGAGCTCCACCGCCGCAGCCGTCCCACTCCGGCGAGCTCCCTGCCGACCGACGCGCCGCCAAGCCACGCAGGCGCCACGCCCGACTGCCGCCGTCGCCGCCCCGGCCTCCTCCTCACCTCCTCGCCCCGGAGAGCCCCAAGTCCGGCGACGCCCCCTGCTTCTCCGGCGAACTCGAGCTACTCCGGCGGCTACAACAACTGCTACAGTGCTCGGATCCCGATCCGGATCTAGATCTCGGTTGACTTTTTGCCCCGAAACTCTAATATTTTGCTATGTTCATTGCATCATAACTTTGCATCCGTAGCTTCGTTTTGGGCATATAGCATATCAAAATGTTCGTCTCAGAGAGTACATCATTTCATCTCATTGCATCATTTTCATTTGAGTTCATATTGATGCCTGAAATACTGTTGGAAGTATGCTAGTTGAGATAATTGTCAGATCTGCTGCTCCATTTAGATATTTGTCATTTTTTCCATGATTATTGTGTGCATGATATGCCCCTGAGCTCTACATGAGTTTTGTTATATGTTTTGCCATCTATCCAGAGGTGCAATCTATGTATTTTTGTGATGTGTGTGGTGACTAGCACAAGCTTGCAAAGTGGTGCACTTGTTAATGCTGATTTCAGGGACTTCGCATTTGCACCAAGTCCTTGGTCTGTTTATCTCATTATGCCATATGTTCATGTTGTTTCCTAGTGATCCGTGCCTCTTTTGAGGATGATCAGTAAGGATGATTTATTAATCTTGTAGTGTTCTATCCATCTATGTATTTGTTTGCAATTATGGAGCAATCTAGCTTGAGTCAATCGAGCTCTACTTTTGTCATTTCGTGAATCTGGGCAGATTGTCTACTCGTTAGCGATTTTGCCGATGATGTTGTAGTTGATCCGTGCATGCCATGTTATTGTTCTTGCCGTGTCTAGCTTGCATAATGTGTAATCTTGATGGGTGTATGCTTAGATTGTCATGACATGCTCTGTAGTGAGTGCATTGAGCTTGTAAACATGCCTACTTGATATCTGTTTTGCATGTCCCAGTTTTTCACTAAGTCTGAGAACTGATTATGTTTTTGCCATGTTCACATGCTTGCAAATGTATTTTCTGATCCCTTTTGGCTCAAGGTCACTAAGGGACTTTTGTTAAGATCTTTGAGTAGCTCCTTGACATGCTTTACTTTGGCATGTTCAGGTCCTGTAGCATATAGTTCTGTTGCTCCAAAGAGTGCTATCTGATCTGAAATTCCAGACAGGTGTTAAATTCACTAAGTCTGAAATCTGTTTACCAAATGCATTTTTGCCATGCTTGTTTGAACCTGTTAATGGATGAATTGGCCGTAGCTTAGTGCTAGTATTTTGTTACGCTTCATGAATGTATTCCTTCCATGTATTTTGTTGCCATGTTTGAGTGCTGTAGCATGCTCATCTTGTTGCATTTAGATGGCTACTTGCTGTAAATCGCAGAACGTGGCCATATTTGAATTGCTTGCCATTTCCAAACTGTAACTCCGATTCCGGTGATCTTTATATCGTTTTCAAGCGATTTCATCTCATCTTTCCAGTGGCACACCTGGATTTCCAAGTTGAGGCCAGGTTCATTCATCTCTTGTCAAATCTTGCATATGCATCCCGCATAGCATACCATGTTTGCATCATGTTGTTTGAGTTGTGCACGTGGTTGATTGCGTTCCTTGTTGCTTGTTTGTCTTGCTTGGGTAGAGCCGGAGACGAGTTCGCTAACGAGGAGCCCTTTGAGTTTGCTTTCGAGGATCCAGTCAACTCTGACAACGTTGCAGGCAAGATGATCATACCCTCAAAATCAATTCTATCTTTGCTTTGCTAGATGCTCGCTCTTTTGCTATGCCTATGCTACGATGCCTACCACTTGCTTATCATGCCTCCCAAATTGCCATGTACAACCTCTAACCCACAATGTCCTAGCAAACCGTTGATTGGCTATGTTACCGCTTTGCTCAGCCCCTCTTATAGCGTTGCTAGTTGCAGGTGAATATTGGAGACCGTTCCTTGTTGGAACACTATTTTACTTGTTGGGATATCATTATATTGCCATGTTATCTTAATGCATCTATATAATTGGTAAAGGGTGGAAGGCTCGACCTCTCGCCTAGTGTTTTGTTCCACTCTTGCCGCCCTAGTTTCTGTCATATCAGTGTTATGTTCCCGGATTTTGCGTTCCTTACGTGGTTGGGTGATAATGGGAACACCTTGATAGTTCGCCTTGAATAAAGCTTTTCCAGCAACGCCCAACCTTGGTTTTACCATTTTCCACCTAGCCTCTTTTTCTCTTGGGTTTCCGGAGCCTGAGGGTCATCTTATTTTAAACCCCCCCGGGCCAGTGCTCCTCTGAGTGTTGGTCCACCTGTCAGCTGCCGGTGGCCACCAGGGGCAACTCTGGGCTGGCCTACCCATACCTAGGACAATCTGAGTGTGCCCTGAGAACGAGATATGTGCAGCTCCTATCGGGATTTGTCGGCACATTCAGGCGGTGTTGCTGGATTTGTTTTAACTTATTGAAGTGTCTTGTAGAACCGGGATACCGAGTCTGATCGGAATGTCTCGGGAGAAGGTCTATTCCTTCGTTGACCGTGAGAGCTTGTCATGGGCTAAGTTGGGACCCCCTGCAGGGATTGAACTTTTGAAAGCCATGGCCGCGGTTATGGGCAGATGGGAATTTGTTAATGTCCGGTTGTAGATAACTTGAACCTTAACTTAATTAAAATGAATCAACTGTGTGAGTTACCGTGATGGTCTCTTCTCGGCGGAGTCCGGGAAGTGAACACGGTGTTGGAGTAATGCTTGTCGCAGGTTGTTCTCTAGTTATTCGTTCGCGCTTTGCCTTCTCTTCTCGCTCTCTTTTGCGAATAGGGTAGCCACCATATATGCTAGTCGCTTGCTGCAGCTCCACATATCTTACCTTGCCATTCCTATAAGCTTAAATAGTCTTGATCGCGAGGGTGCGAGATTGCTGAGTCCCTGTGGCTCACAGTTTACTTCCAAACCAGATGCAGGGCCAGACGACTCCGTTCCAGATGACGCGTTAGAGCTCAAGTGGGAGTTCGACGAGGACTCACGCCGTTACTATGTTTCTTTCCCGAATGATCAGTAGTGGTGCCCAGTCGGGGTGATCGGGACCGTGTCGCATGTTGGGTTGGTCTTTTATTTTGGCAGCATAGTCGGGCCATGAGTGATTGGTTGATGTAATGCTATTTATGTACTTTGTGTGACGTGGCGAATATAAGCGAACTATGTTACTTATTCCCTTATTATGTATTACATGGATGTTGTGATGATTGCCTAACTTGCGACATTGCTTTCAATGCGGTTATGCCTCTAAGTCGTGCCTCGACACGTAGGAGATATAGCCGCATCGAGGGCGTTACAAGTTGGTAATCAGAGCCTTCCCGACCTTAGGAGCCCCATTGCTTGATCGTTATTAGCGGCCGAGTTGAGTCTAGAAAAATTGTTTTGAGTCATTTAGGAATTATATATCGGAGAATTTAGGAATTCTTTTTACTCCCCAGTCCCTTCATCGCTCTGGTGAGGCTTCCTGACGTAGAGTTTTGACTCTTCTCTCCTCAAATTTCACTAATTTTTTTTTTAGGATCATGCGGGTATCTTGGAATCGTTCCGATGGTTTTGTGACGAGAACATTGTTCTTGGTGCCTCCTGTTCCCGGGAGTTGAGCTCCGACATGTTGTCGTCACAATTTTATCGTTGCAGTTCTGGAATACCTGAGTTTAGTACGCCGACATCGAAAATCTCTTTTATGCAGTTCGTTGGTGAGATAACCTCGACGCCACCCAGTACTGGGGCGGGAGTTCGGGAGAATCGCCATAACTTGTATAACGGATGCTTTTCGAAGGTTGAGGTAGATGGTTTCCGAAGTTTTTCTCGGTTATGTGTTGAAGGATGGATACAGCTGGATGTAGGATTTGCTAGATTTGGGTGATATATTATGCTTCCCCTGTATCCCCAACACCTGATTGCATAACCGGAAAGGTTCGGGAGTTTCATAGGTGGGAATTCTTGTAGCTCTAGTTCTTCTTCCATGGATATTTGGTTTGAGATTGGGATTTCTTACCGAGTATTCGTTCTTGATCCGTACCTTGTTGATTTATTTCTCTACCTAAATTCTGAGTGGCTTCTCAATTTATGGATAAGTGACCATTTCAAGTGGAATGCATTCGTTCATTTTGTTCGGATGTGAAGACTATACGTTGCAATTTTCATTCCGTTGGATTCAGCTTCAATATTTGTCTATCAATGTGCTAATGGATGCCAACCTCTTCAGGATGGCTCCTCCAACGCGCACGACTCCAAATCCTGATCCGCCACCACCTCCACCTCCTCCGGAGGCATGGCAAGCTGTGATGGCCGCTACTAATGCAAACACGTAGTTGATCATGCAAATTCTTCAAGAGCACAATCAAGCGAATCAAGGCAACCAAGGCAACCAAGGCAACAATCAGAATCACTTTGCTACACTCAACCAGTTCCTTGCTAACGGGCCAAAGACTTTCAGCAATTGTGTTGAGGCAACTGATGCTGACGATTGGCTCGTGGACTTGTGCAAGCATTTCGAGTGCAGTAATGTCAGGCTTGAGGACTTTATCAAGTTCGCTTCCTTCCAACTCAAAGACCAAGCTGCAGAATGGTTCCAGCAGTACAAGGATTCCAGAGGTGGACGTGTGATTACCTGGGATGAATTCCGTCAAGACTTCAAAGCTCATCATATCCCTCAGAGCGTGGTTGAAAGCAAGCGTGAGGAATTCCGCAACCTGAAGCAAGGCTCTTTGTCTGTCTATGACTACAACAAGTTGTTCCAGAAGCTCGCCCGCTTTGCTAAGCAGGACGTCCCTGATGAGAAGAGCATGATATACCAGTTCAGGGGTGGTCTCAGAGAAGAAATCCAGCTAGCTCTTGTTCTCTTTGAGCCCTTGAGGTACGATGAGTTCTACAACATGGCATTGAAGCAAGAGGCTGCGCAACTGAGGTGTGATGCTTCCAAGAAGCGAGTCCGAGATGCTACTCCATCTTCCTCTACTCAAGTGGCCAAGCAGCAGAAGTATTGGCTTCCTCCTCCTCCATTTCGTCAGTTGTATCAGAAGAGCAAAGGTGGCAGTGGATCTTCCCACCCACCCAACCCTGTCTTTCAGAACAAGACTTCGTCTCAAGCTCCAAGATCGAGTGCTCCGTACCACCGTCCGCTTTCAGAGGTCACGTGCAACAAGTGCCAAGAGAAGGGTCACTATGCCAACAAATGCTTCAATCAGAGGCGTCTTCCTCCTCCTCCTCCTGTGAGATCGGCAAGTACAGCTGTGGTCAAGCATAACCCCAAGCACGCCAAGGTCAATTTGATGAATGCAACTCAGGCAGAGGACTCATCAGATGTCATCATGGGTAACCTTCCTGTTAATGATATTCCAGCTAAAGTTCTTTTTGACACTGGTGCATCGCATTGTTTCATCTCAAGACCGTTCACATCTAGGCATGAATTGACTTCGCAAGTTTTGCCTAGTCCGTTAGTAGTTGTCTCCCCCGGTAAGCGCATGCATGCTAACTCCATCGTTCCGGATGTTTCTATCACCTTGGGTGACTACAAGTTTCTGGCTTCTCCAACGGTTCTTGGTGACTCGGATATTGATCCTATTCTCGGAATGGATTGGCTTACTAAGCACAAAGCGCATCTTGATTGTGTAGCCAGGCAGATTCAATTGACTCATTCGTCTGAGGATGTAATTGTCTTTGCCGCTCGTGATGATACCATTCGTCTTTTTTCTCTCAATGAGAAGGGTGAACTGGATGCCATCTCGCTAATTCCAGTCGTTTGCGAATATCAAGACGTCTTTCCAGAAGAGCTTCCAGGAATGCCTCCGCACCGGCCAGTTGAATTCGTCATCGATCTTGAACCTGGCACGGAACCTGTTTGCAAACGTCCTTACAAGCTTGGACCTGAAGAGTTGAAGGAGCTGAAGAAGCAACTCGATATTCAAGAGAGAATGGGTCTCATCCGACCTAGTTCTTCTCCGTGGGGCTGTGGTGTTCTTTTTGTGAAGAAGAAGGATGGAACGGACCGACTTTGTGTTGATTACCGTCCATTGAACAAGAAGACTATCAAGAACAAATACCCACTTCCCAACATCAACGAGCTGTTCGAACAACTCAAAGGTGCCCAAGTATTCTCCAAGCTTGATCTCCGTATGGGTTATCATCAGATTCGAATCCGTGAACAAGATATTCCCAAGACGGCTTTTAGGACAAGCTATGGTTCATATGAATACACTGTCATGTCTTTTGGCCTCGTCAAAGCTCCTCCGACTTTCTCTCGCATGATGAACTTCATCTTCAACGCCTACACCAATGACTTCGTTTTGGTCTATCTCGACGACATTCTGGTTTTCTCGAAGAACAAGGAAGATCATGCCAAGCACTTGCGTTTGGTGCTCGATAAACTGAGGGAACATCAGTTCTACGCCAAGTTCTCCAAGTGCGAATTTTGGCTCGATGAGGTTCTTTATCTTGGTCAGATCATCTCTGCCAAGGGCATTGCGGTGAATCCCGAGAAGGTGTCTGCAATTGTGAATTGGGAACCTCCTCAGAACGTGAAGCAACTCCGTAGCTTCCTCGGCCTAGCAAGCTATTGTAGAAGGTTCGTGGAGAACTTTTCTAAGATCGCGAAGCCTCTCTCAAATCTTCTCCAGAAGCACGTCAAGTACGTTTGGTCTTCGGAGTGTGACATTGCTTTCAACACTTTGAAAGAGAAATTGGTCACTGCTCCAGTTCTGACTCCGCCTGATGAATCCAAACCGTATGAGGTCTTTTGCGATGCCTCTCTCCAAGGTCTTGGTGCAGTTTTGATGCAAGAGAAGAAAGTTGTTGCTTATACCTCTCGCCAGTTGAAGCCCAATGAAAAGAACTACCCCACTCATGACCTCGAGTTGGCGGCAGTTGTGCATGCTCTCTTGACTTGGAGACATCTTTTATTGGGAAGAAAAGTGGACATTTTCACCGACCACAAGAGTCTCAAGTACATCTTCACTCAGCCTAATCTCAACCTCAGGCAGACTCGATGGGTCGAAATGATTCAAGAGTATAATCCGAGTATCGAGTATACTCCAGGCAAGGCTAATGTGATTGCTGACGCCTTGAGCAGGAAGGCTTACTGCAATAGTCTGATTCTCAAGCCTTATCAACCCAAGCTTTGTGAAGCTTTCCGCAAACTTAATCTGCAAGTTGTTCCTCAAGGTTTCCTCGCCAACCTTCAAGTCTCTCCTACCTTGGAAGATCAGATTCGCCAAGCTCAACTTCTTGATGCTATGGTGAAGAAGGTGAAGATTGGGATTGCCAAGAGTAAACCCAAGTACAAGTGCTACCGCCTTGATGACAAGGATACTCTCTTCTTCGAGGATCGTATTGTCGTGTCCAAAGGTGACCTTCGTAAAGTGATCATGAATGAGGCTCACAATTCTCTCCTCTCCATCCACCCTGGGAGCACGAAGATGTATCAGGACCTCAAGCAGGCTTATTGGTGGACTCGAATGAAGTGCGAGATTGCTCAGTTCGTGAATGAGTGTGATGTCTGCAGAAGAGTGAAGGTAGAACACCAAAGGCCAGCTGGTCTCCTCCAACCTCTTGCCATTTTAGAATGGAAGTTCGACCACATTGATATGGACTTCGTGACTGGGTTTCTAAAGTCCAAACGTGGCAATGATGCTATATTCGTTGTCATCGACAAACTCACCAAAGTGGCTCACTTTTTGCCTATCAAAGAGTCTATCACGACAGCTCAATTGGTGGAACTCTATACCTCTCGAATTGTCTCGCTACACGGTATTCCACAGGTGATCTATTCAGACCGTGGTAGCATCTTTACCTCAAAGTTTTGGGATTCTTTTCAGAAGGCCATGGGCACCAACATCCGCTTCAGCACAGCTTTCCACCCTCAGACTAGCGGTCAAGTCGAGCGTGTCAACCAGATTCTTGAAGATATTCTCAAGGCTTGTGTGATCTCCTTCGGCATGAAGTGGGAGGATTGCCTTCCTTATGCTGAATTTTCCTACAACAACAGTTTTCAAGCAAGTTCGGGCAAGGCCCCATTTGAAATTCTATATGGCAGAAGTGCCATACCCCTCTCAACTGGTCTGAAACCGGTGAGCGTCAGCTTTTGGGAAATGACTTAATCACAGAGGCAGAGCAAATGTGCAAAGTCATTCGAGATAACCTCAAAGCAGCCCAATCACGCTAGAAGAGCTACTATGATAGTAAGCACCGTGATTTGGCTTTCGAGATCGGAGATCATGTGTACCTCCGCGTCTCTCCTATGAAAGGTACTCGTCGCTTCGGTATCAAAGGGAAGCTTGCCCCTAGATACGTGGGACCTTTCAAGATCGTCAGCAAGAGAGGTGTTCTCGCCTTTCAACTCAAGCTTCCTTCAAACTTTGCAAATGTTCATGACGTGTTCCATGTCTCTCAGCTTCCAAAGTGCTTCAAGACTCCTGACCGCACAGTCAACTTCGAAGACATTGAGCTCCAGGAAGATCTCTCTTACCGTGAGCACCCCGTTGCTATTCTTGAAGAGACTGAATGCAAGACTTGCAACAAGTCAATCAAATTCCTCAAAGTCAAGTGGTCACACCATTCCAACCGTGAAGCCACCTGGGAACGCGAGGATCACCTCTGTTCTGAGTACCCGGCATTCTTTCAGTCCTAGATCTCGGGACGAGATCCTTTCGTAGTGGTGGAGTGTTGTAACACCCTGGATATGATTTACCCATTATGTATTCCAACTCTTGCCGTTTCCGGCGTTAAGTTATTTTATTTTCTCGGGTTCGGGTTTTTGTCTCCGTGTGTTGTTGTTGTCATGCATCTCATATCATGTCATCATGTGCATTGCATTTGCATACGTGTTCATCTCTTGCATCCGAGCATTTTCCCCGTTGTCCGTTTTGCATTCCGGCGCTTCGTTCTCCTCCGGTGGTCATTTCTACCTTTCTTTCGTGTGTGGGGATTAAACATTTCCGGATTGGACCGAGACTTGCCAAGCGGCCTTGGTTTACTACCGGTAGACCGCCTGTCAAGTTTCGTACCATTTGGACTTCATTTGATACTCCAACAGTTAACCGAGGGACCGAAAAGGCCTCGTGTGTGTTGCAGCCCAACACCCCTCCAAGTTGGCCCAAAACCCACCAAAACCTTCTCCATCATCTAGAGCGTTCGATCACGATCGCGTGGCCGAAAACCGCACCTCATTTGGACAATCCTAGCTCCCTCTATGCCTATAAATAGCCCCCCTCCGAGATCCACGTTTCCTCTTCCCCCCGAAACCCTAAAGATCACCCCGCCGCCATCGGACACGTCTGGCCGCCGCCGGACGAAGTCGCTGCCGCCGCCCGCGCCAATCAGGCGACGCCACATGGCCGGCCGCCTCCTCCCACCGCCGCGGCCCGCCCGGCCCGCAGCCGGCCCCCGAGGGCCCGAGTCGCCGCGCCGCTCCTTCGCGCCCGCGCCGCCTTCCTCGCCCGAGCCGGCCGCCGTGCTCCGCCGCCAACCCCGGCGCCGGTGAGCTCCACCGCTGCAGCCGTCCCACTCCGGCGAGCTCCCTGCCGCCCGACGCGCCGCCAAGCCACGCCGGCGCCGCGCCCGACCGCCGCCGTCGCCGCCCCGGCCTCCTCCTCACCTCCTCGCCCCGGAGAGCCCCAAGTCCGGTGACGCCCCTTGCTTCTCCGACGAACTCGAGCTACTCCGGCGGCTACAGGAACTGCTACAGTGCCCGGATCCCGATCTGGATCTAGATCTCGGTTGACTTTTTGCCCCGAAACTCTAATATTTTGCTATGTTCATTGCATCGTAACTTTGCATCCGTAGCTTCGTTTTGGGCATATAGCATATCAAAATGTTTGTCTCAGAGAGTACATCATTTCATCTCATTGCATAATTTTCATCTAAGTTCATCTTGATGCCTGAAATGCTGTTGGAAGTATGCTAGTTGAGATAATTGTCAGATCTGCTGCTCCATTTAGATATTTGTCATTTTTGCCATGATTATTGTGTGCATGATATGCCCCTGAGCTCTACATGAGATTTGTTATATGTTTTGCCATCTATCCAGAGGTGCAATCTATGTATTTTTGTGATGTGTGTGGTGACTAGGACAAGCTTGCAAAGTGGTGCACTTGTTAATGCTGATTTCAGGGACTTAGCATTTCCACTAAGTCCTTGGTCTGTTTATCTCATTATGCCATATGTTCATGTTGTTTCCTAGTGATCCGTGCCTCTTCTGAGGATGATCAGTAAGGATGGTTTGTTAATCTTGTAGTGCTTTATCCATTAATGTCTTTGTTTGCAATTATGGAGCACCCTACCTTGAGTCAATCGAGCTCTACTTTTGTCATTTCATGAATCTGGGCAGATTGTCTACTTGTTAGCGATTTTGCCGATGATGTTGTAGTTGATCCGTGCATGCCATGTTATTGTTCTTGCCATGTATAGCTTGCATAATGTGTATTCTTGATGGGTGTATGCTTAGATTGTCATGACATGCTCTGTAGTGAGTGCATCGAGCTCGTAAACATGCCTACTTGATATCTGTTTTGCATGTCCCTGTTTTTCACTAAGTCTGAGAACTGATTATGTTTTTGCCATGTTCACATGCTTGAAAATGTATTTTCTGTTCCCTTTTGGCTCAAGGTCACTAAGGGACTTTTGTTAAGCTCTTTGAGTAGCTCCTTTCCATGCTTTACTTTGCCATGTTCAGGTCCTGTAGCATATAGTTTTGTTGCTCCAAAGAGTGCTATCTGATCTGAAATTACAGACAAGTGTTAAATTCACTAAGTCTGAAATCTGTTTACCAAATGCATTTTTGCCATGCTTGTTTGAATCTGTTAATGGATGAATTGGCCGTAGCTCGTTGCTAGTATTTTGTTAAGCTTCATGAATGGATTCCTACCATGTATTTTGTTGCCATGTTTGAGTGCTGTAGCATGCTCATCTTGTTGCATTTAGATGGCTACTTGCTGTAAATCGCAGAACGTGGCCATATTTGAATTCCTTGCCATTTCCAAAGCGTAACTCCGATTCCGGTGATCTTTATATCGTTTTCAAGCGATTTCATATCATCTTTCCAGTGGCACACTTGGATTTCCAAGTTGAGGCCAGGTTCATTCATCTCTTGTCAAATCTTGCATATGCATCCCGCATAGCATCCCGCATAGCATACCATGTTTGCATCATGTTGTTTGAGTTGTGCACGTGGTTGATTGCGTTCCTTGTTGCTTGTTTGTCTTGTTTGGGTAGAGCCGGGAGACTAGTTCGCTAACGAGGAGCCCGTTGAGTTTGCTTTCGAGGATCCAGTCAACTCTGACAACGTTGCAGGCAAGATGATCATACCCTCGAAATCACTTCTATCTTTGCTTTGCTAGATGCTCGCTCTTTTGCTATGCCTATGCTATGATGCCTACCACTTGCTTATCATGCCTCCCAAATTTCCATGTCCAACCTCTAACCCACCATGTCCTAGCAAACCGTTGATTGGCTATGTTACTGCTTTGCTCAGCCCCCCTTATAGCGTTGCTAGTTGCAGGTGAAGATTGGAGACCGTTCCTTGTTGGAACACTATTTTACTTGTTGGGATATCATTATATTGCCATGTTATCTTAATGCATCTATATACTTGGTAAAGGGTGGAAGGCTCGGCCTCTCGCCTAGTGTTTTGTTCCACTCTTGCCGCCCTAGTTTCCGTCATATCGGTGTTATGTTCCCGGATTTTGCGTTCCTTACGTGGTTGGGTGATAATGGGAACCCCTTGATAGTTTGCCTTGAATAAAGCTTTTCCAGCAATGCCCAACCTTGGTTTTACCATTTGCCACCTAGCCTCTTTTTCCCTTGGGTTTCCGTAGCCCAAGGGTCATCTTATTTTAAACCCCCCCGGGCTAGTGCTCCTCTGAGTGTTGGTCCACCTGTCAGCTGCCGGTGGCCACCAGGGGCAACTCTGGGCTGACCTACCCGTACCTAGGACAATCTGAGTGTGCCCTGAGAACGAGATATGTGCAGCTCGTATCGGGATTTGTCGGCACATTCGGGTGGTGTTGCTGGATTTGTTTTAACTTGTCGAAGTGTCTTGTAGAACCGGGATACCGAGTCTGATCGGAATATCTCGGGAGAAGGTCTATTCCTTCATTGACCGTGAGAGCTTGTCATGGGCTAAGTTGGGACCCCCTACAGGGATTGAACTTTCAAAAGCCGTTCCCGCGGTTATGGGCAGATGGGAATTTTTTAATGTCTGGTTGTAGATAACTTGAACCTTAACTTAATTAAAATGAATCAACTGTGTGAGTTACCATGATGGTCTCTTCTCGGCGGAGTCTGGGAAGTGAACACGGTGTTGGAGTAATGCTTGTCGCAGGTTGTTCTCTAGTTATTCGCTCGCGCTTTGCCTTCTCTTCTCGCTCTCTTTTGCGAACGGGGTAGCCACCATATATGCTAGTCGCTTGCTGCAGCTCCACATATATTACCTTGCCTTTCCTATAAGCTTAAATAGTCTTGATCGCGAGGGTGCGAGATTGCTGAGTCCCTGTGGCTCACAGTTTACTTCCAAACCAGATGCAGGGCCAGACGACTCCGCTCCAGATGACGCGTTAGAGCTCAAGTGGGAGTTCGACGAGGACTCACGCCATTACTATGTTTCTTTCCCTGATGATCAGTAGTGCTGCCCAGTCGGGGTGATCGGGACCGTATCGCATGTTGGGTTGGTCTTTTATTTTGGCACCGTAGTCGGGCCATGAGTGATTGGTTGATGTAATCCTATTTATGTACTTTGTGTGACGTGGTGAGTGTAAGCCAACTATGTTACTTATTCCCTTATTATGTATTACATGGATGTTGTGATGATTGCCTAACTTGCGACATTGCTTTCAATGTGGTTATGCCTCTAAGTCGTGCCTCGACACGTAGGAGATATAGCCGCATCGAGGGCGTTACCGAGGGGTCGTCAACACCGTAGTCGTACTGGGTAGCAGCGGTGTTGGTCTCGTAGTCTATCGGAGAGAAGAGGGGGAAGAAACAATAAATATTAAGTAAACAGATGCATAGCGATGCATGACATGACAAGTAGCGGTGCTAGGGGTGCCCTAACGTGGTATGAGGTGGTACCGGTGAAGGGGGGAAACATCCGGGAAAATATCCCCGGTGTTTTGTGTTTCCGGACAGATGAACCGGAGGGGGAAAGTTGCGTGTTCACTATGCTAGGGATGCATGGCGGATGAACGGGCTGCGTATCCGGGTTCGTCTCGTCGTTCTAAGCAACTTTCATGTACAAAGTTTTTCCATCCGAGCTACGGCTTATTTTATATTAATTTTAAAAGATTTAAATCATTTTTAGGATTTATTTAATTAATTTAATCCAACATTATCCAGAATAGTGTTTGCTGACGTCAACATGACGTCAGCATGACATCAGCAGTTGACCTGGTCAGCCTGACAGGTGGGTCCCACCTGTTAGTGACACATTTAATTATCCAGTTTAATTAACCTAAACAGGATTAATTAGGGGGGTGGGCCCCACTGTCATTGACTAGTTAATTAACCAACAACAGTTAGTTTAATTAGTCATTTGGTTAAGCTTAATCAGGATTAATTCGTTTAATTAACTGTTTAGTTTAATTAATCAAGATTAATTAAGTAAATTAATTATTATTTTATTTATTATTAATTTTTTAACCTTTTTTTAACATTCGGGGGCTGGGGCCCCGCTGTCATTGGCCCCAGGGGCTAACGGGTGACGGTGTCCTGGACTAGGGGGTACTCAACACGTCATCTCCCGATCTGATAGATTGGGCCGAGGACCCCCGTGGCCGTATACTCATGGGCCAGTTCGGACAGCTGCCACATACAAGGAAGATTCCACAAGACTTGGCGATCAAGACAAGGACTTCTCCCCACCGACGTATTCAGCTAGGACTCTTGTTAACCTAGGCCTCTGGTGCATTATATAAACCAGGGCCAGGCTAGTCGATAGATCATATATACATACAATCATACCATAGGCTAGCTTCTAGGGTTTAGTCTCTCTGATCTGGTGGTAGATCTACTCTTGGACTACCCATATCAATATTAATCAAGCAGGACGTAGGGTTTTACCTCCATCAAGAGGGCCCGAACCTGGGTAAACATCGTGTCCCATGCCTCCTGTTACCATCGATCCTAGACGCACAGTTTGGGACCCCCTACCTGAGATCCGCCGGTTTTGACACCGACATTGGTGCTTTCATTGAGAGTTCCGCTGTGTGATCGACAAAAGGATCGATGGCTCGCCTGCAGATCAACTGCGACTTTGGCATCTTCGTCACCAGCTCGACTGGTCACCTTGGTTCGACCAAGAACTGTGCCCCGTGTTCGGATCACCATGTTCGGACGAGGGCCTTCATAAAACATCAACTCCGATCTCTATCAAGATCATGGAGGAATCATCCATGGAGCTCGGGGGCTCAACGTCAACATTGCCCTCAAGCGACCGTGCTGTTTTTCTGGACAGCGAATTCGTATCTGCCGCCACCACTTCCTCGAGTATCGCTTTGACGATCGCTTTGGTGGAATTGTGAGGAATTGAGTCTACAACAACCCTAGAAAATTTCGCCGAGTTCCAATGGAGGAATCTCTGGCAATCCACGATATACCGGAGCCCTGTCAAATATGGACGGGAATTTGGATGAGTTTAGGGTGTGGTGTCCAGATTCTAGCTCAGACGTCCTTTGGAAGATCCAACCGTTGATCGGCTGTGGAATTCCTATATCTACCACCTCTCAAAATTTCAGCTCGATCCGACCGTCCAAACTCCGGGAACCTTCCGATTAGTGCATCACTTTTCGGATCTGTTTTCTGCGCGAAAACGAATCCGACCCAAGTTCATCTTTTTTATGAACGGGATTTCGGACATCCCTTTTGAAGGAAGTTTTGTATGGGGTATTGTTTTTTGTTTCCGAACACATCCCACTAACTTTAAGATCTGTTGAACATGATCTTCAACATCATGCTGGTGTCAAACCAGTCCAGCAATATTACTCCACGGCTGCCGACCTGTGCTAGACACGGCATCACTTTGTTGAGCCGAGCTCAACTTCTTCGGATCATCATCTCGGCAAGCTGAAAAAGAGTCCGGCATCGCGACGGATAAACCATCACCAACATTGCCGCCCCACGGATTACACGGAGTGGGCATATCGGAATCGCCGCACGGTCGCTTCATCAAGCCGGCATCGACCATGTCACGACCTACATCGACAGAGCCGCACTATTGCTTCTTCAAGCTGGTGTCCATCACGTTGACCTACTTCGACTCATCGGCTGACATCGAGGCTTCGACATCTCGGCTGGACCGGGGGCTTCACCATCTCTTCATCAAGCTACTCCGGACACTTCGGCGTCACTAGCCGACCAGCTCCGTCACGTTAGCTAGGCCGAGGGCTTTGCCTCAGCAAGCCAACCTTTAACAGCAATGCCATGCCGTCGTTTTATCGCCCATCAGGCAATGGGTGTGCAGAGCGAGTCCCAATTTTGGGAATCACCTTCCTTCAGATTGCTACAACAAATAAACCAGGTCTATCAAATGGTGGCCGCATTAACAACAGTCGCATGGTGTTTCGGTCAGTTTCCGTACGTAGTCCGGCATACGCCGCATCCGGAGCTCGGACCGACCTGCGAATTCAGGCTTTGCCACGCCTTTACTGCATCACGCCGACGCCCTGCATCGACATTGACTTCGGTGCTAGGCCATATTTCTTTTATTACTCACTTTGCATAAATTATTTATTATGCAACGATTTTTTTAATTATCATTATTACTATTATCTCCGGTTTGCACTATTTTTTGTGTACAGGAAAATGATCCCGGGACTTCGGCGTCACTCTGCCGGTCTGCATTGACCGTGCTATGTCACCACTTCGGCGTGTCGAGCTCTCCGCTCCGCCACCTCGGGACCGGCTCGGGGGATGGAACCTTGCCCCGCATCAAGCTCGGACCGCGTCATCAATACCGAACACATTAACCAGCTAAGTCGCTTTCATACTCAAAGATTTAATTTCTAACTTGTGCTCGGTTCGACCAAGCATTATACTTTTTTGTAAAAAAGTTGCTTGTAAAAAAAATCATTGTCCAAACTTTGTTTGTGACGCATAAATTCAAATACCCCATTTACTTGGGGGCTTCCTTTATGAAGCTTTTCCTGTTGCATATGATTATACTTGTACGGCTTCGTTCCTTGTTCGTGTATTACGCCACAATATGCACCATATTGACTTAAGCGATTTGCAAGCTGGGTTGCCTCGCTCCTGTGTTTACCCCTACATTCCCGATTGTTCGGCTAGGGAGTAAAGGGAGCACCTCTGCGATTGTCACAATCGGGTCACCCGAGCCGGACCTCAGACTGGGTGAAGCCGAAAGCTGGCACTCTTATAGTTTTCAATGATGGTCGGCACACAACGGAACTCATGAGTACAAAAAATCTATTGCACAAGTCTCATAATAACAATGAGCACCGAAGAAAGGTATCAGTGGGGGTACTATTTTCTTCGAAGATGCTTCTTACACTTCGAAGTAATATAGCATAAGTTCCCTGAGCGCGCTTTATCTGTTACAGCCTTATGACCTGATTGCCTGGTTATTGGAAACACCATCGATATTCTCGACAGATGGAATACATAACACTTTTCGGTCCTTGACCGAAGAGGGAGAAGCCGACGGTCGATTAAGACGCGTTTAAAGTTCGGTTGAACATAGATATGATAAGTACTTCGGTACATGCAATCATTCTTTTACCCAAGTCACTTGGGGGCTCTTAAATTTATTTGAGCCATTTTATAATAAGTGTTCTTCTTCTTAGTTGTTGCAAAGTTTTATTATTATTATTTATCACTCCTTTTTTCGACGCGAGTGTGCGGTCACTAGCCGGGGAGCCTAATTTCTCTCTCCAAGCCGCTAGAGTTTAGTTTGCTAAACTGGCCTAATGAGAAGTACTCCGCCCTTGGGATAGGAGGTTGAAGCCGTAGGCTGACCCGCTCAAAGTCTTGAGATAGGATGTATCATGTTAAAGCACGACAGAAGCACTTCCTTTTTCTAAGACCAATTTTCGGATTGGCACCGAACACTTGCTCTTATTCGGACGTCATGTTTTTACTGACGTTTCTTGGTTTTCCAAGCTTTTTGGCACTTTTAAACTATTTGTGCTTTTCCAGCATTAGTCTCGCAGTGCAACGCCGGACACCTTTAGGGATTCGGCAAAAACATTCTCAGATATTGCTATATATGCATCGGTTTCGAATTGTGTCTTCGGTCAATAGTTGGGTTGCCCGGCTCCTGCGCTTGCCTCCTACGTTCTGCTTTGTTCGGCTAGTTGTGCAAAGTGAGAACCACTGCAATTGTGCTTCCAGCTCACATGGTTAAGCACCTCAGTGGAGAAAGCCGAAAACTGACTGTCACAATAAGCGTAAACTGGTCAGCGATCCGATGACGGTGTTAAATGACGGGCCATTCATAACAATGGCCGAAGTGTTTACGGCTTCACCTCGACTGTCGCCGAACACTATCGGGGGCTAGTAACTGGCCTCCCAAACTAAAATCCTCAATATTTTGCTCTAACGTTAGAGCTGAGGTTTCATGATCATGCTTAGCATGATAACCCAAAGAAAGGGACCGGTAGCGGAACTATTTTCTTTGGAAGACATTTCTTATGTTAAACAGTAATATAACATATCTCTCCGCGTACCTTTGTTTATAAAACCGTATGGCCAGATTGCCTTGTTTGTCGTAAATCTTTGCCCTCATAAAGGCTTTATGAAGTAAGACAAACACTCCTCGGTTACTGGCCGAGGAGGTGGAAGCCGATGGTCAGTCAACAAAGTTTTGTACAATGCGGATCCGAGCATTAAATGACGTAAAGTACTTGGGTACATAGAGTCATTACACATAATTTGTGATTTTACTACGGATATTGATCCTTAATTCGGCCACCCGTGCCCGCATTAAGGATCGGGGGCTACTAGGCTTCGGGCTTATTATTTACAAGTATTAAAGGGGCACATCGATCCCCTGATCTGGTGTTGCCACCCGACCAGTGTCTCGGGGGCTACTGCATTGCTTGACCAATGCAGAAAATTTTGTGTGCAATATAGTTCCCGAGGAGATTTTGATCCTCAGGTTGGTCGGCCGCACCCAACCTGAGTCTCGAGGACTAAGCACACCGCTTTTAGTGTCCCGAAGTATTCTGCCGAGCTTGGACTTGATCCTCAGGCCGATTTTGCAAATCAACCTGAGTCTCAGCGGCTACTGGGATCAGCGGTCTTACGTCATCCTTCAGGTGCATCTCGGGTTTTAGACCGATACACACCTTGAGGGCTACTGGCTATGTATCTCGACAGAGAATAAATTGCACCAATAAAAAATATTCACAAAAATCGGCCCACATTCGGGGTGGTGCACCACCTCGGAAGCAGCCCGACATAAAGCTCGGGCGCTAGTGGCTGGCTCCATAGAGGGCATTTCCAGCATTAAGCTCGGCTAAACTCCTTCAAACTTCTTTGAACCAAGGTGATTTACGACACCTCGGATATAGCCCGTCGTTGGAGCTCGGATATACAGTCCGGCGTTGGAGATCGGATACATAGTCTGGCGTTGGAGCTCGGATACATTCCGGCGTTAGAGCTGGGAAGCGGTCCGGCGTTGGTGCTCGGTTGCAAAAGATACCTCGAATACAGTCCGGCGTTGGAGCTCGGACGCAGGAGGACGCTGCCGCCTGGGAACAACTTCAAACCCGAGGTGTGGCATAAAAATAACAAGGCATTGATAAAGGCCGGGAACTTAAAGGGGCTCCTCAGATACCCGACGTGTAAACCCGTCGAATGCATTTTGGCGATCCTCAAGATCGAAGATAAAGAAGATTTGTTGAACCAGTTTTCAAGACCGACGACCGAAGATGAAGAATAGTTCGGAAGAATCGGGGAGCGTCCCTAACTTGAAGACCGGTTCAGGGGGCTACTGACGGTGTCCTGGACTAGGGGGTACTCAACACGTCATCTCCCGATCTGATAGATTAGGCCGAGGACCCCCGTGGCCATATACTCATGGGCCAGTTCGGACAGCTGCCACATACAAGGAAGATTCCACAAGGCTTGGCGATCAAGACAAGGACTTCTCCCCACCGGCGTATTCGGTTAGGACTCTTGTTAACCTAGGCCTCTGGTGCATTATATAAACCAGGGCCAGGCTAGTCGATAGATCATATATACATACAATCATACCATAGGCTAGCTTCTAGGGTTTAGCCTCTCTGATCTCGTGGTAGATCTACTCTTGTACTACCCATATCATCAATATTAATCAAGCAGGACATAGGGTTTTACCTCCATCAAGAGGGCCCGAACCTGGGTAAACATCGTGTCCCATGCCTCCTGTTACCATCAATCCTAGACACACAGTTCGGGACCCCCTACCCGAGATCCGCCGGTTTTGACACCGACAACGGGTGCACGGGCGAAACGGCAGCGGGCGCCAGCCGGGCGACGGGCGTCGGGCGCCAGGATCTGGCGCAGCCTGGCTGGCCCTGGACGCCAGCGGGGACTGAGGAGGCCGCAGGGAGGCCGCTGGGCGCGCGCGGCGTACAGGCAAGTAGGAATGAGGCGGCGCGGTGCACACGGACAAGGGGCGCGAGCGCGGCGCAGGCGAAGCAGAGCAGCTAAAGCAGGGGGGCGACGCGGGCGGGATGCGGGCGCCGGTGTGCGGCGCGCGCGGCCACGAGGTCAGAAGGGGAGCAAGGGGACGCGGACGGGCATGGTTCGCGCGCGGTGAGCGCAAGGCCACGGCGCGGGACAACGGCTAGCGGCAGCACCGGCAGCAAAACATCAAGCAGCAGGGGGCGGGACGCGCGAGCTTCAGCGCGGGCAAGCGCGGCATTTGGGGCGCGACTCGACGTGCGTTTGGTGTGGTGTGCGCATGCGTGCTGTGAATGGCGCCGGCGACAGATGGGAAGGAGGAGAGCTCACGGTGATGCGTAGGGACAAGGGCAGCGGTGCTCGGGGAGGTTGACGGGGACGGCGTGACGGAGAGGAGGCAACGAGGTCGGGGTGGTGCGGGGTTCCGACGACGTCCGTGGAGCTCCGGGCGGCGGTGAACAAGGACGAGGCGGCGGCGTACGGCGGGTCGGGCGCGACGTCGGGGCTCCCAGATCGGGAGAGGGGGGAGGCGAGGAGGACGGCGGTGGGGCGGTGCCGGCGGTGTTCGACGGGGCCGGAGCAACTGGCCCTATCCAGACGGGATCGGGTGAGGGAGGGGGAGTGGGGAACGAGGAGGAGTGGGGGGGTCGAGCAGAGGGAGTGGGGTGTCGTGGGGGGAGTTAGGGTTACGGGGAGGGAGTGATAAGGAAGTGAGGGGGGGGGGGGCGGCCTGGGCCGGTTTTTGGCCGTCCGTTCAGCTGGGCCAGTGGGCCAAGGCCCTTGGGGAGCCGGGGTTTTTTCTTTTCTTTTGTTTTCTCTTTACCTTTTATTTATTTTTCTTTTCTGTTTTCTTTTAATTTCTCATTTGTATTAGTTTTATAAATTATAAAACCAGTCACTAATTTAGTGTTAATAATTATACTACTGTCCTATTAACTTAGGGGCAACTAAATAAACAGTTTATTATTTTAAAAAATGCAAAAGACATTTATTTCATTGTTTTACCTACTGTTTTAATTATTCAAATGCATCTAAACTTTCTATAAGAATGTGGTTTCTTCACCTCAATTATTTAGGGATTATTTGCCACATGATGAACAATTTAGTTTTAATGTTTGAAAAACTTTTACTGTTTGCCTATATTTTAAATTTGAATTTGAATCATTTTTGTACTAAGTCGAGTTTATCAACAGTAACCGAGGATGACGTGGCATCCTTAGTAGAGGGTTACTGTAGCTTAATTACTCGGGAGTCACAATTCTCCTCCACTACAAGAAATCTCGTCCCGAGATTTAAGAGGGAAGTAAATGGGGGAAGGTTCGGGTTACGAAATTCCAGGGAGTGTCCTTGGTCTTGGTTGTTCTTCTCGAAGAGGTTGATCCATTACGTTGATGTCTTCATTTCGCTATTTCAGGTCATCATGATGAAGTTGTCGTCCTTTCTTCGGGAACTCCATCGTACTTACGAATAGGTAAGGGGCAGCTTTACAACAATTGAATGTTATAAAGGAAAATCATCTGGGTGGGGGTATCCCAAGAATGATCATAAGAATATCTCTCGAGTTGAACAAATGAAACACATCGAGAGCAAAGTAAGAATGTACCATAAGAAGTTTGAAGCGGATAGACAATCGTCGTTGCCTAAAACAAGGCCACATGTATAGGTATTGTGTTCAGTACCAGAATTGATGATCACATGGAAGGTGGCTCGTGAATTACATATGAAGCCAAGCATGAGGAATAACTTTAGAAACAGGGTTGTACAGGAGAGTCAGGTTTCGATCATGTGGAACTGTGGGTTATGGGCCCACCATGTTTGTTAAAAGCAGGAAGGACGGTGATGTCTTGCACGATCATGTATGCAAGGCATGTCAGGGGATAGCCTGTTAGTTATGTCGGCAACAACATCAGTACCAAAGGCGAGGGATGAAGAGAACCAGTTTCCTGCTCATTGAACGAGGCGGACCAATAGGCAATGTTCTCGTCCATCGGTGGCTACCGGAATGTCATCAACAATAGTAACAGGATCTTACTGATAGAGTTGTACACCGAGGTGTTTACATAAGCAAGAGAATATTACTGCTTAAATCATATAGATCACAAGAAGGTTTAAACAAACCAATGGAAAAGGAAAAGTGATTATCAGGTTTAAACAGAACAATGGAAAGGAAAATGTGTATACACACATATTTCGGGGGTATATCCTTCCCAAGGACAAGCGGAGCATGATATCCATGACAGGATAGAAAGTAGAAAACCATTTAGGTAAGGGGTAGGAATCTCATGATATTACCCATACAACGGTGTTAGGGCAAATGATAAGAAAATTTAGCATTGTGCTTCAAATGTTCTTATTGAAGATCAGAGTACCACAGACATGCTTTGAGATAGCATTGACATGGTCTTCAAGCAAAGATCAAACTTGGATACACAAAGGATCCCTCAGGAATAACTTGTAGAATAAGTCTTACAATTTCCTCATGGAAGAATGGATAACCTTGCTGAAAAGGAATCTATAACCATAGGGCCTTCGGCCGGGTGTGCTAAGCACGACATCCTGGATATAAAAGATGGTAATACTCCAAGGTAAGGAAGAACAAATGTTGGATAGCAAGGAACTCATGGTATAACACAGAACACGAACAAGTTTGTGTTGGAGGGAAGGCAATACCTTGTCGATGATAACACAATTCGTCGAGGGGCAAGGATGGTATTTCTCATAATGACTTCGATTGATATCCTAGAAGATCTCATAAGATTGATGATGATCATGACACAATGGTTGAGAGATTTCATGAAACTGTAATCCATAGGCAATGACATCAAGTCAAACGATTGATGAAGCGAAAGGTTATTGGAACCACGGGTACGACACAAACTCGAAACCAAGCTTGTGGTTTAAGGAGAAATGTTATGATGAGGAAAATCGATGTAAGCTTAGCTCATCATCGAAAATTGTTATCCGGGAAGAAGGACCAGGTGGCATAGTTAAGAGCAGCACGATAAGGGTATAGCCGATCAAGCTAGGAATGACTTGAAGGATTATTTAAACTCGTAAGCAACGAAAATTATTTAGGGTTATTGAATCGGAGTGCAGACTCGATTCACTATTCGGTGTTCTCGGTTGACGACAACCCAGAACCTAGGAACAATTGGATCCGGTGAGTAATAATAGTTGATGAAGAACCCATAAGAAGTTATGATGTCCCATGATATCTCGAGATACCATGGGGTAATACTCGACGACAGACCGAAGTGGAGGTTGGACCGCGGTATTGCTCTGCAGAAGACAAATGCTTAAACTTGCACGGGTAATGGTATTTAAGGGAGAACATGGTCGGAACCATGTCCACAGATAAAAGATGAACTTATAATAAGGGAATAATTATTTTAAAAGAAGCTTCCATGATCAGGTATACATCGTGTCCATGGGCATGAACACAGGGTTCAAGGTCGACTCCCACTTCTCCAATGCATAACCTTTCATTCACTTCTCTTTTTTAAAGAAGTTGTAGTGTTGAATTATCTGGCAAAATACCAGAGAAGTATGACTCGTGAAAACTTTCGAGTTCACACATAATATGGAAGGCATAGGTTCAACCCATCGAGGCATCTTAGGAGCATATACCACAATTTCAGGAATAAATAACACAAGCTCGATAGTAGAGCATGCTGGAGAAAGCAGAGGATACAATTTACCAAAGGCATTATGTATCCGAGGAAAGGCTCACAAGCTTATAGAATATGACGGGCGATGTCAGATAAAATCCAACAAAGGATCTGGTGGTCCACAAGGGGTCTGATGTGAGCATCGACACTCAACTAGAGGAAGAAGGAACGGAAGGAGATCAGTTTATGGAAACAACTGACTAACTCAAAGTTCAAATGCGAAGGAATAATCAATTCCAAGACAAGGGATCAGAAGCAATGCTCTGATTAGGGATGGATAAGTTGAATAGCCTTAGGGGAATAATCAAAATGGATGACAATAGTCTTAGGATCCATCTCATATTTAAAATGACATATGAGTCGGAAGGACAAAATGAAAGATCTGATTAAGGAATGCGAGCATTCACAACATATTGATTCAACATACCAAAACTGATAATGAATAAGGATGCCAATAAGATTACCGGACTTATGAGGTTAATCATAATCAAGCAAGCAAAAATTTCAAGAGCGATAGTCTGCCGAGGATTTTCAAAAGACTGAATAGCATTCAAAGAATTTTGTGAAACACATGATCAACTGGGGATGAACAAATCCTCAATAAGTGTGGGGAATTATCTGTAGTGGTATTTCTGCGGCAAAGAGATGCAAAGCGGTGGGCACAAAGGATTCTTGAATCATTGAAGGAATTTTCTGGGTATCAAGTAATAACAGGGGCAACTGGGAACAAAGGTAAGAACGACAACTGTAAGCAGTTATCCATAAAGATTTAGCGATGGTTGGGAATAGCAAAAGTGGTGGCACAAGGTCTCGAAAGAATAACGGAGAGTATCTTCGGAATCTTCTGGTGAAGAAGCAGGCCATCATCTGGAATGAAGGGGCTCTCTGGGTGAAGTAGTTACGAGAACCTAGAGTCAGATTTAGTAAAATCATTTAACCCGATTAGAAGAGAGATCAGAGTCCCAGAGTATAGACGAGGAGTAAAAGATCCTAATACCACCCAATGGCGACGTGGGCCCGTAAGCCGCACAGCCAAGTTAGTAAGAACTTTTTCAATGACTAGAGTCAACTTCGGCCAAGGAGTTTAGAATGGGGATTCCTACAGGCAGTCGGCTCTGATACCAACTTGTGACTCCCTCGATTCAATCATACACTAATCATACACGCAAACGTGTACGATCAAGATCATGGACTCACGGGAAGATATCACAACAAAACTCTACAAATAAAATAAGTCATACAAGCATCATATTACAAGCCAGGGGCCTCGAGGGCTCGAATAGAAGAGCTCGATCATAGACGAGTTAGCAGAAGCAACTATATCTGAGTATAGACATAAGTTAAACAAGTTTGCCTTAAGAAGGCTAGCACAAACTGGGATACAGATCGAAAGAGGCGCATGCCTCCTGCTTGGGATCCTCCTAAACTACCCCTGGTCGTCGTCAGCGGGCTGCACGTAGTAGTAGGCACCTCCCGAAGTGGTAGTAGTCGTCGTCGACGGTGGCGTCTGGTTCCTGGGCTCCAACGTCTGGTCGC
The DNA here is from genome assembly GCF_056163025.1 of Triticum urartu. Classification (NCBI taxonomy): domain Eukaryota; kingdom Viridiplantae; phylum Streptophyta; class Magnoliopsida; order Poales; family Poaceae; genus Triticum; species Triticum urartu. The sequence continues at coordinate 246,754,883 of NC_141874.1, read as the reverse complement.
AGCAATCGAGTATAGAAAGGGGGAAAAGAGGGAGCAAAGAAACCGTGAGTACTCATCCAATGTACTCGCAAGTAAGGAGCTACGCTACATATGTATGCATTGGTATCAAATGGAATAAGGGTATCATATGTGGACTGAAGTGCAGAAAGCCAGAATAAGAGGGGGATAGCTAGTCCTTTCGAAGACTACACTTCTGGTAACCTCCATCTTGCAGCAGGAGAAGAGAGTAGATGGTAAGTTCACCCAGTAGCTTCGCATAGCATAATCCTAACCGATGATCCTCCCTTCGTCGCCCTGTGAGAGAGCGATCACTGGTTATATCTGGCACATGGAAGGGTGTGTTTTATTAAGTATCCGGTTCTAGTTGTCATAAGGTCAAGGTACAACTCCAGGTCGTCCTTTTACCGAGGGACACGGCTATTCGAATAGATCAACTTCCCTGCAGGGGTGCACCACATTTCCCAACACGCTCGATCTCCTTTTTCCGGACACACTTTTCTGGGTCATGCCCGGCCTCGGAAGATCAACACATCGCAGCCCTACCTAGGCACAACAGAGAGGTCAGCACGCCGGTCTAAATCCTATGGCGCAGGGGTCTGGGCCCATCACCCATTGCACACCCGCATGTTGCGTACGCGACCGGTGAGCAGACCTAGTGAGGGAGTCCTGGATTAGGGGGTCTCCGGACAACCGGACTATATCCTTTGGCCGGACTGTTAGGCTATGAAGATACAAGATTGAAGACTTCGTCTCGTGTCCGGATGGGACTCTACTTGGCGTGGAAGGCAAGCTAGGCAATACGGATATGGATATCTCCTCCTTTGTAACCGACCTTGTGTAACCCTAACCCTCTCCGGTGTCTATATAAACCGAAGGGTTTTAGTCCGTAGGACAACAACCATAACATACAATCATACCATAGGCTAGCTTCTAGGGTTTAGCCTCTCCGATCTCGTGGTAGATCTACTCTTGTACTACCCATATCATGAATATTAATCAAGCAGGACGTAGGGTTTTACCTCCATCAAGAGGGCCCGAACCTGGGTAAAACATCGTGTCCCCTGCCTCCTAGTACCATCCGGCCTAGACGCACAGTTCAGGACCCCCTACCTGAGATCCGCCGGTTTTGACACCGACATTGGTGCTTTCATTAAGAGTTCCGTTGTGCCGTCTCCATCAGGAAGGATGCCTCCTCCCGTCTTTAAAGACGGCGCTGATGCTAAGGGAGCTTTGGCTATCGACCAAACTCTCCGGCTAGGTGGTTTTCTTATGACCGACTGTTCGGCCGCTGCGCCGACAATGACTTCTCGGGTCATCGGAAGCAATCTTCACGTCAACTCGGAACTCGCCGAGCAGTTAGATCGGATGGACCTCTCTTCCCTGAACGAGCTCTTGGATTGCATCGCCGCCCTGGGAGTCGCTACAGACTACGATCAAATTGGGCCTAAACCCGATCTGAGGGAGATCAACTCTCCCCAGGTCACCCATCACGTTGCAGTGGTGGAGGAACAGCGGCAACCCTTCATCTATCTTAAGGACTAGCTATGTCCGGATTCCCGATCCCTCCAAGTCGGATACCCGCAGAGGGGAGGACGTCGCTCAAGACCTGAACCTAGAGTCAGGCAGCGGGCTAGATTTATTGGAAAACATCCAAGAATCCAAACTTCCTAGTTCGGAAACTCCTTGGCCCCTGAGTCTCAGATTGGGTGAGGATTCCGGTTCAATTCCACCCACCCACCCAAACATAAGCAATCTATCCCAAATTAGGCAAGAGCCCAAAGAAACAGTACACCATTACTAGGCCAGATTCCTCCTGGTCATGAACAGGATAAAGGATTGCCGCGAGGAAGACGCAATTTCATTCTTCTGCAATAATTGCACGGACAAGGGAATCCTCAATGCCATAAGTCGCTGCGAAATTACATGCTTTGCCGACTTGGTGTCCATAGTACAAAAGTACTGTGCGATGGAAAGCGCCTGGAAAACCGAAATAAAATTTTGGGATAATCCGGCCCTGAATACAAACCCAGCCCGAAATAAAAGGGTGCATTATCACAATACACCTGGGTTAACTACCAAAAAGCAAAATCCCTCTATGGGACAAGGAACCGCACTGGAGCGATGGCTCAACGGACCCTACAAAATTCATAGTACAACGGATGCAATACCAACGCACAGCCTTAGAGCATGTTGGATACTTCGGTAGGTGGCCAAAAGTGGTGAGGATCTACTCCTATCAAATACCACAGAGCACCATCCCGTGGATAACAAATATGGTGTTAACGGTCTTTGAGACATTCGCGTCAAATAATAGACGCAAGCGAACACTCCGCAGCATGGCCGAAATCTGCCACGTAGCAGAAATAAATCCTTGGAGTGACACGGCTATTACCTTTAATGCCAGTGACGAACCTAAATTCCGAACAGCCCGAGCACCAGCCGCACTGGTCCTCAGTCCAATCGTGGACAACTTTCGACTCACCAAGGTACTCATGGACGGCCGCAGCGGATTAAACCTCATCTATGAGGAAACTCTTCAAAAGATGGAAATAGACTAGAGCCGCATTGAGCAAAGTTGCACAACCTTTAGAGGAATCATCCCCATTTGGGAAGCACGCTGTGCTGGGAAAATCACACTAGATGTGGTATTCGGCACGCCAGATAATTACAGGTCTGAAGAAATTACATTCCAAGTGGCCCCGTTCAGCAGCGGATACCACGCTCTATTAGGGCGGGAGGCATTTACAATCTTCCAAGCCATACCCCATTACGGGTACATGAAGCTCAAAATGACAGGGCCCAACGGAATCATCACTCTTGCTAGTGATCCGGACATAGCACTCCGCGCCGAAAATAAGACAGCCGCACTGGCCCTCGAGGCACTATCTGAAGCCCTAGCGGCCGAGGAACTGACTGCGCTGCGCTCCACAGTGAACAGGGACGACGTGATACTCGATAAAAGATCCAAGTCCACCTCCTTTAAACCGGCGAAATAGTCAAATTCCAAGTCCATCCAACGGACCCTACAAAAACAGCTTCCATCGGGGCACAATTAAACCCTGATGTCGATGCCGCACTACGAGAGTTCCTACACGAGAACTGGGACATTTTTTCCTGACACCCTTCAGACATGCCAGGAATCCCACGCAGGCTGGCCGAGCACAGCCTAAATATCCTAAAAGGATTCAAGCCAGTCAAGCAGGCTCTTCGGCGTTTCTCCGAACCTAAGAGACAAGCCATGGGAGAGGAACTAGCCAAGCTATTGGAGGCCGGATTCATCAAAGACATAAAACATCCGGACTGGCTAGCAAACATGGTGATGGTACCAAAGAAGGACAAATCCTGGCGCTTGTGCATCGATTTTAAGGACCTTAACAAAGCCTGCCCAAAGGATCCCTTCCCCCTCCCCCACATCGATCAAATCATCGACGCTACCGCAGGACACGATTCATTGTGTTTCCTCGACGCATACTCCGGCTACCATCAAATCAAAATGGCAGAGCCAGACCAAGCCGCAACGGCATTCATCACACCGTACGGCCCATTCTGCTTCAACACAATGCCCTTCGGGCCCAAAAACGCCGGCGCAACATATCAGTGCATGATTCATGCATGTCTGGCAAACCAGATCAGCAAAATAGTGGAGGCATACGTAGATGACGTGGTCGTCAAAACCAAGCATGTCGAATCTCTAGTAGACGACTTGAGGTTCACATTCACAACCTCCGAACATACGACATCAAGCTCAACCCGGAAAAATGCGTTTTCGGCATACCAGCTGGAAAGCTCTTGGGCTTCATTGTATCCGGTAGAGGAATTGAAGCAAATCCAGCCAAGATCCGAGCTCTGTCACAATTGGACATCCCAAAGGACCTCAAACAAATACAAAAATTGACCGGATGTGTGGCGGCTCTAAGCCGCTTTATCTCCCGCTTGGGAGAAAAGGCATTACCCCTTTATCGCCTCCTCCGGCGCACTGAACACTTCGAATGGACGGATAACGCCACGGCCGGACTCAATGAAATAAAAGCCATATTGGCAACAAACCCAGTCCTGGCCGCGCCAAACATTGGCGAACCAATGCTATTATACATTGCGGCAACTCATCAAGTAGTAAGCGCAGTGCTCATCGTCGAACGAGAAGTGGACGGACACAAATTCTCCCTTCAATAGCCGGTTTACTATGTGTCCACTGTCCTTACTCCATGCAAATCACGGTACCCGCATTATCAAAAGATAGCGTACGCGGTATTTATGGCATCCTGGAAGCTGCGACACTACTTTCAAGAGTGTTCGATAACGGTAGCCTCGGAAGTACCACTTAACGATATTATAAACAACCGCGACGCGATGGGCCGGATTGCCAAATGGGCCATAGAGCTCCTCCCGTTCGACATAACTTACAAGCCACGGCGAGCTATTAAGTCGCAAGTTTTGGCTGACTTTGTTGCCGAGTGGACAGAAGCCGAACTCCCTAAAGAGTACGGCACATATTCAAACTGGATCATGCACTTCGACGGCTCCAAAATGTTGGCTGGCTTGGGGGCTGGCGTCGTTTTGACGTCCCCAACAGGAGATACAGTTCAATACGTACTACAGATAATGTATACAGACTCCAACAACGCACCCGAATATGAGGCCCTTCTACATGGTCTCCGGATGGCAGTATCCATGGGCATTCAACGCCTAGAGGTGCGCGGGGATTCGAACCTCCCGATATCCCAAATAAATGGAGATTTTGATGCCAAGGATCTGAAAATGGCAGCTTATCGCAATGTCGTCCTAAAAATGTCAGATCGGTTCGAGGGCCTCGAATTTCACCATGTGGCTCGGGAAAACAATCAGGCGGCGGATATCCTCGCCCGCATTGGTGCAAAACGTGACGCGGTCCCTCCCAATATATTTCTGGAAAGGCTCTTCAAGCCATCCGTAGCATGGGAAGGGGACACCGGTAACAACAGGCCGGACCCGTCCAAAATACCCGATACCGAACTCTCTGACACAATCGGAGGCTCCGCCACCGAAATAACACCTTCAGCCCACGAAATAATGGCCATTATTGCCCCATGGGCAGAACCATTCCTGGCCTACCTAACTAGATAGGAACTTCCGGAGGACAAAAATGAGGCACGCTGCGTAGTGCGGCGATCCAAGGCCTACATGGTCCATGAGGGAGAATTGTACAAGAAAAACACTACCAGAGTCCTTCAAAGGTGCATCTCCGAAGAGGAAGGGTGGAATCTTTTGGCAGAAATTCACGCCGGACACGGCGGTCATCACGCCGCAGCCCGGGCTCTTGTAAGCAAGGCCTTCCGTACAGGATTCTATTGGCCAATGGCCCGTGCAGATGCATAGGACTTGGTCCAACGTTACACCGGTTGCCAGCTCTTTGCAAATCAAAGCCACATGCCACCCACCACCCTCCAAACAATCCCCATTACATGGCCATTCACGGTCTGGGGGCTTGACATGGTTGGACCCCTTAAAGGGGGAACCCACAAGAAAAAATACTTATTGGTCATGGTGGATAAAGTCACCAAATGGATAGAGGCTAAACCGGTTAAAACAGCCGAATCCGGACCGGTGATAGATTTCATATCCGGGGTTGTACACCATTACGGCGTCCCCCACAGCATCATCATTGATAACGGCACAAACTTCACGGCCGACGAGGTAAAACTCTGGTGCAGAAAAATGGGCATCAAGCTCGATTATGCTTCAGTCTATCACCCACAAAACCAACGGTCAAGTCGAACAATCAAACAGTCTTATAATGAGCGGCATTAAACCCAGATTAGTGCGTTCCTTAACGTAGTCTGACACGCACTGGGTAGAGGAGCTCGACTCCGTACTCTGGGGGCTGCGGACCACGCCGAATCGTAGTACCAGATATACACCGTTTTTTATGGTGTACGGCGCAGAGGCAGTCTTGCCCTGTGACATAATTCATGGCTCACCTCGAGTGCGCATGTACGAAGAAAGAGAAGCCGAGCTCGATCGGCAGGACAGTCTGGACACCTTGGAGGAATAGCGCGACGTAGCCAAAGCCCGTTCCGCATTTTACTAGCAACAGGCTCGCAGATACCAAAGCAGGGAAGTACGGGCCAAAACTTATAACATTAGCGAACTAGTTATACGCCTGCCGGATAAGAAAAAGAACAAGCTCGAGCACAAATGGGAAGGTCCCTTCATTATTGACCAAGTTCTGACCGGTGGAGCGTACCGACTGCGGGATGCATCGACTAGTCGACTCGAGCCGAACACATGGAATGCAGCCAGGCTCCGAAGATTCTACGCCTAGCACTGGACTCTATGTTAGTCCCCTCCCTTTGTCCATTTTCTGCATATGCATCATCTGTCTTGTTTCCCTTTCTTTCATTTTCTTATGATTTCTCTAGGCCTTCAAGGGTCACCTTGTGCCTCACTTGTACATTACAGATGCGCTAGCCGCACTCTCCATACCTGGGGGCTTCTTTCACAGAAGCTTAAATTATTTACCTCGGCCTCACGCCCAACACATGTGTTATACTTCCGCATGTACATTTTTTCACCATTATATGCATCGATATGACTTAAGTTTTGGCCAAGCTGGGTTGCCTGGCTCTTGTATTTATGCCCTACATTCCCGTTAATTCAGCTAGGGCATAAGGGGAGCACCTCTGCGATTGTTACTGCCGGGTCAGCCGGATGTGTACCTCAGACTGGGTGAAGCCAAAAGCTAGCGTTCTTAAGGGAATATTCGGTCGGTGAACAAAAGATGACTTTTATTTATTATCCATATCTGCCCCCAGATGCTTTTTCTGCGCTTCTTATCGCAGTCCGGACATGCACTTTAGGGCATACTTACCCAGGGAAAGGAACCCTTAACGGAACTATTCTCCCTGGAAGATGTTTCTTACTACCCATGTAATATAACATAACTAGTTGGGCACTTGTCTGATAAAGCACTAATGACCCCTACGCCTGGTCTCCACGCATACCCCGGTTCTTATATAACTGAGCGGGTATTCAGATTCACTCCAGACTATCGGTCCCAGAGGTTGAAGTGAAAAGGTCCGCAATGACAAATGATCTACAATTCGGCGAGAAGGCATTATACATGTCACTTTAATTACATAGTCATGCAGACTGACTAAACTCCTCTTCTATACCATCCAAAGGCGGTCTAGCTTACAATCCTGTTGGGAATACTTTGCGACTAATTCTACTTGCCCACAAAATAAGCTAACGGGGATCTCTTTTCCGTCGGGCCCCACAGGTCCGACCTCGGCCATGTGATTTGGGTCTGCCTTGGTATACCAAGTCTTCACCATGGCCCAGGCCTCTCTGGCACCCTGTCGGCAGGACGATATCTTCCATAATCGGAGGCACCGCCGTGCTCCCTTGAGCTTCTCCGTAAGCTCTGCAACGCCCTCTAGCAAGGGGACAGATGGCCACAAAGCCTGGGTAACACCTTGCATCACCTGCCGAACTTGTTCGTGCAGATGTGACAGCTTGGACAGAAGATCACCCGCAGACCCGGGCATTTCCTCCGCGGGACGACCCGTCAGCGTACCTACAGAGGATAACGCTGTTAATCGACTTCCTCGCCGAACTATTTTTCAAAGTTTGTTCAAGCACTTACTAAATATGCCGCGTTGAAGCCGCCGATTCTCCTTCACGGAGTCCGACAGTTGGGCACGAACATCCTTTAGTTCCACGCCCAACTTGGTGTTGGCATCTAGGAGATCATTCTTCTCCTGCCTCACCCTCGTAAGCACGCTCTTACCAGCCTTCAGCTGACGTTGGAGCTGTTGCTTGTCCGGATTTACTCCAGCGTCATCTGCAACTTTATCGTCAGATCTGCATATACGCCGCATTCTATATGATGCTTATCATTCAAAGGATATATTACCAGAGGGGGTCTCTTTGGGCTCCCCTGCTGCGGCCAGTGCGGCGTGAAGTTGGGCTTTGCACTCTTCTAGCTCCTGGGACAGTTGGGTATTGTTTTCTCTAAGAACCTGCCTAACAAATGATCCTTAAATCAGTTATTCTAACTGTTTCAAGTCTCAGGGGCTACTGATATATATAACCACCAAATTTTCTCACCTGTATGTCTTTTACATACTGCTCCATGGCTCTGGCTAGACCATTTTAAGCGGCACGGAGGTACGCATCTCCCGAGTTGAAGGCATCCAATGCCTCTTGGGAGAAACAAGCGTCACGAAGAACAGTCCGGCGACACCTGTGGTTCATGGCACTTTCCACCTTGGAATTGGTGGCAGACAGTTTATCCGCATCCTCTGTCGGAGGAGCACCCGACGCACGCCTCGTATTCGTTCCCGCCTCCGAATCCGGCCTTGGAGCCTGGCTGGTGGAGGCGCGATTAGTAGCCTCTCCGGGTATAGTCCGGCGAGCGCTCTTTTTCCTAAAAAGAAGGCATGGGCGTTAATATGCCTCCGAGAACAATGTCTTGGAATAAAATACGGCGCGCCGTACTGTTGCGCCGGTGTCTCAATCCGGACTGCGGGTCTTTTCAGCCTGCCTGTCCCCGCGGCCCCTTGTTGGCTAGTCGCCGTAGGCTCGGCCTTCCGCCTCGAGGACCTCCCCTGCAAAACACGATTGTTATACGATAATCAAAAACACGCAAGGACGGATCCCTTCTCAAAGTACTGGGACTTCGGTCTCGGTTACCTGTGAGGCTGGAAGTAGCCCAGGGTAATCGGCCGTAATGGCCACCAAAGCGTTGTCATTGCTCAATTGGTAAAATACCCCATCGATTAGCTCCACAGATATGTCCGGATCCTCCTGGGAGGTCGGGTCCAAGGACCGCCCGGGGTCCTTGGGTTGTGGAGGGGGGTTGTTTATCTCCCTTACAGCCTGGCGCAGCTCCTGCGTTGAAATCGCTAGACTGAATACTTAACTATCGAAAAAATGAAACGGATGGGCGAGAAAAAGTCTCCGCTTACCCAGCTCGGAGGATTGTACATAGAAAATCCGCCCTGCGGGTTGACATGGAGGAATTCCTTCTCTTCTCCCTTGTACAAGGTGGATAAGATCTTTATTAGATCAGCAACCGATCCCGGCCCTTTGCGGCCGTAGCGGGTGGCGTCATCCTCCCCGTTGAAATCCCACATGGGGTGGCCTCTATACTGAAGCGGCTGCACCCCCCGCATAATACATGTGGCCATGACCTTGATCATGGTCAATCCGGATTGAGCTAACAAACTTATCTGGCTCATCAGGTAAAGAACGTCCCTGTCATCTTCCTCCAGGGAGCTCCATGGACGCCAGCTCCGACGCTTCTTCAAAGGAGCGTTATTAAACTCAGGAAGGCCGATTCGAATAGGATCTGGGAGGGGGACATCTTCTATATAAAACCATTCTGAAGGCCAGTCTTCGGACGACTTCTTTGGGGTTTCGGACAGATATCCGGTCCCGGCGATACGCCACACTTCGGCTCCGCCACTTGATATATTGACCCCTTCTGAGAATAGGGCACAAGGCAGAACAACTTCTTCCACAGCGCGAAATGAGCCTCACAGCCTAAAAACAGCTCGCAAAGGGCTACGAATCCCGCGATATGCAATATGGAGGCAGGCGTAAGGTTGTGCAACTGGAGGCCGTAGAACTCCAGGAGCCCCCGGAGAAACGGATGAATTGGAAATCCGAGCCCTCTTACCAAATGAGGGACAAGGCATACCCGCTCTCCCTTGGAGGGATTGGGAAGGCTCTCCGCTTGCTCTCCGCCATTATAGGTGGCGAGCGCGGCTCGAACCGGGACCATGTACACTGGGGGAAGAAATCCCTTTGTCTGAAGCATCACTAGTTTGCTATGCGGGACGGAACATCTCCCCCAATCTCCAGGCTTGGGGCTAGGGGAGCGAGAGGAGGAGCTGCGTCGACCGGCCATGACGGGATGGATCTCTGTCGGGTGTGCTCCGATGAAGGCTTGCCAAGGGAGGATGGTGTGATTTGAATCTGAATCCTCGTCTTTTTAATAGGCGGCTCGTTCGCACATCTAGGGGGGTAAATGTAAAAACACCCTGGCTCTTCACATTCGCTCGACACGTGTAAAGTGGCCTTTATGGGGCGTGGAAGCCAAGGAGTGCAACATTCACAAGGGGCCGGACACTATTTCAATAGGTACACGGAATTTGGGTAGGAACCCGCCTTGCAATGCCGAGGACAATACTGCGCGCCGGACTCATTGTCATTGAAGCCTCGTCCGGGGGCTACTAAGGGAGTCCTGGATTAGGGGGTCTCCAGATAGCCGGACTATATCCTTCGGCCAGACTGTTAGACTATGAAGATACAAGATTGAAGACTTCGTCTCGTGTCCGGATGGGACTCTACTTGGCGTGGAAGGCAAGCTAGGCAATACGGATATGGATATGTCCTCCTTTGTAACCGACCTTGTGTAACCCTAACCCTTTCCGGTGTCTATATAAACCGAAGGGTTTTAGTCCGTAGGACAACAACCATAACATACAATCATACCATAGGCTAGCTTCTAGGGTTTAGCCTCTCCGATCTCGTGGTAGATCTACTCTTGTACTACCCATATCATCAATATTAATCAAGCAGGACATAGGGTTTTACCTCCATCAAGAGGGCCCGAACCTGGGTAAAACATCGTGTCCCCTGCCTCCTGTTACCATCCGGCCTAGACGCACAGTTCGGGACCCCCTACCCGAGATCCGCCGGTTTTGACACCGACACCTAGCCTGCCTTATACAAGAGTAGGCGTTCCAGTCCAACCCGGCGCGCGCTGCTCAGTCGCTGACGTTACGAAGGCTTCGGCTGATACCACGACGTCAAGTGCTCATAACTGTCCCCGCGTAGATGGTTAGTGCGTATAGGCCAGTGGCCAGACTCAGATCAAATACCAAGATCTTGTTAAACGTGTTAAGTATCCACGAACGCCGACCAGGGCCAGGCCCACCTCTCTCCTAGGTGGTCTCAACCTGCCCTATCGCTCCGCCTCAAAGTAACAGTCGGGGGCCGTCGGGAACTCAGGCCCACCACTACCTGGATGGAGCCACCTGCCCCTTCAACCCCCATCTCCAAATAGTATCACCGGTAATGTAATAGTGTAAAGTGTATAGTATATGCCCATGATCACCTGCCGAAGTGATCACGGCCCAGTATAATAGCATGGCAGACGGACAAGAGTGTAGGGCCACTAATGATAATCTAGCATCCTATACTAAGCATTTAGGATTGCAGGTAAGGTATCAAAAGTTGTAGCAACAACGACAGGCTATGCATCAGAATAGGATTAACGGAAAGCAGTAACATGCTACACTACTCTAATGCAAGCAGTATAGAAGAGAGTAGGCGATATCTGGTGATCAAGGGGGGGGGGGGCTTGCCTGGTTGCTCTGGCAAGAGAGAGGGGTCGTCAACACCGTAGTCGTACTGGGTAGCAGCGGCGTTGGTCTCATAGTCTATCAGAGAGAAGAGGGGGGAAGAAACAATAAATATTAAGCAAACAGAATCATAGCGATGCATGACATGACAAGTAGCGGTGCTAGGGGTGCCCTAACGCGGTATGAGGTGGTACCGGTGAAGGGGGAAAACATCCGGGAAAATATCCCCGGTGTTTTGCGTTTCCGGACAAATGAACCGGAGGGGGAAAGTTGCATGTTCACTATGCTAGGGATGTGTGGCGGACGAACGGGCTGCGTATCCGGGTTCGTCTCATCGTTCTAAGCAACTTTCATGTACAAAGTTTTTCCATCCGAGCTACGGCTTATTTTATATTAATTTTAAAAGATTTAAATCATTTTTGGGATTTATTTAATTAATTTAATCCAACATTATCCAGAATAGTGTTTGCTGACGTCAACATGACGTCAGCATGACATCAGCAGTTGACCTGATCAACCTAACAGGTATGTCCCACCTATTAGTGACACATTTAATTATCCAGTTTAATTAACCTAAGGAGGATTAATTAGGGGGGGTGGGCCCCACTGTCATTGACTAGTTAATTAACTAACAACAATTAGTTTAATTAGTCATTTGGTTAATCTTAATTAGGATTAATTAGTTTAATTAACTCTTTAGTTTAATTAATCAAGATTAATTAAGTTAATTAATTAAGTTAATTAATTAATTATTATTTTATTTATTATTCATTTTTAACCTTTTTTTAACGTTCGGGGGCTGGGCCCCCGCTGTCATTGGCCCCAGGGGGCTAACGGGCGCACGGGCGAAACGGCAGCGGGCGCCAGCCGGGCGACGGGCGTCGGGCGCCAGGACCTGGCGCAGCCTGGCTGGCCCTGGATGCTGGCCGGGACTGAGGAGGCCGCAGGGAGGCCGCTGGGCGCGGGCACGCGCGCGGCGTATAGGCAAGTAGGAACGAGGCGGCGCGGCGCACGGGGACAAGGGGCGCGAGCGTGGCGCAGGCGAAGCAGAGCAGCTGAAGCAGGGGGGCGATGCGGGCGGGACGCGGGCGCCGATGCGCGGCGCGCGCGGCCACGAGGCCAGCAGGGGATCGAGGGGACGCGGACGGGCGTGATCCGCGCTGTGAGCGCGAGGCCACGGCGCGGGACAGCGGCTAGCGGCGGCACCGGCAGCAGAACAGCGAGTAGCAGGGGGCGGGACACGCGAGCTTTAGCGCGGGCAGGCGTGGCGTTCGGGGCGCGACTCGACGCGCGTATGGTGTGGTGTGTGCATGCGTGCTGTGAACGGCACCGATGATAGAGGGGAAGGAGGAGAGCTCACGGCGATGCGTAGGGACAAGGGCAGCGGTGCTCGGGGAGGTTGACGGGGACGGTGTGACGGAGAGGAGGCAACGAGGTCGGGGTGGTGCGGGGTTCCGGCGACGTCCGTGGAGCTCCGGGCAGCGGTGAACAAGGACGGGGCGGCGGCGTACGGCGGGTCGGGCGCGGCGTCGGGGCTCCGAGATTGGGAGAGGGGGAGGCGAGGAGGACGGCGGTGGGGCGGTGCCGGCGGTGTTCGTCGGGGCCGGAGCAACTGGCCCGATCCAGACGGGATCGGGTGAGGGAGGGGGAGTGGGGAACGAGGAGGAGTGGGGGGGTCGAGCAGAGGGAGTGGGGTGTCGTGGGGGGAGTTAGGGTTACGGGGAGGGAGTGATAAGGAAGTGAGGGGGGCGGTCTGGGCCGGTTTTTGGCCGGCCGTTCAGCTGGGCCAGTGGGCCAAGGCCCTTGGGGAGCCGGGTTTTTTTTTCTTTTCTTTTGTTTTCTTTTTACCTTTTATTTATTTTTCTTTTCTATTTTCTTTTAATTTCTCATTTGTATTAGTTTTATAAATTATAAAACCAGTCACTAATTTAGTGTTAATAATTATACTACTGTCCTATTAACTTAGGGGCAACTAGATAAACAGTTTATTATTTTAAAAAATGCAAAAGACATTTATTTCATTGTTTTACCTATTGTTTTAATTATTCAAATGCATCTAAAATTTCTATAAGAATGTGGTTTCTTCACCTCAATTAGTTAGGGATTATTTGCCACATGATGAACAATTTAGTTTTAATGTTTGAAAAACTTTTACTATTTACCTATATTTTAAATTTGAATTTGAATCGTTTTTGAACTAAGTCGAGTTTATCAACAGTAACCGAGGTGACATGGCATCCTTAGTAGAGGGTTACTGTAGCTTAATTAACCTGGCGTCACACCCACTACCTATTGATGATAGCTTTCCTGATGAACAATTAAATGTCATAAGTACTTCTCGTAGTACTCCTTGGTATGCTGATTATGCTAATTACATTGTTGCTAAATACATACCACCTAGCTTCATATACCAACAAAAGAAAAAGTTCTTCTATGATTTGAGACATTACTTTTGGGATGACCCACATCTTTATAAAGAAGGAGTAGATGGTGTTATTAGACGTTGTGTACCTGAGCATGAACAGGAACAGATCCTACGCAAGTGCCACTCCAAAACTTATGGAGGACACCACGCGGGAGATAGAACTGCACATAAGGGATTGCAATCCGGTTTTTATTGGCCTACTCTCTTCAAGGATGCCCGTAAGTTTGTCCTATCTTTTGATGAATGTCAAAGAATTGGTAATATTAGTAGACGTCAAGAAATAACTATGAATTATTCACTTGTTATTGAACCGTTTGATGTTTGGGGCTTTGATTATATGGGACCTTTTCCTGCCTCTAATGGATATACACATATTTTAGTTGCTGTTGATTACGTTACTAAGTGGGTAGAAGCTATTCCAACTAGTAGTGCTGATCATAACACTTCTATTAAAATGCTTAAAGAAGTTATTTTTCCGAGGTTTGGAGTCCCTAGATATTTAATGAGTGATGGTGGTTCACATTTTATTCATGGTGCTTTCCGTAAAATGCTTGCTAAATATGACGTCAGCCATAAAATTTCATCTCCGTATCACCCACAGTCTAGTGGTCAAGTAGAATTGAGTAATAGAGAACTCAAATTAATTTTGCAAAAGAATGTCAATAGGTCTAGAAAGAATTGGTCCAAGAAACTTGATGATGCATTATGGGCCTATAGAACTGCATATAAAAATCCTATGGGTATTGTCGGTGTCAAAACCGGCGGATCTTGGGTAGGGGGTCCCGAACTGTGCGTCTAGGCGGATGGTAACAGGAGACAAGGGACACAATGTTTTACCCAGGTTCGGGCCCTCTTGATGGAGGTAAAACCCTACGTCCTGCTCGATTAATATTGATGATATGGGTAGTACAAGAGTAGATCTACCACGAGATCAAGGAGGCTAAACCCTAGAAGCTAGCCTATGGTATGATTGTTGTATGATGAAGTTGTCCTACGGACTAAAACCCTCCGGTTTATATAGGCACCGGAGAGGGTTAGGGTTACACAAAGTTGGTTACAATGGTAGGAGATCTTGAATATCCGCATCGCCAAGCTTGCCTTCCACGCCAAGGAAAGTCCCATCCGGACACGGGACGAAGTCTTCAATCTTGTATCTTCACAGTCTTGGAGTCCGGCTAAAGGTATAGTCCGTCTACCCGAACACCCCCTAATCCAGGACTCCCTCAGTAGCCCCTGAATCAGGCTTCAATGACGACAAGTCCGGCGCGTAGATTGTCTTCGGCATTGCAAGGAGGGTTCCTCCTCCAAATTCTTCATAAAAGTTTGTAAACACCCAGAGTAGTGTCCGGCTCTGCAAAATAAGATTCCACGTATTGCCACAGAGAGAATAACATTAACACAAATCTAATCTACTAACGTATTCCGCAGCGTGACATCACACTACGGCCAAGCCTTTATTCGAATCGTTTTCACTTTTCCACCTCAGCATGTTTTGCGAGGCGGTTTCCTTGGCACGTCTTGTCAAAGCAGAGATCGTGTCCCCTTTATTTACGGGATTCTCATCAATACGGACGTGGGTAACCCAATCGTGCCCGTTAGGATGTCTTCTCGATTAAAGGCGAGTCCCAAACGGTTACGGGGAGGGCTCCTGGTATTCAACCTCTTATAAAGAGACCAGGGCCTTACTCCTTTTCTCCAATCTCAAAACAAGTTCACCCATCGCCTCGAGTTCCAACACCCTAGGCTCTAGATTCCAGGCGCTTCGGACCTTCGACAATGTCTGGTTCCGACCTTCAAGGCCGATGGATGCCCTCCTCCGTCACGGAGGAGGACGTGCTAAAGTTGAGAGAGGCTAAGTTCTTGACCGCCGAAATTTCGCATAGGTTGCCTGCTCAAAGGCAGGCTATTCCCAGTCCCCAGCCCGGTGAGAGCGTAGTGTTCATGTCTCACTTCCTTCGGGGGTTAGGCTTCCCGATGGATCCCTTCGTGAGGGGGCTGATGTTCTATTATGGGTTGGAATTTCATGACTTAGCTTCGGAGTCCATCCTCCACATTTCCTCATTCATCATTGTGTGCGAAGCGTTCCTTCGTGTTACTCCTCACTTCGGATTATGGCTCAAGACTTTTGGAGTGGAGCCGAAGATGATCGCGGGACGGCACGCAGAGTGCGGAGGCGCTGTCATAAGTAAGAATGCTGACGCTCCATGGCCTGAGGGCTCCTTTCACGAGGAGCTCAGCTTGTGGCAACGAGAGTGGTTCTATATCACCGCTCCCAGGAGCACCAAGTGGGTGGCGCCCCCTGCCTTCCGCTCGGGTCCCCCCCCACGGCTAGCGTCATGGGTCAACAAAGGATTAGATTGGGGGTTATCCAAAGACGTGCCCTTGTTGCAGGGCCGCATTAGGGATCTCTTAGAAAGAGACCTCAACCTGGTCAAGGTGACGCAGGTCATGCTGATTCGCCGAACACTGCCCGGCAAACGCCGCTCCCTTCGTTTGTGGGAGTTTAATCCGAAGGGACCACGAGCTCTCCAGCATTTTATGGGCGCAACGCCCGTGGAGATGTATAAAATGTTCTTCGGATCACAAGCAATGTGTCCGGATTTGACCGAGGATGCAGGTTTAAGCTGCAATCACCCGGATACTCAAGTAAGTAACCTTGTGCCCGGACTCGCTATCCGTAAAATTGTCATAAATTCGCCCCTAAAAGAGTTGTCCTTTTAAAACAGGAGTGGATAGCGAAGGCAAAGCTGATCAGGTGTCCGGCTCCCCTTCCTGAGACCAGGCTGGATCCCATGCTAGTCAGGATGTTGAAGATCGTGCCTTTGGAGGGAAGTGAGGAGGGGACAAGGAAACTATGGCCTCCTCGAAGGAGGCTGCTCCGAAGGGAGGAACTGGCAATTCCTCTCCTAAGGGGAAGAAGAGGGTCGCCTCTGACGACCCGGAGACCGTGGCCTCAAAGCGGGGGAAAAAGTCCTCGTCAGAGGGTCCAACGCCGGGGAGATCCTCGGCCGAACTACGCCCTCAAAGGGATCTGCCCTCCAGCGAGCCGTAAGTAGAGAAAGATTTTCCTTTAGAGGGATGAGAGAAATCCTTGCTTTTTATCTGAGAAGATTAACCGAAATTTTACTTTGTAGCTCGGACCTCAGCCCTTCTCAGCTGAGCTCGTCTTCGGGGGATCTTCTTCCGGAGATGATGGAGAGTGGAATGCCTCCCCCTGCCGTACCGCCTGGAGAGGCGGGCGACCCTGAGGTGTCGTCACGGAGGGTTTCTCCGAATCGGACAGGGGTGGAAGGTAGCCATGTGGCCCCCCAAGGTTCTCCGCGTCCGGCCTTCGATGGAGGTCATAGGACGAGTCCGGCACCGTCCGGTGTGCGGTCGGAGGAGCTGATGATTCTGCTGGGGCGAGCTTCTATCTCGAAGGAGCACCGTGCATTGATGGGTTCGGTGATTGGAAGGATTTCGTCCGTGGAAAGCGGATTGCATGAGGCCGTCAGAAGTTTGCTGACGGGTTTTGAGGTACGTTTGATAATGTACTTCTTTGTCAGTTGCGCATAAACAAGATGCGCCCTGTGTAGATAGTAGCCCCTGAGACTCTGTGCGTTATCAAAATTGACGGCGCGCAGAGGATCATAATCCCAGGTCTAAAATGTCGCCTTTGTATACAGGTGGCGAAGTGTCCGGAATCGAGCCTAACTGATGATTTTGCCGAACTAAAGCAGCAACTTGACGTGGAGGATGCCGACATCGCGCTCGTCAATGAGCGGCTTGATGAGGCTCAAGGTATGCAATTCCTCAGGCGATATCTGGTAAGAGGAGCGTTATGCCAGTATCTTACAATGTGTGTGCTTGACGCAGATGGTGCGGCCGCCGTGGAGAGTCTCCGGGCGGAACTTGCCCGAGCTAAGGAACAAGCCAGGAAAAGTGATGCGGCTGCCGAGAAGGCCCTTGAAGAGCTGAGAGCCGAACAGGCTGCTCACTGCCGAAGCAAGAAGGAGGTGGCCGAGATGGCCGTGAAGTTAAAAAGTGCTGCTGACCATTGCATGTTTCTTGAGAAAGAAGACCAGGCGAGACAGACGGACTTAGAGAAGGCCGTTGCTGATGCCAAGGATGCTCGCTCTGCGATGAGAGCTGCGAAGGAGGAGCTGCGTCAGGCCGGACAGATTGCGGCTGGAAAGCCCTTTATGCTACGGAGGAAGTTTTGTGATCCGAAGTTTGCTCCGTTGGACCGGATGTGGAGTGTGGAGGACACCTATCTGGATTTGGTAGCGAGTGCTGCTGATGCGACCGAACACTTTCGAGATCAAGAAGATCGCGAAGTGGAAAGGCTTTTCTGGTCGCAGTTTCACAATCCAGAGCGTCCGCTGGCAGTGGACGATCGTCTGGCTCAATGGGCCGAACTGAATAGATTGTCCGGACTTGCCATGAAGTATGCCATGGGTCATCTGTGGCCGGGGAGATCGGAGCCGAAGAGTTATTTCAGCTTGGTGCAGCAATTCCTTGGCGCGGTGCCACGTATCAATGCGATGAAGAGGTCAGCATGCATAGAGGGCGCACGGATGGCTCTTGCCCATGTCAAGACATACTGGGCAGAGATAGAGACCACCGTTGTTGCATCCCGAGATTCGGACAAAAGCCTAGTACCCTCCGAGCACTATTTTCAGGAAGTCCTTGAAGGCGCTCGTGTAATAGAGGCGCGATGATCGAAGGATGCTATGTTCTGATAGAATATGTAATTATAAAGCAATATTTTGATGAATTGTAGTAGCCTTTTATACTTGTGCCTGCAAGTATTTGGAACACCTCCTGTGCGGCCGTTTTAAGATATATATACAAAATCTGAAAGATTGCAGTCGTTGGCTTCAGCCCCCACGCACATAGTGCGGGGGTGCTTGCAGAAGGCGCATTTTCACACTTAATCCAACGTCTTAGTCCTACAAAGGAGGTGATAGCGCAGCAAGCTAGGCAACCGGACTATAATGCTTTAACACTTTCACTTAGCCATAGGAGCTTGACAATGGGACTATTTAGGTAGCCCCTGGTGGCGACTGCGCTCGCCCGAATTCGAGGCGCGTATGTGCCTGGCCGGGAAACGGCCCTTCGTTAATGCGGAGGAATCCTACAGATTCCGGAGAGTCATCGAGTGGTTGACCAGTCTCACGCCATATCATGACAGTCGGTTTTCGGCTTTCTCTACTGAGGTGCTCGCCTGGCCGAACCAGGGCACAATCCTAGTAGTTCTCCTGGTGCCGCCTTAGCCGATAGAGCGGAACGTAAGGCGGCCGAACACAGGAGCCGGGCAACCCAACATTTGACCAAAATCATGACTCGGAGCTGATGCATATAAGGCCAAACTCGCGACGCCGAACACTCCCTAAGGTATTCGATCTTTACGAAAGCGGGCGAGGTAACGCCCTGAGGTATAAGCCCCTAGTGTCCAGGTACGCGCAAGAATTCTGACGTGGCCACATGCCAACACGCCAGCCTCCTCCTTGGTCATAGAACCAGGGGATGTGTATCAACAAGAGACAGTAAAAAAGGTTTACGCAGGGTCTTAATCTGAAAAGAATCCTTGTAACGGGTCCCTATTGCACGTCTGCGCCTGTGTCTCCGTTGTGTCGTATCCTGGACGGGCGCGGCACGACGTTCATCTGTAAAAAGAGAGCAACTAAGTTGAAAAAGGGGTGTGCTGAACAAAAGTTATACGAAATAAACAAAGTGTAAAGTAAAATATGAAAAATTGAGCTTTATTGTCTCTTATTTTATACGTGTGAAGCCCCTAGTGCAGGGGTATATGGCCACTAAGCCTTTATCAACGATACTTTTGTGCCGGACTCGTCTATCCATGTCCGTGGTCTTAATGACCTGTTCCGATGTTTTGGCTGGTGAAGCCGTTGTATTGTGGGGCTGTTAAAGCGGCCGCACAATCCTCCGCTTGGGGGAGGTGTTCTCGCTGCTTCCCCTTTAAGGAGATGATGCCGCGTGGACCGGGCATCTTAAGCGTAAGAGATGCATAATGCGGTATTGCGTTAAAGCGGGCGAAAGCTTCACGTCCCAGTAGTGCTTGGTAGCGACTTGAGAATGGGACGATGTGGAAAGTCAGCTTTTCGCGACGGAAGTTATCGGCAGAGCCGAAAATAACCTCAAGACGGAGAAAACCCATGCAATGGGTGTCCGGACCTGGCGTTACTCCTTGAAAGGAGGTTTTGCTGTGGCGAATTCTTTTTGGGTCGATCCCCATGTGGCGGATTGAGTCCTGATATATCAGGTTGAGTCCGCTGCCACCGTCCATAAGGACATTTGAAAACTGGAGTCCGCCAATTATTGGATTGAGTACCAGGGCAGTCCAGCCTGGGTTCCTGATACTTCTAGAATAATCCAGATGATCGAAGATGATTGGTTTTGACAACCAGTGGCGGGATTCCTTTGGGATAGGTCGTGGGGCGCGTACCTTTATGGGCACCGCACGTTTTGTTATGTGGAGTAAGTTTACTGTTTTTACTTCTTGTGGAAAATTCTTTTGTTTCCTGGTACTCTGCTTTTGGGGTTCGTCCTCGTCTTCACTTGGTGCGTCGAGCCCCTTGTGTTCGGCATTGAGTCTGCCGGATTGTTTGAAAACCCAACAATCTCTGTGGGTATGGTTAGCAGGCTTTCCGGTAGTGCTGTTTATTTGACATATCCTGTCCAAGATTTTGTTTAGGTTGGATAGGTTGTCCCTGTTATCTTGGAGGGGCGGCTTTTTCTGATTCTGTCGTGAGCTTTTGAATCCGGCGTTGACTGCCGTGCTCTTCGGACTTTTTTCCTTAGTCCGGCGACAGTCCTTATTGCGTCGCGGTTTTCCGTTTCCATCCCTAGTTTCGGATGTACTTGGGTCACTGGTGCTGCATCTTGCCAACCAGCTGTCCTCTCCTGCGCAAAAGCGGGTCATGAGGCTTGTTAGTGCGGCCATTGTTCTTGGCTTTTCTTGGCCGAGGTGTCTGGCGAGCCATTCGTCTCGGACATTATGCCTGAAAGCTGCTAAGGCTTCAGCGTCCGGACAGTCGACTATCTAATTCCTTTTAGTAAGAAATCTATTCCAGAATTGCCGAGCTGACTCTCCGGGCTGTTGAGTTATGTGACTAAGATCGTCTGCATCCGGAGGGTGGACATAGGTCCCTTGAAAATTTGTTCGGAAAGCGTCATCGAGCTCTTCCCAACTTCCGATTGTGTTTTCAGGAAGGCTTTTGAGCCAATGCCGGGCTGTCCCTTTAAGCTTGAGGGGTAAGTATTTTATGGCGTGGAGGTTATCTCCTCTAGCCATATGTATGTGGAGGATATAATCCTTGATCCAGACTCCTGGGTCTATTGTTCCATCATATGCCTCTATGTTTACGGGTTTGAATCCCACTGGAAATTCATAATCCAGGACCTCATCGGTGAAACATAGGGGGTCTGAGGCACCCCTGTATTTGGGTGTGCCGGATTCTGATAATGGCTTTATTGCATTGCTTATGAGAGCTTGCTTTCTTGGCCCGTAAATGGACCTGGCTGGGCCATGATGCGAATCCTTAAGTGGGTCACATGCCGGCTTAAGTGCGGCGCTACTTGTCACTTTATGCTGGCCATGGGGTCATCTATCCGACCGTGTGGCTTTCTCACTTTTGGAATGCGAGGGCACTAAGGCCTCCTCGTCGAATTCGGGCAGTAGCTTTCTCTTCGGATAGCTTTTAGTGCGGCGACTGTCGCCGTATTTGTCCGCGGTATTGATTACTTTACTCCATCTGATCCTGAGTGCATCTCCCGCAGTTTTTAGCTTCCGCTTCTGCTTTTTCAGGCTGCGTGCGGTTGCAACGAGCCGTTTGTGGAGGTTCTTCTGCTTTGTGGGCTTGTCCGGTGTAGGGTCGTCCGGAATGCCATTTTCGCCGGGGGAGGGATGTTCGGTTTCTCTATACGGGTTGTCCTATTGGGACGGTTGCTCTAAGGCATGCTCGTCGTCTACCGGCTCATCCTGCTCTATGGCTGGGTCTTTATCGAGGTGGGGCTTGCGTCGGCATTTATGCCGACGCTTTGATTGTTTTTCGAGAGATCGATCCCTCTTTCCATCCCCATTTTCCTCGTTGTTGCTTCCTTTAGGGGTATCCACCATGTACACATTGTGAGATGAGGTGGCTGTCCGATGCCCTATAGGCGTTGGTTCTTGGTTGTCTCCTGCATCATCGTCCATACCGTCGATGTCTTCGGAGTCGAAGTCGAGCATGTCGGTTAAGTCATCGACAGTGGCTACGAAGTGGGTGGTGGGTGGGTTTTGAATTTCTTCATCATCCGAATCCCATCCTTGCTGACCGTAGTCCGGCCAGGGCTATCCTGATAAAGAGAGAGACTTTAGCGAATTCAGGATGTCGCCGAAGGGCGAGTGCTGAAAGATGTCTGCGGCGGTGAACTCCATTATCGGCGCCCAATCGGATTCGATCGGCAGGGGCGCGGGGGGCTCGGAGTTCGGAGAGGAATCCGGCTCCTCGGAGTCATGGGCCATGCGGAGTGCGGGGCTGGAGTTCGGCTCGATCGCCTCTGAGATCGCAGCCCCTGAGGCAGCGTCCAACCACTGATCCTCGATCGGCGCAGTAGGCTCCGAATCAATGGTCGGAACCGATGCGTATGCGTCCTCCAAGGCGCTGTTCGGCGGCAGAGCTATATCATGCCCATCGAGATAGTGCGGCGCGCTTGGCTGTGGCCGAATCCGTCGAAGATCAAGTCCCCGCGGATGTCAGCCGTATAGTTTAGGCTTCCAAACCTGACCTGATGGCCAGGGGCCTAGCTTTCGATCTGCTCAAGGTGGCCAAGCAAATTGGCCCGCAGTGCGAAGCCGCCGAAGACGAAGATCTGTCCGGGGAGAAAAGTCTCACCCTGGACTACATCATTGTTGATGATCGAAGGAGCCATCGGGCCTAAAAGCGACGACACAGAGGAACTCTCAATGAAAGCACCAATGTCGGTGTCAAAACCGGCGGATCTCGGGTAGGGGGTCCCGAACTGTGCGTCTAGGCGTATGGTAATAGGAGACAAGGGACACAATGTTTTACCCAGGTTTGGACCCTCTTGATGGAGGTAAAACCCTACGTCCTGCTCGATTAATATTGATGATATGGGTAGTACAAGAGTAGATCTACCATGAGATCAAGGAGTCTAAACCCTAGAAGCTAGCCTATGGTATGATTGTTGTATGATGAAGTTGTCCTACGGGCTAAAACCCTCCGGTTTATATAGGCACCGGAGAGGGTTAGGGTTACACAAAGTCGGTTACAATGGTAGGAGATCTTGAATATCCGCATCGCCAAGCTTGCCTTCCACGCCAAGGAAAGTCCCACCCGGACACGGGATGAAGTCTTCAATCTTGTATCTTCATAGTATTGGAGTCTGGCTGAAGGTATAGTCCGTCTACCCGAACACCCCCTAATCCAGGACTCCCTCAGGTATGTTTCCGTATAAAATGGTATATGGAAAAGCATGTCACTTACCTCTCGAACTAGAACATAAGGCATATTGGGCTATTCAAGAGCTCAACTATGATTTTAAACTTGCCGGTGAAAAGAGGTTATTTGATATTAGCTCACTTGATGAATGGAGAACCCAAGCTTATGAAAATGCCAAGTTGTTTAAAGAAAAGGTTAAAAGATGGCATGAAAAAAGGATACAAAAGCGTGAGTTTAATGTAGGTGATTATGTAATGTTATACAACTCTCGTTTAAGATTTTTTGCAGGAAAACTTCTCTCTAAATGGGAAGGTCCCAATGTTATCGAGGAGGTCTATCGTTACGGTGCCATAGAAATCAACAACTTCGAGGGCACAAATCCGAAGGTGGTAAACGGTCAAAGAATCAAACATTATATCTCAGGTAATCCCATAAATATTGAAACCAATATTATTGAAACCATAACCCCTGAGGAATACATAAGGGACACTTTCCAGAACGTTTCAGACTCCGAAAAGGAATAGGTATGGGGTACGGTAAGTAAACCGACTCCAAAACAATTTTTAAGGCAATATTTCTGCGTTTTGGAATATTTAGAAAAATAGAAAATTAAGTAGCAGTCCAGGAAGGACACGAGGGCCCCACGAGGGTGGAGGGCGCGCCCCCCTACCTCGTGAGCTCCTCGTGTGCCTTTCGGACTCCGATTTTTTGCACGATACGTATTTTGGTCGGTAAAAATTCACTATATATTCTCCCGAAGGTTTTGACTCCCGTATCACGCAAATATTCTCTGTTCTTGTTTCGAGCTGTTTTTCTGACAGATCAAGATTATCATGACGTCCCCAAGTGCTTCCAAGGACAAGTTCTTTGAGATGGTCATCACCTTTACCTCGCGGAGGTGCTGCGACACCCTCAAACCATTGAGATGTGTCATGGGTTGCTGCACATCCGCGATGCTGAGGGACCAAAGGGAACCAGAAGCGTGGCGACGAGGCTCGAAGCAATGGAGCAACAAGTTTTCAAGTGCCAAGGGATGGTGGAGCGTGGAATCAACACTAGCCACACGATGCTCGCGGAGTTCACTAACAACTACAAGCCGGATGCCAAGAACACCGAGGAGGCCATCTTCAAGCTACATGAGAAGATCGAGAACCTCCAAGCCCAAATCTATGACCTGCAAAACCAAAACTGTGAGTACGAATATAGATTCAAAAGAATGAGTTTGGCTGCAGATTCGAGGATTCCGGAGACTCGATCATCCTTCTATGATGGTGAACCTATGCCTTGGAAGATGGATGACAAGCCCGCATCGTCAACAACACCTCCACCTTCTTCACCAACCAAGGAGATATAATCACATGGGTATGGGCACTCCCCTTGGCAACTGCCAAGCTTGGGGGAGGTGCCCCGGTATCGTATCACAATCACAACTCCTATCTTTACCGTTTTCCTTAGTTCGATCCTATTAGTAGTATTTTGATATAGTAGAATAAAGTTTATGGCATGATCTAGTTTTGAGTTTTTGCCTTATGATCTCTCTATGTAATCGAGTCCGTGAGCTATATAATAAAGATTAGTGTTGAGTCAAGGGCTTGATTTTCTTGCTATGATCTTGGGTGAATAAAAGAAAAGAGAAAAAGAATAAGAAGAAACAAAAGTTTATATTGATCTTATTGATAGTAATGACTTCACATAGAAAGAGTATGGTGATTAAAAGTTGTTGGGAGTTGGCAGACATAGCTTTGGTCATCGTTGAAATTAATAGGAAGTAATAAGGAAAGAGAGGCTTCACATATAAATATACTATTATTAACATCTTTTATGATTGGGAGCACTCATCAAAATATGACATGCTAGAGAGTTGATGTTGGACAAGGAAGACAACGTAATGGGTTATGTTTTCTTATATCTGAGATAAAGTATGTTGTCATGGATCATCCAACATGTTGAGCTTGCCTTTCCCCCTCATGCTAGCCAAATTCTCAGCACCAAGTAGAGATACTACTTGTGCTTCCAAATACCCTTAAACCAGTTTTGCCATGAGAGTCCACCATATCTACCTATGGATTGAGTAAGATCCTTCAAGTAAGTTGTCATCGGTGCAAAGCAAAAAAATTGCTCTAAATATGTATGATTAGTGTGGGAGAAATAAGCTTTATACGATCTTGTGATGTGGAAGCAATAAAAGCGACGGACTGCATAATAAAGGTTCATATCACAGGGGGCAATATAAAGTGACGTTCTTTCGCATTAAGATTTTGTGCATCCAACCATAAAAGGGCATGGCAACCTCTGCTTCCCTTTGCGAAGGACCTATCTTTTATTATTATCTTCTACCTTATGCAAGTGTCTTGGTGATCTTCACCTCTCCCTCTTTCATTTTATCCTTTGGCAAGCCCAGCATGTTGGAAAGAACCTGATATATATATATATATATATATATATATATATATCTAATTGGATGTAGGGGGGCATGAGTTATTATTTTTGACATTACCCTCGAGGTAAAAGGTTGTGGGGCGAAGCTATAAGCCCCTATCTTTCTCTGTGTCATATTAAAACTCCGTAACCACAAGTATTGCCGAGTGTTAGCAATTATGAAGGACTAGATGATAGTTGAGTATGTGGACTTGCTTTTTAGCTCTGACAGAGACTCTTTCTGATGTTATGATAAATTGCAATTTCTTCAATGACTGAGCTTATAGTTTGTTGGTTCTCAATAAGGTTTCTGATTCATACTTTTGCATTGTGAATAGATCATCAGTTGAACATAAGTAATCATATGACAATATCTATGTATGTTGCTGTTATGAGAATAATCATGATGCCCTCATGTCCGTATTTTATTTTTATCGACGCCTCTACATCTAAACATGGGGACATATTTATTGCTATCGGCTTTCGCTTGAGGACAAGCGAGGTCTAAGCTTGGGGGAGTTGATACGTCCATTTTGCATCATGCTTTTATATCGATATTTATTCCATTATGGGCTGTTATTTCACATTATGTCACAATACTTATGGCTATTCTCTCTTATTTTACAAGGTTTACATAAGGAGGGAGAATGTCAGCAGTTGGAATTCTGGGCTGGAAAAGGAGCAAATATTAGAGACCTATTCTGCACAACTCCAAAAGTCCTGAAACACCATGGAATACCTTATGATAAATAATGAAAAATCCTCGCCAAAGATGAAGACCAGGGGGCCCACACCCTTTCCACGAGGCTGGGGGGCGCGCCCCCTAGGGCGCGCCCCCTACCTCGTGGGCCCCTTGGTGGCTCTCCGATGACCATCTTCTGCTATATGAAGTCTTCCATTGAGAAAAAAACAGGAAGCAACCTTTCGGGACGAATCTCAGCCGCCACGAGGCGGAATCTTGGCAGAACCAATCTAGGGCTCTGGCAGAGCTATTCTGCCGGGGAAACTTCCCCCCCGGAGGGGGAAATCATCGCCATCGTCATCACCAACGCTCCTCTCATCGGGAGAGGGCAATCTCCATCAACATCTTCACCAGCACCATCTCCTCTCAAAACCCTAGTTCATCTCTTGTATCCAATTCTTGTCTCCAAGTCCGGTATTGGTACTAGTAGGTTGCTAGTAGTGTTAATTACTCCTTGTAGTTGATGCTAGTTGGTTTATTTGGTGGAAGATCATATGTTCAGATCCTATATGCATATTAATACCCCTCTGATTATGAACATGCTTATGCTTTGTGAGTAGTTACGTTTGTTCCCGAGGACATGGGAGAAGGCTTGCTATTAGTAGCCATGTGAATTTGGTATTCGTTCGACATTTTGATGAGATGTATGTTGTCTAGCCTCTAGTGGTGTTATGTGAATGTCGACTACATAACACTTCACCATTATTTGGGCCTAGAGGAAGGCATTGGGAAGTAATAAGTAGATGATGGGTTTCTAGAGTGACAGAAGCTTAAACCCTAGTTTATGCGTTGCTTCGTAAGGGGCTGATTTGGATCCATATGTTTCATGCTATTGTTAGGTTTACCTTAATACTTTTGTTGTAGTTGCGGATGCTTGCAATAGAGGTTAATCATAAGTGGGATGCTTGTTCAAGTAAGAACAGCACCCAAGCACCGGTCCACCCACATGTCAAATTATCAAAGTACCGAACACGAATCATATGAACGTGATGAAAACTAGCTTGACGATATTCCCATGTGTCCTCGGGAGCGCTTTTACTTATATAAGAGTTTGTCTAGGCTTGTCCTTTGCTACAAAAAGTATTGGTCCACCTTGCTGCACTTTATTTACTTTTGTTACTTGTTGCTTGTTATGAATTATCTTATCACAAAACTATCTATTACCACTTATTTCAGTACTTGCAGAGAATACCTTGCTGAAAACCGCTTATCATTTCCTTCTGCTCCTTGTTGGGTTCGACACTCTTACTTATCGAAAGGACTATGATAGATCCCTATACTTGTGGGTCATCATGGCAACCTTCAGCAACTACCAGGAGTTGGTAGATAAGGCGCTTATAGGGAAGCAACAGCAGATTGAGAGCCGTAAGAGGTAGTATGGACAAGGGAGGTATAACTCAGGAGCTCAGCAGAAGCCTCGCCTAACCCTGAACTCGGAAGGACTTGTTCATAACCATGGAGGTCACAACCACACCGGAGGAAGTTCGCATAACCACAATGGTTCTAAGAATGGAAATGGGAACGGAACAAACAACAATCAGAACCGCCCCAATCCAGCCACACCTGCCAAAAGAGATCTAAGTCACATTACTTGCTTTAAGTGCACGAAGACTGGACACTATGCCACGGAGTGCCCTGAAGCGAAGAATGGAAACGGTAATGGGAGCACTGGGAAGAGGCCCAATCCATTCAACAAAGGACAAGTGAACCACGTTAACGTGGAGGAGGTTGAAGAGCAGCCAGACGCAGTTATAGGTAAGTTTTTGGTTAAGTCATTTACCGCTCTTGTTCTTTTTGGTACTGGTGCATCACATTCATACATATCAAGGGGATTCGTGGATAAGTTTGAACTACCAACCCAAACCCTTAGGACCCCTCTGTTAGTGAGTTCACTTGGAGCAGAATATATGGCTAGTCGATGGTGCGACCAGATACCCCTAACCATTGGCAACCATGTTTTTCCGTCCGACCTAATAATCTTGGAGTCACAAGGAATGGGTGTGATATTAGGCATGGACTGGATGTCAAAGTATGGAGGAAGCATTGGCTGTGCTAGTGAGTCAATTTGTCTCACCACCCCTGAGGGAAAAAGGATCAAGTATGTATTAAGGCATGCGCCAAGAAGTAGTCAAGTGAATACCCTCACGGGAGTTGTTCAGGAGGAAGTGCCTGTAGTGAAGGATTACCCGGATATTTTCCCAGAGGAGTTACCAGGCATGCCACCGGATCGAGACATCGAGTTTTTGATAGAGCTATTGCCAGGTACAGGGCCAATATCCAAGAGACCCTATCGGATGCCCGTGAATGATCTGGAGGAGATTAAGAAACAGATCAAGGAGTTATTGGACAAAGGATACATTCAACGGAGTTCATCACCCTAGGGAGCCCCAGTACTTTTGGTTGAGAAGGATAAGTCTCTAAGGATGGTTGTTGATTATCGGGCCTTGAATGAAGTGACAATCAAGAACAAATACCCACTGCCGATGATCAATGATTTGTTTGACCAGCTGCAAGGAGCTAAGGTGTTTTCGAAGATCGATCTATGATCGGTATACCATCAGTTAAAGATTCGAGAGAAGGACATACCAAAGACATCATTCACCACGCGGTACGGGTTGTACGAATATATGGTCATGTCATTTGGACTGACTAACGCCCCTGCCTATTTCATGAGCATGATGAACAAGGTGTTCATGGAGTATTTGGACAAGTTCATTGTGGTGTTCATTGATGATATAATGGTATACTCGAAGAATGAAGAGGAGCACAAGGAGCATTTGCGTTTAGTTCTCGAGAAACTCAGGGAACATCAGTTATATGCCAAGTTCAGCAAATGCGAGTTTTGGTTGAAGGAAGTCAGATTCCTTGGACATGTTATATCAGGAGAAGGTATAGCAGTAGACCCCAGCAAGGTTGGGTCAGTCACTGAATGGTTGGCACCCACTTCAGTTAGCGAGATCCGCAGTTTCCTAGGACTCGCGGGATACTATCGGAGATTCATTGAGAATTTTTCCAAGATTGCGAAGCCAATGACAGAGTTATTGAAGAAGGATGACAAAGAGATTGCTGAGATAAAGGAGAGAATGAGCAAAGGTAAGGCCAAAGTTTTTCGTGAGGATGAGCACGATACCTTATGATTTGAGGACCAGGTTTATGTGCCCAATAACCCAGAGGTCGGGAAGTTAATACTTTAGGAGGCTCATGACTCACCATACTCGATACACCCCAGAAACACCAAGATGTATTTGGATTTAAAGGAACATTTCTGGTGGACAGGGATGAAGCAAGATATTGCCGAGTATGTAGCCGTATGTGACGTATGTCAGAGAGTGAAGGCCAAGCATCAAAAGCCAGTAGGATTGTTACAACCTATGTCGATACACGAATGGAAGTGGGATAAACTTGGCATGGATTTTATCACCGGATTACCCATGACCAAATCAGGTTATGATTCTATATGGGTAGTAGTTGATCGCTTGACCAAAGTAGCTCACTTTATCCCAGTGAAAACCACTTATACAAGTGCGAAGTTGGCCAAGATATATATGTCCAGGATCGTATGTCTGCATGGAGTTCCCAGGACCATCGTATCTGATAGAGGAACACAGTTTACCTCAAAGTTTTGGCATCAGCTGCACCAGACTTTGGGAACGAGATTGGAGTTTAGTACAATGTTTCACCCGCAGACGGATGGACAGACTGAGAGAGTCAACCAGATTCTGGAGGACATGTTGAGAGCCTGTGCGCTAGATTATGGATCTAGTTGGGATGACAATTTGCCTTACGCAGAGTTCTCATACAACAATAGTTACCAAGCTAGTTTGAAGATGGCACCGTTCGAAGCCCTGTATGGACGAAGCTGCAGAACACCGCTGATGTGGGATGAAGTAGGAGACTGACAGTTGTTTGGACCAGACTGATCAAGGAGTCCGAAGAGAAGGTTAAGCTGATTTGAGATAGACTGAAGATAGCTCAGTACATGCAGAAGAGTTATGCAGATTCAAAGCGCAAGGAGGTAACCTATGAAATTGGAGACAGAGCATATATGCGAGTATCACCCTTGCGAGGAGTGAAACGTTTTGGAGTTAAGGGAAAGCTAGCCCCGAGATTTTAGGACCGTATCGTGTTTTGGAACGGATGGGAGAAGTTACCTACAAATTGGAGTTACCTGAAGGATTGTCAGGAGTTCATGATGTGTTTCACGTTTCACAGTTGAAGAAGTGCCACGCCGAGATGGCCGATATACCGCTAAGAGATACAGTACCCTTGGAGGCGATTCAGCTGGACAGTGATTTGACTTATGAGGAGAAGCCAGTCAAGATTCTTGAGTTCGCCAGTCGAGTCACCCGCAGCAAGGTTATCAAGTCTTGCAAAGTTCAGTGGAGCCACCATACCGAGGATGAAGCCACCTGGGAACGAGAGGATGATCTTCGCAAAGACCACCCACACCTATTTTCTAGCCAACCCGAATCTCGAGGGCGAGATTCATCTTAAGGGGGGTAGGATTGTAACATCCCAAATTTTCAATTTGGAATGTTATACATAGATCATTCTTGTATGTCATATTTTATTGCATTTCATTTCGCGATCCTCGAAAATCCTAAGCAACTCAAGGACCCTCGGAGAGAGTTGGGGATTTCCCGGTTTTCATATTTGATTTTTATCAAATATTGAAATGAGGATGTTGGTTTTAAATTATTTTTTCTCCGAATAATATTTCATATTAAAATATATGAGAGGAGATAATATGACTTCTCCAAAATAATTGAAATATCGGAGGAAAAATATTAAAATCAAATATTTGATTTTATTCGGATTTTATTGTAATTTTATTTGCATTAGAAAAATTTGCACGTGTTTCAAAGTTGCATTTTAGGGCCAATAAAATGTTCATCTCGTTCTAGATATTTTATTTAGACGGTGAAAATTTGTTTTGGCATTTTTAGAATTTTATTTTATTTTCTAGGATTTTTTTCTGTTTGGCGGAATTGTTTAAAAAAAACTTCGGGCGCCGACTGGGCCGAAACCCAGCCGTGCCGGCCCATCTCCCCGCGCCACCGTCTCCCACCAGGACGCGCCGCCGCCGCCGTCGACTCGGATAAGAGTCCGAGCCAGACTCCATCGCCGCCGCCTTGCCCCCTCCTCCAAGCCACCTCCACCCCACCTTTATAGGCCTCCCCAAGCCAACAACCCCGCCGCCGCCGCAGCCCGCCTCCCAAGCCGCGCCGCCGCCCCTCGCCGCAGCGCCGCGCCACCGTCGCCCCGCAAGCCCGCCGCCGAAGCCCCAGCCCGCCGGTGCCCCGCGCCTGGCCGGATCCGACGAGGTAGCCGTTCGTCGCCGGTTTTCTCTAGAAAACCGATTCGGTTTTTTTAAACCCTAGTTTGTTTTTTAGATTGGTTCGCCGGTTTTTCCCGGTTTAGTTATTTAGCGGACGTTCGTCCGTAAGTTCGTTTGAACAAACGGTTTTCGCTCGTTAGTTACTGACAACGAACGCTCGTTCGTTAGCCTGTTCGTCAGTTTTCTTTTATCGGATTTTTCCCGCGATTATTCTCGATCGCGATTTCTGATCCGATTTTAGTTTCAGTTTATCTTTTCGCTCATTTATCGAAATCAGGCGATTCAAGCGACTAGATCTTCGTCTCGAAACCCTCTTTCTGTTTAATCAACTTAAACAAGATTTTTGGCACAGTCAAATTTGACCTTAGTCCAGATTAGTAAACGGACCTTGTTTCTGCGCCGTTTGAGTTTCGTTGCTCCGTTTGATTTGATTCTTTTGCAAACCGGAGTTCTTAAGTTTAACTTTCTGTTCAATCTCTGTTATTTGAGTTTTGCCCATGCATCTTTGCTTGATTGATTATGTATGCTTTTGTTTGTTTGTGATAGAATTCCTGGAGTGTGAAGCGTGCTACTACGAGTCTCTAGGTTTTGCGGATCATCAGCAAGGCAAGTAACACATTGATCATACTCTTTCATACCCAGTTTTTATGCATTAGTTCAATCCTCAAAAATTTCATGGTTAGGATGTCATTAACATGTGGGTTGGGAAGTAGTTGATGAGGTAGAACCTATTGCCCTGTTATATTCAAACCTTGGGAGTTACTTCTACGTGTTGCTTATATTGCTATGCTATGCTCGTAGACGTGGATTGGGTTTGAGTGAAATCCATGACAGATGTGAGATTGTTAATTAATGGTTCAACTTAAGGTGGCGACTTGAATACACATCTGGGTGGATTGAGGCACCTGGAGGATCCAGTGTTGCCTGTATTTTTGGAGATCCCGGGGTTCCGTGTGATTTTCCTATGGACCGCCACCCAGGCTCAAAGGGAACTGAGATGATTCATGCTAGAAACTTCCATGTGCAGCCACAAGCTATTATGGGCTCTAGCATAGTTAAGTAAATTATGTGAAGCTCTCTAAGAGGTGGATCAGCAGGTAGAGGGATGTAGGTTTGGTATGGTCTGCCCGGAGTAGAGAGTTAATGTTTCTGAAAGACTGTGTCTCGGTCATCCGTTTCTCAAACACCCTATAGTGCGAGAAATCCAACAGAGGAGATCGGGTCTTGTGGGGAAAAGTGCGCAAACCTCTGCAGAGTGTACAATCTAATCATGGTTAGCCGTGTCCCCGGTTATGGACAATCTTGAGTATCTAGTACTTGGAGTATCTCAAGTATCTCATCACTCTTAATTAATAATGTTGGGTTGATAATTACTTTTAATTGGGATTGAGTTGGAGGAACCTTCTCAATGATGTTTCAACTACCATGATAGTTAAATTAAAATATATTCCTTTGTTGTAGGGAAAAATTGGCTTTTCGCAAAAACTATAACCATAGAGCTTTCCACCAGCCAAATATGCATGTAGTGATAGCATTATTATATTATTGCTCTACTGTGTTATATTGCCAGCATATTCCATGTGCTGACCCGTTTTCGGGCTGCAACGTATTATGTTGCAGACTTTTCAGACAAGGAGTAAGGTTCGTTAGGTCGTTGCCGTGCAGCTCAGCTACACCGTTGGAGTTGATGGACTCACTTTATCTTCCATGCCTTCCGCTGTTATCGTATTAGATGGCCTTAAGCCATATTTATTGTAATAAGTTCTCTTTTGAGACATTCGATGTAATAAGTGTGTGATTGCTACTCTGTTATAAATCCTTTGAGTATTGTGTGTGTTAGCATTACCGATCCAGGGATGACACTAAAGCACAGAGACTTAACCGTTTGAAGTCGGGTCTCTACACAGACTCATGCCCCTGTTGAGAGGTATGAGACCTCTGACAAGTACTTTGTCTACAAGATGGAGGAGAATAGCTCAGCCAATGTGCATGTGCTCAGAATGTCTGGGTACGATAATTGCTTGGTTCAAGTGGGAGTTAATATTCTAGATAAGATAGTGATTGAAATAGTTCTCTAGTCACTATCACCAAGCTACTAGAACTTCGTGATGAACTATAATATGAAAGCAATGACGAAAATGATTCCCGAGCTCTTCTCGATGCTGAAATCAGCGCAGGTAGAAATCAAGAAAAAACATCAAGTGTTGATTGTTAATAAGACCACTAGTTTCAAGAAAAAGGGCAAGGGACAGCAAAGGAACTTCAAGAAGAATGGCAAGCAAGTTGCCACTCCCGTGAAGAAGCCCAAAGCTAGACCCAAGCCTGAAACTGAGTGCTTCTACTGCAAACAAAATGGTCACTGGAAGCGGAACTGCCCCAAATACTTGGCCGATCAGAAGGATGGGAAAGTGAACAAAGGAATATTTTGATATAAATGTTATTGATGTGTACCTTATTAGTGTTCGTAGTAGCCCCTGGGTATTTGATACAGGTTCAGTTGCTAAGAGTAGTAACTCAAAGCATGAGTTGCAAATTGAATAGAGACTAGTTAAGGGCGAAGTGACGATGTGTGTTGGAAGTGATTCCAAGGTTGATATCATCACCATCGCACACTCCCTCTACCTTCAGAATTGGTGTTGAACCTAAATAAATGTTATTTGGTGTTTGCGTTGAGCATGAATATGATTAGATCATGTTTATTGCAATATGATTATTCATTTAAGTCAGAGAATAATTGTTGTTCTGTTTACATGAATAAAACCTTCTATGGTCATACACCCAATGTGAATGGTTTATTGAATCTCGATCGTAGTGATACACATATTCATAATATTGATGCCAAAAGATGCAAAGTTGATAATGATAGTGTATCATACGTGTGGCACTGCCGTTTAGGTAATATTGGTGTTAAGTGCATGAAGAAACTCCATGCGGATGGACTTTTGGAATCACTTGATTATGAATCATTTGATGCTTGCAAACCATGCCTCATGGGCAAGATGACTAAAACTCTGTACTCCGAAACAATGGAGCGAGCTAATGACTTGTTGGAAATAATACATACCGATGTATGCAGTCCGATGAGTGTTGAGGCACGCGAAGGGTATCGTTATTTTCTAACCTTCACAAATGAT
The DNA here is from genome assembly GCF_056163025.1 of Triticum urartu. Taxonomy (NCBI): domain Eukaryota; kingdom Viridiplantae; phylum Streptophyta; class Magnoliopsida; order Poales; family Poaceae; genus Triticum; species Triticum urartu. The sequence goes on along the minus strand of NC_141874.1, from coordinate 246,720,029 downwards.
TTGAGTAGGTATGGGTATATCTACGTAATGAAACACAAGTTTGAATTTCAGAGTGAAGTAGAGAATCATCATAACAAGAAAATAAAGTTTCTACGATCTGATCACGGAGGCAAATATTTGAGTTATGAGTTTGGCCTTCATTTAAAGCAATGTGGAATTGTTTCACAACTCACGCCACCTGGAACACCACAACGTAATGGTGTGTCCGAACATCGTAACCATACTTTATTGGATATGGTGCATTCTATGATGTCTCTTAGCAATTTACCACTATCACTTTGGGGTTATCCATTAGAGACAGCCGCATTCATGTTAAATAGGGCACCGTATAAATCCGTTGATATGACACGGTATGAACTGTGGTTTGGTAAGAAACCTAAGTTGTCGCTTCTTAAAGTTTGGGGTTGCGTCACTTATGTCAAAAGGATTCAGCCTAATAAACTCGAACCCAAATCAAGAAGTGCGTCATCATATGATACCCTAAGGAAACAATTGGGTACACCTTCTACCACATATCCGTAGGAAAGATCTTTGTTGCCAAGAATGGAACCTTTCTAGGGAAGGAGTTTCTCTAGAAGAAGTGAGTGGGAGGAAAGTAGAACTTGATGAGGTAATTTTACCTTCTGTTAATTTGGAAAGTAGCACATAAGAGAAATCTATTCCCATGATGCCTACACCAACTAGAGAGGAAGCTAATTATGATGATCATAATACTTCAGATCAAGTTACTAGTTGACCTTGTAGGTCGAACAGAGCATGTTTCGCACCAGCATGGTATGGTAATTATGTCCTAGAAGTCATCTTACTATAGCATGGAGAACCTATGAACTATGAAGAAGCTATGATGAGCCCAGATTCTGACGAATGGCTCGAGGCCATGAAATCTGAGATAGGATCCATGTATGAGAACAAAGTGTGGACTTTGGTGGACTTGCGCGATGATCGGCAAGCCATTCAGAATGAATGGATCTTCAAGAAGAACACAAACGCTGATGGTAATGTCACCATCTACAATGCTTGACTTGTCGCGAAAGGTTTTCAACAAGTTCAATGGGTTGACTACGATGAGTCCTTCTCACCCGTAATGATGCTTAAGTCAGTCTGCATCATGTTAGTAATTGCCGCATTTTATAATTATGAAATTTTGCGAATGGATGTCAAAACTGCATTCCTTAATGGTTTTCTTAAAGAAGAGTTGTAGATGATGCAACCAGAAGGTTTTTTCAATCCTAAAGGCACTAACAAAGTGTGCAAGCGCTAGCGATCCATCTATGACTGGTGCAAGCATCTCGGAGTTGGAATATACGCTTTGATGAGGTGATCAAAGCATATGGTTTTATACAGACTTATGGCGAAGCCTATATTTACATTAAAGAGAGTGGGAGCTATGTAGCATTTCTGATATTATATGTGGATGACATATTGTTTATCAGAAATTATATAGAATTTCTGGATAGCATAAAAGGATACTTGAATAAGAATTTTTCAATGGAAGACTTTGGTGAAGCTGCTTATATATTGGGGATTAAGATCTATAGGGATAGATCGAGACACTTAATAGGACTTTCACAAAGCACATACCTTGATAAAGTTTTCAAAGAAGTTCAAAATAGATTAGTCAAAAAAGAGCTCTTGCATGTGTTACAAGGTGTGATATTGAGTAAGATTCAAAGGCTGACCACGACATAAGATAGAGAGAGAATGAAAGTCATTCCCTATGCCTCGGCCATAGGTTCTATAATGTATGTCATGCTGTGTACCAGACCTATTGTGTACCTAAACATAAGTTTGGCAAGGGGTACAATAGTGATCCATGAGTAGATCACTAGACAACGGTCAAAATTATCCTTAGGGAAGTAAGGAAATATTCTTGGTTATGGAGGTGGTAAAGAGTTTGTCGTAAAGAGTTACGTCGATACAAGCATTGACACCGATTTGGATGAAATTGGGAGCAATTAGCTAGAGTAGCTCCATTCAGAGCAATGTAGACATAGAAATTTACAAAATACACACGGATCTGAATGTGACAGGCCCGTTGACTAAACTTCTCTCGCAAGCAAAACATGATCACACCTTAGTACTCTTTGGGTGTTAATCGCATGGCAATGTGAACTAGATTATTGACTCTAGTAAAATCTTTGGGTATTGGTCACATGGCGATGTGAACTATGGGTGTTAATCACATGGCGATGGGAACTAGATTATTGACTCTAGTGCAAGTGGGAGACTGAAGGAAATATGCCCTAGGGGCAATAATAAAGTTGTTATTTTATATTTCCATGTTCATGATAAAGGTTCATTATTCATGCTAGAATTGTATTGATCAGAAACTTAAATACATCTGTGAATACATAAACAAATACCGTGTCCCTAGTAAGCCTGTGCTAGACTAGCTCATTGATCAAAGATGGTTAAGGTTTCCTAACCATAGACACGTGTTGTCATTTGATACCGGGATGACATTATTAGGAGAATGATGTGATGGACAAGACCCATCTGTTAGCTTAGCATATTGATCGTTTAGTTTATTGCTATTGCTTTCTTAATGTCAAAATACTTGTTCCTTCGACTATGAGATCATGCAACTCCCGGATACCGGAGGAATACCTTGTGTGCTATCAAACATCACAACATAACTTGGTGATCATAAAGATGCTCGACGGGTATCTCCGAAGCTGTTTGTTGACCTGGCAAAGATCGAGATAAGGATTTGGCACTCCGAGTATCAGAGAGGTATCTCTGGGACCTCTCGGTAATACACATCATAAGAAACCTTGCAAGGAAAGTGACTAACAAGTTTGTTACAAGATGATGTATTAAAGAACGAGTAAAGAGACTTGCCAGTAACGAGATTGAACTAGGTATGAAGATACCGACGATCGATTCTCGGGCAAGTAACATACTGATGGACAAAGGGAATTACGTATCTTGTCATAAGGTTCGACCGATAAAGATCTTCGTAGAATATGTAGGAGCCAATATGGGCATCCAGGTTCCACTATTGGTTATTGAATGGAGAGGTGTCTCGGTCATGTCTACATAGTTCTCGAACCCGTAGGGTCCGCACGCTTAATATTCATTGACGATATAGTGTTATATGAGTTATATGATTTGGTGATCGAATGTTGTTCGGAGTCCCGGATGAGATCATAGACATGACGAGGAGTCTCGAAATGGTCAAGAGGTAAATATTGATATATAGGACGATGGTATTCGGACACCAAAATAGTTTCGGAGTGCACCAGGTAGTCATCGGGTCACCAAAAGGGGTTTCGGACACCCCCGGTAAGTGTATGGGCTTAATGGGCCAAAGGAGGGGACAGACCAGCCCAATTGGGGGCTGGTGCGCCCCTCTACATGACCGGCCAGACCTAGGGGAAGGAAAGGGGAGGGGTCGCCCCTCCTGCCTTTCCCTCCTCGGTAGAGAAAGGAAAGGGTGGGTCGCCTCCTCCGCTTACCTTCCTCCCACACTCATATATGGAAAGTGGTGGTTTGGAGTCGTGGGAACAGATCTGATAGTAGATATAGGGGGTATGTAGGAAGAGGCGGTGCCTAGCTACGGCCAGGTTGTACACTCGGTTTTTGGAGTTCAGGCCCCTCTCGGAGGAGGTAACAACCCTATGTCTAAGTGCCGTGGAGGCTTGTTTATTGGAGTGTGGAGTTACAGGGGGTGTGAACCCTTGTGCCAGAGGGGAGAGGTAGCTTATATAGAGTGCGCCTACCCCTCGCTGTCCTTGGTTACGCAAGGGATCAATGCGAGTATAACGTCACATACGTTATAGGTAACTCCCATATTAGATGATCTTTATGACGACGGAATGAATGTCTGACCATTGCCAACCAGGTGATTCTTGTCCCCGAGTGGATTCTTGTCTTCCGAGTGAATAACGACGGTCAAGTGGAATTGGGATATCTGAGTGAGATCTTTTGTCGATTGGATTCACGATGGAGTGAATGTCTGACTGTTGCCAACCAGGGGATTCTTGTCCCCGAGTGGATTCTTGTCTTCCGAGTGAATAATGACGGTCGAGTGGAATTGGGATATCCGATTGAGAACTTTTGTCGACTGGATTGCACTTCATAAGGATTTCAGTCGGCATCTTCTATTTAACTTTGTAGGATTTGGTCTCTTGTGTAGTGTGCTTGGGCAGGGCATTCAGGTCAGGCCTAAGACCCTACCCTAGATACATGTCATCGTCATTAGCCCCCAAATGGATTAAGGACCGAGTGAAGAAGAGTTGAAATTGATCCGACCCGATTCAGTGCTCCGGAGACACTTTCTTAGGGGCCTGAAATTGTGCCAGTATTTTAACCCTCCATCAGTCGCCTTGATCCATTCTGGCTTCTTGATCTTCTGAGTGAAATATGTAACATATCATTGAGTAGATTGGATTTGGATATCTCTGATGAGATCGACTGCTTTGCTGGACCCGGATTTCATGGGATTCGAATTTTGGAGAAGCGCATGGGTCAGCACACGACGTGGTAAGCGGGGCAGGTGGGGAAGGACTCCTCGATCTTCATGCCGCCCTTTTCGCCATGTATAGAGCCGGTGCCGAGTGCGGGATGCGTTGAGATTTCGCGGGCCCATAGGTCAGCCACTCGGTCACGCGGGTACATAAGGCGTTGTGGCCGATGCATGTAACAGTGCGTGCCATTCTGCTCTTTATCCTCTGCCTCTCCGTGTCGGTGCAACAAACCCTGGGTCTATTGCCCAGAGGGTGCACAGGCACGGGAACAGGAATGATGCATCAACTCAAGTCAGAGTGCACGAAACCAAGAGCTTTGAAGGACCAACATGCAGATCAAGAGGACCAAAATCAAGCCAGAGAAACAAGATGCCAGCAGGAGAAAAGCCTCCCTTGCCAGGCAGACGAGCTCAACAAGGACGGGATCGCCCCCAGAAGAAAATGTTCTAGACGTCCTGGCAGGGCCTGCTGGGACTCACGGAGGTAAAACCACCTCCCCAACCACACCAACACGACCCACGTCATCAATCAGTGCGGTGTCAAGCTGCAAAGTGACTAAGTGGCGTCCATTTGCCACATGGCGGCCTCTTTCTACAAGAAATGCCTATAGATGACACCCGTCCTATGACGTGTCAAGCGAGCAGGCATGGAGCTAGCGAGACAGCCCGGCAAGGCTTTCCGGGCAACCAATGACGTGACGTTAAGCGGTGCATTCAATGCACCCTGTCAGCTTGCAGAGTTATGTATGATAGCACTGTTTGTTATCTTATCAGTGCGTAGTGACTACTTTGCCATTGAGGTAACCCCTTAATCTATAAAAGGAGGCCCGTGGCAACCGTAGAAAGGGTTAGAAGGTTGGAAAACACAAACACCCATACGCGCGTAGCCACTGCCGTCCCTTTTGGGCAAGTGTACTACGCTCCACCACCATTCTTCCACCATCAATCCACGAAAGCAGGAGTAGGGTTTTACGCCTCACGGCGGCCCGAACCTGGGTAAAATCGCTTGTGTGATCATTGCCGCGCTGCTGCATGTTCTTCTGCTCTTTGTGCTACACGACATCCCCCCTACCGAACCAGCAAGGGGCCCTTGGTCCCATAGGTGGCTGTGGTTTCCCACGACACTCTGCTTCGTCCCCTCTAGCACAACGCCCTTCTTCCCACTCCCCTTGAGCTTTGCAGCAATGGTGAAGGACAAGACTAGGGCCCTAGATCACGTGAAGAAATCGACGACCAAGGGCAAGAAGGCGGCGACGGGGTCGACTTCACGGTCTGCCCTGCCACCACGTTGGATCCAAGGGGATTGGTTCCCCTCCTCTAACTTGGCGGAGGATCTGGAAAATCTCGTCGCCGACGGCCTGACTGCGGAGGGGTCTTGGAGGCTACCGAAAGGGGAGAGCGAGCCCGAGCCACATGACGGCGAGCGTGTTCTCCTCACGACGCATGTCGAAAGAGGTTTCTCCTTGCCACCACACTCGTTCTTCCGAGGTTTCTTGAACTTATTTGGTGCTCAGATCCATCACTTTCCCCCCAGCACCATCTCATACCTTGCTGCACTCATTTTGATGTGTGAGAACTTCCTAGGATGCCACCCACACTAGGGTTTGTTCAAGCACATTTTCACTTGTCGATCTCAGTCGGTGAAGAAAGCTAATCCGACTGATGAGAGGACCCATGTGATCCAAATGTGTGGGGGGTTAGGAGTCCAAATGAGGGGTAGGAGGTCTTTCCCACCTATGACCCTTCCTGAATCGGTTAGGGGGTGGCAGTCGACCTGGTTTTACTGCAAGGATATCCTGAGTCTAGGTCAGTCGACTGGCCTTCCCCCGTTCTCTCTAGAGAGACTCCATGCCCCTCGTTCGCTGATTGTAGAGGAGGCGGAGAAGGGTGAGGTGGCCATCCTGGTTGATGTCATTGTGGCATTGATCCGGGGCGGAGTGACAGGCATGGACCTGCTGGAAGTGTTTCTCAGTCGACGCATCCAGCCATTGCAAGCTCCCGACCATCGCATGTGGATGTACTCCGGTCAAGGCAACACCGCTCGATCCCACCCGGAGGAGGTCAGCGAGGAGATGGTGGCCTAGTGGCTTCGGAGCATTACTGGAAACAAGGACAGCGCACGTGAAGCAAAGCGAATCTTGCCATTCGATGCTGAGAACTCTCCATGAGAGGTCAGGTGTGACTTGTCGAGTGTGTTATCTTGTATTCTTCAGTATGCAGCTATTCCGTAATCCGACTGACATTTGCAACTTGTGCCTTGTAGGTTTTCACGAAGATGTATTCACCCGTGACGAATGGAGAACATCACCTCGGAGGAGCAGAGAGCGAGTGCGGGAGCGCCAATATTGAATATGCTGACGACAGCGACGACTCTGACAACATCGAGGAAGTCGAGTCTCCACCACACATCGAGCGATGCACCTAGCAATCACAAGATCCTATGGCTGACCAAGGCAAGGCCATGCGTCGAGTGCGAGAACCTAGAAGCGCACTCCGACATCAACTCCCGAGCGGACGGAGAAGACCGCGAAGCAAGCCAAGGTCATTCTACCCAAACCTTGGAATGCTCTGCCCACGATTAAAGTGGTCGAGCCCATTGCCTTGGCATAAGTGCCTCTTCTTCTTTTTCATTGCTATGGCGGACCTTTACATTTATTTGAAAGAATGAGATGTTGGGCTTCCACGGCGGCTACCTCTGAGACGTACCACATGGAGATTGATGATGAACAGGCTGACGCAGACATTGCGGATGTGGCTACTTCTCGAGCAGGTATGATTTGATCGCGCTTTGTCAATTGCCTTGATGACCCACTAAAATCTCATTGTCAAGTGACTATAGTGCCAACAGACATAATTCAGCTTCCATACGATGATGAGGAGGAACCTCCAAGGAGCACAGGAGGAAGAAGCAGGGCTTCGACCACCTCGCGGAACCTGAGCAAGAGAGCGCCTTCAAGCCGGACATCTCACCCCGCCGAATGAACCTATTGTTCAAGAACTCGGTGGGTCGTCTCGAGTTGCTGTTTTTTTGTTGTTGATACGTCTCCGTCATATCTACCTTTCCAAACACTTTTCCCTTGTTTTGGACTCTAACTTGCATGGTCTGAATGGAACTAACCCGGACTGACGCTGTTGTCAGCAGAATTTCCATGGTGTTATTTTTGTGCAGAAATAAAAGTTCTCGGAATGACCTGAAAATCAGCGAAGAATTATTTTGGAATATATAAAAAATACTGGAAGGAAGATCCACGTCAGGGGGGCCTCCACCTGTCCACAAGGGCGGGGGCGCGCCCCCTGCCTCGTGGGCCCCCTGACGCTCCACCGACCTCAACCCTGACTCCATATATTCACTTTCGGGGAGAAAAAAACCCAGAGAGAAGGATTCATCATGTTTTACGATACGGAGCCGCCGCCAAGCCCTAAACTCTCTCAGGAGGGATGATCTGGAGTCCATTCGGGGCTCCAGAGAGGGGAATCCATCGCCATCGTCATCATCAACCATCCTCCATCACCAATTTCATGATGCTCGCCGCGGTGTGTGAGTAATTCCATCGTAGGCTTGCTAGACGGTGATGGGTTGGATGACATTTATCATGTAATCAAGTTAGTTTTGTTAGGGTTTGATCTCTAGTATCCACTATGTTTTGAGATTGATGTTGCTATGACTTTGCTATGCTTAATGCTTGTCACTAGGGCCCGAGTGCCATGATTTCAAATCTGAACCTATTATGTTTTCATCAATATATGAGAGTTCTTGATCCTATCTTGCATGTCTATAGTCACCTACTATGTGTTATGATCCGGCAACCACGAAGTGACAATAGTCGGGACCACTTCCGGTGATGATCGTAGTTTGAGGAGTTCATGTATTCACTATGTGTTAATGCTTTGGTCCGGTACTCTATTAAAAGGAGGCCTTTATATCCCTTAGTTTCCAATAGGACCCCGCTGCCACGTGAGATTAGGACAAAAGATGTCATGCAAGTTCTTTCCATAAGCATGTATGACTATATTCGAAATACATGCCTACATTACATTGATGAACTGGAGCTAGTTCGGTGTCACCCTAGGTTATGACTGTTACATGATCGATCGGATCTGGCATAATTCTCATTAACCGATCCATTGCCTACGACCTTTCCATATATTGTTCTTCGCTTATTTACTTTTCCGCTGCTACTGTTACAATCACTATAAAACACCAAAAATATTACGTTTGCTACCGTTACCTTTTGCCACCGTTACCACTACTATCATATTACTTTGCTATTAAATACCTTGCTGCAGATATTAAGTTTCCAGGTGTGGTTGAATTGACAACTCAGCTACTAATACTTGAGAATATTCTTTGGGTCCCCTTATGTCGAATCAATAAATTTGGGTTGAATACTCTACCCTCAAAAACTGTTGCGATCCCCTATACTTGTGGGTTATCAAGACTATTTTCTGGCATCGTTGCCGGGGAGCATAGCTCTATTCTTTGAATCACTTGGGATTTATATCTGCTTATCATTATGAAGAACTTGAAAGATCCAAGAACCAAGATTTATCCCTCAACTACGAGGGGAGGTAAGGAACTGCCATCTAGCTCTGCACTTGATTCACCTTCTGTTTTGAGTAAGCTTGCGACACCTAAACCTGCTTCTGCTGTTAATTCTGATATGTCGCATGTTATCGATGATGCCACTTCTGCTATGCATGATACTTATGATGAAACTACTTCTATGCTTGACAATGTTGGGGATATCGCTTATCGAGAACTTATCGGTGGACCCATGATATGGGGTAAATTAGCCAGTTTATCGGTATATCGACCGATTTATCGCCATATCGGCTGATTTATCGGCCAATTTATCTTATCGGTCAAACACCAGTAAGCGGTAAATCGGCCGATTTATCGGAATATCAGAAGATATCTTAAATAGTGATGCTTGATACTACTGTGCTACTTGGTGAATTTCTTGATGAACAACTAGCTAGGGCTAGAGAGAATGAAATTATTGAAACTGATAATATTGATGAAAGTGATGATGAAGATTCTCCCCCTAGATATGAATTGCCTGTTGTTCTCGAGGGTTATGTTATGGATGAAGAAATTGCTAGAGACTTTCTTGCTTGCAATGATAGGAGTGATCTTAAGAAGCTTTTAGCTAAGCTGAAACAAAAAACTTTGAATGCTAGAATGAAATATGATCCTGCTTATGCTACTTCACCTATCTTTGTTACTGATAAGGATTATGATTTCTCTATTCATCCTGAGATAATTACTTTAGTTGAATCTGGTCCTTTCTATGGCTATGAATCTGAAACTGTTGTGGCACATCTTACTAAATTAAATGATATAGCCACCCTGTTCACTAATGATGAGAAAACTCAATATTATTACTATTTTAACGGACTTTGTTATTCTCGATATTCCCGAGGACGATGGTATGTCTATTGTTCTTGGAAGACCCTTTTTGAATACTGCAGGGGCTGTTATTGATTGCACCAAAGGCAGTGTCACTTTTCATGTTAATGGTAATGAGCATACGGTACACTTTCCGAGGAAACAACCTCAAGTCCGCAGTATCAATTCTATTGGAAAAATTTCAACTATTACTATTGGAGGTTTTGAGTTTCCTCTTCTACTATCAAGAAGAAATATGATATTCTTATTGTTGGGGACATGCATATCCCCATTGAGGTAACCTAGTGTTATTCGAAATCTCTCCGGTTTCATGTTACTCGAAATGAGTTTGTTAACAAGACCTGATCAACCTTGTTAGTGGATTCCTTTTGATGAGCATGAGATGGATGAAGTTAGAAGGCACAACTCTCTGTACCCTCTTTTTACTTTCTGTTATTTGTATTAAATAAAGCAAAAATAGTAATTTCTGTCTGTTTTCTGAATTCTCCATGCAATAAAAAATACCCCGAAAATAAAAGTTCTCCAAATGCCCTGAAATTTAAATATGATTTTTTCTGGAATATTTGAGAATATCTGGCACTGAGAACACAGCAGGGGGAGCAAGCACCTGGCCACGAGGGTGGAGGGCGCGCCCCCCTGCCTCGTGGGCCCACGGTGACTCCCCTCCACTTATTCCATCCACCACACACTCCTTCCTCTCACAAACATCACTAGCCAGCTCAAACCCGAGCCCAAGCTCATCTGGCTGCCATTTTTGATCTCCTTGCTCAAAGCACCATTCAAAAAACTGCTTTGGGGATTGTTCCTTGGTATGTGACTCCTCCAATGGTCCAATTAGTTTTTGTTCTAGTGCTTTATTCATTGCATATTTTTGCTGCTTAGCTGACCCTGTTCTTGAGCTTTCATGTCAAATTTATGTGGTCAAAAGTAGTTTTGATGCATGATATTGCCTCTAGGCACTTGTAGGAGTAGTTGCTATCAATTTTGTTCAGTTTGGTTCACTTTATTTTGAAGTTACTAAAAATTTCAGAAATTTTCAGAAAAAGACGAAGAGATTTTTGAGGGGCTCATTGAGCCGAAGCTCGAAGGATAAGCAAAGTGAGGATGATAAGAGGCCCAAATATAGTCTCCCTCGCACCGCGGAAGTTCGGCCGTGTGAATGGCCTTGTGATAATTTCTCGAGAGCAACCGAGATTTATGATGATTTTTATGAGTTGGCTGAGAATGCAGGCTTCACCGCCTTCCTCCACGACCAACGCGAACAATATCTCTTACTCACCAATATCTTTGTGCAAAAATTTCATTTCCATTCTAGGAGCTCACCACCTACGGTGGAATTTTATTTATATGATGAGCATAAGGAGATGTCACTTCATGATTTTTGTCGGGTTTGTTTGATCCCTTTCGAGGGCAGCGTAGAGGAACCACATCGTGACGATGTGGAAGGGTTTATTGATACAATTGTTGTAGGGGAAACGAGGAAAGTTTCCGATGCAAGAATTACTAGCATACATTTTCCTATTTTACGTTACTTCGCAATATTTGCTAGTAGATGCTTAATTGGTTGTGGAAACTATGGCAACCTTAGTACCCCTGATATCGTTATTTTGTGTCATGCCTTGTTCCGTGATGACACATTTAGTATGGGCGCTATTGTTGCAAAGCGGTTAAATCTTAACCGCACTAAAGGCCCCGTCCTTGGAGGCATCTTCGCCTCGCGCCTTGTTGCACACTTTAACATACCTATTAGGCATTATGAGAAGGAAGAGAAGTTGATGCCTCTTGTTTTTCTAGACTATAAGAGTATGGTAGCACATGATTTTATCGGTAAGAATAAGGAAACGATGGTTAAGTACAAGCTGATATTTGATAAGAATCACCCTGAGACTATTACTTTACCTGCTCCTTCTTTGTTTAACTTATCTTCAGACAAGTACCTTGTTCTGCCCGAGGCCATTCACGCCTACCGAAACCCCACACCAACTACAGAGCCAGAGCCAGAACCACTATTTGATCCTCACCGGCAGTCTGTTTATCAGTGGAATTCGTAAGAGATCGCCAACCAGTGGCACCAGGGGGATTCTTCCCAGTATGACCCCAACTATTACTTTGGATATCCGCCAGGCCAGCCGTGGCCATAGACCAACTTAGGCAAAAAGCCTAAGCTTGGGGGAGTACGTATTTCTCACCGACATTACATTCATGTTCACACACTCATGCTAGGTGTCGGTGCTCATACTTTTTCATTGTATCATCCATCCTAGTTTATTTTCCTTTTTATGCTTTCTTCTTATGCGTTTAATAAACCTTAGTAAAAAACAAAAAAATTAGTTGTAGCTTTTAATTAGTTTACTTTCCATGCCTGTAGTAGTAATTAAAAAGAAACCCCAAAAAGATTTCTTGTTCTTCTTTTGCTTGTTGGGAGCTTTCCCGTGTAAATAGTTTTATTTCTTTTCTTGTTCTTTGGGGTCGAGAGGAGAAGACCATAATGAAAATGTTGAATGGCTCTTATATGCATTATTGTTGATCTAACGAAGAGCCCATATTATCTTGGCTTCTCCCTTGAATTGAATGCATGCAAATTCTAGCTTAGTCCAATGCATGTGCACTATTATTATTATCCACACTATTCGGTCATGCGAGTGAAAGGCAATAATGATGATTATATGATGAACTTATTGAGATGAGAGAAGCTGGTATGAACTCGACCTCTCTTGTTCCTGATTCAGCCTAATATGAATAAACATGTTTGCAATGAGAATTAGAGATTATAGTTGCTTATGCCATGCTTAATTAGCTAGGAGCTTATAATGGTTTACCTTGCGTGCCAACATGCTATTAAAATGGTTGTGATGTGGTATGATAGGGTGGTATCCTCTTTTGAATGATTCAATTGGCTTGACTTGGCACATGTTCACGCATGTAGTTGATACAAAATCAACATAGCCTCTACGATATTTATGTTCATGGTGCATTATATCCTACTCATGCTTGCATTCAGTGTTGATTAATTTTAATGCATGTTCATGACTGTTGTCGCTCTCTAGTTGGTCACTTCCCAGTCTTTTCCTAGCCTTCACTTGTACTAAGCGGGAAAACTTCTTGTGCATCCAACTCCATAAACCCCAAAGTTATTCCATATGAGTCCACCATACCTACCTATATACGGTATCTACCTGCCGTTCCAAGTAAATTTGTAGGTGCCAAACTCTAAACCTTCAAATAAACATTCTGTTTTGTATGCTCAAATAGCTCATGTATCAACTAGGGTTGTCTGTATCTTCCGTGCTAGGCGGGTTATTCTCAAGATAATTGGACTCCGCTCCTCACTCACGAGAAAAGGGCTGGTCACCGGGATGCCCAGTCCCATGCTTTATGCAAATCAAATCAAAATAACTGCAAACAAAACTCCCCTGAGACTCTTGTTAGTTGGAGGCACTCATTGTTTCGAGTAAGCCATGGATTGATGCTTGTTGGTGGAGGGGGAGTATAAACTTTACCATTCTGTTTGGGAACCTCCTATAATGTGTGTAGTATGGAAGATATCGAGATCTCTCGGTTGTTATGTTCACAATGAAAGTATACCGCTCAAAATATTATTCATATCTATTTCAAAACCGAGCTCTGGCACCTCTACAAATCCATGCTTCCCTCTGCGAAGGGCCTATCCATTTACTTTTATGTTGAGTCATCATCCTCTTAATAAAAAGCACCAGTTCGAGAGAACCGCTGTCATTTGCATCCATTACTGTTAGTTTACATTGAGTATGACTTGACTGGATCTCTTTTACCATGAATTACAATGTCAAGTCAGTCCTTGATCTTTAAAGGTGCTCTGCATTTATGTTTTGAAGTCTCAGAAAGGGCTATCCAGATACCATCTTGTTATATCATATCATGATTGTTTTGAGAAAGTGTTGTCATCCGAGATTTATTATTATTGCTCGCTAGTTGATTATGCTATTGATATGAGTAAACATGAGACCTAAATGTTATTGTGAATATGGTTAGTTCATAATCTTTGCTGAAAACTTGAATGCTGGCTTTACATATTTACAACAACAAGAGCAAACAGAGTTTGTAAAAGTTTTTCTTTATCACTTTCAGTTTATCAACTGAATTACTTGAGGACAAGCAAAGGTTTAAGCTTGGGGGAGTTGATACGTCTCCGTCATATCTACTTTTCCAAACACTTTTGTCCTTGTTTTGGACTCTAACTTGCATGACTTGAATGGAACTAACCCAGACTGATGCTGTTTTCAGCAGAATTGCCATGGTGTTATTTTTGTGCAGAAATAAAACTTCTCGGAATGACCTGAAAATCAATGGAGAATTATTTTGGAATATATAAAAAATACTGGAAGGAAGACCCACGTCAGGGGGGCCTCCACCTGTCCACGAGGGTGGGGGTGCGCCCTACCCCCTAGGCGCGCCCCCTACCTCGTGGGCCCCCTGACGCTCCACCGACCTCAACCCTGACTCCATATATTCACTTTCAGGGAGAAAAAACCATAGAGAAGGGTTCATCGTGTTTTACAATGCGGAGCCGCCGCCAAGCCCTAAACTCTCTCGGGAGGGCTGATCTGGAGTCCGTTCGGGGCTCCGGAGAGGGGAATCTGTCGCCATCGTCATCATCGACCATCCTCCATCACCAATTTCATCATGCTCACCGCCGTGTGTGAGTAATTCCATCATAGGCTTGCTGGACGGTGATGGGTTTGATGAGATTTATCATGTAATTGAGTTAGTTTTGTTAGGGTTTACTCTCTAGTATCCACTATGTTCTGAGATTGATGTTGCTATGACTTTGCTAGGCTTAATGCTTGTCACTAGGGCCCGAGTGCCATGATTTCAGATCTAAACCTATTATGTTTTCATCAATATATGAGAGTTCTTGATCCTATCTTGCAAGTCTATAGTCACCTACTATGTGTTATGATCCGGCAACCCTGAAGTGACAATAGTTGGGACCACTCCCGGTGATGACCATAGTTTGAGGACTTCATGTATTCACTATGTGTTAATGCTTTGGTCCGGTACTATATTAAAAGGAGGCCTTAATATCCCTTAGTTTCCAATAGGACCCCTCTGACACGGGAGGGTAGGACAAAAGATGGCATGCAAGTTCTTTCCATAAGCACGTATGACTATATTCGGAATACATGCCTACATTACGTTGATGAACTGGAGCTAGTTTGGTGTCACCCTAGGTTATGACTGTTACATGATCGATCACATCTGGCATAATTCTCTATCACCGGTCCATTGCCTATGAGCTTTCCATATATTATTTTTCGCTTATTTACTTTTCCGCTGCTATTGTTACAATCACTATAAAACACCAAAAATATTACGTTTGCTACCGTTACCTTTTGCCACCGTTACCACTACTATCATATTACTTTGCTACTAAATACCTTGCTGCAGATATTAAGTTTCTAGGTGTAGTTGTATTGACAACTCAGCTGCTAATACTTGATAATATTCTTTGGCTCCCCTTGTGTCGAATCAATAAATTTGGGATGAATACTCTAGAAAATTATTGCGATCCCCTATACTTGTGGGTTATTAGTTGTACCTCTATCGACTGCTCATCCTCCGATGTCGGATGCTCAAGCAACCGGTCCGACTAGGCAATCTCAAACTTAGACCCCTCCACCTGTGTCACCAACTCCCACGTCGACTGAATTCACTCTGCATCATTTCCTGGAGGACCAAACAGGAGCTGCCAAGGAGGCTATGATCCAAGCTGGCTTGATGATACAATGACTGAAGGAGGTGTATGAATCCAGCAAGGCTACTTACGACGCCAGTTCCGCCCTTCAAACCAATGTCTGAGTAAGTATGATTGCAAGTTGATTTCCGATTGGATTTGCTTCATCTTGAATCATCGCTTGTTCTGTTAGGATAAGCTATCTGAAACTACTGCTTTGTTATTCATAAGAGGTCTGTGCATGAGCGTTTTGGAACCTTTAATTTGCATTTATCATGGGTCCGTGCCTTGACTCAGTACACCAACTAGGTGTTTATTTTATTGTGTAGTTCTTCCAGTGGGGGCACGCTATGTGCACCCACTGGTTGTAGTCCCCGAGACCCTTGTTGAATGTTTGATTCGGTAGGGGTCTTAAGAATATGCTTGTTTGTAGCTATTCACTTGGGCCGGTCGGGCCATGCCGAGTGGGTAACTGATCCAGTGGGGGCACGTTTATTACACCCACTGGGTGTAGTCCCCGAGACCGTTGTCGACTGCGGGCAGTCGGCGGGGGTCTGAGAACAAGGGATTTTTTTCTTCTTCCACTTGGGCCGAGCAGGCTGTACCAAATGGGAAATTGATCCAGTGAGGGCATGTTGAGTGCACCCACTGGTTGTAGTCCCCAAGACCGCCGTTGAATTTTTGATTCGGCGGTGGTTTTAGAACTCTTTCGATAACAACAATCTGAATTTGCTCTTCTCCACTCAGAAGTAAAGGGTCTTTCTTTTCATAAACTGAATTGTCTTTTTGTCAATCGCAGAAATCTTGTGAACTTGGGACTCAGTACGCTGCCCTGGAGAAGGAAAATATCCAGATCCAACTTGATCTGGAACTCGCCAAGAAAAACCTGAAGGATTCTCAGGCCGAAGTGAAGACCATGGGAAGTGATACTTTGTCGAATGTATCCATTGTCGATTCTTATTTTTCATGCTTACTAAGTGATTCCACTCGAATAGATGTGCGTAGTGAAAACCGTCAACTCCAAGCACGACCAAAGAATGTTATTTCTTTAGACACTATGAAGCGGGCGTTGGAGAGGAAGGACACTAAACTTGCGGGGGCGCAGAAGGTGGCGGTGAGAAGACCAAAGCAGCTGAGAGAAAGCTAGCTTCAGTCGGCAAACTTTAAGAGGGAAATGCCACTCTGAACACAGCTGAGAGAGGATAAAGTCGTCTTGGCTGACAAGGTGGAACTAGTCACTCGGAAGAGGGACGAGCTAGAGGTTTACTTGGGAGGCCTCACAAAGAAGATGTACATCATGCTTGAAGGTAATCTTCTTCATCCGAATGAATCCAAAAACTTCCAAATAATGCTACTGCTAACTCATACTTTCTCTCTTTGTGCAGAGTTTTGTCAGAATTTAGAGCAGGAGACCAAATGGATTGAACCAGGATTGGACCCCACGAAGTCACTGTTAAAGATGAAGCTGCGATGAATGTCCTGCGACTTGAAGCTCGTCTCGATAGTGTCTTGGGGTATATTTTTTGACTGAAAGTCGTATTGACTTGGATAGACAAGGAACTATGGCCAGAGGACACTCTTCAGAACGAACTCGAGTCACTGATGACTCGCCTCAATGAAATCCATGGTCGAGTGCAAGCATGGAAGAAGTCAGCTGCTCGCTGCGGAGCCGACGTGGCATTATCTCTTGTTCGTGTCCACTGCAAGGAGGCTAGGGAGGATAAGCCAAAAGCTCTTTAGGTGGCGAACACGAAGAAGCTCATGTTTGAAGATTTCATGGAGACCATCATTGAAGTAGCCACTCGCATAGCTGATGTCATCTACTTGGACACCTTCGTCGATCCGACGAGTCCTCCTCCTATTGAGTGAAAAAGAAACTTTGATGATTTGAACTTATTTTCCTCGGAATGCCGAGTGATCCTGTAACTATTTCAGTCTTTCGGGCCTGACACCCGAGTACTTTTTCTTATGATTCTTAACTCAACGGATTTATCTGAACTTGGTGGATTTATCCAAATATTGCTTTCTTGTTTTCAGAATGCTTTGTGTGATCGGGTTTTTTTGACTTATGCAAAATGGGTTTGCGGCTAAGCCCCCGAGTGGGAGGATTGCTCTCCACTCGGAGTAGATTTTTAACTTAGGCGAGGACAAGCTCGCGGCTAAGCCCCCGAGTGGGAGGATTCCTCTCCACTCGGAGTAGGTTTTTGACTTAGGCGAAACAAATTCGCGGCTAAGTCCCCAAGTGGGAGGATTGCTCTCCACTCGAAGTAGATTTTTAACTTAGGCGAGGACGGGCTTACAGCTAAGCCTCCTAGTGGGAGGATTGCTCTCCACTCGGAGTAGGTTTTTAACTTAGGCGAGCAAGGGCTCGCGGCTAAGAGCCTGAGTGGAAGGATTGCTCTCCACTCAGAGTAGGTTTTTAACTTAGGCGAGGACGTGCTCGCGGCTAAGCCCCCGAGTGGGAGGATTGCTCTCCACTCGGAGTAGGTTTTTAGCTTAGGCAAGGATGGGCATGCGGCTAAGCCCCTGAGTGGGAAGACTCGGAGTAGGTTTTTAACTTAGGCGAGTACGGGCTCGCGGCTAAGTCCCTGAGTGGGAGGATTGCTCTCCACTCGGAGTATATTTTTAACTTAGGCAAGGACGGGATCGTGGCTAAGCCCCCGAGTGGGAGGATTTCTCTCCACTCGAAGTAGATTTTTAACTTAGGTGAGGACGGGCTCGCGGCTTAGCCCCCGAGTGGGAGGATTGCTCTCCACTCGGAGTACATTTTTAAATTAGGCGAGGATGAGCTCACAGCGAAGCTCCCGAATGGGAGGATTACTCTCCACTCGGAGTATATATTTAACTTAGGCGAGGACGGGCTCGTGGCTAAGCCCCCGAGTGGGATGATTGCTCTCCACTCGGAGTAGAGTTTTTAACTTAGGTGAGGATGGGCTCGCGGCATAGCCCTCGAGTGAGAGGATTGCACTCCACTCGGAGTAGGTTTTTAACTTAGGAGAGGACGGGATCGCGGCTAAGCCCCCTAGTGGGAGGATTGCTCTCCACCGGGAGTAGATTTTTAACTTAGGCAAGGACGGGCTAGTGGCTAAGCTCCCAAGTGGGAGGATTGCTCTCCACTCAGAGTAGGATTTTAACTTAGGGGAGGACGGGCTCACGGCTAAGCCTCCGAGTGTGAGGATTGCTCTCCACTCGGAGTTGATTTTTTTAACTTAGGCGAGGATGGGCTTGCGGCTAAGCCCCTGAGTGGGAGGATTGCTCTCCATTCGGAGTAGATTTTTAACTTAGGCGAGGACGGGCTCGCGGCTAAGCTCCCGAGTGGGAGGATTGCTTGTTGGGGAACGCAGTATTTCAAAAAAAATTCCTATGATCACGCAAGATCTATCTAGGAGATGCATATCAACGAGAGGGGAGAGTGTGTCTACGTACCATCGTAGACCGAAAGCGGAAGCGTTTAGTAATGCGGTTGATGTAGTCGAAAGTCTTTGCGATCCAACCAATCAAGTACCGAATGCACGGCACCTCCGCGATCTGCACACGTTCAGCTCGGTGACGTCCCTCGAACTCTTGATCCAGCTGAGGCCGAGGGAGAGTTTCGTCAGCATGACGGTGTGGTGATGGTGATGATGAAGTTACCGACGCAGGGCTTTGGCTAAGCACTGCAACAATATGACCGAGGTGTGTTTCTGTGGAGGGGGGCACCGCACACGGCTAAGAGAAACTTTGGTGTGTCTTTGGGGTGCCCCCCTCCCACGTATATAAAGGGGGGATGGAGGAGGAGGCCGGCCAAGGGGAGGAGGCACGCCATGGGGGGCAATCCTACTACAAGTAGGATTCTCCCGCCCCCCATTCCTATTCCAACAAGGAGAAGGGGGAAGGTGAGGGACGAGAGAAGGAAAGGGGGGCCGGCCACCCTAGTCCAACGCGCGCCCTGCCTTGGCCTTCCTCCTCTCTTCCACCCATAGGCGCATGAGGCCCAATAACCCCCCGGGGGGTTCCGGTAACCCCCCGGTACTCCAAAAAATACCCGATACACCTCGGAACCGTTCCGGTGTCCGAATATAGTCTTCCAATATATCAATCTTTATGTCTTGACCATTTCGAGACTCCTCGTCATGTCCGTGATCTCGTCCGGGACTCCAAACTACCTTCGGTACATCAAAACACATAAACTCATAATACCGATCGTCATTGAATGTTAAGCCTGCGGACCCTACGGGTTCGAGAACTATGTGGACATGATCGAGACTCATCTCCGGTCAATAACCAATAGCGGAACCTGGATGCTCATATTGGCTCCTACATATTCTATGAAGATCTTTATCGGTCAAACCGCATAACAACATACGTTGTTCCCTTTGTCATCGGTATGTTACTTGCCCGAGATTCGGTCGTTAGTATCATCATACCTTGTTCAATCTCGTTACCTGCAAGTCTCTTTACTCGTTCCGTAATGCATCATCCCGCAACTATCTCTTTAGTCACATTGCTTCCGAGGCTCATAGTGATGTGCATTACCGAGAGGGCCCAGAGATACCTCTCCGATACATGGAGTGACAAAACCTAATCTTGATCTATGCCAACTCAACAAACACCATTGGAGACACCTGTAGAGCATCTTTAATTGTGACGTTGGATAGCACACAAGGTCACTACAAAAAAAAGACACATCCATGACATTTTGGGCCAAACGAAAAAAATTTCTATCATACTTATGACACTTCTATGACAATAATTGTGACAAAACCAGGTATCATCATAGATGTGGTGGGGTCCTACTTCTATGGCAAAAAATCATGACAGAAAATGGGCTTTTTGACCTGGGCGGGCTGGAGACGCAGTAGCATGACATTCTTTGGGTCGTCCATGATGAAAAAAACCATGGTAGAAGCGAGGGCGAGGAAAATATAGGGGAGTTCCCGGTTACGGTGCCTGGTCAGGGGCTGAGCGATGCGCGTTTCTCTCGTACGTACACACGTGTGTGGGAGGCGTTGCGCTCTAACTGAACCCGAGCGATTGCACTGCAGGCTACGCGTTACTGAACCCGAGCGATCGATAGATGGTTGTTAACTGAACCTGATTAAATGATTCCTTCGCTACTGTTGCTAACTAAAGCCGATCGATGTTGCCTCTGGATGAATAGTGAGCGTTGTTGGGGGATTTGGATGAACAGTTCCCGGTGGGGGTTCGATGAACAGGAACCCGTGGTAGTAGAGGCCGTTCCTGCTGGATGAATAGTACCCTGATCGATCGAGACGGTGGATGAACAGGACCCCGTGGAGGGCTGGATGAACAGGACCCCGTGGAGGGCTGGTTGAACAGTAGCCGGTGGATGGCTAGTTGAACAGTAGCCAATGGAGGGCTGGATGAACAGTAGCCCGTGGAGGGGTGGT
This sequence comes from Triticum urartu, assembly GCF_056163025.1. Taxonomy (NCBI): domain Eukaryota; kingdom Viridiplantae; phylum Streptophyta; class Magnoliopsida; order Poales; family Poaceae; genus Triticum; species Triticum urartu. The sequence continues at coordinate 246,699,048 of NC_141874.1, read as the reverse complement.
TGAATAGGACCCCATGGAGAGGGCTGGTTGAACAGTAGCCGGTGGAGGCTGGATGAACAGGAGCCCATGGATGAACAGTCGCATGTGGAGGCTGGAGGAGGTCGACGGTGGATGAACAGTAGCCCGTGGAGGCTGGAGGAGGTTGATGGTGGGGATGAACAGTATCTTGTGGAGTCACGTTTTGCGATACGCCACACCCCTCCCGATGAATAGGACCCTCGTTTCGACCGTAGTGCTCCAACACAAGTCCGTTTCCTCCGTTTTGCGGTACGCCACACCCCTCCTGATCAACAGGACCCTGTTTCAACCGTAGGTGGTCCAAGAGAAGTTTGTTTCCTCCGTTTTGCGGTACACCAGACCCCTCCCTATGAACAGGATCCCGTTTTCCACCGTGGTCGGTCGAACACAAATTCGTTTCCTCCTTTCTATGGTACGCCAGGCCTCGTTTCCATCGCCTCTTCCGTCCAAGCTCGTTGGCTCCCGATGAATAGCACATGTTCCGTTGCCTCCTGATGAACAAGAAGCATTCTGTTGCCTCCCCATGAACACGACGACGACACAGCTTCTCTGTTCCGACCCAGCCATGTACACGAGCCCTGGCCATACGTATGCGCGAGTAGGCATTTGAGACCCCGCCTGTATGTACGTACATGGCCGTATTTTCTTTCTTGCACCCTGTCCATTGTACGTACATGTACATGCTACGTGTGCGCCTCTACTATGACACGTGCGCGCCTCTACTACGACACGTGCGCGCCTCTACATCGACCAGTATGTACGTACACGTTCGCGACCAGAATGACAGAGCTGTGTACGCTTCGAGCAGGTGGGTCCCGACTATCAGGCACTTCCTTGCATGCAAAGATGTAGCTGGTGGGTCCCAGCAGTCAGGGGGGCGAATCATTTTTTCCCATAATATGGACGCACTTCCTTGTGTGCGAAGATGTAGCTGGTGGGTCCCAGCAGTCAGGGGGGAAACATTTTTTTCGCGAAATACGGTGGCCCGTCCGTTGAGACCCTGCCGTCAGGTGGAGGAATAATTATTTTGCACATAATAAGAGGCACTTCCTTGTTGCGGTCGTGGACCCAGTTGTCAGCCTCTCCACGTACAATACTCTTCCGACGGAAGTCGTTCGTTGACCACATTAACCACACTGCGTCGAGAGCACTAGGGCGATGGATGACGGCGAGGCCTAGGAAGGGGATGACGCAGAGCCGGGAAGACGCGGCAGTGGATGCCCACGCGGAGGGGAGTACGTGGGTTGACTGCTTCGGCTGTGGTGTGAGGCTGCCGTCGTCGGCGAATGACAGGAGGTGTGGGTGATTATAGAGGGATGGCATGGCCAGCGGTGGTAGCACAGCCGGACATGGGAGGCAGGAGCAGGCGTCATGGTCGACGCTTGTTTGGGCGGCAGGAGCAAGAAGACCAGAGGTTGAAGAAGCACTACAGCCGTTGGATGGACATCGTATGGTCACTGGAGCTAGAATCGTTCATATTGACTAAGTTGACAAAGCCCTCCGTCCCCGTCATCTTAGTAGGTCCACAAGTCAGCCTCCCTCTATGGTGGGTCCCAGCTAGCAGGGGGTATTCATTTGTTTGTGCATAATAACGAGGCACTTCCTTGCGTGCGAAGATATAGCTGATGGGTCCGACCTGTCAGCGGGGGAACGTTTTTTTCGCGAAATACAAAGGCCCTTCCGGTGGGTCATAGCTGTCAGGTGGAGGAATAATTATTTTGCGCATAATAAGGAGGCATTTCCTTGCGTGCGGCCGTGGACCCAGCTGTCAGCCTATCCATGTACAGTCCACTTCCGATGCATGTCGTTCCTTGACCATGTTGACCATGCCGTGTCGAGAGCACCAGGGCGGTGGACGAAAGTGAGTCGGCGAGGCCTAGGAAGGGAAAGACACGGAGCCAGGGAAAACTCGGCAGTTGTTTCCCACGCGCAGGGGGTGCAAGGGTTTATTGGTTCGTCTGCCGTCGCCAGAGAATACAACAGGTGTGGGTGAGTAGAGGCATGGCTAGGCCAGCGATGGGAGAACGATGGGGCAGTGAGGCCTGAGCGGCAACATAGCCGGCCGCGGGAGGAGGGAGTAGGCAGTCCCGCCAGTGCTTGTTTGAGCGGCTGGAGCAGGAAGAGCAGAGATTGAAGAAGCACGACGGCCATTGGATGGACACCGAACAGTCACTGCTCTCGTGTGTTGACTAAGTTGACACGGCGTTGTGTGTGCGTCAACCTTATTTTTTTGGAAAGCATACGCGTCAACCTGTAGTAGGCGCACAAGTCAGCCTCAAATCTGTTGAAAACAACATACATCCCATCTGCCATTATTTCTAATAACTTATAGCCCATTTGCCAATTCATAAGAACTTTTTTGGTGCCCATCTTCTTTTTGTTATCATTACACCCCATATTGTGTCCATGGTTAAAAATTATACGAAATTTTGCATATTTCGGTGCGGTCAACAATTTTTAATCCTGAAATATCGAGTCACATTCAAACTATTTTGAAAAATAATTTATATAAATATAAAATCCAAATAATTGTCCAGGCATAACAATCAATGGAATTTAAAATCTTGTAATTAAAAAAATGAAACTAATTCCCGGTTTGATGTGTTTTAAAAATGTACAGGCCATTTCTGGGCAAACCAAATGAAACTCTCTCCTCGTCTTGAAAGATTTGTAGCCCAGTAGGCTAACAAAGCAAGTAGCCCTCGTTTGGGTATTTCTTTAAAAAAACAGAACTGGGCTAGCCATTTTCAGCAAGAAAAAAACACAAATGGGCTCATGATGTGGTAAACATAAATAAAACCCTGGCTAGACGGGCCACAGCCCCCGCATGGCTCCGTTGTTACCCTAATCCGACACTAAAACTAGTATAAATAACAACTGCTTGTTCCTCAAAAAAACTAAATAACAACTGTGCGACCTGCTGTGTCCCTGGTGTCAGCCGCTCGTTGTGTAATTATCTTTTTTATTGACTACGCTGACAATGGCGTGAGCCCCAGATGTCCAACCATTAGGAGGAACCTTTTTTGGGGGTTTGTAATAACGAAGCACTTTCTTGCGTACTTCCATGACGCTGATGGGTACCTACTATCATACTCTCGACGTACATTCATATCCTTGTTCCTCTCGGTTGTTGACGGTGTTGACAATGCAAGAGGGTGGCGCACCGTGCACGTCGAGCGAACCAAGGCCGAGGACGACGGCGAGGCCTCGGATGGAACGAGCAGGAGCCGTGGAAGATGCGCTGGTCCAGTCGCAGGCGGAGAGGAGTACGAGGGTTGACTAGTTCGGGTGTGGGTGCGTGTTGGGGCTGACATCGCCGGAAAATAACAGGACGTGTGGGGGAATAGAGGGAGGGACTAGCCAATGTTGGAGGGTACGGTAGGGCAGCGGAGGCGCAGCCAGCCATGGGAGGCGGGAGTAGGCAGAGCCGACGGGGTGGTTTGGTTTGGGCGGTTGGAGGAAGAAGACCAGAGATAGAAGATACACGACATATGTTCGATGCCAATCCAACGGCTGGTAGGCAGAAACATTTGTTGACTAGCTAGTAAGTCGACACCACCTTGGATATACTATTTCCTCGTGGGTACCAAATGTCAGAATCCAAATCTGTCACAGTCATGCAGCCTTTCCTATGAAAATTTACAGCCCATTTGGTGTGCTAGTTCGAAATAAGTTTGTGGGTGCTGGTGGAGGCTAATCACTTGGCTTATGTAATGCACGGTGAGCTCAAGCCGCCGGCGAGAGTGATGTTATTTCCCTTGGTTGGGATTTGTTACAATATTTCACTCTAAATTAAATGAATGGCAAGCCATTTGCCTTGAGTCAAACAAAATATGACAGTCATAGCCAAGTTGTAAAGGGCAAGAACATCTAACTCCAGCTTACAAACTATACAAAAGCACGAGAGTTAATTATTCATCAGGTTTAGACAAAACCCAGGTTGAAAAGGGCAACAACATCTAACTCTAGCACTGTTTTCAGCAGTCACGGTTAAATGGATCGGCCAGGTCCATATAATGAACATCCTGGGTCATTAAATTTACTAGATTATGACCACAATATGTTGTAAATAGAAGCCCGACATGTTCGGAAGCTCTTTTGCCCACCTGAAACTCCTTTTTTTGCTCTTCGACATACCCATCCATCAAAACCATGCTGCTGATAAACTTAAGCCTGATGGACAATAGTAAACTCGCATTCAGCAGGAAGAATGTGAAAAATATAGTGTTATCATGGTTGGCTACATATCGCTCTAGCGTTATTGTCTTCAATCGAATGTCATGAGAAGTGAGAAAGTCCTTGTGCTTACGAATCCACCGATTGGCTATAACTTTCTTACCCCGTCATGTTGCCTAAATAGAAACAATTAGTACTAGTACAGTGGAGACACTGTATAGCTACCAGAAAAACAATTACTTATACTACTAGTATAGTGGATACACTACCGCTTCTGGCTCCTCCAAGGTCATCGAAACGTCTCCCTCTATTGAATGTCATTTTACTTTTGTCTACCGACATGCGGGCCATGCCGCGCGGGGCCCAAATGCCATCCACCAAATTAGAAGGCAGTATGCAGGCGGAGAGTCACCCCGGTCGTAGCGCAGCAGTAACGAGCCATCGTATCACAAAACCCCACCTCCCCGCAGCCTAAGTTTGACGGATGAAGCAACCATCATTTCACTCTTCGCTGAATCCCCTTCTCCCTCATCGTCTTCAAGAAAGACAACACTCGCATCTGCCACTGTTCTTCTCTCTCAACGAAGGGAAGGTAAGCAGATCTGTGATATTGGTATATTTTCGTTCAGAGAAAAAAAGAACTTTTGCAAAGCAGTAACCGATCCTCACTCTCTTTTTTGTTTCATTGTCATTGCGATTGTGTTTTCCATTCGGTGGTCTCCTAGTATTTGTCAGTTTCATGATGGACCAAGGAGAACCAGGGAAAGATCTGCCGATATTGGAGAAGATGCGAGAGGCCGATCCCCACGAGACAGAGAGCTCCAAGAAGATGGATGCAACCACCGAGCCGACCCCAAATACACTCACAGCGACTACTGAGATGGTCAACGCCCCGTTTGAGGTTACAGCCCCCTTGGCACTGTAGGAGCAGTTTTCCCCCTTTGAGGATGTGTCCCCCCTCCCCGTTGAGCTGCCCAAGGTGATTTTCTTATTTGCCGATCTTGATTGTGGTTTTTCATCTAAGTATGTGGTGATGAATAATGCAAAATTTTATTAGCTTCGATGCCATGCTATTCATAGTGGTTTAAATAACTTGTGTTTCTTATACTGGAAAGTAATTCAGAATTTGTTTCTGTTTCAATTAGAGCCTTGATGCAGACAAGGATTGTGTGGTTGTACATGTCACTCGCTATGAGGTGGATGACCTGAATATACGCACTGGGAAAACATGGTTCTTAGGCTGCTGGATCATGGAAGCCATTTGCGCTTATACCGATGTCGAGGTGTATTCCAGCCTCACTGTTGTTAGGCGTGTTGTCTAGGGTGTACTGAAGCACCAGAAGTTCAAAGCTACTCCTTCGTTTGTGAGGCATACTGTTCTTGTCAAGCTTACACAGGAAGATGATGTGGCATGCCTCCACAAACAAGTTTATGAGTGGCAAGGCCACAAGGTTATCTTCATGAAGGTTCACAGGATTGAGTTGTTGTCGGACGTCCTCGTTGATGTTCATGGCAAGGTTCGTCTTGTGTCCATCCCAAATTAGATTGAAGCATGAAATAGTTGCCCCAGATAGTGTTTAATACTAGTTTGGATTGTGTCTACTTATCCGAACCTTGCCTATTATCAAGCCCTCTGGGGCTAGTACTCTGTTTGAATCCGTCTATGGGAACTGCTGCTACTTTAGTGTGCCCATGAATCTTGTGAGAACCATCGTAATTGTTGTCGAAGCAGATGCGTCCTCACTAGTTTTTTCATGAATATGGCATGGTAAGACATAAGTTGTCACGGTTTATCATACGAGCAGTGTGTGTTTGATGAAATAGAGTACTCATTCGAGATCTGTGCACCGACGTATACATAAGTACTTGTAAACACTGTTGGTGCTACCCCACTTGTAAGCATTTGTGCAAAACACGACATATTGGCTCAACTCGCTACAACACTAGGCTATCGACCAGCTAACAATCAATAATATGTTGTCTGACATATAAGCAACTATGTATCTTGTTACAGTGGTTCATGTAGTTAACTGAGGCCACAATGTAAATTTCAAATGTTCACACGCTAGTCCAGCGTTCATGTGGAACACTCACATTAAACTCGGCTTCATAAAAAACTTGAAAAGCATAAGTTAAGCAACTTTATACATCCCAATGAATCATAGAACATAACAAACATATACTAGTTCACATCAAAAGACAAAGTTGTGAGAAGGTTTACAAATCAGGAAAAAACAAGCAAGGCTTCTCTGAGCAAAGGGCCTCCCGGCAGGCTTAAATTTCCTAGAGTTCACTCTGGTTTTTTCTTGTTGCCACCATCTAGGATTAGGTTCTCTCATTCCAGAATAACCAATTATAATTGTGTTCTCAGCTAGAATGTTGAACTGAACCATGTAGTGTACTAACCAGCTGAAATTCTCGTGCATTCCACTAAATTTAAGCAGCGCTATTTAAATAAATAAGCAAACAACAATGCCTCTTGTCCGCGCACCTGTCCCAAAAACCTCTGTGCAGCCGTGCTAGCTATTCCTCGGTCCATGGGTCAACTTGTAGAAAGTGCATTCCGGACTAGGATGCAGTTGTTTTCGCTCGTCCCTGCACTGCAATCAGGAAGTAAAATGTACGAATCAGCTTCTTTTAGATTGCGTTGGTCATTCTACCTAGTTACTACCAATGTAGGAATACCTAGAACGTTGGTGGTTAGAGGACGACAGCTAGGAATAGCCATCTCATTTTGGGCAGTTGTACTAAAACTAAGGTGTGTACTTTTGATTGCGCAGATAGAAACGATATGGAGACATATATCCTTGTTTGTGAAAATACGAAATACGATTATTTAAATAGTGATAGATATTTGCAGTGGCTTACGATTAACAATAGCATCTATTGTGTTATAATTGGCACTAGATTGACAGTATGAAAGTGCGCTTAAGTAAGTAGCATCACATCACATCAACACTGACACTAGATTGACATTCAGAACAATAGCATTAGTATTACTGTCATGAGAGTAGCCCATGGTTAGTAAATGTGCAATCAAATTTGTGCAGTTCTACTAGGATAAAGCAATGTTAGCGGTGTGAGATTTAAGTGTAACTCCAAAAACACAATTCATGGGAAATAAAGCAAGACGGAAGGACTTCATAAAATGGTGGTGGCATTGCTTCAATTTATCGAAGGCACTAGACCATTACTTATAGTGACATTAGGTGGCATTGCTTAATGCTTCATGTGATTTTACATTAACGGTAGCGATATGGGCGTAGGGACAGCAGGGGCATAAAGTGGTGAGGCAGATGTGGTTGCTAAGAGCGGCAAACACTCAGGCAACATGTCTGCATTTGTCCCATTTTTTATCTCCTCGGCGACATTTCCCTATGTGAGCACAGGAAATCTAGACCTGCTCATTCTCATTTGAGTTGTCCCCCAACATCCCTCACTTTCTTTCCTTTTTCAACCAAGAGACAGGTCCACTTCCCCCAACCTCCGCCATCCACCATGCTTTCTTCGCCTATTCAACCAATAGACCAGTTGGGTAGCAAGTATATACTACTTTCCCCCATTTCCTTTTAGAACCAAGTCCTAGATTCATGCTACAGCTTTCCCAGTTTCTTCCATGTTTGAACCAACTCTTAGATTCGACTGTATGAACTAGCTTTACCTCTAATAATAGTAAAAGTCTAGGTGGATTTGGAATAGCCGATGGAAGTAGAAAAAGATCCACACACAACCACGTGGGGAGCTGGGGCAGTAGAGCAAGGCAGGTCGTCGGCATGTGGCAAAGACGGCGTCGGGAGGTCGCATCTTGGCCACACTACCGCAAGGAGGAAGAAGGGGTCGGAGTCCCACCCATGGAGGCGTGGCCACCGATCGGGACGCGCGGGCAGTCGTTGGTAGCCTCCCTAGCCGTCGACGATAGCATGAACGATGCACCTACACCCCTGCCCCGGTCGACGTGGTCTGGCCGGATTTGTGACTAGCCGTGAGTAGAGAGAGTGTGTGGCCACCTATGTTTTGCTTAGATCTAGAGAGCATGAGAGAGTGAAAGAGAGGAACCTAAGGCTCCAACTTATATATATATATATAGTGGAGCGATTTTGTTGTACCAGCTTCTAAAAAATGCACTCCTACGTGTACCCACGAGTGGGTGTGAGAGAACTAGCACTACTAGGAAAAGGGCTATAGATGAAATTGACACTAATGGCGCACCAGACAAGTGGTGCACCACTACTATATACTAATGGCACACCATGTGCTGATGCGCCATTAGTGTGGAAGACACTAATGGCGCACCAGACACACGGTGCGCCACTAGTAACATTTTTTTTCATTTTTCCAAACATACTAATGGCGCATCCAGGCAAAGTGCGCCATTACTAGTTCTAACTAGTAATGGCGCACCAGCCACACAGTGCGCCACTACTGTATTTTTTTTATTCTTTTTTTGCAAAACTACTAATGGCGCACCGTGTCATAGTGCGCCATTACTAGTTTAAACTAGTAGTGGCGCACTACGCAACGGTGCGCCATTAGTGTATATATATATATATATTATTTTTTATTTTTTTGCAAAACTACTAATGGCGCACTGCCAGCAGGTGCGCCATTAGTGTGTTGGGTTACTAATGGCGCATGTGTGGGTGGTGCGCCATTAGTAACCTGGGACCAGCTAAATATTTTGGACAACCACACCTACACACTCACTTTCCCCACTTCATTCCCTCCACCTCCTTCTCCAAGCTTGTCGGCTGCCTCCTCCTCCTCTCCTCATTTGCACCATAGATTCATCAAAATTAAGTGGTTAAATTACCTTTTTTGGAGGTAAGTAAGGGGAAAGCTATCTTTATGTTGTAGATCTACTTTTTTTCTCCCTAGCTCGCTCCAACAATGTGCACATGCACTTTTTGTGGCCTAGCTAGATCTATGTATGTTTGTGGTGTTGCATATATTTTTGTGTTTGCAGGTACCGGTATTTGAAATGCGATAGTTGCCAATATTTTGCCAGAATGTTGATTCATTTCCATTTCGGCGAGAATTTTGGCACTATGCATTCTTTTTGGTCCTATTTTTAGGGAAAGTCATGCCAAATTTTTTTCTTGGTTCTAAAATATCGTTTTGCTATACCCCGCAGGCGACCATGGTCCGCACGATGACCGAAGGCATCGTGAATAGGTTTTCGAGCTCTGCGAAGCCCGAGATGCTTCAAAAGAACGAGACGGAGATAAGATGTCCGTGTCCAAGATGCAAGCTGAAGAGCCTTATTGCGGACCCGGATTCCGGGCAGGTGCGGGACCACCTACTCTTGTGTGGTTTCATGGATGGCTATCGATGGCAAGGCGATGAAGATGACTATGAAGTCGTCCATGGGGGCCGGACAAGAAATGAGGAAGGGCAGCAAGACAACCACCGTGGCTCGGGCGGGCGAGAAGACGAACAATCTCCAGGACATGATCACGACGGTGATGCTGTACACAGTCATCATGTAGAAGATGCCGGACATGATGATGAGGAAGATCAAGACGAAGGGCATGATCATGAAGATGAAGATGCCGGAGCAGACGGCGATGGAGGCTGGGTGCAGGACCCTCATATTCAAGAGCTGCTTCTCAAGAAGACGGATAACGCAAGAGCTGCCGCCCGAGAGAAAGCCAAGCTGGATCCACTGGAGATAGATGCGGTTACTCCATTGTATGAAGGATGCAGGCCCGAGGATACCCGCCTGAAAGTAACGCTCATGGCTCTGGAGATGAAGGTAAAACACAAAATGACCGACGCATGCTTCGACGAGAACATGTCATTCTAGCACGAACGTCTTCCCAAGGGGAACAAGTGCCCTACCAGTTTCGAGGAGGCGAAGAAAATCGTGTGTCCTCTGGATTTACCGCACATGAAATACCATGTGTGCATGCACAATTGCATCATTTATCGGGACAAGCACGCGGAGTCTACCATATGTCCGGTGTGCGGCGTCACTCGATACAAGAAGAGGAAGAAAGCTCCTCGAAAAGTGGTGTGGTACTTTCCGATCACTCCTCGTCTGCAGCGGTATTTCGCGGACCCTAAGGTAGAAAAGCTCCTGCGTTGGCATGTGGATAGGGAGGAGAAGAAGCGGGAAGATGATGGAAATGATCTGGAGATAAATAAAAAAGACAAGATGCTGAGTCACCCTAAGGATGCGAGCCAGTGGCAAGTGTTGAACTTCAAAGACCCAGAATTTGGGAATGATCCAAGGAACATCGTGCTGGGCGTGAGCACCGATGGAGTCAATCTGTTTGGCAGCCAGAGAAGCACACATAGCACCTGGCTTGTGTTTGTGTGGATGTACAACCTCCCCCTGGTTGTGCATGAAAAGGAAGTACATTCACATGAGTATGCTAATTGAAGGGCCGAAACAACCAGGGAACGACATCAATCTATATCTGGGGCTGCTGAAAGAAGAGCTAGACACGCTGTGGAAAAAACCAGCCAATACGTGGGACGCCGCAGAGAAAGAATATTTCGCTATGAGAGCCGCACTGCTCACGACGGTGCACGACTATCTCGGTTACGGATATCTCGCGGGGCAGGTGGTCCATGGATTTTCTGGATGCGTTAGGTGCATGGATGACACAATGTATCGCCAGCTAGATAGAGATCCCGGGTCTTCGAAAACCGTGTTCATGGGACATCGAAGGTGGCTTCGCGACGATGACCCGTGCAGGAAACGCAAGGATCTGTTCGATGGTGAAACCGAACCCCGAAGACGCCTGCGTACGAGGAGTGGCGAGGAAATAGACGAGCTGTTGAAAAATTGGATAGATTGCCCACTGTTGGGAAAGAAGCAAAAGGCGCTAGAGCCGGGAAAGAAGCGAAAGGCGCCAGAGCCGCTGCTGAAGGTATGGAAAACGAGGTCTATTTTCTGGGACTTGCCGTACTGGAAGATCCACCGTGTGCCTCACAGCCTTGATGTCATGCATATCACGAAGAACGTGTGCGAGAGTCCGCTTGGTACCCTGCTCAACATGCCAGAGAGGACCAAAGATGGGCCGAAAGCAAGGGCAGACTTGAAATCAATGGGCATCAGGAAGGAGCTTCACGCTAATGATGATGATGAGGCGAAGCAGGACACAGAAAGTCATCGCAAAGGCAAAAAGGCCAAGAAGACTGGAAATGACTACCCTCCCGCATGCTTCACTCTAAGTTAGGAGGAGATCGAGCAGTTTTTCACCTGCCTCGTAGGAGTAAAACTTCCTTATGGTTACGCGGGGAAGATAAGCAGATACCTAGACCCAGCAAAGCAGAAGTTCAGCGGGATGAAGTCTCACTACTGTCACGTGCTGATGACGCAGATACTTCCAGTTGCAATCCGTGGGATCATGGACGCGCACGTCCATGAAACGCTATTTGGCCTATGCAACTTTTTCGACATCATCTCTCGGAAGTCGGTTGGCGTGAGGCAACTCAGAAGGCTATAGGAAGAGATCGTGGTGATACTATGTGAGCTTGAGATGTACTTCCCGCCCGCATTCTTCGACGTTATGGTGCATCTGCTGGTCCATATCATGGAGGATATCATCCAACTCGGGCCGACGTTCCTGCACAGCATGATGCCGTTCGAAAGGATGAATGGTGTCATCAAAGGATACGTTCGCAACATGTCACGTCCAGAGGGAAGTATAGCCAGGGGCTTTTTGACCGAAGAGTGCATCTCCTATTGCACGAATTATCTAGGCATCGAGAACCCCGTTGGTCTGCCTGTCAACAGGCACCTCGGCAGGCTCGCTGGATGGGGTCACCGTGAGGGTCACCGCGAGATGCATGTCGACTTCGAGGGTCGACTCGCTGACTTTGAAAGAGCAGACCTAGTCGCGCTACAACACATAGACGTGGTTGATCCTTCGGTGGTAGAGCACAAAACCTTTATTGAGAAGACGTACAATGACCGAGGCCAACAGAGGACGGACGGAGATATAATCAAAGAGCACAACTCATGTTTCACGCGTTGGTTAAGCAGAAGCTTCTATCGTACCCTTTACATGAGGATTCTTCCGCGGAAGAACAACTCATATTCGCCTTGTCACAGGGCGCCGAGCACAACCTGTTGACCTATGAGGCGTATGATATCAATAGCTACACATTCTACACCGAGGACAAGGACATGAAGAGCGATGGTTATCAGAACTCCGGGGTAACGATGGAATCCTACACCGGTAACGACAAGGACAGATACTACAGAAGGATCGAGGAGATCTGGGAGCTAAGCTACGCTGGAGAGAAGGTCCTGATGTTCCGTGTCAGATGGGCCAAGAGCGTCCTAAAAGAAGACCGGTATTTCACCACCATGGTTATACCCGAAGCCAAATCCAAGACCGTGGGCGCAAACGTCACCGCGAAAAATGAGCCATGGGTACTGGCTTCCCAAGTGGACCAATGCTTCTTCATTACCGACCCGTCAAAGCCCAGCCGTGTTGTCGTGAGGAGAGGCAAAAGGAAGATCATCGGAATGGATGGAGTAGCCAATGAGCAAGACTTCGACAAGTACGGTGACCCGAAGATTGAACATGACGACGACGATGAAGTAGCAGCATACACCACAAGAAGAAGTAGGACCACCCTACCTAAAGGACGTCCGTTCCACAGAAGAACTCCATTTGCGAAAAAGATTGACAAGAAGATTGTGAACAGATAGCTAGCTAGCTAAGATCGATTGTATTTAAATTGTAGTCTTCATTTCTCGATTGTATTTCATGGGCACTTTTTATCATGAATATTTTTAAATTTCATTGGCACTTTTTGAATTCATGAAAAAATATTGAATATTCATGAGGACACTCGATCTCGACCCCCCTCCATCTCGATCGCTATCCCCCCTCGCCAGATCCCCCTTGCCAGATCCCCCTCGCCGCCGAGCACCCCCCGCACCCTCCCCCGCTCCACCACCGCTGACGACCCCCGCACCCCCCCACTCCACCGTCACAAACGAATGCAACTAAAAATCCAAAAAAACAAATTTGATTATATTTTCAAAAAACAAATTTGATTATATTTTCAAATAACAAATTTGATGATATTTTTTATATTCATAAATATTTTCAAATAACAAATCTGATGATATTTAAAAAAAATTATTACTGTTTTTATAAAAATTTATTACTGTTTCATATTCATATTCATTTTCTAAAAAAATATTAGATGCAACAAAATAATAATAATAAAAAATCTTACTTATGGCGCACGGCTGGCTGGTGCGCCATTGCTATCTAAAAAAAGAATACTTATGGCGCACGGCTGGCTGGTGCGTCATTGCTATCTAAAAAAACAATACTTATGGCGCACGATCCCGCTGGTGCGCCATTGCTATGAAAAAGAATTCTAATGGCGCATCACCAGGGGGTGAGCCATTAGTAATCTTCCCCCATCCATACACTTCGTCCCTCCCTCGTCCCTCCCTCTCGCCAGACACTTCGTCCCTCTCCCTCCACCGCGGCGCCGCCGCCGCTGCCCTGACCCAATGCGCCGCAACCGCCCATGCGCCCCCGCCGCCTCCCTCTCCCCTTCCGCCCCCTCAAGCGCCGCCTCCCCCCCGAGCCTTGCCTCCCCCCGAGCGCCGCCTCCCTCGCCTCCCTCGAAACCCTAGAAACCTGCTGGAGATTTGGAGCCTCGGAGCCGCCGGAGACTTGGAGCCTCGGAGCCGCCCCACGTCCACTAGGAGAGGAGGCCCCACGTCCACCAGGAGAGGAGGCCCGCGACCTCCCCGCCATCTATCCCCGCCTCCCCCAAGCTCGCCGTTTCCGCCCTCCGTCGTCTCCGCTCCGGCCACCACCTCATCATGGTCAGGTAACCCTCCTCCCTCTGCCTCTCTTCTCCTCTCTTCCTCCTCTCCTCCCTCCCGGCAGTAGAACCATGGGGGCTTCTTCTTCTAGTCCGTTCTCCTGTTTTGTTGAATATGCAGCAGCTAGCCTGCGTGTTTGTGAACCTACCTACCTGATGCGCTGTAGTGATTAGCATCCTGCCCGAACTATCATGTGGTAGAAGAATTGTAGCTTAAAGCATCATGTGCGTCCTACTCTTGTGTTTTCTTTCTTGCCTTGGAACCAAACCAATACATTTTATGAATAAATCCTAATATCAGAGATGCAAGGGCTTGAGGTAGGTCCTGTTGTATGTTGCTTGAGCTGCTGCTGCTGTGTCTGTATGCATTCTCGTTGGGTGTGAGGTGTTGTTGTTTATGCGTGAAGCTTTGCTTCTGTGAAACTTTGCTTGACCTGTTTAACTAGTTTGCCTTGCACAAAGATCTGGCGGGCTTGGTTTTGTACTGCAAATATAGTAGATTGTGCCCATCCCCTCTAATCTTTGTTTGCTTTTGCTTGATCTTTCTAAATTCTGCATGGTGTTTGTTGGTTGGATAATTCTGGTGGCCAGATGCCAGTGCCTTTTCCTGGCACTTTCTGGCGGTATTTCGTGGTGCGTTCGTTGATCTTGGTTGGAGCATCAACTTTTCGTGTTACTTGATAGCTTCCGTGGAAGCACCAAGTTTGCTCAGCTGACATGTTGATGCATTCTTCCGAAAGATTTAAAAGAGTAGACATATGCCCACTGAAACAAAAAAATATTTTGCTTGGTTACCGCCGATGGACAGTGTAACACCCTCGATGCGACTATAGCTCCCACGTGTCGAGGCACGACCTAGAGACATAATTGCATTGAAGGCATATGTCGCAAGTTAGGCAATCATCACAACATCCCATGTAATATAGATAATAAAAGGGGAGATAACATAGTTGGCTTACACTCCCCACGTCAATCAAGTACATAAAATAGCATTACATCATTCAAACACTCATGGCCCGACTACGGCGCCAAAATAAAAGATAACCCAACAAGCGACACGGTCCCGATCACCCCAACTGGGCACCACTACTGATCATCAGGAAAAGAAACATAGTATCGTTGAGAGTCCTCGTCGAACTCCCACTTGAGCTCAAGCGCGTCATCTGGAGCGGAAACATCAGGCCCTGCATCTGGTTTGGAAGTAATCTGTGAGCCACAGGGACTCAGCAATCTCGCACCCTCGCGATCAAGACTATTTAAGCTTAATAGGTAAGGCAAGATAAATATGTGGAGCTGCAGCAAGCGACTAGCATATATGGTGGCTAACCTGTTCGCAAAAGAGAGCGAGAAGAGGAGGCAAAGCGTGAGCGAGAAACTAGAGAACAACCTGCGCAAGCATTACTCCAACACCGTGTTCACATCCCGGACTCCGTCGAGAAGAGACCATCACGGTAACTCACATTGTTGATTCATTTTAATTAAATTAAGGTTCAAGTTATCTACAACCGGACATTAACAAATTCCCATCTGCCCATAACCGCGAGCACGACTTTCGAAAGTTCAAATCCCTACAGGGGAGTCCCAACTTAGCCCATGATAAGCTCTCACGGTCAATGAAGGAATAGACCACCTCCTGAGATGTTCCGATCAGACTCGGTATCCCGGTTCTTCAAGACAACTCCGACAATGGTAAAACAAGTCCAGCAACACCACCCGCTGTGCCGACAAATCCCGATAGGAGCTGCACATATCTCGTTCTCAGGGCACACCGGATAAGCTAAGCGTACGGGAGCCAACATAACCCAAGTTGCCAAGGGACGGCCCCGCACGGTGCTCTAGGTTGAACCAACGCTCAGAGGAGCACTGGCCCGGGGGTTTAAAATAAGATGACCCTTGAGTCCGCGAAACCCAAGGGAAAAGGCTAGGTGGAAAATGGTAAAACCAAGGTTGGGCATTGCTGGAGGAGTTTTATTCAAGGCGGACTGTCAAGGGGTTCCCATTATAACCCAACCACGTAAGGAACGCAAAATCCGGGAACATAACACCGATATGACGGAAACTAGGGCGGCAAGAGTGGAACAAAACACTAGGCGAGAGGCCGAGCCTTCCACCCTTTACCAAGTATATAGATGCATTAATATAACATGGCAATACAATGATATCCCAACAAGTAAATAATGGTCCAACAAGGAACGGTCTCCAATCTTCACCTGCAACTAGCAACACTATAAGAGGGGCTGAGCAAAGCGGTAACATAGCCAATCAACGGTTTGCTAGGACATGGTGGGTTAGAGGTTTCACATGGCAATTTGGGAGGCTTGAAAGCAAGTGGTAGGCATCGTAGCATGGCAATAGCAAAAGAGCGAGCATCTAGCAAAGCAAAGATATTAGTGATTTCGAGGGTATGATCATCTTGCCTGCAAATTTGTCAGAGTTGCCTGGATCCTCGAAAGCAAACTCAACGGGCTCCTCGTTAGCGAACTCGTCTCCCGGCTCTACCCAAACAAGACAAACAAGCAAACGGAACACAATCAACCACGTGCAAAGCTCAAACAATATGATGCAAGGATGGTATGCTATGCGGGATGCGATGCGGGATGCATATGCAAGATTTGACAAGGGATGCATGATCCTGACCTCAACCTTGAAATCCAAGTGTGCCACTGGAAAGATGAGATGAAATCTCTTGAAAACGATATAAAGAACGCCGGAATCAGAGTTACGGTTTGGAAATGGCAAGCAATTCAAATATGACACCGGTCTGCGATTTACAGCAAGTAGCCATCTAAATGCAACAAGATGAACATGCTACAGAATCCAAACATGGCAACAAAATACATGTCAGGGATCTATTCATGATGCTTAACAAAAGTCTAGCACTGAGCTACGGCCAATTCATCCACTAACAGGTTCAAACAAGCATGGCAAAAATGCATTTGGCAAACACATCTCAGACTTAGTGAAATTAACACTTGTCTGGAATTTCAGATCAGATAGCACTCTTTGGAGCAACAAAACTACATGCTACAGGACCTTAACATGGCAAAGTAAAGCATGGCATGGAGCTACTCAAAGATCTTAACAAAAGTACCTTAGTGACTTTGAGCCAAAAGGGATCAGAAAGTACATTTGCAAGCATGTGAACATGGCAAAAACATAATCAGTTCTCAGACTTAGTGAAAACTGGAGCATGCTGAAAACAGATATCAAGTAGGCATGTTTACGAGCTCGATGCACTCACTACAGAGCAAGTCATGACAATCTAAGCATACACCCATCAAGAATACACAAAATACAAGCTATACATGGCAAGAACAATACCATAGCATGCACGGATCAACTACAACATCATCGGCAAAATCGCTAATAAGTAGACAATCTGCCCAGATTCATGAAATGACAAAAGTAGAGCTCGATTGACTCAAGATAGGGTGCTCCATAATTGCAAACAAAGACATGGATGGATAGAGCACAAACAAGATTAACAAAACATCCTTACTGATCATCCTCAAAAGAGGCACGGATCACTAGGAAACAACATGAACATATGGCCATATGAGATAAACAGCTCATGGACTTAGTGGAAATGCTAAATCCCTGAAATCAGCATTAGCAAATGCCTCACTTTGCAAGCTTGTGCTAGTCACCACACACATCACAAAAATACATGGGTTGCACCTCTGGAAAGATGGAAAAACCCTTAACAAAACATATGTAGAGCTCAGGGGCATATCATGCATATAATAATCATGGCAAAAATGACAAATATCCAATTGGAGGAGCAGATCTGACAATTAACTCAAATAGCACTCTTCTAACAGCATTTCGGGCATCAAGATGAACTCAAATTAAAATGATGCAATGATATGAAATGATGTACTCTCTGAGACGAACATTCTGATATGCTATATGCCCAAAACGGAGCTACGGATGCGGAGTTACGACATGATGAATAGGAGCAAATAAACTAGGGTTTCGGGCAAAAAGTCAACCGCCTCGTCCAGGTCTAGATCCGCTGGCACGTGAACCGAGGAGATCGCTGGAATCGGAGGTGGCCACTGGAGTTGAAGTCGGCCGGAGCGGGGAGGCGCGTTGGCCGGAGACGACGAGGGAAGTGGCCGCGGCGTGGGGCGGCGGAGGCGGCGACCGCGGCGAGGGGCTTCGGGCGCCGGCGGGGATGGAGCTTGGCTCCGGCCAGCGAGGGATGCTGCGGCCGTCAGCGATGTCGCGATGGAGCTGGGCGGCGCGGGCGCCCGGAGATGGAGGAGAGGGCGACGCGGGCGGCGAGGTGCCTCGGCCCGGAACGACGGCGTGGAGGGCCGGAGATGGGCTCCCGGGCCCGCGGGGGTGAAGTGGGCGCACCCGCCACGTGACGCGCTGCGGTTGGGGCGGCGGCAATGTCCGGCGCGCGGACGGACGTGTCCGGCGCGCAGATGAGGAGCGGGGCTAGGGTTAGGGTGGTTTGGATCCGGAATTTCGGGGAGGGGATATTTATAGAGGTAGGAGGAGCTAGGAAGCTCCAAATGAGGTGCGGTTTGTGGCCACGCGATCGTGATCGAACGCTCTAGACGATGAGAGAGGTTTCGGTGGGTTTTGGGCCAAATTGGAGGGGTGTTGGGCTGCAACACACACGTGGCCTTTTCGGTCCCTCGGTTAACCGTCGAAGCACCAAACGAAGTCCAAATGGTACGAAACTTGACAGGCGGTCTACCGGTAGTAAACCAAGGCCGCTTGGAAAGTCTCGGTCCAATCCGGAAATGTTTAATCCCCACACACGACAGAAAGGTAGAAATGACCACCGGAGGAGAACGAAGCGCCGGAATGCAAAACGGACAACGGGGAAAATGCTTGAATGCATGAGATGAACACGTATGCAAATGCAATGCACATGATGACATGATATGAGATGCATGAAAACGATAACAACACACGGAGACAAAAACCTGAACCCGAGAAAATAAAATAACTTAAAGCTGGAAACGGCAAGAGTTGGAGTACGTATTGGGTAAATCATATCCGGGGTGTTACAATACTCCACCACTACGAAAGGATCTCGTCCCGAGATCTAGGACTGAAAGAATGCCGGGTACTCAGAACGGAGGTGATCCTTGCGTTCCCAGGTAGCTTCACGGGCGGAATGGTGTGACCTCTTGACTTTGAGGAATTTGATTGACTTGTTGCGAGTCTTGCGTTCAGTCTCTTCAAGAATAGCAACGAGGTGCTCACGATAGGAGAGATCTTCTTGGAGCTCAATGTCCTCGAAATTGACGGTGCGGTCAGGAGTCTTGAAGCACTTTCGTAGCCGAGAGACATGGAACACGTAATGAACATTTACAAAGTTTGAAGGAAGCTCGAGTTGATAGGCGAGGTCGCCTCTCTTGCTGACGACCTTAAAAGGTCCCACGTATCTTGGGGCAAGCTTCCCTTTGATACCGAAGCGATGAGTACCTTTCATAGGAGAGACGCGGAGGTAAACATGATCTTCGATCTCGAAAGCCAAATCACGGTGCTTACTATCATAGTAGCTCTTCTGGCGGGATTGGGCTACTTTGAGGTTATCTCGAATGACTTTGCACATTTCCTCTGCCTCTGTGATTAAGTCATTACCCAAAAGCTGACGTTCACCGGTTTCAGACCAGTTGAGAGGGGTATGACACTTCCTGCCATACAGAATTTCAAATGGGGCCTTGCCCGAACTTGCTTGAAAACTGTTGTTGTAGGAGAATTCAGCATATGGAAGACAATCCTCCCACTTCATGCCGAAGGAGATCACACAAGCCCTGAGCATATCTTCAAGAATCTGGTTGACACGCTCGACTTGACCGCTAGTTTGAGGATGGAAAGCTGTGCTGAAGCGGATGTTGGTGCCCATGGCCTTCTGAAAAGAATCCCAAAACTTGGAGGTAAAGATGCTGCCACGGTATGAAGAGATCACTTGTGGAATACCATGCAAAGAGACAATTCGAGAGGTATAGAGTTCCGCCAATTGAGCTGCAGTGATTGACTCTTTGATAGGCAGAAAGTGAGCCACTTTAGTGAGTTTGTCGATGACAACGAATATAGCATCATTGCCACGCTTGGACTTTGGAAACCCCTTCACGAAGTCCATTTCAATGTGGTCAAACTTCCATTCTGGAATGGCAAGAGGTTGGAGGAGACCAGCTGGCCTTTGGTGTTCTGCCTTCACTCTTCTGCAGACATCACATTCATTCACGAATTGAGCAATATCGCGCTTCATTCGAGTCCACCAATAAGCCTGCTTGAGGTCCTGATACATCTTCATGCTCCCAGGGTGGATGGAGAGGAGAAAATTGTGAGCCTCGTTCATGATCACTTTACGAAGGTCACCTTTGGGCACAACAATACGATCCTCAAAGAAAAGAGTATCCTTGTCATCAAGGCGGTAGCACTTGTACTTGGGTTGACTCTTGGCAATCCCAATCTTCACCTTTTTCACCATAGCATCAAGAAGCTGGGCTTGGCGAATCTGGTCTTCTAAGGTCAGAGAGACTTGAAGGTTGGCGAGGAAACCTTGAGGAACAACTTGAAGATTAAGTTTGTGGAAAGCTTCACAAAGCTCGGGTTGATAAGGCTTGAGAATCAGACTGTTGCAATAAGCCTTCCCGCTCAATGCGTCGGCAATCACATTGGCCTTGCCTGGAGTATACTCGATACTCATATTATAATCTTGAATCATTTTGAACCATCGAGTTTGCCTGAGGTTGAGATTAGGCTGAGTGAAGATGTACTTGAGACTCTTGTGATCAGTGAAAATGTCCACTTTTCTTCCCAATAAGAGATGTCTCCAAGTCAAAAGAGCATGCACAACTGCCGCCAACTCGAGGTCATGAGTGGGGTAGTTCTTCTCATTGGGCTTCAACTGGCGAGAGGTATAAGCCACAACTTTCTTCCCTTGCATCAACACTGCGCCAAGACCTTGGAGAGAGGCATCACAAAAGACCTCGTACAGCTTGGATTCATCAGGCGGAGTCAGAACTGGAGCAGTGATCAATTTCTCTTTCAAAGTGTTGAAAGCAATGTCACACTCCGGAGACCAAACGTACTTGACGTGCTTCTGGAGAAGATTTGAGAGAGGCTTCGCGATCTTAGAAAAGTTTTCAATGAATCTTCGGCAATAGCTTGCGAGACCAAGGAAGCTACGGAGTTGCTTCACGTTCTGAGGAGGTTCCCAATTCACAATTGCAGACACCTTCTCAGGATTCACCGCAATGCCCTTGGCAGAGATGATATGACCAAGATAAAGAACCTCATCGAGCCAAAATTCGCACTTGGAGAACTTGGCATAGAACTTGTGTTCCCTCAACTTATCGAATACCAAACGCAAGTGCTTGGCATGATCTTCCTTGTTCTTCGAGAAAACCAGAATGTCGTCGAGATAGACCAAAACGAAGTCATTGGTGTAGGCGTTGAAGATGAATTTCATCATGCGAGAGAACGTCGGAGGAGCGTTGACGAGGCCAAAAGACATGACAGTGTACTCATATGAACCATAGCTTGTCCTGAAAGCCGTCTTGGGAATATCTTGTTCACGAATACGAATCCGATGATAACCCATACGGAGATCAAGCTTGGAGAATACTTGGGCACCTTTGAGTTTTTCGAACAGCTCGTTGATGTTGGGAAGTGGGTATTTGTTCTTGATGGTGTTCTTGTTCAATGGACGGTAATCAACACAAAGTCGGTCCGTTCCATCCTTCTTCTTCACAAAAAGAACACCACAACCCCATGGAGAAGAACTAGGCCGGATGAGACCCATTTTTTCTTGAATATCGAGTTGCTTCTTCAGCTCCTTCAACTCTTCAGGTCCGAGCTTGTAAGGACGCTTGCATACAGGTTCCGTGTCGGGCTCAAGATCAATGACGAATTCAACTGGCCGGTGCGGAGGCATTCCTGGAAGCTCTTCTGGAAAGACGTCTTGATATTCGCAAACGACTAGAATATGCGAGATGGCATCCAGTTCACCCTTCTCATTGAGAGAAAACAGACGGATGGTATCATCATTCGCGGCAAAGACAATTACATCCTCAGACGAATGAGTCAATTGAATCTGCCTGGCTGCACAATCAAGCTGAGCCTTGTGCTTAGAAAGCCAATCCATCCCGAGAATAAGATCAATATCCGAGTTACCAAGAACCATTGGGGAAGCCAGAAACTTGAAATCACCCATCATGATAGAAACATCCGGGACTATTGAAGTAGCCCTCATAGACTTAGCCGGAGAAACCACTCCCATAGGTTTACCCAACATTTGCGAAACAAAGTCATGCTTGGAAACAAATGATCTTGACATGAAACAATGCGATGCACCAGTGTCAAAAAGAACTTTTGCGGGAAAGACTTAACTAGAAAGTTACCCATGATGACATCTGACGAATCCTCTGCCTGAGCTGCTTTCAGGAAGTTGACCTTGGCGTGCTTGGGGTTATGCTTGACCACAGCTGTACTTGCCGATCTCACAGGAGGAGGAGGAAGACGCCTCGGATTAAAGCACGTGTTGGCATAGTGACCCTTTTGTTGGCACTTGTTGCATGTGACCTCTGAAAGCGGACGGTGATACGGAGCACTCGATCTTGGAGCTTGAGACGAAGTCTTGTTCTGAAAGCCAGGGTTGGGTGGGTGGGAAGATCCACTGCCACCTTTGCTCTTCTGATACGGCTGACGAAACGGAGGAGGAGGAAGCCAATACTTCTGCTGCTTGGCCACCTGAGTAGAGGAAGAAGGAGTAGCATCTCTGACTCGCTTCTTGGAAGCATCACACCTCAATTGAGCAGCCTCTTGCTTCAATTCCATGTTGTAGAACTCATCATACCTCAAGGGCTCAAAGAGAACAAGAGCTAGCTGAATTTCTTCTCTGAGACCACCCCTGAACTGGTATATCATGCTCTTCTCATCAGGGACGTCCTGCTTGGCAAAGCGGGCGAGCTTCTAAAACAACTTGTTGTAGTCATAGACAGACAAAGAGCCTTGCTTCAGGTTGCGGAATTCCTCACGCTTGCTTTCAACCACGCTCTGAGGGATATGGTGAGCTCTGAAATCTTGACAGAATTCATCCCAAGTGATCACACGTCCACCTCTGGAATCCTTGTACTGCTGGAACCATTCTGCAGCTTGATCTTTGAGTTGGAAGGAAGCGAACTTGACGAAGTCCTCAGGCCTGACGTTACTGCGCTCGAAATGCTTGCACAGGTCCACGAGCTAATCGTCAGCATCGGTTGCCTCAACACAATTGCTGAAAGTCTTTGGCCCGTTAGCAAGGAACTAGTTGAGTGTAGCAAAGTGATTCTGATTGTTGCCTTGGTTCCCTTGGTTTCCTTGATTGCGCTCTTGAAGAATTTGCATGATCAGCTGTGTGTTTGCATTGGTTGCGGCCATCACATCTTGCCATGCCTCCGGAGGAGGTGGAGGTGGTGGTGGATCCTGATTCTGATTCTGATTGGTGCTCTTAGCGGGAGCCATCCTGAAGAGGTTGACCACCATTAGCACATTGACAGATAAATGAAGCTGAATCCAACGGAATGAAAATTGCAACATAAAGTCTTCACATCCGAACAAAATGAACGAATGTATTCCTCTTGAAATGGTCAGATATCCATAAATTGAGAAGCCACTTAGAATTTAGGTAGAGAAATAAATCAACAAGGTACGGATCAAGAACGAATACTCGGTAAGAAATCCCAATCTCAAACCAAATGTCCGTGGAAGAAGAACTAGAGCTACAAGAATTCCCACCTATGAAACTCCCGAACCTTTCCGGTTATGCAATCAGGTGTTGGGGATACAGGGAAGCATAATATCTCACCCAAATCTAGCAAATCCTACATCCAGCTGTATCCATCCTTCAACACATAACCAAGAAAACTTTGGAAACCATCTACCTCAACCTTTGAAAAGCATGCGTTATACAAGTTATGGCGATACTCCCGAACTCCCGCCCCAGTACTGGGTGGCGTCGAGGTTATCTCACCAACAAACTGCATAAAAGAGATTTTCAATGTCGGCGTACTAAACTCAGGTATTCCAGAACTGCAACGATAAAATTATGATGGCAACACCTCGGAGCTCAACTCCCCGGGACACTTCCACAAAACCCCTGACAGGAGGCACCAAGACAATGTTCTCGTCATAAACCCATCGGAACGATTCCAAGATACCCACGTGATCCTAAATTTTTTTTAGTGAAATTTGAGAAGAGAAGAGTCAAAACTCTACGTCAGGATGCCTTACCGGAGCGATGAGGAGACTGGGGAGTAAAAAGAATTCCTAAACTCTCCGATATATAATTCCTAAATGACTCAAAACATTTTTCTAGACTCTAACTCGGCTGCTACAAACGATCAATCAGTGGGGGCTCCTAAGGTCGGGGAAGGCTCTGATTACCAACTTGTAACACCCTCGATGCGACTATAGCTCCCAATTGTCGAGGCTCGACTTAGAGACATAATCGCATTGAAGGCATATGTCGCAAGTTTGGCAATCATCACAACATCCCATGTAATATAGATAATAAAAGGGGAGATAACATAGTTGGCTTACACTCGCCACGTCAATCAAGTACATAAAATATCATTACATCATTCAAACACTCATGGCCCGACTACGGCGCCAAAATAAAAGATAACCCAACAAGCGACACGGTCCCGATCACCCCAACTGGGCACCACTACTGATCATCAGGAAAAGAAACATAGTATCGTTGAGAGTCCTCGTCAAACTCCCACTTGAGCTCAAGCGCGTCATCTGGAGCGGAAACATCAGGCCCTGCATCTGGTTTGGAAGTAACCTGTGAGCCACAGGGACTCAGCAATCTCGCACCCTCGCGATCAAGACTATTTAAGCTTAATAGGTAAGGCAAGATAAATATGTGGAGCTGCAGCAAGCGACTAGCATATATGGTGGCTAACCTGTTCGCAAAAGAGAGCGAGAAGAGGAGGCAAAGCGCGAGCGAGAAACTAGAGAACAACCTGCACAAGCATTACTACAACACCGTGTTCACTTCCCGGACTCCGCCGAGAAGAGACCATCACGGTAACTCACACTGTTGATTCATTTTAATTAAATTAAGGTTCAAGTTATCTACAACCGGACATTAACAAATTCCCATCTGCCCATAACCACGGGCACGGCTTTCGAAAGTTCAAATCCCTGCAGGGGAGTCCCAACTTAGCCCATGACAAGCTCTCACGGTCAACGAAGGAATAGACCTCCTCCCGAGACGTTCCGATCAGACTCGGTATCCCGGTTCTTCAAGATAACTCCGACAATGGTAAAACAAGTCCAGCAACACCACCCGCTGTGCCGACATATCCCGATAGGAGCTGCACATATCTCGTTCTCAGGGCACACCGGATAAGCTAAGCGTATGGGAGCCAACGTAACCCGAGTTGCCAAGGGACGGCCCCGCACGGTGCTCTAGGTTGAACCAACGCTCAGAGGAGCACTGGCCCGGGGGTTTAAAATAAGATGACCCTTGAGTCCGCGAAACCCAAGGGAAAAGGCTAGGTGGAAAATGGTAAAACCAAGGTTGGGCATTGCTGGAGGAGTTTTATTCAAGGCGGACTGTCAAGGGGTTACCATTATAACCCAACCGCATAAGGAACGCAAAATCCGGGAACATAACACCGATATGACAGAAACTAGGGCGGCAAGAGTGGAACAAAACACTAGGCGAGAGGCTGAGCCTTCCACCCTTTACCAAGTATATAGATGCATTAAGATAACATGGCAATATAATGATATCCCAACAAGTAAATAATGGTCCAACAAGGAACGGTCTCCAATCTTCACCTACAACTAGCAACGCTATAAGAGGGGCTGAGCAAAGCGGTAACATAGCCAATCAACGGTTTGCTAGGACATGGTGGGTTAGAGGTTTCACATGGCAATTTGGGAGGCTTGAAAGCAAGTGGTAGGCATCGTAGCATGGCAATAGCAAAAGAGCGAGCATCTAGCAAAGCAAAGATATTAGTGATTTCGAGGGTATGATCATCTTGCCTACAAAGTTGTCAGAGTTGCCTGGATCCTCGAAACCAAACTCAACGGGCTCCTCGTTAGCGAACTCGTCTCCCGGCTCTACCCAAACAAGACAATCAAGCAAACGGAACACAATCAACCACGTGCAAAGCTCAAACAATATGATGCAAGGATGGTATGCTATGCGGGATGCGATGCGGGATGCATATGCAAGATTTGACAAGGGATGCATGAACCTGGCCTCAACTTGGAAATCCAAGTGTACCAATGGAAAGATGAGATGAAATCGCTCGAAAACGATATGAAGAACACCGGAATCGGAGTTACGGTTTGGAAATGGCAAGCAATTCAAATATGACACCGGTCTGCGATTTACAGCAAGTAGCCATCTAAATGCAACAAGATGAACATGCTATAGCATCCAAACATGGCAAAAAAATACATGTCAGGGATCCATTCATGATTCTTAACAAAAGTCTAGCACTGAGCTACGGCCAATTCATCCATTAACAGGTTCAAACAAGCATGGCAAAAATGCATTTGGCAAACAGATCTCAGACTTAGTGAAATTAACACTTGTCTGGAATTTCAGATCAGATAGCACTCTTTGGAGCAACAAAACTACATGCTACAGGACCTTAACATGGCAAATTAAAGCATGGCATGGAGCTACTCAAAGATCTTAACAAAAGTACCTTAGTGACTTTGAGCCAAAAGGGATCAGAAAGTACATTTGCAAGCATGTGAACATGGCAAAAACATAATCAGTTCTCAGACTTAGTGAAAACTGGAGCATGCTGAAAACAGATATCAAGTAGGCATGTTTACGAGCTCGATGCACTCACTACAGAGCAAGTCATGACAATCTAAGCATACACCCATCAAGAATACACAAAATAAAAGCTATACATGGCAAGAACAATACCATAGCATGCACGGATCAACTACAACATGATCGGCAAAATCGCTAATAAGTAGACAATCTGCCCAGATTCACGAAATGACAAAAGTAGAGCTCGATTGACTCAAGATAGGGTGCTCCATAATTGTAAACAAAGACATGGATGGATAGAGCACAACAAGATTAACAAAACATCCTTACTGATCATCCTCAAAAGAGGCACGGATCACTAGGAAACAACATGAACATATGGCCATATGAGATAAACAGCTCAAGGACTTAGTGGAAATGCTAAGTCCCTGAAATCAGCATTAGCAAATGCCTCACTTTGCAAGCTTGTGCTAGTCACCACACACATCACAAAAATACATGGGTTGCACCTCTGGAAAGATGGAAAAACCCTTAACAAAACATATGTAGAGCTCAGGGGCATATCATGCACACAATAATCATGGCAAAAATGACAAATATCCAATTGGAGCAGCAGATCTGACAATTAACTCAAATAGCACTCTTCTAACAGCATTTCGGGCATCAAGATGAACTCAAATTAAAATGATGCAATGATATGAAATGATGTACTCTCTGAGACGAACATTCTGATATGCTATATGCCCAAAACGGAGCTACGGATGCGGAGTTACGACATGATGAACAGGAGCAAATAAACTAGGGTTTCGGGCAAAAAGTCAACCGCCTCGTCCAGGTCTAGATCCGCTGGCACGCGAACCGAGGAGATCGCTGGAATCGGAGGTGGCCACCGGAGTTGAAGTCGGCCGGAGCGGGGAGGCGCGTTGGCCGGAGACGACGGGGAAGTGGCCGCGGCATGGGGCGGCGGAGGCGGCGACCGCGGCGAGGGGCTTCGGGCGCCGGCGGGGATGGAGTTTGGCTCCGGCCGGCGAGGGATGCTGTGGCCGCCGGCGATGTCGCAGTGGAGCTGGGCGGCGCGGGCGCCCGGAGATGGAGGAGAGGGCGGCGCGGGCGGCGAGGTGCCTCGGCCCGGAACGACGGCGTGGAGGGCCGGAGATGGGCTCCCGGGCCCGCGGCGGTGAAGTGGGCGCGCCCGCCACGTGGCGCGCTGCGGTTGGGGCGGCGGCGATGTCCAGTGCACGGACGGACATGTCCGGCGCGCAGATGAGGAGCGGGCTAGGGTTAGGGTGGTTTGGATCCGGAATTTCGGGGAGGGGATATTTATAGAGGTAGGAGGAGCTAGGAAGCTCCAAATGAGGTGTGGTTTGCGGCCACGCGATCGTGATCGAATGCTCTAGACGATGAGAGAGGTTTTGGTGGGTTTTGGGCCAAATTGGAGGGGTGTTGGGCTGCAACACACACGAGGCCTTTTCGGTCCCTCGGTTAACCGTTGGAGCACCAAATGATGTCCAAATGGTATGAAACTTGACAGGCGGTCTATCGGTAGTAAACCAAGGTCGCTTGGCAAGTCTCGGTCCAATCTGGAAATGTTTAATCCCCACACATGAAAGAAAGGTAGAAATGACCACCGGAGGAGAACGAAGCTCCGGAATGCAAAACGGACAACGGGGAAAATGCTCAAATGCATGCGATGAACACGTATGCAAATGCAATGCACATGATGACATGATATGAGATGCATGAAAATGATAACAGCACACAGAGACAAAAACCCGAACCCGAGAAAATAAAATAACTTAAAGCCGGAAACGGCAAGAGCTGGAGTACATATTGGGTAAATCATATCCGGGGTGTTACAGACAGAGTGAAAGAGATTCTTCGGATCTTCAATATTGTGTCATTCTCTCTTCATTTTTTGGACCATGTAATCTTGAAAACATTGTTTTGGACTGTTGTCCCTTTTTTCTGCATTTTAATTTTTAATATAAAATACTGTTGGAGTTTCAAAAAGAAATGTTGATTCAGAGGTGCGGTTTCACGTAAGTACAATGTCGGGTTAAAAGGTGTTTGCCAATTTCACTGTCGAGATACTATACGTTCATTCCTTTCTTGGTTAGCTTAGGGTTCCTATGGTTGTCCTCTTTTCTATGAAGTCATGCAGATTCGATGAATCTTGTCATATGCGCTTCTATATGATTTTTTTTCTTTTTTCTCCTGTTGTTCTGTTAATAACCAGATCTGATACCAGTGAGTTAGATGCCCATGCATGCATGAGCTGGCTGACAGACAAAGACAAGTAAGCCAGGCCTCAAGACAATGCAGCTTAATCAAATTAAACTCAAGATTCTGGTGTTTAACCCTGTTGTGTTGCTTCTAGAAATAATATAAAAGCTGTGAAAAAGAAATCTGTGGAGTTGGCACTTTAGATAAGGTTGTAGATCATTGTAGTGCCCTAATGTCTAAGATTGTTGCATTGGAGGTTCATCTTGCAAACATATCAGAACTTGCAAACATTTTATTACTTGTTGCATTGGAGGTTCATCTTGTCTTGAGGCAAACAAATCAGCATTGGAGGCTCATCTTTATTACATATCAGAACTTGCAAACAAATATGTGAAAGACTTGTAAAGTTGCTGGGTTTTGTCTCCGATCATTGTGTCATGCTGAATTTGCAGGTACGCCGAGAGGCCCTTGAGTTTGCCGGAATGTCGATTAACTTCCGTTCCGGCAAATTCGGGTACTCTATATGTCCTATTTTCAGCAAAGGTCATGCTGAAATTTTCCGTGAATTTTAGCATGACTTTGCTAAAAATAGGACATATGGGGTACTTGCGACTAATGCATGGGCCGGGGTATCTTAGTACTTAGTTAAGAAGGATCAACTGCCCCGCCATTCTTGCGGCATTAAACCATAGGTGGCAATAGAGCCAAGTGATTAGGCCCAACTTAGAATTCTCCTTAGCATCAATAAACCCTAGATGATAAACCCAACATAGGTGGCAATAGAGCCAAGTGATTAGTGCCAAGTGATTAGGCCCAACCTAGGGTGCCTCCGCATCGATAAACCTTAAATGATGAAAACTTAACTTGGCTTCTATAGGGTGCCTTGGTGTCGATGAGAACCTAAATGATGTACGCTTAGGCATTTAGGGTGCCTCGGCATCGACAAACCCTAAATGATAAGAGCTTAGCTTTTAGGATGCCTCGGTGTCGAAAAACCCTAAATGATGAGACCATGATCTTGTTCCTTGACAATAACCAACTTTTTGACCAAACTTTTTTCCTATTTACAGCGAAACATGGCCCACAACGATGAGGCCGGCGGTTCGGGCGGCAAGCAATTCTGGGAGCTGTCCCAGGAGTTGGAGGAAGAACCTGACCTCTATGAGGACGCCGCGGAAGACACCGATCCTGACTACACAACCCCTAGTGGCGTCGGGGACGACACCACTGATGATGGCGCCGTAGATGCCACCACTTATGATGGCGGCGCACGCACAGATGGCAGCCAACCGAAGAGGCAACGGAAGGACCAGCGCCCGAGCGTGCTCGGCACCGTCAGGGAGGAATTTACTGAAGTGAACTCCGACGGCATCCGACGGCGCCCAAGCACGTAGTCAAGGGGTACTCGGATCAGCTCGGGTGCATTCTCCGGAGCACCGTCTAGATCAACACCGAGAACCTAAGGCATAAGGACCGAGGGAATTTGCGCCGCCTCCTCTTCACGAAGCTGCACGAACGATACAAGTTCCCCACTGAGTTTGCAAACACACGCCTCTTAGGGAATGAAGTGAACGGTTCCGCCCTCACGAGGATGAGCACGACCCTGTCTACTTGGAAAAGCATGGTGAAGGCAATGATTGAAAAAGGTGATAGTTATGAGAAGATCAAGGCGAAATATCCTTTGATGAGCGAAGATGACTACAAGGAGTTCAAGATCAAGTGCGAGAGCAGCGCAACCTCCGAATCAAGTCAGTGGGGGAAAGAAATGCGGAAGTTGAACTTAGGGGTCCACCAACTCGGTCCCGGCGGTTACAGAGTGGCGGAGCCTATATGGGACAAGGAGGACGTGGAGCGTGCCGAGAAAGGCCTACCGCCTCGCTTCGAGAAATACCGTGACAAGCAGACCAGGAACTTTCTCAGGGCCCGGTACAAGGAGGACCCGGTAACAAAGGAGCTTACCACGGATCCGAAGACCAAGGCTTTGAGCTTGTTCTGGTAAGGCATACACCCCCATGTAATTAGCTCCATATGGTTGCATTCTACTTAATCCCCAATATTTCTAAATGGTTCACGATCCTTCCGCAGGACAATGAAAGCAGTAGCGTGGGGTCGTCTCAGAGCTCCCCTTTCGACACCCCTTTAAATAGGGCGTTGAGCGTAATGAAAAACAAGGATAATCTCAGTAAGCCGACGTCAGCTGGTTGTGTGGCCGGAAAAGGCTTGTCCACAAAATGGTCGTCATACTATACCGCTGGAGGGCGAAAGGAGAAAAAGACCAGCTCGGAAAGCCAGTCACGCGAGGTTGAAGCACTCAAGGCACAAGTGGCGCGGATTCCGGAGATTGTCCAAGAGCAGGTGCAACAACAATTGGGAACAACGCTCAATGCCATGGTGCCTACATGGATTCATCGGCTGACGGCGTGGATCGGCGGCCGGCCAACAGGGGCCTCCCCCGGTTCCCAGCTTCATGGCCAGCAACTCGCACAACGTGCATGCAGCACCATTGGTGTCTCCGGCGGAGGCGGTATTCGTGTCTCCGGCGCCGGCACGGGCATTGGAGCTTAATGCACCCGGGTGTACGCCGGCCGGCACCTCGCCAGCAAGCGGCCCCTCCGTCAGTTGCACGAACGCCGTTGGCGGTGCCTCGACATTAGCCGAGCTCGACGGCATCACAGTAACTAAGCCTCTTGGCCGATGACTTCATCTCCCTGCCTTTGACTGGGCATCCCTGACGCCCTACATGTTTTTGCAGGGTGCCGCCGATGCTCCTTGCACTCTCCTGCACTTCGTGGGCGGCGAGTTGGTCGATGTCGCCAAGGGCAAAATCGTTCAACCGGGCAACCCCGTGTTCCACGGTAATCCGATGCCACCGACAGTGTATAGCGTTGAAGTGGTGCCACCCTCACCGAGTCTCAGATAGCTGAGGTGCCAAATATTATCAGCCCCAACACGCTCAAGAAGGCGGTCTGTGAGCAGAACTCGGTCCCATTACAGCAGATCAAGAAGAAGGGACGAAAACGAAAGGCTAAAAAGGGCGCCGATGCAAGCCAGCCGGCACCGAGTACGATCCGTGCTCAGGACGGGCCACCTTCACCTAAGGATATCTCGAGGAGGGTGCATGTGGCGGGTAGGGCGATGCTACCGGCAAATATGCTCACTGCTGCAACCGGTGCTATGCGGAGACTACATGACAATGTTCTTTCTTTTGAGAAGCGGCATCTCAGAGAGAATGATGTGGCATACCCAGTTTTCGTGGCCAATGTGCCAGAGGGCAAGGGCTTTGTGGATGGCGCCATCGGGGGTACAATCGTCCTGCGGTTTGATGACATCTTTGCTATGTTTAACCTTCATCCGCTGCACTACACCTTTGTTCAGCTGTTTTCGCTGAGTATGGAGATGCGGATCATTAGAGACAAGACCCCAGAAATCGTGATAGTCGGCCCCTTCTACATGCGTGCCAAGCTCTTGGGCAGCGCTGGGGACCGCCAAGTCACGAGTTCACACCTCGAAGGCGTCATTCTGGCAAACCAAGATAAGGATAACTTCCTCGTGTCTTACTTTCCCGAGTAAGTCATCCCTTAACCACCCCGAAACAAATGATTTCTTAGATTTTGATCATTCTTTCTTTTTTCTAACATTCCGTGTTCTGTGCAGTGACACACATTGCACACTCATCCTCTTAAGCCCGAAATATTCCATGGCCACGTATTTCGACCCGAACCGTGACTCCAAGATAGACTACACAAATATCAAGAAAGTTCTTGATGATGTTCTCCCCGGCTCCGCCAAATCTGGAGGCACCTTCACCAGGCCAGTTCGTTGGTACGACAGGCACGTGTTTGCCCACAATACTAAGTTCTGCTGCGTCAAGCAGCCGCCTGGCGGCAGAAGGATGCCTACTACGTCCTCCATCACATGCGGGCGATCGTACGGGACCATCATCACCTTCTGCTACCAGATAATCTCAAAGATTGGGACGCGACCTTGTCGGCAATCCAGGACACGGACATCCGATAAGAATTCTTTCACATCTAGTCGGAGTTAGCGAAAATCATCTATCAAGATGTCCTTCATACCTCGGGGCAGTTCTACCTCAGATATCAACCGTCCAACAGTGAGATAGACACAACGCTACAAATGCAGGCTGACAACACCCGCGATTTCATGACCATCATGACAGACGGCGGCTTCATCCACGCTCCGGTCCCATGAGTCGAGTCGAAAGTAGTGATGCTATGTGTAGTTCTGGAACATTGATTGGCTCATGTTGTAATTAAACTTCAATGAATTGTATGTATCTTTGGTTTGGACAGTCGTTCAACTTAGATGTAATCGATGCTATTTATTAGTAGGACCATGAATCGTGCTATTAATTCTTGCTTGTCTCTTCCGATCCTTTTGTTGCATACTTATATATTGCTTATGTATTGTCTGTTGTTTGGCTTGTGCATAGAGATGCCGTCGTATGTCGTCTACAAGGGTAAGGTTCCCGGAGTCTATGACGACTGGGAGGAGTGTCGGAGACAGGTTCACCGTTTCAGCGGTAACAGTTACAAAGGGTACACCACTAGGGCGGAGGCAGAATCTAGATACGCCCGCTATCTTGCGGGAGAGAGGAGGGAGCGTTGGAGGAACCGGATGAAGACCAGTTTCATGGTGATGATGCTCATCGTGAGGACCGCAACTCTCTTCTATGTGATGGTAGTTTAGATGATCGATATCGACTTGTAATGTAAAGACAAACTCGCTACTCGCGGTCTCGAGACTTGTAATGTTTTATCTTTGTTCGGTCTTTTGAATTCGGAGACTAATATGATGAATTGTATTCGGAGACTAATCTTCTATTGTATTCGATGAATCTTCTGTTGCTGTCTGTTGCTGTCTATATTCTGTCCAATAATATATTTTGTAACCTGTGCAAAAATCAGAAAAGTAAAAAAAATAAAACCTAATATTCATACTAATGGCGCATCACCTCAAAGTGCGCCATTAGTATGCCAAAGGATACTAATGGCGCATCACTACATAGTGCGCCATTAGTATGCCAAAGGATACTAATGGCCATCACCCCACAGTGCGCCATTAGTATGCCAAAGCACGTGGGTAAATATGGCCCCCTGGGAGGCATACTAATGGCGCATGGTGGTCTATACTAATGGCGCAGGGCGTGGTGCGCCATTAGTAAAATATACTAGTGGCGTGGTACTAGTGGCGCACCAGGAGTGCGCCATTAGTAGGCAAAACTGGTGCGCCACTAGTAGACCTTTTCCTAGTAGTGTAGTGTGTGCGTGCACCGGTTCTTTTCGTGAGAGTAGAATATACTATGCCCAAAGAACATTTGCCATAAGAGTAATAGTATAAGTGTGTGACGTGTGAGCTAAAATAAAAGGTGTGCGACGACTTCTGTTTTTTAGAAGTTCTGAGGGTAGGGTGTGAAGAGCACATATGTATGTGACGTCTACCTGCAGATAGACGGTGGGTGCGAGAGGACTCGGGAGAGTCGTGACTCGTGAGGGTGCGTGTGTACGTGAGAGAGAGGGGGGGCATTGATGACCCAAAAGTTTAGGGGATCTGGCGTAGCCATTTCGATAAGTAAGAGTGTCAAACCCAACGAGGAGCAGAAGGAAATGATAAGCAATTTTTAGTAAGGTATTCTCTGCAAGCACTGAAATTGTCGGTAACAGATAGTTTTGTGATAAGGTAATTTGTAACGAGTAGCAAGTATTAAAAGTAAATAAGGTGCCGCAAGATGGCCGAATCCTTTTTGTAGCAAAGGACAAGCCTGGACAAACTCTTATATGAAGGAAAGCGCTCCCGAGGACTCATGGGAATTATCGTCAAGCTAGTTTTCATCACGTTCATATGATTCACGTCCGTTACTTCGATAATTTGATATGTGGGTGGACCGGTGCTTCCGTACTGTCCTTAATTGGACAAGCATCCCACTTATGATTAACCCCCATTGCAAGCATCTGCAACTACAACCGAAGTATTAAGGTAAACCTAACCATAGCATGAAACATATGGATCCAAATCAGCCCCTTATGAAGCAACGCATAAACTAAGGTTTAAGCTTATGTCACTCTAGCAACCCATCATCTACTTATTACTTCCCAATGCCTCCCTCTAGGCCCAAACAATGGTGAAGTGTCATGTAGTCGACGTTCACATGACACCACTAGAGGGATGACAACATACATCTCATCAAAATATCGAACGAATACCAAATTCACATGACTACTTATAGCAAGACTTCTCCCATGTCCTTAGGAACAAACGTAACAACTCACAAAGCATATTCATGTTCATAATCAGAGGGGTATTAATATGCATAATGGAACTGAACATATGGTCTTCCACCAAGTAAACTAACTAGCATCAACTACAAGGAGTAATCTACACTACTAGCAACCCATAGGTACCAATCTAAGGTTGGGATACAAAAATTTGATACAAGACATGAACTAGGGTTTGAGATGAGATGGTGCTAGTGAAGATGTTGATGGAGATTGACCCCCTCCCGATGAGAGGATAGTTGGTGATGACGATGGTGATGATTTCCCCCTCCTGGAGGGAAGTTTCCCCGGCAGAACAGCTCCGCCGAAGCCCTAGATTGGTTCCGCCAAGGTTCCGCCTCATGGCGGTGGAGTTACTTCCCCAAAGTTTGTTTTATTATTTTTTTCTTGGACGAAAGACCTCATATAAAAGAAGATGGGCATCGGAGGGCCACCAGGGGGCCCACGAGGAAGGGGGGCGTGCCCCCACCCTCGTGGGTAGGGTGTGCCCCCCTCTGGAACTTTCTTCGCTTAGTATTTTTATATATTCTGAAACGTGCTCCCATGAAGTTTCAGGACTTTTGGAGATGTGCAGAATAGGTCTCTAATATTCTCCCTCTTAATGAAACCTTGTAAAATAAGAGAGAATAGGCATAAGTATTGTGATATAATGTGTAATAAGAGTCCATAATGCAATAAATATCGATATAAAAGCATGATGCAAAATGGACGTATCAGGCATGTATCAATGCAATGCATGTGTCCGTAAATCATTATCCGACAAACATTCGCCACAAACCATTTCCTGACGAACGCCGTAAGAACCGTTAGATCGGAATCCGATAGTGTCAGTTTTGCCTTGTCATTTAACAGAGCAGCCACTCCCCCTACACACAAATCTTCCACGTGAGTGTTAGCAAGTGTCGTATGCTCCCCCCCCCGTTCCAAAATGCAGTCCATATAGATTTATTGAAAATTCGAACCTCGCAAATTTTTACGTAGTTTTCGTGTACCAAAATGCACATATAGAATACCCAGTATATATCATTTCATTCATCTTCGAGAGGTAACTATAAAGATGGAGGAGGAGTCTACAAAGAAAGACCGCCGTCACCTGCAGCAATTTCAACCATCCTTTGGTGTGGAGGAATATCATAGGAACTCTATATGATATGATTTTTATAGGATTTTTTCCTTTAGAGCCAATTGGTTCATAGGAATAGATTCATATACTCCACATTTTAAAGGAAATAAACATGATATCATTTTTATAGCTTTAGAGCCACTTGGTTCATATGAATGGATTCCTATACTCCCATAATTTCGAAGAAAAATAAACATTAGTGTATATTCAATAGAAAAGTTCCTATGATGTGAACCAAATGACATCTTTTTTCCAATCCCTACTCATGGTAATTGAGATACATGTCATCTCTTTCCCTACAACTTCCATGTATACATCTTCTATTCCTAAATAGATATTACAACCCACTAGTAGCTTTTATGGCACAAGAACACGTCATGCATGCAAGTCATAAATCACACTGTTTTTTCTACTCTATGCATGCAAGCACCACATCAT
Source organism: Triticum urartu (assembly GCF_056163025.1). Taxonomy (NCBI): domain Eukaryota; kingdom Viridiplantae; phylum Streptophyta; class Magnoliopsida; order Poales; family Poaceae; genus Triticum; species Triticum urartu. The sequence continues at coordinate 246,662,201 of NC_141874.1, read as the reverse complement.
AAATTCATGCATGTTACTCATAAGTTATTTCTTGCATTAAATTTTGCATTCACAATGTATGTGCTCATCACGTGCACACATATGTAGTTCACATTCACATTTTTGTTAGAAATGCCATTCTTTTAACTGTAATTCATTTTTTCTCTTTGTACTCCCTCCGTCTAGGTGTTCAAGTCATCTTCCGAAAACCAAATAATCCCAAAAGACTTTGGCACGGTACATTAACTCCCTCCTTGTTTCTTGTTTCGTGACATATCAACAAATAAGAATGTGGGCCGTTCATTCTTTCCCAAAACACAAGCACTTCTCCTTTGTTCTGGAATCTTCTGTATCATAATTGCCCAAACTTTTTTTTCTAAATGAATTGCCATTAGTTGTTTTTTACTTTATTCTTTACAATGCACAATCCCATGAATCTTAACCTTTTTATAAAACTAATTGATTTTGAATGACATTAACTATAAGAACTAAACGAACAACTACATCATGCATATATGACTCAAAGCTTTACATGCTATAGTGTGTATTTATTCATAATTTGGTTTCCAAATCTCATGCGTTCAATGAATGTACCTACTAGTCTTGAGTAGAGTAGCAAATTTTCACGCGGCAGCGGGTATATCAAAATGCAGGGCCCATGCATCATTGCCTTTCGGTCGAACCTACATCCACAATTTTTTGTATGTGTATCTCCACTGGTCCCTGAACCAAAAATGCTTCCTCGTTCCCGTAAAACCAAGTGGCCCACACATATTATGGCCTCAAATTGAACTCAATCCCTCTCCCGTTACTATGACATGGCCCCACACGCTGTAGTACTCCTACAAACCCTACCGCCGCAGACATCATCGGTTTTCTTCAAGAGGACGAGGGAGAAGAAGTTTTGGAGTGGAGGCGCTTTCAAAAAAAGGATTTGTAGTGGAGGCCCCTACCCTAGGGTACCCTAGGTAGCTGCCACACGCATCATTGGTTTTCTCTTTTCTTTATGCTCTTGTGCCATAGAGTGAAATGATGGTTGCTTCGTTCGTCCAGCTTAATGTGGGAAAGGTGGGGCTTTGTGATTTGACCCCTCATCGCTCATTTGCTACTACTGCGGCGCTACGACCGGGGTGCCTCCAAGTCCAACCGCTGCTCTAAACTGTAATTTGGTGCATTGCCCGTGGAACAAGACGGTGGATGAGCCACATGTCGGCAAAAGGGGTCCTGTTAAGTGTGTCACCATTTCATGTGCGGGCTGACCCTTCTTGAGTTGCTACGCCAACACGACAGGAGCAGCCTACCACTTGGTTTTTCTCCCTAGTGAATCCCGACTATATTGATCTAAAAAAGATACGTCCGGTACTACCCTCCCCGTCTCGGTTTATAGGGCGCGCACGTAGTTCTCGGTCATCCATTTGACTAACTAAATATGAGTTACTATGTCACAAAAAGTATATCATTTGATTCTTAAGCTGATGTAGTTTCTAAACATATACTATTCATCACATATATATCCAGTTAAATTCTCAACCTAGAATGACGTGCATGCCCTATAAACCGATACGGAGGAAGTACTAGTAAAAATGAGGTGATTTTACCAAGCGATGGGCGGGGGAGCATGGCCTGTCATGCGGTCCCACGTGTCATGGTGTACCAAGGCGATGCGCATGTCCCTCTTGAGGCAGAACAATGGCAAAAGCAATACTATACATGGTTTTCTTGAAGGAGATGATGGCGAAGCGAAGTGTTAAATAATGGTTGCTTCGTCCGTCTGGGAAGGTGCGGCATTGTGATTTCACGTCTCATTGCTCATTACTACTACTGGGGCGGTATGACTGGGGTGCGTCCCCCCTACTATTCTGCACTTTTAGTTGGTGCATGACACGTCGACCCAGTTGCTATATGTCCCACATGTCAGCGAGAGGAAGTACAAAATTCATGAAAGTGAGCGTCGACGGAGGAGTAAAAGACACGGCTTGGTTTTTGCTACTTCGCGCGATCCATCGATACAAACCCGGACTAAAAAAAGGTGAGGGCGGGCCTTTTCCCGCGCGGCAGGCAGGGGAGTTTGGAATAGTCTGTTCGAGGCAACGAGGCAGGAAGGGAAACAAGCAAATAAAGGTTGAGCGACTTAGTTTTGGGAAAAATCTGATTTTACTGAGTACGTGCCCACTATGGAGGTAGTATACTACTTACTACTCCCTCCTTTCCGGTTTATAGGGCTCGTCTAAAATAAATTTGTTTTTCCGTATTATAAGTCTCAATTCTACTAGTAGTAGTACCATCACATGTAGCCCGATGCAAGCATTGTCAAGAGAAAACTCGCCAATGCATGTAGAAGTTCATGGAAATTTAGTGGTCATGCATGCATTCGCTCTAATTAATGCCTCAGTAAACATAACTTCTTGAGAAAAACGAGCGTACATTACTTGTGCAAACTACGAAATTAATTCCACCACTCACCGTCTATATTGGTTGGAGAGGTTTTGAAATTGAGCCATAAACTGGAAAGGAGGGAGTAGTAACATAGACTAGGGTAGCTTGCTGCACCACGGACTCCAAGGAAATTGCAATTGTAGTACTGCTCCTATATTCTACTCCAAGGAAATTGAGCCATAAACTGGAAAGGAGGGAGTACTACTAAAGGACATATATTCCAAACAATATGATAATCTCTCTAACCAAGGTAGGGATGAGGAGTAAATGGATGGAGTAGTAAAATTTTCTCCTCGTCCTGCGAGCCATCACGCACGTGGGCGAGGGAGTGGGTGTATAAGGCGTAGTACTACTACCTCCATCCTAGTTTATAGGCCACCTTTGTAGTTCCTGCCAAAATTTTACCAAATATTTAGCTAAAAAAACATTAATTCATGTCAACAAAAATTATATCGTTGGATTCCTATTTCAACATAGTTTTCAATGATAAAATTTTTGGTAACAAGCATGAACGTTTTTTTAGTTCAATCTATAGTCAAAATTTGACACAATATACAATGGGTGCCAATAAACCAATATACAATGAGGAGTAGTAAGCAAGCTTCACCTCGTCCCGCGAGCCACCACGCCCATGGGCAGGGGAGATGGCGTAGTAAGCAAGCTTCTCCTCGTTCTACGAGTTGATGGGACGCATCAAAAGTAATACGTATAGAGCATCTCAAGTGTATAGAACCTTGCCTCTAAGGTAGGCCCCACATGGTTTGCCTCTTTTTTAACATAACGCGTCAAGTCACAATTTGTTTGTTCACCCGTGGTAGACGATCCTCCATCAAGTGGACAACTAGTACACATGTCAAATTACCACGTGGGCTGCCTTTTCGTACAGAAATGAGCTGCACCGTGTACTCGCGCGGGTGTGGTTGGGAAAGAGACGGGGGTACGTGCGCCGTGCGTGCACCTCTTCTCTTCATGCACGTCCCCCACCTACGTGGGTGTGTGTGAGAGAGATACAAACCTAGACATAATGCACCGTCCATCCCCATGGCTCCGCCCAGTCCAACCACCAGTCACCACCACGCCCCACTCCTCCTCGCCTTATCTCTCATCTTTCTCGAGACTAGCAATGTGCCCGTGCGTTGCAATGGATCCAAAGTAGAATAGTTTTTTTGACACCTGAAATAGTAGGAGAGGCTCCTACTGCATATATTGAATTAAAGTATCAAAAGGTTTTGTACAAAGTCATATCCTTACATCCATAGCCATTATAAAATTAAGGGTATATGTAGGTAACCTAAGTAATAGACTATGGGGCAACAAAGGACTGAATAAAAGTTGAGAGAAATTGTTTGTGTTTCTCTTTAGCTCTATGTATGAGTAAAGAGAGGTCCTCTTTGAATCTTCTTGCCCATGAGCCAACCGTGGGGTCAATTCTCCTAAAGTGCTTGTTATTTCGTTCTTTCCACAAACTCCAGGAGGCATATAAAAAAAATCTCCATAAACATTTGGTTGTCCCACATTGATTTGGCTTCCTTGATCCAGTTTAGGCGATCTCCATTAGTTGTCTAGTGGATATTCAAAGTGTCCCAACAGGCTGAACTGAAGTGGCAAGTAAAGATCATATGTTCAATCGTTTCTTCCTCAGTGCTGCCACACAGAATGCAACCATGATTGTCCCCGATGTTGTAGTGTCTTCTCTTTAGCATGTTTCTGGTGTTGAGGCGATCAGGGAGAAGAAGCCAACTAAAGACTTTGATTTTCATTATGGCCGAAGATTTACAGAGCCATTTGTAACTAATATGTGCGGTGGCCTCACGAAAATAGAAATTGTAATATCTTTTGGCAGTGTATATCTCAGAGCCCCACTCGTAAATCCAGGAGTCCATGTCATCGCCCTCATCATTGCCAACATGCGTTGTGATCTCCTGGATATGATGTAGCTCATTGTGTGCTTGCATGGACAGTGGTAGGTGAAAGGTTTCATTGAGGTTGGTACACCCAAGAAAGTACCGAACAGAAATGTCTTAAAGTTTGGCATAAGAAAAAGCACGAGGGTGTGAATCAGCAAGGACATCATCCAACCAGAGATCTTTCCACATAAGCATAGTATCTCCTTTGCGAACGATCACTTTTGAGATTCCTCTATAGATAGGTGTGAGTTTGAGCACATCTTTCCACCAGAACGATCCACATGAGTCTGAAGCGTGTGAGATTTTGTCATTGTAATGTGTGGATCAAATCAAGTCAACCCACGGCCGATCCCAGTGATTATAGAATTTGTGCAGGTATTTCATGACTAAAGCATCACTTTGGGTTTGTAAATCTAGAACCCCGAGACCCCCACACTCTTTTGGTCTGCAAACCATTTGCCAAGAAGCTAAGGAGCTACATTTTTCCCCATCATCAGTTTTCTTGGTCTAGAGGCATTGTCTTCTGATTTTATCCAACATATCAACAATCTTCGGTGGCAGTTTGAGGGTGCAAAGGGCAAAGATTATAAGGGACGTGATTACCGAATTGAGAAGCGATAATTTCCCTCCATAGGAAATCATTGACAACGTCGCTGAAAGTCTCCGTTGAACTCCACAAACCAATGGCATGAGATCTTGTACAGTAGGTTTAGAAGTACCCATTTGCAACCCAAGGTAGGTAAAAGGTAACTTTCCCACCATGCAACCAAAAATTTGCACAATATGCTGAGCGGTGGAGGCATCACAGTTCATGGGCACGAGAGTTGACTTGAGGAAATTAATCTTTAGACCAATCGAAGTGGCATAATCAGTAAGGATTTTCTTGACAAGAGAAGCTTGGTCCAGACACGCAGGAAGCAGCATGATAGTGTCATCAGCATATTGAATCACCGGGTAGTCCGATTGGTTGGGTCGGTGAAAGGGTAGTTGATGATCATTTCTTCGGAAGGAGTCATTAATTGCAGCCTGCAATAAATCTGCCGCCAGGACAAAGATTAGGGGGGCAGGGGATCACCTAGGCGCACTCCACAAACACAATTAAACTGTCTGCCTGGGACGCCATTAAGGAGCACAGAAGACTTCGCAGATGAAATTTTTTTTTTGATCCACCCCAGCCATTTATCATTGAAACCCATGTGTTTCATGATTTCCAGCATAGCATCATGGTCGATGTTATCAAACGCTTTTGCAAAATCCAGCTTGAGCAGAACTATTGGCTTTTTAGAAGATTGGCATTGGTATATGTACTCAAAAGCCCAAGCAAGGCAGTCTTGTATAGACCTCTTTTTCAGGAAACCGTACTGGTTGCGGTGAATAATCTTGAGAATGATTTTTTGTAACCTGTTAGCTAGAAGCTTTGTGATGACCTGAAGACAACAATTTAGCAGAGTGATCGGTCTAAAGTCATTAACTCCTTGGGGCGCAGCAATTTTGGGGATGAGTGTGATGAATCCATCATTGATACTCTCCAGGTTGAGACCTCCCTCAAAAAATTGATCACATAGAGCATAGAAATCGTCCTTAATTATGTGCCAACAAGATTTGAGAAATGCCCCATTAAACCCATCAGGACCCGGAGCCCTATCCGTAGGCATTTCTTTGATGACTAGGTCAATCTCCTGCCTAGTAAATGGCACAGTTAGATCATCCAGCCCCTCAATTCTCTTGATAATGGAGGGAAGATCAAATTTCATCTCATGCTTAGAGGAAGTTCCAAGTCTTTCCTTAAAAGAGTGATAGATGACAGATTCTTTGCTTGCATGATCATCAACTATGGTTCCATCATGTAAAGTTAAGGAGGAAATATTGTTTCTTCTGTAACGTTCGGAAGCCATAGCTTGGAAAAATTTGGAGTTCTCATCTCCAAAACGAACTCATCGAATTGTGCACCGTTTCTTCCAATATTGTTGTTGATAGGACAATAAACGTAGGACGTGGGCCTTTAGGATAGTCCTAAAATTAGCCTCTGGAATTGTCGAAGGCCTTCTGTTCTCCAGCGTGTCCATATCAACTAGAGCTTTGTTGGAGTTAGTAATGGCTATAGACAACGGGAAATGTTCTTGCTCCAATTTTTGAGGCAGTACCGCAAGTGCTTGAATTTTGTACAAAGAATGGTTGCACTATTGGTCAATCGGACGGGCTTATCCCAAGCAGACTGAACAACCTCCATAAAACCAAGATGTTGAATCCAGAAAGGCTCAAAACAAAAAAGTTTACTTCTAGGAATAGAAGTTTCAATGGAGATCACGCAGGGTATATGATCAGACACCGGCTTGCCTAAGGGTTTAACAACGGTGTTGGGGTATGAACCAGTCCAGCTATAAGATGTAAAAAACCAACAAGTTGCTCGAAAAGTGGATCATGTTGCATATTACTCCAAGTGTAAGTGTGGCCTTTGATTGGCAATTCAACGAGATATTGTGTTCGTATGAAATCATTGAACGTAATCATGTCATTAATGCTCCCTCCCGGCTTGTTACGATTGTCAGGGCTGCGGATGTAGTTAAAGTTGCTGAGTAGGAGCCAATCTTCATTGGCAGGTATGTTTAATGAGAATAACCAATTAGTGTAATTAATACGTGGATCGCCTTGACATGGGCCATCAATATTCACAAGCGTCCAAGCTTGGGAGGACTGAGTTGATTGAAATTTAATGACCAGGGAAAAATCTTCCGAGGCAATAACCGTTCTAGAGAAAACCGAACTGTTCCAAATAGTAACAATTCCACCCGAAGCCCCATGTGAAGGAACAAAAGCAAATTGGTCAAACCGACGGGGACAACAAGATTTCATAAAAGCATTATCGATCATAGGTTTCTTAATTTCTTGCAAACATAAAACCGAGCAATCACTAGCATTGATAGCATTAAAAAGTGCTAATTGTTTATCACCAGAGTTTAACCCACGAATGTTCCAACATAACACATTCCAATTGACCAAAAGACCCATAAAGCGAGTAAACCAGCAAATTAAGCCGAGGACGAAGGCCATGCCTCCTTGGACTCCAAGAGAGCAGCTTTAGTAAGTTCTTCTGGCGGGATGGCACATTTTTGGACGCCCACCTGCTGAATTACCTGAATGGGAGTGGGAGGTGGTATTTCCTGGGTCGCCTCAGCATCCAGCTCCCTGATGATCACCGAGGAAGGAGCAGCAGGAGTGTGGCGTGGTTTGACCTTTGATTGCTTCTTCTTGGTATCAGACGGTGCATGGACCCAGAATCCATCATATTTATTGGATCTAGCGCTGCGACAAAGAGAGACTTCACATTCAGGTGCCTGCACTTTTCCATGATGAGAGGAGGTGCCTCCATAAGCCACAACAACATCAGAAGGAGGCATAAGCAGAGAGCTAGAGTTTCCCTGGAGCAGAGCCATCGAGGGATCAGTCGGAGCCGCAGTGGAGACAGACCAGGAGTGAACCACAGAGACACAATCCTCATTATCCCTAGTGATCTAATGCCCAGCTATAATCATGATAGAGTCATTGTTGCGGCAAACTTGAACATGAGCCTTCAAGCAATCCCTAAAGCCCAGCCCCGAGCTCCATGGGTCAAAAGTGGCCATAATTGGCTTAATAGCAGTCCACAGAAAGTCATTGATCTGTCTCATCGGCCTGGAGGAGTGGAAGAGCATAGAAGCCATCAAGTTCCCATGGTGTGACATGGTGAAGTGCAGGCCAAAATTGTTCAGAGAAAGATCAATGGTGAGAGAATCTTGCTACTGTATTATAGGAACCAAGGAGATACTCGCAGGGCTATCAAAGTTATTTCTCCATAGATTATTCAGAACGTTGACAGGCACAAGAACAAACCCATCAGAGCTGACAGAGGACTCAGAGCTGATGTGCCAAGATATGGAATCATTCCAAGCCATTGCAGGGCTATCTAGCAGATTGTTTTTAGGTAAAATTCCATCAGAAACCTGAAGACCTTTAGCAGCCAACCATGCCTGAAAATTGTACACAGCAGGAGGTGGAGGAGCTGGCTAGGCACCCCATTGTTCTTGAAACTGAGCCTGTTGGTCGATGACCACATTGTCATTGGCCTGATTAGCCTGATGCATAGCATGATCAGTAGCCACGTTCTGAGCCATCCAGTTGTGCATCTGGGCTTGATAAATTTGCTCAGCAGTAAGCCCTTCACCAAACAGAGGATGTGGAACCCCATCATCAGGAGGTGGATCTTCACCAGCAGGTGGAACTTCAGGTAAGTGTGCATTCCAATCACTACTTTGTAACAAAGTTACAGCAACTGTCCAGCAGTGTCTAGCACCCCCAATCTGCCTCATCACAATGCTCTTACGGACCAGTCTAAGATGAATGACCCTGGCCTTCAAAAGCACAAAATGCCTGTCACCCCTGGGGTTATGCCATTCAAGCAGAGTACTGAAAGTATCCACAGACTTATGCATATAATGTTGGGTTTGATAGTCATAGGGAAATCCAACATACAAGATCCAAATCTCCGGGCCAAAAGTGGTGAGCCTCATGTTAAGCGTAGCATCATGAGGAACAAAAGAAATAACCGTGTGCTCATCAGCTTGCATCTCATCGAGTTCAAAGGTGGTTCCGACGACAGAATCTCTAACTAGGGAGTCATCAAATCCAAAAATACCAATCCCTAGAGGGTGATCTTCAACTTCAGTAGGGAAGAAATGAGACTCATGGAGCAAACCTTGGATTGTATCTCTGAGGGCTTCTTTTTGATGCTGCGGGATGAACCTGTTGGCCTCACCAATGGCCAAGAAGTCATGGCGCAGGGGAGGCACCGCACTGACCACCATGTCCGATCGCACCTTCCGATTAGTCGGGCCATGCTACACCGTCATTCCTTGTGGCAGGTAGGGTACGATGTTGACGTGGAAATTCGCCATTGTTGGTGGGGGAGGGAGGAGCAGAGCATGCGCAGAGGAATGCACGCGCGACGAGGTGGAATGCGTATCGGCAGGGGGTATGGACTGTTTGTGTAGCCAATTTTCTTTGCTGGAGTGCCACCCCCAGAGACAGGATGATGCCACGTGTCCAAGCAAGCCGCAGATACTGCAATGAACGGTCGAGGATTTCTTGGTCGAGCTGTGGGGCGCAAAGTAGGTGAATGAGGTAATTGTTTGCTAGAGGAAAGAATCCATGCAGCCCCCGATTTGACTAGACCAAAATCAATTAGCCTCCCGTTTCCCAAGTTGGTCGTGGCAGAGCTGCTAGTAGATGGTAAGCAGGGTAATGATTCCATCTCTAAAAAGGAGAAATATGATTCTTGCCTTTGAATGATTTAGCAATATGATTTGCAGCTCCAGATAAATGAATATCAGATTTCTTAGCATTCTTGGGCTTCCAAAAATAGTGCTTGGCCTTAGGATCATAGCAGTTACGCTTGGTATGGCCCAAGAAGAAACAAGCCTCACATTTGAGATAGGTCGGAAATTGGAAAAAAAGATGGGTATGTGATCCACAGATAGTACAGGCTCGCGAGATCATTTGTGGCCCAGAGCCCATAGCCTGATCAGAGGTGGGCTGAACAGGATTCACCCGACTAGCGGGACAGCAGCAACTGTCATTAAGACAGATAGAGCAAATCTCGTCTGGGCATGCAGAAGCCAGGTGGCCCAGCGAATTACAAGAGGGGCAATTGAGCCTCCCATAAATGTAAACCGAGGATGGGACCGACGTTAGAGACCAGATGTTGGCAATATGTGAATCAGAATAACCAAAATGACGTTGGTCCAGAATATGGAAGAGCATAAAATTTGGAATATTGCTCCATGCATTCTCCTTAAACTGACAACCTTCAAATCTGTATTTAATAGGCCTTGTCCCATTAATATCATTATTCCCCATAGTAATGGGTGATTTGAATGTCCCAAAGATGATGGCCGAAGACAAGGAATGTTGGTTAATGCCCTCAGAAAATGACTATCTGTCGGCCCCGGAATAACCGGCTCTGGCAACTAAGCTGCCGGCGATGAGCCGTCCGGCGTCGGATCAAAGCTGGAAACCAGTCCCACCGTAGGGGGAAAACCAAATTTAGATAAAACCGGACTTGACGTGCTCAGAACCTTATCTTGATGTGAAGAGAACTTGTATTTAGACTTGATAGCAATAGGAGAACGATCAGCCACCTCAGGAATGTGACGGAAAAGACTGAGGTGGCAAACAAAATCCGGCCATACTCTGTCCTTGAGACCATAGATGTAATGCCCAACTTTATTGGAAGCCACAGAAAAACGAAATCTTCTTCCATCAATATGTGTCACATTGAGCCCAGAAGGGAGACCCCCAATACAGCATTGGAGGGCAATAGCAACCAAATCATCATTGAGAGGGAAGCTTGCCGAGGAGAATTGCACCACCAAGAATAACTCTTTGTTCGAACCAGAGGGAGAGAATTGAACGGTAGAACCAAAACATCGACGCACCTGAGCTGCCACGGCAAGGTCGGGGGAAAAATCCCAATGCAGAAGACCTTCCATGATCGTCTAGATCGACTAGATCAAAAAGCTCCATGGATGGACGGTGTGTGGTAGAGGGCAGGTGGGAGGGAGGAGAGGAGAGGAGAGGAGGTGGGAGGAGCCATCTCTCAATTAAAAATACCAATTTCTCCAAACAAAGTAGAATAGTACTTGTTCACAAACTTGAAAGAAAACACTCTTGTTTTGATATACATATATACCACTAAAAATGTATTAAGTTTCACTCAAAATATATTTATCAGGTTGTTTTGATGAGGCGAGGGAGGGATGTGGTTGCTTTCAAGATAATAAGGGGTTTTCTTCAAATTGGAGCAAAGAAGTGGGCTATTGTTGCAAAAATGCCACAACTTACCTCGCAGTCATTAGATGTAGATCTAATGGTCAGAAATGACGGATGGCAGACACACCATCATCACCAACTGAGTCTTTTATAGGAGTAGAGATATCATTTTTTCAATGAAATTCTTGAGCTACCATTTTTCCAATAAAATTCTCGAGATATCATTTGTTTTTACACATGGGATTACTGCTGCATGGGTCAATCACAACAGGTGTTTTGTAAAAAATGCATCTTGATGTTCCCTGCAATGCATGGGCATCTTGCTAGTCCATGAAAACAACACATGGCAAAATTTCACGGTGAACGAGGGATTTGAATTTGCTGGGAGGGGCTATTTGGATTTTGCCCGCGGTAGCCAAAATATTGGCGACCCTTTTGACCACCGGTGCCTTTTCCATTGATGAACGAGGAATGGCATGGGTGCTCATGCATCCTCCAGCGCGCACATTGGAGACAAGATCACACGAGCTATGCTTTTTTTGTCCCACCATGCCGGCCATAGACCGACCGACGACCCGCATATTACGCCATCCAACCGTAGCCGCACACATTCTGACAACAACTCAACCAACCAGATGAAATTCATGCAAACACGACGATATTTCTCATAAACAATGATAGAATTCATATAAAATACCGGATTTTCTTACAAACATGACGGATTTCATTACATTCAAATCAACTAAGCGGTGGTAGTTCTGGACAGCATAGGTATATAATACCTGGCCTAAATGGTCGCCCGCCGATCCATTTGTGTTCCTCATGTCTGGCAGCACGATCACCGTACTGCCGGGAGCCCTGGAGGTATATGCTTCAGCGCGAAGGACGGCTCGCTTCCCTGCTGCCCAACTGATTTGGTTGGCTGATGCCCAAGATGATGGTGGAAGGGGGTTTCTCCGCTTCCGTGGAGCCCATGCGGGGTCCATGAAGGTCCTCGCAAAGGATCCGACAAGACACCTGCTGTGTACGCCAGCGTCGCCTCCGTGGTGGCCTTCATGGGACCTAAGCGGCGGCGGCCTCCCGTGTTCTACTTCTCCTCGATGACGGCGGCGGACGCGGAGGCGCTGGCCACCGACTCGTCGCTCGCCGCGCACCCGGCTTCTGTCTCTGCTTGCATGGCGTGACCGCCGACATGGCAGTCTCGGCCACAGAAACGGGAGACGCGGTCACAAACACGGGAGGCGCGGTCACAGACATGGGAGGCGCGGTACGAGGCGGCGGCGTGGACGGCAGCGACGACGCCCATGCGCCGCTCCTCGTCGAGCTAGCCTGGAGCGGCGAGTTGCTGAACCGCGCGCCGGCTTGAGGTGGCAACTGGCTCCGTCGGATGAGGGGAGGGAGGTGGATCAGCGAGCTTCATAGCTCGTATCCCATGGGCCGGCCAGCTTGGATGCCGGATAACTACTCTTCGTAAGCCATTGTAAGAGTGGACAAAATGGTGAAGGAGGAGATAGGGGAGCGGCGGAGGGGTGCGATTCTTGGCCGGCGTTTGGCCTTGTTTAAATAGGAGATTAAATAGACGACAGACGGGAGGAGCTCGGTCAGTGTTGCATTTAATGTCGGCCCGGTCATGAATGGACGTGTGTCCAGAGTGGGTTTCTCGGCTTCCACACGGGTTTCATCGAGGCGTTTGAATGCGGCAATGAGGCGTGTTCAGCCAGGCGTGCATCAAGTGGCGCCCTCGAATTTGACGTACGACACCGCTCCATTCTTCCACTAATGTGTGGGCTCTTTGGGTACATGGCATGCATGACAGTGACCCAACGCAGGCAGCGCATGGCAGAGGAAACTTTGGTGGGCCAGGACGGTCAGAAGCGGGCATTTCATTAACCGATGATTGTTCATTGAGTGTGACGTCAGCTATTTCATCTAGATAAGCCTACCATATAATGTAAGAGAATTTTAAAATTTTCGTATATACGTTGATAGCCCGTTCGATACATTGTGATTCATAAAGACCGCTGCAAACATCAATGTTCTTCTTATCACAGACAAGATTGATTAAACCTTGCAAAAAAAGATAAGATTGATTAATACCCGTAACAATCCATGTCCATAACAAAGGGTGCATGCACGTATAGGTTGAGCATGTGTCTTACTTCGTGTGCGGTATCGCCGGTGTGCATGCAGGCGTGCGAGTGTTGCATGCGTGCATGTGTACGTTTCAGTGTTGCATGCATATGTGCGTACGTGCGTGTGTTCGTGAGTGCATGTGTACGTGTCAGTGTTGCACGCCTGTGTAACACCCCGGATGTAACTTTCCTTATTTATAACTCTGACTCTTTCCATTTTCGGCTTCATGTTATGAGATTCCCTTCGTGGTTGGGTTTTGTCTTTCATTTTGCATTTTGTTCACGTCATGCATTTCATATCATATCATCATGTGCATCGCATTTGCATATGTGTCCATTTCGCAATCCGACACTCCCACATGCACCCGCCGCACCCCTCTTGTCTCTTTTTGTGAGCGGGAGTTAAGCGGTCTCGGAATGGTCCAAGATTTGTCAAGTGTCCTTGGTACTCCACCGGTAGACCGCCTGTCAAATTTTGTTCCATTTGGAGGCCGTTTGATGCCCCAACGGTTAACTGGGTAACCGCAAAAGCCTCTTTTGTGTTGCAGCCCAACACCCCTCCAAAACAGCCCAATAACCCATCTAAACCATCTCCATGTTCTCCGCCGTCGGATCACGATCGTGTGGGTGAAAACCGCACTTCATTTGGACACTCCTACCTCCATCTACCTATGTGCACCCCTCCAAAATCTCGCAGTCCAAACCCTAGCCCCGCTCCCCTCGTGTCGCCGAACTTGTTCGCCTCCCCCTCCTCCGCCGCGTGGCAGCACGCCGTTGGCTGAGGCGACCCGCGCCCACTTCGCCGCGCCGGCCTGCCGGGGCCCAGGCAGGGCCCTCCGGGCCCGATCCGATCACGCCACCCGCCCGCGCGCCTGGGGCGCCAGCTGCCACTACAGCCCACCCGTGCCTTACCGCCACTGCCCTCCGCCGCGCAAGCTCCCGCTGACCCGCGCCAACCTCGCCGCCCGGCGTCCCTGGCCACCTCTCCGTCCGGCCTCCTCCTTTCCTCGTGACTCCGGCCTCCGTCCTCTCCAACTCCGGCGGAGATCCAGGTGAACCTCGATCCATGTGCACGAACCGTAGATCCAGATTCGGAGGGTATATTTTCACCAAGTCCCGAAACCCCCTGATATGTACATTTGACATGTCGTATCTCGGTGACCGTGGCTCCAAATCATGCATATGATATGTCGAAAGGTTCGTCTCGTTGAGCTCTTCATGCTAGCAGGATTTCCATGCATGTTACTGTCTATTATAATGACGCTTTCATTGTTTCAAGGGTGCTATAAAATGTTAACTGCTGGTACTTATCAGATCATGGTGTTTTGTCATTTTTGTTTCATTTGATGTGTACATTCTATGAGCATGAGGTATACATGTGTTTTGAACTACATCATGCCATCTTTACAGAGGAGCAAGCCTTGTATTTTGGTGATCTATGTGGTGACTAGCACAAGCATGCAAAGTAGGCTTCATAATGTTGTTGTTTTCAGGGACTTAGGATTTTGCAGAGTCCTTTTCCTGTTGTTATTTTGATGCCATTTAAACTTGATGCTACCATGAGATCCATGCTTATTTTGAGATACTTCTGTAAGGATATTTTCAACATGTGGTTATCCTCTATCCATTCATTCCTTTTGTTGCAATTATGGAGTGCTCTGGCATGTCATTTGCTTGCTTTACTTGTGCTATAAATTATTCGTGGCAGATTGTTGACATGTTAATCAATATTGCCATGGTTGTTGCTAGTGATCCATGCATCCTATTGACTTGCTCTTTCCATGGTTAGCTTCATGAACATGTCATATTGCTATTGGTATGCTTATGTTGTCATTTAATTATTTGTGGTGAGTTGCATGAACTCACAAAGTTGCTATCATAAATCTGTTTATGCCATGCTCTATTTTTCTTGTCTGAAACTGTTAATAAAACTTGCTATGTTTACATAGGTTCCATCATATTTTATGTGCCTTTTTAGCTCATGTTCAGTAAGGGACTTTTGTTCTATGTATTTAGTAGAATCATGCCATGCCTATTTTTACTATGATGTGTTCCTGTAGCATGTTGTTTGCTTGCTCTAAACATTGCTTCCTGATGTTGTTTTTGACATGTTAGTATTCTCACCAAGTCTGTGAAGCTGATATCTTTTGCACTTTTGCCATGCTTGTTTGAACCTGTTCTAATGTGATTTAGCCGTAGCTCAGTGTTCATGTTTTGTCAAGCACCTCTTGTACATCACTGGCATATGCTTTGTTGCTATGTTGGGGTGCAGTAGATTAGTTTCTTGTTGCATTCTAAGTGGCATCATGCTGTTAATCGTAGATTTGCATCATTCTTGTTTTGCTTGCCATTTGCAAAACCATGCGTCCATTTCCGGTGATCCTTATATCGATTTCGCCCGAAATCACCTCATATTTCCAGCGGCATACTTGGTTTGCCAAGTTGATGCCTTGATCATTCTTTCCCTTCTGGAGCACGCATATGCATTGCATATCATATCTTGCATATCATGCCATGTATTGCATCATGTTGCTTGTGCATTGCACCGTGATTGATTGTTTGTTCCATTGCTTGTGTTCTTGCTTTGGGTAGATCCAGGAGACGAGTATGTGAACGAGGAACCTGTTGAGTACGCTAACGAGGATCAAGCTTTCGACAACTCTGAGAACATTGCAGGCAAGATGACCATACCCTCGAAATCACTTCTATATTTGCTTGCTAGTTGTTTGCTCTATCGTTATGTTGCGCTACCTACCACTTGTTATATCATGCCTCCTATATTGCCATGTCAAGCCTCTAACCCACCTTCCTAGCAAACCGTTGTTTGGCTATGTTACCGCTTTTCCTTGGTCCCTCTTATAGCATTGCTAGTTGTAGGTGAAGTTGAAGTTTGTTCCATGTTGGAACATGGATATGTTGGATATCATATTATCTCTTATTTTAATTAATGCATCTATATACTTGGTAAAGGGTGGAAGGCTCGGCCTTTTGCTTGGTGTTTTGTTCAACTCTTGTCGCCCTAGTTTCCATCATACCGGTATTATGTTCCTTGATTTTGTGTTCCTTACGCGGTTGGGTGTTATGGGAACCCCTTGACAGTTCCCTTTGAATAAAACTCCTCCAGCAAGGCTCAACCTTGGTTTTAACATTTGCCCTCTAAGCCTTTTTCCCTTGGGTTCCGCGGACTCAAGGGTCATCTTTATTTTAAACCCCCGGGCTATTGCTCCTCTGAGTGTTGGTCCAACCTGTCAACCGCCGGTGGGCACCAGGGGCAACCATGGGCTGGCCTACGGGATGTTTGGACAATCTGGTGTGCACTAAGAACGAGATATGTGCAGTTCCTATCGGGATTTGTCAGCACAGTCGGGCGGCTTTGCTGGTTTTGTTTTACCATTGTCGAAATGTCTTGTAACTGGGATTCTGAGACTGGTCGGGTCTTTCCGGGAGAAGGAATATCCTTCGTTGTCCGTGAGAGCTTGTGATGGGCTAAGTTGGGACACCCCTGCAGGGTATAAACTTTCGAGAGCCGTGCCCGCGGTTATGTGGCAGATGGGAATTTGTTAATATCCGGCTGTAGAGAACTTGACAGTTGACTTAATTAAAATGCATCAACCGTGTGTGTAGCCGTGATGGTCTCTTTCCGGCGGAGTCCGGGAAGTGAACACGGTCTTGTGTTATGCTTGAACGTAAGTAGTTTCAGGATCACTTCTTGATCGCTTCTAGCGTCTCAACTGTTGCGTTGCTTCTCTTCGCGCTCTTATTTGCATATGTTAGCCACCATATATGCTTAGTGCTTGCTGCAACTCCACCTCACTACTCTATCCTACCCATAAGCTTAAATAGTCTTGATCTCGTGGGTGTGAGATTGCTGAGTCCTCGTGACTCACGGATACTTGCAAACAGTTGTACGTGTCGACAATACCAGTGCAGGTGATGCTAACGAACTCAAGTGGGAGTTCGACGAGGATCTGGGTCGTTACTACGATTCGTTTCCTGATGATCAGTAGTGGAGCCTAGTTGGGACGATCGGGGATCTAGCATTTGGGGTTTATCTTCCTTTTTATTCGAATTTGGCCGTAGTCGGTCTTTGAGTGTATTTGGATGATGTATGAATTATTTATGTATTGTGTGAAGTGGCAATTGTAAGCCAACTCTTTATCCCTTTCTTATTCAGTACATGGGATTGTGTGAAGATTACCCCTCTTGGGACAAAACTACCATGCGGCTATGCCTCTAAGTCGTGCCCCGACACGTGGGAGATATAGTCGCATTGTGGGTGTTACACCTACATTCGTGTGTGCATTTGTTATGTGTACATGTCAGAGTTCCATGGATGCATGCATGTGTGTGTTCGTGCAAGTGTTGCGTGTGTGCATGTGTACGTGTGGGGTGAGGCTACACGTCAGTCGACTGACTTTTTCATCTCTGATCAGTAGATTTTCCAGCCGTTGGAATCGAAATCAAGGGCCTGCAGTTTATCTTCAACCTCCACCCCCTGAGCCGCCAGCCACCGCCGGCTGAACCGCCGGCCACCGCCGCCCGCGGCCGCCTCGCGTGGCCACGCCCCCCACCTCGAAACCACTCCCAGCCGCTGGTCCGTCGCTGCCCTGGCCATCCCTCTAGGCCCCCCCATGCCGAGCTTTTTCTCCGGCGATCCCCACGCCACCCCCCAATCACCACGCCACCCCACCGCCTGCGATTGCCAACCAGAGGTCTCACGACATAGAATCCCCACCAACCACTAATTTATTACCATTTCTGTCCTTCATATACGCGTTGACGGGTGGGCCCTATGGTAATGTGCGCTGCTGAATGTGGACCTTTTGACTGGTCGATTGATCGTGTCGTCAACAAATTACAGAGTTGTATGGTGAGCCAGTGACCGTATGATCACCCTAAAATGTATTTTATTAACAGAGTACAGACTCAAACTACCATTTCTTTCTTTCATATACGCGCTGACAGGTGGGCCCCATGGTTATGTACCACGATGGTGCAACACTAGTTGCGCCACGTGGAACGTTTGACTGGTGAATTAATTGTGTCATCAACAAAATACAGAGTTGTACGGGTGAGCCAGAGACCGTATAATCATGACATGTATTTTTTTAACACGGTACAGACACAAGCGCTCATATATACGCGCAAGCACTCACCGCTATAAGCGCACACACGCAGACCCTACCCCTATGAGCACCTTCAAGAGAGTGAGCCAACATATGATCTTGAGATTTTACGAAGTCACCATAGGCGCCTCGTAGTCGAGTGGAATGTCTCCTCCCACTGAACGCATATCGCCGGAAAAATACTGAAATTAACCCAGGATAAATGTGAGCACCAGGACTTTAACCCTGGTGGGCTCGAGAAACCACTATCCTCCTAACCATCCAACCACAGGTTGGTTAGCACCACAAAATGTATGTGTTGACCGTGATGAGCTTATTCTGAAGTTCAGTGACCATATCGTGCTTTTTTAAAATACAATGACCATAAGTGTCGTCAACAAAATACGGAGCACACATCAAATACAATGTCTGTCAGTGTCATCAACAAAATACGGAGACGTATCAGGAGCTAGATACCGTATGATCACCACAAGAATATATACGGTGACCGTAATGAGCATATTTCGAAGTCCACCGACCGTTCAATGCTTTTTCTTGAAATACAGTGACCGTCATGCGTGAATGTGTCATGGGCATGCATACTTTTAGAGGGCCGAGAGATAATTTGTGTGCGTACGTGAAAGTGGTGTAGAAAGAGGGGGTGTCCAGTGGAGAAAAGGAGAGATATGCACTTCATTTCTATTTCCCGTGACTAATATTTTAGGAGAAAATATAAACATTCACAATGCAGACAAATATTTTTGGATGTACCATGCAATTAAATTTCATGTTTTAGTGGCCGATTGCGTGTGTGGTGTGGTGGGAACATCATTTTCTAGTTGGGGTGGGCACATCATTTCTAGTTGTGGTGGGTCAACATGAGGACTCATGGGTAGGTTCCATCCTGCACCACATAGGTTGGACCGAGACACATTATACGAAGACCCATGTGGAGGACTCGACGTAAAACACGAAGCTACCAGAGTCGGGAGGACTCTATCCCGATAAGCTGACTATATATGATTTGTAACCCTAGGCCCCGAGTATGTTATAGAAGCCTGGGGGCTAGTTCTCGGTAGTATACAAACACGCACAATGCCTGGTATTCATGTGTACTTTGTATACACCCCTATCACTAATATACAGTACCAGGAGTAGGCTTTTTCCTCAACTGCAAGGGGCCAAACTTGGGTAAAACCTTGCCTTGTATTACCATCCAGCCTAACAGTCAGGGATATCCTACTGAATGATTTGATGGAATCATATCTGCCAACTACTAAGAGAGAGGTGTGTCTGTGGGGGGGGGGAATGTGTGCGAGAGAGGCCTAGAGATAATGTGTGCGCGGGAGACACGTAGGCACATATATGTGCGTATAGAGGGCTAGTAGAGATCATGCGTGTGTATATATGCATGTGAGATAAATAGTGTTTTCCAACTGAGATTAGTGAAAAGAGTGGGACATAGTAGTCAGAAAGAGAGAGAGAGAGAGATACAAAGAGAGTGTGTGCGTGAGACACCCCGACACCCCAGGAGAGATTGTGAGCATGTGTATCCACGAGATCCCATCTTGGGTCCTGTTCCACCGCCGCAACTTTCTGTATCCGCCGCCACAACTTTCTGTATCCACGAGATCCCATCTTGGGTCCTGTTCCGGAGCTCCGCCGGAGTGGGCCGTCATCACGGAGGGCTTCTACATCATCGTAGCCTCTCCGATGAAGTGTGAATAGTTTACCTCAGACCTTCGGGTCCATAGTTATTATCTAGATGGCTTCTTCTCTATTTTTGGATCTCAATACAAAGTTCTCCCCCTCTCTTGTGGAGATCTATTCGATGTAATCTTCTTTTTTGCGGTGTGTTTGTTGAGACCAATGAATTGTGGGTTTATGATCAAGTCTATCTATGAATAATATTTGAATCTTCTCTGAATTCTTTTATGTATGATTGGTTATCTTTGCAAGTCTCTTCGAATTATCAGTTTGGTTTGGCCTACTAGATTGGTTTTTGTTGCCATGGGAGAAGTGCTTAGCTTTGGGTTCGATCTTGCGGTGTCCTTTCCCAGTGACAGAAGGGGCAGCAAGGCACGTATTACATCATTGCCATCGAGGATAACAAGATGGGGTTTATTTCATATTGCATGAATTTATCTCTCTACATCTTGTCATCTTGCTTAAAGTGTTACTCTGTTTTTAACTTAATACTCTAGATGCATGCTGGATAGCGGTCGATGAGTGGAGTAATAGTAGTAGATACAGAATCATTTCGGTCTACTTGTCACGGACGTGATGCCTATATACATGATCATGCCTAGATATTCTCATAACTATGCTCAATTCTGTCAATTGCTCAATAGTAATTTGTTCACCCACCGTAGAATACTTATGCTCTTGAGAGAAGCCACTAGTAAACCTATGGCCCCCAGGTCTATTCTCATCATATCAATCTCCATCACTTTAATCTTGCTTTGCTTTTTTACTTTGCCTTTTACTTTTCACTTTGCATCTCTATACCAAAAATACCAAAAATATTATATCTATCAGATCTCACTCTCGTAAGTGACCGTGAAGGGATTGACAACCCCTAATCGCGTTGGTTGCGAGTAGCTATCATTTTGTGCAGGTACGAGGGACTTGAGTGTGGCCTCCTAAAGGATTGATACCTTGGTTCTCAAAAACTGAGGGAAATACTTACGCTACTCTGCTCCATCATCCTTTCCTCTTCGGGGAAATCCAACACAACCTCAGGAGGTAGCAGTGAGCATCTTGAAATTGGTGATGGAGGATGATTGTTGATGATGGCGACGGATTCCCGTCTCCGGAGCCCCGAACGGACTCCAGATCAGCCCTCCCGAGAGGTTTTAGGTCTTGGCGGCGGCTCCGTATCATAAAACGTGATGAATTCTTCTCTCTGATTGTTTTCTCCCCGAAACACAATATATGGAGTTGGAGTTGGAGTCGGAGAGGCAACAGGGGGCCCACGAGGTAGGGGGCGCGCCCTAGGGGGGCAGGCGCGCCCCCCACCCTCGTGGACAGGTGGTGGGCCCCCTGGCCTTCATATTTTGCAGGTATTTTTCATATTTTCTGAAAAGTTGCTCCGTGAAGTTTCAGGTCATTCCCAGAACGTTTATTTCTACACATAAATAATACCATGGTAATTCTGCTGAAAAGAACGTCAGTCCGGGTTAGTTCCATTCAAATTATGCAAGTTAGAGTCCAAAACAAGGGAAAAAGTGTTTGAAAAAGTGGATACGTTGGAGACGTATCAACTCCCCCAAGCTTAAACCTTTGCTTGTCCTCAAGAAATTCAGTTGACAAACTGAAAGTGATAAATAAAAACTTTTACAAACTCTATTTGCTCTTGTTGTTGTAAATATGTAAAGCCAGCATTCAAGTTTTCAGCAAAGATTATAACTAACCACATTTGCAATAACGCATAGGTCTCAAGTTTACTCATATCAATAGCATAATCAACTAGCAAGCCATAATAATAAATCTCGGATGACAACACTTTCTCGAAACAATCATAATATGATATAACAAGATGGTATCTCGCTAGCCCTTTCTGAGACCGCAAAACATAAATGCAGAGCACCTTTAAAGACCAAGGACTGACTAGAATTGTAATTCATGGTAAAAGAGATCCAGTCAAGTCATACTCAATGTAAACTAACAGTAATGAATGCAAATGACAGCGGTGCTCTCTAACTGGTGCTTTTTAATAAGAGTATGATGACTCAGCATAAAAGTAAATAGGTAGGCCCTTCGCTAAGGGAAGCAGGGATTTGTAGAGGTGCCAGAGCTCGGTTTTGAAACAGAGGTGAAT
Organism: Triticum urartu; assembly: GCF_056163025.1. NCBI lineage: Eukaryota > Viridiplantae > Streptophyta > Magnoliopsida > Poales > Poaceae > Triticum > Triticum urartu. The sequence goes on along the minus strand of NC_141874.1, from coordinate 246,640,018 downwards.
AATATTTTGAGCGGTATACTTTCATTGTCAACATAACAACCAAGAGATGGCGATATCTTCCATGCTACACACATTATAGGCGGTTCCCAAACAGAATGGTAAAGTTTATACTCCCCCTTCCACCAACAAGCATCAATCCATGGCTTGCTCGAAACAACAAGTGCCTCCAACTAACAAGAGTCCCAGGAGGAGTTTTGTTTGCAATTATTTTGATTTAGTTTGCAAAAAGCATGGGACTGGGCATCCCGGTGACCAGCCATTTATCTCGTGAGTGAGGAGCGGAGTTCACTCCTCTTGAGAATAACCCGCCTAACATGGAAGATACAGACAGCCCTAGTTGATACATGAGCTATTCGAGTATACAAAACAAGATATTTATTTGAAGGTTTAGAGTTTGGCACATAAAAATTTACTTGGAACGACAGGTAGATACCGTATATAGGTAGGTATAGTGGACTCATGTGGAATAACTTTGGGGTTTAAGGGATTGGATGCACAAGCAGTATTCCCGCTTAGTACAGGTGAAGGCTAGCAAAAGACTGGGAAGCGACCAGCTAGAGAGCGACAACAGTCATGAACATGCATTACAATTAATCAACACCGAACGCAAGCATGAGTAGGATATAATCCACCATGAACATAAATATCGTGAAGGCTATGTTGATTTTGTTTCAACTACATGCGTGAACATGCGCCAAGTCAAGTCACTTAAATCATTCAGAGTAGGATACCACCCTATCATACCACATCATAACCACTTTAATAGCATGTTGGCACGCAAGGTAAACCATTATAACTCATAGCTAATCAAGCATGGCACAAGAAACTATGATATCTAATTGTCATTGCAAACATGTTTATTCATAATAGGCCGAATCAGGAACGATGAACTAATCATATTTACAAAAACAAAAGAGGTCAAGTTCATACCAGCTTTTCTCATCTCAGTCAGTACATCATATATCATCATAATTGTCTTTCACTTGCACGACCGAACGATGTGAATAATAATAATAATAGTGCACGTGCATTGGACTAAGCTGGAATCTGCAGGCATTCAATAAATAGGAGAAGACAAGGCAATATGGGCTCTTTTGTTAGATAAACAATAATGCATATAAGAGCCACTTCAACAATTTAATTATTGTCTTTTACTATCGACCCCCAAAGAAAAGAAAAGAAATAAAACTTTTTACATGGGAAAGCTCCCAACAAGCAAAAGAAGAACATGAAATATTTTTGGGTTTTCTTTTTAATTACTACTACAAGCATGGAAATTAAACTAACTAGAAGCTACAACTAATTTTTTTGGTTTTTCTTAAGGTTAATTAAACACACAAGAAGAAAACATAAAAAGGAAATTAAACTAGCATGGATGATACAATGAAAAAGTATGAGCACCGACATCTAGCAATGAGTTTGTGAACATAAATGTAATGTCGGTGGGAAATACGTACTCCCCCAAGCTTAGGCTTTTGGCCTAAGTTGGTCTATGGCCACGGCTGGCCTGGCGGATATCCATAATAGTAGCTGGGGTCGTACTACGATGCAGCGGCTATCACCTGCTGAGCTGCAGCCTGGCGACGAGCGGCCTCCTCTCTCCTCTCGTACTCATCTGCCTCCTCTCTGGTAATAGTATATCTTCCCCTTCCCTGATAATCAAAGAAGGCAGGAGCAGGGAGAGTAATACGGACAGCACGTCGTCTGTCAAAGATTAGTCGATACTGGAGAGGTGATTCGTTCCTCTCGACAAACTGGTGGTGAACCATAGCATTAAAATCTAGATAAGCAGGAGGTAATTCAATATCATCTTCGCGTATGGCTATACCAAGAAAATTAGCTATGCGGGTTGCATAAATTCCACCAAAGAAATCTCCATTAAGTCTATTAAGATGCAACCTACGTGCAATAATTGCTCCCAAATTATATGATTGGTCTCCTAACACAGCACTCCTAGGAATACTGAGATCGGGGACACACATGTGACATGCCCCATCTTTACCATTAATGCATCTACCTATAAAGAGGGCAAAATAATGTATAGCTGGAAAGTGAATGCTCCCTGTGGTAGCTTGTGTAATATCTCTAGATTCTCCCACAGTTATGCTAGCAAGAAAATCTCTAAATTCAGATTTGCGAGGATCCATTATACTACCACATTGTGGAAGTTTGCATGCAGTGGTAAAATCTTCTAAGTCCATAGTGTAAGATTTGTCATAAAGATCAAACAGGACAGTTGGAGAATTACGTGAAGTTGAAAATTCAAACCTCCTCACAAAGGTACTGGTGAGGTTGTGGTACTGGCTGCACTTCTCTTCCTCGAAGCTCACAAGATCAGCGTTACACAAATATGCGTTGAATTCTTCCTTAATTCCCGCTCGATCCATAAAGTTCTCAGAAGGCCACTCACAAGGACGCACTGGAGCGTCTCTTGGTGGCTCGTCATCAGCATCACGCATTGCAAGCCTGGGTCCTTGCTTCCTTGAAGAACCACCTTGGAACATTTTCCTAAGCATATTTCTTCCTTTGGAAAATTCTGAAAATTTCTAGTAACTTCAAAATAAAAGTAAACCAAACTCAATACTATTGATAGCAACTACTCCTACAAGTGCCTAGAGCCTATATCATGCATCAAAACTACTTTTGACCATATAAATTTGACATGCAAGCTCAAGAACAGGGTCACCTAAGAAGAAAAAATTTGCAATGAATAAAGCACTAGAACAAAAACTAATTGGACCAATGGAGGAGTCACATACCCAGGAACAATCTCCCCAAGCAGTTTTGTGAGAGGTGCTTTGAGCAAGGATATCGAAAATGGCAGCAAAACGAGCTAGAACTCATGCTTGAGCTAGATATTCGTGTTTGTGGGAGGAAGAAGAAGTGTGTGGGTATAGGAATAAGTGGAGGAGGGCCACCGTGGGCCCATGAGGCAGGGGCGCGCGCCCAGGGGGTAGGGCACGCCCTCCACCCTCATGGGCAGGTGGTTGGCCCCCCTACTGTGTTCTTTGTGCCAAATATTCTCAAATATTCTGTAAAAAAATCATATTTAAATTTCAGGGCATTTGGAGAACTTTTATTTTCGAGGTATCTTTATATTGCACGGATAATCAGATAACAGACAGAAAAATATTTATTTTTATTTTATTTAATATAAATAACAGAAAGTAAAAGTGGGGTACAGAAGGTTGCGCCTTCTAGTTTCATCCCTCTCATGATCATCGAAAGGAATCCACTAACAAGGTTGATCAAGTCTTGTTAACGAACTCATTCCGAATAACATGGAACCGGAGAAATTTCGAATAACACTATGTTACCTCAACGGGATATGCACATCCCCAATAATAACAATATCATATTCCTTCTTGATAGTAGGAAGAGGAAATTCAAAACCTCCTAATATAATCGATGGAATTTTTCCAATAGAGTTGATACTACGAACTTGAGGTTGTTTCCTTGGAAAGTGTACCATATGCTCATTACCATTAACATGAAAAGTGACATTGCCTTTAGTACAATCAATAACAGCCCCTGCAGTATTCAAAAAGGGTCTTCCAAGAATAATAGACATACTATCGTCCTCGAGAATATCAAGAATAACAAAGTCCATTAAAATAGTAACGTTTGCAACTACAACATGCACATCCTCACAAATATCGACAGGTATAGCAGTTGATTTATCAGCCATTTGCAAAGATATGTCAGTAGGTGTCAACTTATTCAAATCAAGTCTACGATATAAAGAGAGAGGCATAACACTAACACCGGCTCCAAGATCACATAAAGCAGTTTTAACATAGTTTCTTTTTAATAGAGCATGGTATAGTGGGTACTCCTGGATCTCCAAGTTTCTTTGGTATTCCACCCTTAAAAGTATAATTAGCAAGCATGGTGGAAATTTCAGCTTCCGGTATCTTTCTTTTGTTTGTAATAATATCTTTCATGTACTTAGCATAAGGATTGGTTTTGAGTATATCAGTTAATCGCATACGCAAAAAGATAGGTCTAATCATTTCGGCAAAGCGCTCAAAATCCTCATCATCCTTTTTCTTGGATGGTTGGGGAGGAAAATGCATGGGTTTCTGAACCCATGGTTCTCTTTCTTTACCATGTTTCCTAGCAACAAAGTCTTTTTTATCATAACGTTGATTCTTTGATTGTGGGTTATCAAGATCAACAGCAGGTTCAATTTCTATGTCATTATCATTACTAGGTTCAGCATCATTGTGAACATTATCATTAACATTATTACTAGTTTCAAGTTCATTACCAGATTGAGTTTCAACATCAGAAATAGAAATATCATTTGGATTCTCAGGTGTTTCAACAATAGGATCACTAGAAGCATGCAAAGTCCTATCATTTTTCTTTTTCTTCCTTTTAGAAGAACTAGGTACATCTATATTATTTCTCTGAGATCTTGCTCAATTCTCTTAGGGTGGCCTTCAGGATACAAAGGTTCCTGAGTCATTCTACCAGTTCTAGTAGCCACTCTAACAGCATTATCATTATCCTTACTATTCAATTCATTGAGAAAATCATTTTGAGCTTTAAGTACTTGTTCTACTTGAGTGGTAACCATAGAAGCATGTTTACTAATAAGTTTAAGTTCACCTTTGGCATTAGCCATATAATCACCCAAGTGTTCTAGCATATTTGAATTGTATTTCAATTGTTTACCAAAATAAGCATTAAAGTCTTCTTACTTAGCCATAAATTTATCAAACTCATCTAAGCATGGGCTAGCAAACTTAGTAAACGGGATTTCAGCTTTATCATATCTATAGAGAGAATTTACCTTTACTACCTGTGTCGGGTTATCAAGACCATGAGTTTCTTCAATAGGTAAAGGATTAAGATTATATGTTTCTTCAACAGGCAGTAAATTAAGACCATGTATTTCTTCAATAGGAGGTAAATTCTTAACATCTTCAACTTTAATACCTTTTTCTTTCATAGATTTCTTTGCCTCTTGCATATCTTCAGGACTGAGAAATAGAATACCCCTCTTCTTCGGAGTTGGTTCAGGAATAGGCTAAGGAATTGGCTCCGGAGGGTGTCCAATTATTTTCATTTGTCAACATATTATTCAATAGAATTTCAGCTTCATCCGGTGTTCTTTCCCTGAAAACAGAACCAACACAACTATCCAGGTAATCTCTGGAGGCATCAGTTAGTCCATTATAGAAGATATCAAGTATTTCATTTTTCTTAAGAGGATGATCAGGCAAAGCATTAAGTAATTGGAGAAGCCTCCCCCAAGCTTGTGGGAGACTCTCTTCTTCAATTTGCACAAAATTATATATATCCCTTAAAGCAGCTTGTTTCTTACGAGCAGGAAAATATTTAGCAGAGAAGTAATAAATCATATCCTGGGGACTACACACACAACCAGGATCAAGAGAATTAAACCATGTCTTAGCATCACCATTTAATGAGAACGGAAATATTTTAAGGATATAAAAGTAGCGAGTTCTCTCATCTTTAGTAAACATGGTAGCTATTCATTCAATTTAGTAAGATGTGCCACAACAGTTTCAGATTCATAACCATGAAAAGGATCAGATTCAACCAAAGTAATTATATCAGGATCAACAGAGAATTCATAATCCTTATCAGTAACAAAGATAGGTAAAGTAGCAAAAGGAGGGTCAGGTTTCATTCTAGCATTTAGAGATTGCTTACTCCACTTAGCTAATAACCTTTTGAGTTCATTTCTATTTTGCAAGCTAAAATAGCTAAAGAAGCTTCTTGATCAAAAACATAACCCTTAGGAATAACAATTGTTTCTTCATCATCAGTATCATCAGATTCAATATTTTCAATTTCGCTAGCCCTAGCAAGTTGTTCATCAAGAAAATCACTAAGTGGCATAGTAGTATCAGGCATAGAGGTAGTTTCATCATAAGTATCATGCATAGCAGAAGTGGCATCATCAATAACATGCGACATATCAGAATGAATAGCAGAAGCAGGTGTAGGTGTCGCAAGCTTACTCAAAACAGAAGGTGAATCAAGTGCAGAGCTAGATGGCAGTTCCTTACCTCCCCTCGTAGTTGAGGGATAGATCTTGGTTCTTGGATCTTTCAAGTTCTTCATAATGATAAGCAGATATATATCCCAAGTGACTCAAAGAATAGAGCTATGCTCCCCGGCAATGGCGCCAGAAAATAGTCTTGATAACCCGCAAGTACAGGTGAGGGAGTCCTGGATTAGGGGGTCTCCGGACAGCCGAACTATATCCTTTGGCCGGACTGTTGGACTATGAAGATACGAGATTGAAGACTTCGTCCCGTGTCCGGATGCGACTCTACTTGGCGTGGAAGGCAAGCTAGGCAATACGGATATGCATATCTCCTCCTTTGTAACCGACCTTGTGTAACCCTAGCCCCCTCCGATGTCTATATAAACCGGACGGTTTTAGTCCGTAGGACAAGATACAATCATACCATAGGCTAGCTTCTAGGGTTTAGCCTCTCCGATCTCGTGGTAGATCAACTCTTGTACTACTCATATTATCAAGAATAATCAAGCAGGACATAGGGTTTTACCTCCATCAAGAGGGCCCGAACCTGGGTAAAACATCGTGTCCTCTGCCTCCTGTTACCGTCCGCCTTAGACGCACACTTCGGGACCCCCTACCCAAGACCTGCCGGTTTTGACACTGACATTGGTGCTTTCATTGAGAGTTCCTCTGTGTCGTCGCCGTTAGGCTTGATGGCTCCTTCGATCATCGGTAGCGATGCAGTCCAGGGTGAGACTTTTCTCCCAGGACAGATCTTTGTATTCGGCGGCTTCACACTGCGGGCCAACTCGCTTGGCCATCTGGAGCAGATCAAGAGTTACGCCCCTGGCCACCAGGTCAGGTTTGGAAGCTTAAACTACACGGCCGACATCCACGGAGACTTGATCTTCGACGGATTCGAACCCCTGCCGAGTGCGCCGCACGGTCACGATGAGCATGATTTAGCTCTACCATCGGACAGTGTTCAGGTGACCGCACCGGCAACTGCTCCGACCCTCAATTCGGAGCCCATTGCGCCATCCATGGACGGGTGGATAGACCCCGCCACGGAGGCCGTATTCTCAGCGGTGATCGAGCCGAATATCGACCTTACCCTTCACAGGAGCCGTGACGCCGAACTACCGGATTCTTCCCCAGCCACGGACTCCGAACTGCCTGCGCCCGTGCCTATCGAATCCGATTGGGCGCCGATCAAGGAGTTCACCTCCGCGGATATCTTTCAGCACTCGCCCTTCGGCTACATACTGAACTCATTAAGCTCTCTCTCCCTGTTAGGAGAGTCCTGGCCGAACTATGTCCGACAGGATTAGGATGTAGATGAGGAAGAAATTCACCGCCCACCCACCACCCACTTAGTAGCCAGCGTCGACGATTTGACGACATGCTCGACTTCGACTCCGAAGACATCGACGGTATGGACGACGATGCAGGAGATGAACAGGAACCACTGCCCACAGGGCACTGGACGCCCACTTCATCATATGATGTATACATGGTGGACGCACCGAAAGAAAACAACGACGAAGAGCGGAAGGACGCATCGAAGGATTGTTCCCTCAAGAAGCAGTCAAAGCGGCGGCGTAAGCGCCGCTCCAAATCCCACATCGGCAGAAATAGCGATCATATAAACCCAATGATAGAGCAAGGTGAGCTAGCAGATGACAAACATGGCATTGAACCATCGTCCGACCACGGCAACACGGAGAATCAAACCGAATAACCCGACTCCATCGAAGATAATAGTCTAGATAACATCACACCGGACAGACACCCGGAGAAACAGAACACCCAGAAACGGCTCGTTGCCACTGCGAGGAGTCTGAAAAAGCAGAAGCAAAGGCTCAGGGCTGCACAAGACACACTCAGAATCAGATGGAGTGAAGTACTCAACACTGAAGCAAAGTACGGAGTTAATCGCCACACCAAGAGCTACCCGAAGCGAAAGTTGCTACCTGAATTCGATGAGGAGGCCTTAGATCCCCCGCAATCAAAAAACAAAATGGCCATCCGGTCGGATAGACGACCTCGTGGCCAACATAAAGCGGCAAACGATGCTGCACATAAGCCAATACGCGATCCACATGAGGACTCGCATCAAAAGTACGGCGCAAACAGATCCATCTATGGGCCACGCAAGCGCGCTCCAGCACGCAATGCAACACAACAAACATCCCAATACCACGGCACACCCAAATACAGGGGTGCCACACACCCCCTATGTTTCACCGATGAGGTGCTAGACCATGAATTTCCAGAGGGATTCAAACTTGTAAACATAGAGGCATACGATGAAATGACAGACCCTGGGGTCTGGATTGAGGATTACATCCTCCATATCCATATGGCTTGAGGAGACGATCTCTGTGCCATCAAGTACTTACCCCTGAAGCTCAAAGGGCCAGCTCGGCACTGGCTTAAAAGCCTCCCCGAAAACTTCATTGGAAGCTGGGAAGAGCTCGAAGATGCTTTTCGGGCAAATTTTCAAGGGACCTATGTCTGACCTCCGGATGCAGACGATTTAAGTCATCTAACCCAACAGCCCGGAGACTCAGCCCAAAAGCTTTGGAACAGGTTCTCATTAAAAAGAACCAAATATTCGACTGCCCGGACGCCGAAGCCTTAGCAGCTTTTAAGCACAGTGTTCGAGAAGAATGGCTTGCCAGACGCCTCAACCAAGAAAAGCCGAGAACAAAGTAGCATTAACAAGCCTCATGACCCGCTTTTGCGCAGGCGAGGATAGCTGGTTAGCCTGATGCGGCACCAGCGACCCAAGTGCATCCGAAGTCAGGGACGAAAACGGAAAACCACGGCGCAACAAAAACAAGCGCTGGAATAAAGAAGACAACCCAAAGAGCACGGCGGTAAACGCCGGATTCAGAAGCTCTCGGCCAGGTCAACAAAAGCTGCCCTCCAAAGGCAACAGAGACGAACTGTCCAGCCTATACAAGATTTTTCATAAAATATGTCAGATCCACAGCACCCCTGATAAACCTGCAAACCATACCCATAGAGAATGTTGGGTCTTTAAGCAGTCCGGCAAGTTCAACACCGAACACAAGGGGCGGGATACACCAAGTGAAGACGAGGATGAGCCTCGCAAGCAAAGCACAGGGGAACATAATACATTCCCACCAGAAATCAAAACAGTAAACGTGTTACACGTGACAAAGGGGAGAAACAAAGCGGCACTCCTAGAGACACATGCCCCAGGGCCTATCACCGCGGAGTTCCGTCACTAGTCGTCCCAACCAATCACCCTTGACCATCGGGATTACTCGGCAAGTATCCAGCGTGCAGGATGGGCTGCCTTGGTGTTAGACCTGATAATAGACGAATACCACCTAACGTGAGTCCTGATGGATGGCAGCAGTAGTTTAAACCTGATATATCAGGACACGGTCCGCAAAATTGGGATAGACCCAATAAAAATTAGCCATAGCAATACTACCTTTAAAGGAGTAACGCCAGGCCCAGAAGCCCATTGCACGGGCTCCCTCCTACTAGAGGTTATATTCGGCTTTCCCGATAACTTCCGCAGCGAAAATTTAACTCTCCACATCACTCCGTTCCAAAGCGGCTATCAAGCACTACTCGAACGTGAAGCTTTCGCTTGCTTTAACGCAATACCGCATTATGCTTGTCTCATGCTTAAGATGCCCGGTCCACGTGGCATCATTACAGTAAACAGAAATATTGAGCGCTCCTTGCGCGCGGAAGACCGTGCGGCTGCCTTGTCAGCTGTACACTAAACGGCCTCACCAACTAAAGCATCTAACAGGTCGTTAAGACCACGGACACGGTTGGACGAGTCCAGTGTAGCTATATGTAATTGATACAGGTTTGATGGCTGTACCCCTACTACAATACAAGGGGCTCAACGCGTGCAAACAAGTGGCAATTAGGCTCAACTTTACTCATTTTGAACTATATATTGTTTATTTAGTATAACTTACCTTTTGCACGACAACTTTTCAACTAAGTTCCTCTCTTTTTCAGATGACCATCGTGCTACACCCGTCCAGAATACGGCACAACGGAGACACAGGCGCAGACGTGCAGCAGGGACCCATTCTAAGGATTCTTTTTAGATTAAGACCCTGCATAAACCTTTTTTACTGTCTCTTGTTGATACACATCCCTCGGATTCTCAATACAATTGAGAAGGATGCTGACATATTAGCATGTGGCCACGTCAGAATATTGCACGTACCTGGACACCAGGGACTTATTACAAAGGGCACTGTTTAGGCCCGGTTTACATCACAAAGACTGAATACGTTAGGGAGTGTTCGGCGTCGCGAGTTTGGCCTTATATGCATTAGCTCTGAATCATGTCTTTGGTCAAATGTTGGGTTTGCCTGGCTCCTGTGTTTTGCTGCCTTACGTTCTGCTCTATCGGCTAAGGCGGCACCAGGAGAACTACTGCGATTTTGCCCTGGTTCATTTAGGCGAGCACCTCAGTAGAGGAAGCCGAAAACTAACTGCCAATATATAGCATGAGACTGGTCAACCACTCGATGACCAAGCGGAATCTTTGGGATTCCTCCGCCTTAACGAAGGGTCGTTTCCCAGCCAGGCATGTAGGCGCCCCGAATCCGGATGAGCGCGAAGCCACCAGGGGCTATATAGTAGCCCCACTGTCAAACTCCTCTGGCTAAGTGAAAGTGTTAAAGCATTACAGTACGGTTTCCTAGTTCGCTGCGCTATTGCCTCCTTAATTGTCGGGACCCCGATCCTAAGTCACACCGATCTAGCATGTAACACATCATATCACTTTGCGGCCTCACGCACGGTATTCCCACGGGTGCCACCTTACCTGGCCCGGGACCGTTTGCGCCTTTTGGCTCACGTATATGATAGTGTCGCTAGCATCCATATGACAAAGAACCCGGGCCGACATGGCTAGTCATGAATCCAAAGTGGCACTAACTCATGAGGACAGGCATACATGAATCACATCGAGCATGTCGGTCATCAACGTGTGAATCCGGGCTATAGCACTAGGCTAACAGGACTCCGGTAACCCGGGCTGTAGCAGGCTAGGCAGGACTCCGGATGTCACCGCGTGACATTTCCCCGAAGTGACAGACACAGGAACGAAGTGAAACACATGCCGGCCAGTCAAGTGTCCTAAGCAGTAGTGCTGGGCTATCAGGACTCCGGTGAACCGGGCTGTAGCAGACTACTATGGCTCAAGGAAGCACTAGACTACATTTCCCCATAGGAGAGGCTGCCAAGGATAAACAACCAGATTGTCGGATCCCACACATAGCAATACACGTTACACGTACGCATAACATGCAGGTATGTGCTGTACAACATGGCATCACAACATAACACAAACTCATATAGATAAAGGCCCAAAAGAGCCACATAGCATTAAATACAAGCAATGGTCACATGACCCGTCATTCGGAGCATACAAGCAACAAGCGGAAGCATTACATGTCTGAGTACAGACAACTACAAATGAAAAAGGCTGTGGAGCCCGACTATCTACAACATCCGATCAAGATCGTAGCTGAGGTACAAGCTACTTGTCGAAGTCCACGTAAACTAGTAAGACCGAAGTCTCTGCTACAAAAACATAAATAAAGCAACATGAGTACAAAGGTACTCAGCAAGACTTACATCAGATCCTATCTTACATGAACTTGTATCGAGAAGGTAACTTGGAGTTTAGTTGCAGCAAGCCAGCTTTGACTCAGTGGCTATCCTGTACTACGACTGCTGGTAACTCTTTTGAGGTGGCGCACACGAGTCCACTAATCACCACGTCAATACACTACTATGGATTCATTCGTGTCTTCCTACGAGAAGGCCATCCATAGCACTCACACTTATCTTGAGCATTTTAGAGTATCCACTTCAAGTTGTCTATGTACCACGTAAGCATCCAAGAAGTCCGTAACCGAGGACACGGCTATTCGAATAGATCATGATAACCCTGCAGGGGTGTACTTCTTAACACACGCTCTCACCACTTATCACCATGTACACGTCATGTACCTCGGCAACCTTCAAGCGGAAGCCTGGCGAGGGTGTCGGCCACGACCTGACTAACCACACAGGACTCTAGTCCAGGTTTATCGCCTATTCGAGTTCCATCCGCAAGGAGATCCGGCCGGGGTGTCGCTCACGGCCCCAAACGATGTGTGCAGGGTTCCCAAGCCCACCTCGTCGGATGGATCTACGCTTGGTACACCGTGCCACTTATGCCTAGTCTGTCCCAAGCCCACCTGGCCGGGTGCCACTTGGTATACTACTAACACTACCTACAAACACCAGAAACTAATTGCAACTCCTGGACAGAGATCAAGTTGGTTAATAAGTCGAGAGAGCTTGGAGTACCCGGAGCCCGATGTGTGGTAGTAGCTAGTCATTGGACAACATACACAGAACTCAGTGGTTAAGGACGGTTCCAGTGAGACAACCCACCATGTACTCCTACATGGCCTCTCACCGCTACCTTTACCAAATGGTGTTCACACGCTTAACTCTCAGCACCAGAACATATCTTACCAGTCCAATTCATTCCCGATGAATCAGACCTGACACAACTCTAAGCAATAGCAGGCATGGCATGGCAAGAACACAACATGGCTCAATCAACTCCTACACATGCTAGTGAGTTTTAACTATTTACTGTGGCAATGACAGGTCATGGAGAGGAATAGGTTCAACTACCGCAGCATAAAGTAGCAGTTGAATTGTTGTTGTCCTAATGCAATAATGAGAGCAGGAGCGAGAGAGTAGGATTGTATCGGAATGAACAAGGGGGTTTGCTTGCCTGGTAGATCAACAGGGGGGCACTGCTCCACTGATAGGTACTCTCGAACACTTTTCGGAGCAGGACCTATTGAGAAGGAACGGTGTCGGAAATCAAACACAAGCATATGCAACATTATACTGCATGAACATGGCATGAGTATGTGATGTTGTTTGAGCTAATGCAACTAGCATTCATTTGGTTAAAGTCCAGTTGAACTAAAGATTCAAATGCACCTTTAACATAAGCTCTTAGATATGCCATAAGTGTGTTTTCATATATACAGCATATATAGATGGTTTGTCATGCATGAAAATGGTACAGATGGATAGATTGAATTTTTCTGATAATTTTTCATATATAAATTATTTCAATATGAGCTACGGTTGAATTTCTATGAATTTTTGAAGTTTATATCATTTTCTGGAATTTCCTGATTTATTTTAATACCAGAAAATGATATATTGCGTCAGCATGAGGGCAGCATTGCGTCAGCAGGTCAAAGGAGCTGTCCGAGTCAAACCTGACGTGTGGGATCCACACGTCAGTGACTCAGTTAGTTAACAGGGGGTTTATTTACCCTAATTAGGATTAGTGGGCGCCGGGCCCACTGGTCAATGACTAACTAGGTAACTAACCTAGGTTAATTAGTGTTAATCTAATACTAACTAAATGTCAGGGGGGTGGCCCACGCGTCAGTGACACAAGGGGGAGGTCAAACTGGGCCTACCCAGTCAACGGTGAGCGGGGTCAAAGCCACCGGCGGCTTGACGCCGGCGAGCCAGGCGCGGTGGAGGGCCTCGGATTTCGCCCTCCAACGACCATTTGGACGGCGGAGACCACTGGCGAGGAGCCAGCGCTCGTCCGCGTCATCTGGAGCAAGTTGGAGAGGCGGGGACAGCCGGAGCTCGCCGGAGCGGAGCTCGGGGCAGCGGCCGAAGCACAGGCTTCAAGCGGAAGCGGCTGTGGGGCACGGGGAGGCCACCCGAGGGGCTCTGCGGGAACCTCGTGGCACCAGGAGCACGGTGACGTGCTCAGTTGCGGCTAGCTCGGCCCTTGGCCACGGTGGCGCCATGGCCGGCGGCGAGGTGCTACGGCTTCGGTCGAAACGGCGGCTGCGGTGATCGAGAAGCAAGGGGAAGAGGGGCAAACAACGATGGAGCTCACAGCGGTCGCAGAGGGCGTCGAAGCGGGCTCGGGGAAGCGTTGGTTGCCGCAAATTTGACGGCGGCGATCCACGGCGGCCAAGGCCGAAGACGAGCGCGATGAGGATGCTACGTTGCATCCCGGCTTTCCTGGGTCGGTGGAGAAGACGAGGACGGCGTCACAGAGCTCGTAGACACGTCAGAGGGACGAGGCGGAGACGGTGGCCGCGGCAGAAGCGATCGGTGGCGACGAGCTCGCTCGGATGCGAGGAAGGGGAGAGGTCCAGGGGAGGAGGGAGAGCGACAGAGAGTGCGAGAGGTCCGGGGGAAGTGCGTGGCGTCGTCGGGGGCCTCCAGCAGCGAGCGGGGAAGCAGGAGGTGGCCGGCGCGTGCTCGCGCGTGTCGGGCACACGCGCGCCGTCCTCCTGGCAGGAGGTAGGCGACGACTGGCGTCGCCAGTCGGCTGGGCCGGCTAGAGGGGCTGGGCCGCTAGCTGGGCTGCCAGGCAGGTAAGGCCAGGTGAGCTTTTCTCCATTTTTGTTTTCTTTTCTATTTTCTGACCTTTGTTTTGATTTAATAAAAATACTAAATCAAGTTATTTTCTTCTGAAAGTTTTGCAGGGGCCTAAAGGATTATTCCAAAGCCCCTCACCAAAAGTCAGAATTATTGGACAATATTATATATATATAAATATTTATCCAACGCAAATAATTACTGGATTAATTCCAAATGGTCAAAATAAATATTTATGAGCTCCTGAAAATATTGGTTTGAATTTTACCTCTGCCCAATATTTTCAGAGAGAGACATGAACATTTTCTTGGACCCTTTTGGAGCAATTTTTTTATCTGGGTCATTTCCAGAAATGATTTCTGAGGTTTTACAAACCCCCATTTCAAATTTAAATGAAATTTAAATGTGATGCACACATGACTAGCTAGCCTAGGTCATACCAGTACTAGGGATGTGACAACTCGCCCCCACTCGGAAGAATCTCGTCCTGAGATTCAGGAGTCGGCGGGAAGAAAGCGGGGTACTCAAGTCGAAGACGATCTTCACGCTCCCAAGTAGCTTCTCTCTCGAAATGATGAGACCGCTGAACCTTGAGAAACTTGATGTTATGACGTCGGGTGACACGCTCTGCTTGATCAAGGATGCAAACAGGGTACTCTCAATAAGTGAGGTTATCTTGGAGATCAAGCGTTTCGTGGTCCACTCCGTGTATGGGATCCGAGAAGCAACGCCTGAGTTGAGAGACGTGGAAGACATCATGTACTCAAGAAAGATGTGGGGGTAGTTCCAACTAGTAGGCAACCTCTCCTCATTTAGAGAGAATGCGAAAAGGACCAATGTAACGAGGAGCCAACTTGCCTTTGATACCGAAACGATGGGTATCCTTCAAGGGAGTAACCCGAAGATAAGCCTTGTCGCCAACTTCATAAGCCACTTCCTTATGACGACGGTCATACTGGCTCTTTTGACGAGATTGGGCTGTTTTCAAATTCTCACGAATGACGCGAACTTGCTCTTCTGCCTCCTGGATCATACCCGGTCCAAAGAATTGTCTTTCACCGATTTCTGACCAGTTCAAAGGTGTTCGACATCTTCATCCATACAGAACCTCAAAAGGAGCTTTCTTGAGGCTGGATTGGTAGCTGTTGTTATAAGCAAACTCGGCAAAGGGAAGACACTTCTCCCAATCCATACCGAATGAGATAACACAAGCTCTAAGCATGTCTTCAAGAATCTGGTTGACCCTTTCCACCTGACCACTTGATTGAGGGTGGAAAGCGGTACTGAAGGAAAGATGGGTGCCCATGGCAGTTTGGAAACTCTCCCAGAAATGAGAAGTGACAAGACTACCACGGTCTGAATTGATCTCTAGTGGAACACCATGAAGTGACACTATTCAAGAAATATATAAGTCAGCGAGCTGACTAGAAGTGATACTCTCTCGAACAGGTAGGAAGTGAGCCACTTTGGAAAGACGATCAATGACTACTAAGATAGCATTATTCCCTCTCTTGGTCCTGGGAAAGCCGGTGATGAAGTCCATACCAACTTTATCCCATTTCCACTCAGGAATAGCTAAAGGTTGAAGGGTGCCAGCAGGTCTCTGATGCTCTGCCTTCACGCGACGACAAACGTCATAGTTAGCAATATACTGAGCGATTTCTCTCTTCATCCTAGTCCAGCAGAACCTCTGGCGTAGGTCCTGATACATCTTAGTACTACCGGGATGAATCATGAGAGGAGATTCATGCGCCTCCTTAAGGATTAATTGTCGAAGATGTTGATTCTTGGGAACCACCAAGCGACTCTCAAAGAAAACAACACCACGATCATCTATAGAGAAACTACCACCAACTCCTTTGTTAATGTTTCTCTTGATCCAGGAAATTCCCGTATCCTGCTGCTGAGCAGAGATGATTTGATCCACAAGAGTAGGTTTCGCCACCAAGGTAGAAAGGAATCCGTGAGGAGCAAGGTGGAGGTTAAGCTTACATAATTCCTCATGGAGAAGTGGTTGGCCCTGCTGCAACATGAGATTGTTGCAATAGGACTTACGAATTAGCGCATCAGCCATGACATTCCCCTTACCTGGGGTGTAGGTAATCCCTAAATCATAATCTGAGATCAACTCCAACCAACGTCTTTGCCTAAGGTTCAAATCTGGTTGGGTGAAGATATACTTGAGACTCTGGTGATCGGTGTAAATCACGCAACGTTTACCGAGAAGGTAATGTCGCCATGTCTTAAGTGCATAGACTACGGCTGCAAGCTCTAGATCATGTGTAGGATAATTCTCCTCATGTGGATGCAATTGTCGAGATGCATAGGCAATCACATGGCAATCTTGCATAAGAATGCAACCTAGTCCCTGTCGTGAGGCATCACAATAGATAACAAAGTCCTTAGTGAAGTCCGGTGGCACAAGTATGGGAGCAGAAGTCAGGCGTCTTTTCAGTTCCTGAAAACTGTGCTCACACTGTGGGGACCACTCAAACTTTTTATCTTTCTTGAGAAGTTCCGTGAGAGGTTTGGCCACTTTGGAGAAGTTCTCAATGAATCGGCGACAATAACTGGCTAGACCAAGGAAACTCCTAACTTGCTTAACTGTTTCAGGCGGAGTCCAATCAAGAACGGCCTGAACTCTTTCGGGATTGATAGCAATGCCCTTACCAGAGATTATGTGGCCGAGATAGGTCACTTCTGGCAACCAAAATTCGCACTTGGAGAACTTGGCATAAAGGCGGTGCTCTCTGAGTTTTTCTAACACAAGTCTAAGATGTTCGGCATGCTCTTCCTCGTTCTTCGATTAAATAAGGATATCATCGAGGTAAACCACGACGAACTTATCTAAGTACTCCATGAATATCGAGTTCATCAAGCGAGAGAAAGTAGCTGGAGCGTTGGTTAGACCAAAGGACATGACTGTGTACTCGTACTAACCATAACGAGTGACAAAAGCCGTCTTAGGAATATCCCCATTTCTGATCTTGATTTGGTGGTAGCCTAACCTCAAATCCATCTTGGAGAAGACTGAGGATCCAGCGAGCTGATCATACAGATCGTTGATCCTGGGGAGCGGATACTTGTTCTTTATCATGACCAAATTAACGGGACGATAATCTACAACCATTCGGTCCGTACCATCCTTCTTCTTGACAAAGAGGACGGGGCAAGCCCAGGGAGAAGAACTAGGACGGATGAAACCCTTTTGCAAGGATTCATCGAGTTGTTTCTTAAGCTCGGCTAGTTCTAAGGGTGCCATCTTGTAAGGTCTCTTAGAAATTGGGGCGGTTCTGGGGATAAGATCTATAACAAACTCTACATCTCTGTCAGGTGGAATACCTGGCAGTTCTTCTGGAAAGACATCCGGAAAGTTGCGGACTACCGGAATATCTTCAAGGTCAGGAAGAGGGCTGGCATTTAGAGAATATAGTTGACGCCTTGCAATTTTGGTGGAGATAGTGACTACCTTGCCAGAGGAGTGTGTGAGCTGAACAGACCTGGTGTAACAGTCAATCCTAGCATAATGAGCTTTCATCCAGTCCATACCCAAAATGATGTTAATATCTGAAGACTTGAGGGATATCAAGGAAGCTAGAAATACAAGTCTGTCAACATGTATTTCATTGCCATAACTTATCCTAGAAGTTTGCCACTTGGATCCAGGAGTTTGAATGAGTAGTGGGGAGGGCATATCACAAAGTGACATGTCGTGCAAACGGGCATAACTTTTGGAAATGAAGGAGTGAGATGCCCCGGTATCGAATAGAACCGAAGCTAGGTGACAGTTGACAAGGAGTGTACCAAGAATGACATCTGGATCATCATGAGCGTCTTTAGCTGAGACGTGATGCACACGTCCAAGTTCAGTGGGAGCTGACTTGGCACTGATCATCTGGTGTGAAGGCTTACTACCACGGCCAACAGACTTCTCGGGCTGGGGTGGAGCAACACGGGTCTGAGTGCAAATACGGGCAATGTGGCCTGGCTCTCCGCACTTGTAACAAATCTTGGAGGTAGGACAAGGACCCGCATTGACAAGTGGTCTACCAATAGGCATGGGTGTAGCATATGGTTGAACTGGGTGAGGTGCCACACAAGAAGGCCTTGGTGTATAACCGGGTGGAAGAGCAGAGTTCAGAACCCAAATCCGGCGCTTCTGAGAACTAGAACCGGAGGAAGAAGCCAAATCACGGGTGTGCTTACGAGATTCCTCGTAGGTGAGTTGAGCTGTCTCTACATTAATGGCCTTGTTCACAAGAGCGTGGAATGTATTGCAACGATGCAAGTGGAGATCACGACGCAACTTGGGGTTGAGACCCTTTCAGAATCTAGCCCGCTTCTTGGCATCTGTGGACACTTGTTCTGTAGCATAGCGGGCGAGGTTCTCAAACTCTCTACTGTAAGCATCAACAGCCATCTTACCCTGGGTGAAACTACAGAACTCTTCTCTCTTGCGATCGATGAGAGCTTCAGGAATGTGATGCTCGCGAAAAGCCTCAGTGAAATCTCTCCAGGTAGGAATTTGACCAGTTGGAAGCATAGCCTCATAGTTCTGCCACCAGAGACTAGTAGGACCTTCCAGGTGATATGCAGCATAAGTGACCTTGTCACTTTTAGCTACGTTCGCAGAACGCAGCTTGTGTGTGATACTATGGAGCCAGTCATCTGCATCGAGTGGTTCAATGGAATGATGGAAGGTAGGTGGTTTCAGACCAATGAAATCATAGATGGTCGCTGACTATTTGCACTGGGGTGCGGTGTTCTCCTCGATACTTGCTAACAAGCGGTTAGACTCATGCATGTTCCTCTCCATCTCTAACATGAACTCTGTCAACGAAGACTGGTCGGGAGGATCCTCCTCATCCCTACCACCTCCGTGGTTCAGGCAACGACCAACAGAACTTTGGTTAACTGACGACATCCTGAGAAGAGGAACCAAGGACGAGGTCAACAACAACTATAGGATGCAACATGTAGCACAAGGAAATTTAGTATCTCTCAAACTCCTAGGACAATTCCGGCAGCATAACGGCAGTAAAATGCTCAGAATGAGACATTCTGCGAAAGACGGGGTAGCACCATACTCAACATCATCACTCAAGGTTCTGAGATATTACTAAACAGGCTACACCAGAGGTACTCGAACTAGGATATGACTCTAATCAACCAATCCTAAGAGACTATGGAGCGGTAACACGTGATCCTGATAGACAGAAAAGAAAGCCTAGTTCCTTAACCCCGTAGGAAAGATAGGATGACTCAGATCAGAAGGGCATGAGATATAAGGAGTAAAAACAGCCTTACATTCCCTTCCACAATCAATTCCTTTACATAACTAAAGAATTTCTAGACTCAACTTCGACCAGGTTGGCTTGGAAATCCTACAGGCAGTCAGGCTCTAATACCAAAGCTGTCGGGACCCCGATCCTAAGTCACACCGATCTAGCATGTAACACATCATATCACTTTGCGGCCTCACGCACGGTATTCCCACGGGTGCCACCTTACCTGGCCCGGGACCGTTTGCGCCTTTTGGCTCACGTATATGATAGTGTCGCTAGCATCCATATGACAAAGAACCCGGGCCGACATGGCTAGTCATGAATCCAAAGTGGCACTAACTCATGAGGACAGGCATACATGAATCACAACGAGCATGTCGGTCATCAACGTGTGAATCCGGGCTGTAGCACTGGGCTAACAGGACTCCGGTAACCCGGGCTGTAGCAGGCTAGGCAGGACTCCGGATGTCACCGCGTGACATTTCCCCGAAGGGACAGACACAGGAACGAAGTGAAACACATGCCGGCCAGTCAAGTGTCCTGAGCAGTAGTGCTGGGCTATCAGGACTCCGGTGAACCGGCCTGTAGCGGACTACTATGGCTCAAGGAAGCACTAGACTACATTTCCCCATAGTAGAGGCTGCCAAGGATAAACAACCAGATTGTCGGATCCCACACATAGCAATACACGTTACACGTACACATAACATGCAAGTATGTGCTGTACAACATGGCATCACAACATAACGCAAACTCATATAGATAAAGGCCCAAAAGAGCCACATCGCATTAAATACAAGCAAGGGTCACATGACCCATCATTCGGAGCATACAAGCAACAAGCGGAAGCATTACATGTCTGAGTACAGACAACTACAAATGAAAAAGGCTGAGGAGCCCGACTATCTACAACATTCGATCAAGATCGTAGCTGAGGTACAAGCTACTTGTCGAAGTCCACGTAAACTAGTAAGACCGAAGTCTCTGCTGCAAAAACATAAATAAAGCAACATGAGTACAAAGGTACTCAGCAAGACTTACATCAGATCCTATCTTACATGCACTTGTATCAAGAAGGTAATGTGGAGTTTAGTTGCAGCAAGCCAGCTTTGACTCAGTGGCTATCCTGTACTACGACTGCTGGTAACTCTTTTGAGGTGGCGCACACGAGTCCACTAATCACCACGTCAATACACTACTATGGATTCATTCCCGTCTTCCTACGAGAAGGCCATCCATAGCACTCACACTTGTCTTGAGCATTTTAGAGTATCCACTTCAAGTTGTCTATGTACCACGTAAGCATCCAAGAAGTCCGTAACCGAGGACACGGCTATTCGAATAGATCATGATAACCCTGCAGGGGTGTACTTCTTCACACACGCTCTCACCACTTATCACCATGTACACGTCATGTACCTCGGCCACCTTCAAGCGGAAGCCTGGCGAGGGTGTCGGCCACGACCTAACTAACCACACAGGACTCTAGTCCAGGTTTATCGCCTATTCGGGTTCCATCCGCAAGGAGATCCGGCCGGGGTGTCGCTCACGGCCCCAAACGATGTGTGCAGGGTTCCCAAGCCCACCTCGCCGGATGGATCTATGCTTGGTACACCGTGCGACTTGTGCCTAGTCTGTCCCAAGCCCACCTGGCCGGCTGCCACTTGGTAGACTACTAACACTACCTACAAACACCAGAAACTAATTGCAACTCCTGGACAGAGATCAAGTTGGTTATTAAGTCGAGAGAGCTTGGAGTGCCCGGAGCCCAATGTGTGGTAGTAGCTAGTCATTGGACAACATACACAGAACTCAGTGCTTAAGGACGATTCCAGTGAGACAACCCACCATGTACTCCTACATGGCCTCTCACCGCTACCTTTACCAAATCGTGTTCACACGCTTAAGTCTCAGCACCAGAACATATCATACCACTCCAATTCATTCCCGATGAATCATACCTGACACAACTCTAAGCAATAGCAGGCATGGCATGGCGAGAACACAACATGGCTCAATCAACTCCTACACATGCTAGTGAGTTTTAACTATTTACTGTGGCAATGACAGGTCATGTAGAGGAATGGGTTCAACTACCGCAGCATAAAGTAGAAGTTGAATTGTTGTTGTCCTAATGCAATAATGAGAGCAGGAGCGAGAGAGTAGGATTGTATCGGAATGAACAAGGGGGTTTTCTTGCCTGGTAGATCAACAGGGGGGCACTGCTCCACTGATAGGTACTCTCGAACACTTTCCGGAGCTGGACCTATTGAGAAGGAACGGTGTCGGAAATCAAACACAAGCATATGCAACATTATGATGCATGAACATGGCATGAGTATGTGATGTTGTTTGAGCTAATGCAACTAGCATTCATTTGGTTAAAGTCCAGTTGAACTAAAGATTCAAATGCACCTTTAACATAAGCTCTTAGATATGCCATAAGTGTGTTTTCATATATACAACATGTATAGATGGTTTGTCATGCATGAAAATGGTGCAGATGGATAGATTGAATTTTTTTGATAAATTTTCATATATAAATTATTTCAATCTGAGCTACGGTTGAATTTCTATGAATTTTTGAAGTTTATATCATTTTCTGGAATTTCCTGATTTATTTCAATACCAAAAAATGATATATTGCGTCAGCATGACGGCAGCATTGCGTCAGCAGGTCAAAGGAGCTGTCCGAGTCAAACCTGACGTGTGGGATCCACACGTCAGTGACTCAGTTAGTTAACAGGGGGTTTATTAAGCCTAATTAGGATTAGTGGGCGCCGGGCCCACTGGTCAGTGACTAACTAGGTAACTAACCTAGGTTAATTAGTGTTAACCTAATACTAACTAAATGTTAGGGGGGTGGCCCATGCGTCAGTGACACAAGGGGGAGGTCAAACTGGGCCCACCCAGTCAACGGTCAGCGGGGTCAAAGCCACCGGCGGCTTGACGCTGGTGAGCCAGACGCGGCGGAGGGCCTCGGATTTCGCCCTCCGGCGACCATTTGGACGGCGGAGACCACTGGCGAGGAGCCAGCGCTCGTCCGCATCATCTTGAGCAAGTGGGAGAGGCGGGGACGGCCGGAGCTCGCCGGAGCGGAGCTCGGGGCGGCGTCCGGAGCACGGGCTTCAAGCGGAAGTGGCTGTGGGGCACGGGGAGGCCACCCGAGGGGCTCTGCGGCACCCTCGTGGCACCAGGAGCACGGTGACGTGCTCGGTTGCGGCTGGCTTGGCCCCTGGCCATGGTGGCGCTATGGCCGGCGGCGAGGTGACATGGCTTCGGTCGAAACGACGGCTGCGGTGATCGAGAAGCAAGGGGAAGAGGGGCAAACGACGATGGAGCCCACAGCGGTCGCAGAGGGCGTCGAAGCGGGCTCGGGGAAGCGTTGGTTGCCGCGAATTCGATGGCGGCGATCCACGGCGGCGATCCACGGCGGCCGAGGCCGAAGACAAGTGCGATGAGGACGCTACGGTGCGTCCCGGCTTGCCTGAGTCGGTGGAGAAGACGAGGACGGCGTCACAGAGCTCGTAGACACGTCAGAGGGACGAGGCGGAGACGGTGGCCGCGGCAGCAGCGATCGGCGACGACGAGCTCGCTCGGATGCGAGGAAGGGGAGAGGTCCAGGGGAGGAGGGAGAGCGAGAGAGAGTGTGAGAGGTCCGGGGCAAGTGCGTGGCGTCATCGGGGGCCTCCAGCAGCGAGCGGGGAAGCAGGAGGTGGCCGGCGCGTGCTCGCGCGCATCGGGCACACGCGCGCCGTCCTCCTGGCAGGAGGTAGGCGACGACTGGCATCACCAGTCGGCTGGGCCGGCTAGAGGAGCTGGGCCTCCAGCTGGGCTGCCAGGCAGGTAAGGCCAGGTGAGCTTTTCTCCATTTTTGTTTTATTTTCTATTTTCTGACCTTTGTTTTGATTTAATAAAAATACTAAATCAAGTTATTTTCTTCTGAAAGTTTTTGCAGGGGCCTAAAGGATTATTCCAAAGCCCCTCACCAAATTCAGAATTATTGGACAATATTTTATATATATAAAAATATTTATCCAACGCAAATAATTACTGGATTAATTCCAAATGGTCAAAATAAATATTTATGAGCTCCTGAAAATATTGGTTTGAATTTTACCTCTGCCCAATATTTTTAGAGAGAGACATGAACATTTTCTTGGACCCTTTTGGAGCAATTTTTTTATCTGGGTCATTTCCAGAAATGATTTCTGAGGTTTTACAAATCCCCATTTCAAATTTAAATGAAATTTAAATGTGATGCACACATGACTAGCTAGCCTAGGTCATCCCCATTTCGAACGAGCGCCTTCAAGAACTTCTTCAAAGTAGTGCTCGACAGCCACTTGGCCTATGGCCGAACCCTGTGAAGCAATAGTGGTGGCATCCATCTCCGCCCAGTATGTTTTGACACGGGTAAGGGCCATCCACAAGCCTTCTATGCCCGCAGACCTCTTTACAGCATCGATGCGTGGCACAGCACCAAGGAATTGTTGCACTAAGCTAAAGTAGCTATTCGGCCTTGGCCCTCCTGGCCACAAATGATCCACAACAGACCTCATGGCCAGTCCGGATAATCTATGGAACTCGGCCCAACCGGTCAATCGCTCATTCAGCAGTAGCAGACGGACTAGAGCGTGAAACTATGACTAGAACAACTTTTCCACTTCAGGACCTTTCTGATCCTTGAAGTACTCGGCTGCATCAGCAGCACTTGCAGCCAAATCCATGTACGCGTCCGCAGAAATCCATAGCCGGTCCAGAGGAGCATACTTCGGATCTCCGAACTTATTCCGCAACAAGAAGGGCTTCCCAGACACGATATCTGCAGCTTGATTCAGCTCCCCCTTCGTCGCTCTAATTTTGGAGCGGGCTTCCTTGGCAGCCACCCGGGCCTTCTCCAGGTCCGTCGGCTTCGCCTAGTTTTCCTCTTCAAGAATCCGGTAACGGTTAGCAGCATCTTTTAACTCCACAGCCATCTTGGCAATTTTTCTTTGCTCTCGCATTGTGCGGCCTGTTCGGCCGTTAACTCTTCGGTCGCTTGCAAAGCGGCCGCAATGCTACTCCTTGCTTGCTCCTTGGCTCGGGCAAGCTCCGCCCGAAGGGTCTCCATAGTGGCCGCTCCATCTAAAGTCACAACATATTAAAGATACTGGCATTATGCTACTCTTATTATGTGACGATCACCAGAAAGGCCACTCACCCTGTGCCTTGTCAAGCCGCTTGTTGACAAGCACGATGTCGGCATCTGCCGCATCCAGCTGCCGCTTTAGTTCGGCATACCCACCAGTCCGGCTAGCCACCGGAGCTTCCACCACCTGCACATAAAGGCAGTCTGGTTATTACCTGGGACTATGATCCTCTGTTTGCCACCGTTTTTGACGACAACCAGAGTCTCAGGGGCTACTATCTACACAGGGCACATCTAAAAATGTGCGGTACCATTAAAAATGTAGATCATTTCACGTACCTCAAAACCCGTTAGTAGACTCATAAAAGCTTCATGCAACCTGCTTTCGGCGGACGAAATCTTTTCAATCACCGTACCCATCAATGTGCGGTGCTCTTCTGAGATAGCCGCATGCTCCAGCAGACCCCTCAGTACGTCCGACCGCAAACCAGATGGTGCCGGTCTCTTTGATGACTCTCTTCGAGATCCGGATGCCGAGGACTTTGGGTGGCCATAAGATTACCTTCTGGCCTTGCCGGATCCGGAGAAACCCTCCGTGCCGACACCTTGGGGATCGCCCGCTTCGTGAGGTGGTGTGGTAGGGGGAGGCGTTTTGCTCTCCATCATCTCCAGAAGAAGATCCCCCGAAGACGGGCTCTGCTGAGAAGGGCTAAGATCCGAACTGCAAGATAAATGCTTCGATTATTTTCCTCAGAAGAAGAGCAAGATGTTTTCGTTATTAACTACCCCTTTTACTTACAGCTCGGCGGAGGGCTAGTCCCCTTGAGGGCATAGTACGGCCAGGGTATCCCCCAGGGTAGGACCCTCCAGCGGAGATTTCTTCCCTTGTTTGGAGACCATTGTCTCCGGGTCCATAGAGGCGGTTCTCTTCCTTCCTTGGGGGGAGGAAGTTTCAGTTCCTTCTCTCTGGCTAATCTCCTTCGTGGAGACGCTAGCCTTGTTATTCCCCCCTTCATCTTCCTTGGAGGGCACTAGGCAGGGTGCTGGCTTGAGCATCTTTTCTAGCACCGGATTGTCCAAGCCTTCAGGAAGGGGGGCCGAACACCGGATCATCTTCGCCTTTGTTATCCAGTCCTGGTCAAAGAGCGATTCATCAGAATGATGTCATGCTAAATAAAAGGACAGCGTGTTCGGCCATGGGATTACTTAGTTGGGCAGCGTGGTGGTTGCAGCTCAGGCCCACGTCCTCGGTAGTGTCCGGACAATCTATTCGGGGTCCGAAGAATGATTTGTACATCTCCTCTTGCGTCATGCCGAGGAAATTTTGAATAGTGTGCATTCCTTCCGGGTTGAATTCCCACATGCGGAGGGGCCGGCGTTTGCAAGGCTGGATTCGACGAACCAGCATAACTTGCATTACCATAACCAGACTGAAATCTCCCTCGAAGAGATCTCGGATACGGCTCTGCAGTATTGGCACGTCCTTGGCTGGACCCCAGCTCAGCCCCCTGCTGTTCCATGACATCAGTTGTGGTGGGAGGCCCGAGCAAAAGATGGGGGCATATACCCACTTGGCACTTCGGGGAGCTGTGACATAGAACCACTCCCGTTGCCACAATCCGGACACCTCTGGAAAGGAACCCTTTGGCCACGGAGCGTCAGCAATTTTGCTTATTAAAGCACCTCCGCACGCTGCGTACTGCCCCTCGACCATCTTCGGCTTCACATCGAAGGTCTTGAGCCACAGGCCGAAGTGAGGGGTAATGCGGAGGAAGGCCTCACAAATGACAATAAATGACGAGATGTGAAGAAGGGAATCCAGGGGCAGATCGTGAAAATCCAGCCCGTAATAGAACATAAGACCCCTAACAAAGGGATCCAGAGCGAGGCCTGGTCCTCGGAGGAAGTGGGAGACGAACACAACACTCTCGTTGTGTTCAGGAGTAGGGACGACCCGCCCTCGGGCGGGCAGCCTATGTGAAATTTCGGCGGTTAGATATCTGGCCTCCCTCAACTTCTTGATGTCCTCCTCCGTGACGGAGGAAGGCATCCACCGGCCTTGGAGGCTGGATCCGGACATGATTGAAGGTCCGAAGCACCTGACCTGGGCTTTGGGTGTTAGAACTCGAGGCGGGGGAAGGATTCGATTGAGCACGGGAGGGAAAAAAGTAAAAGCCTTGTCCCTTTATAAAGAGGGTGAATATCAAGCGTCCTCCTCGTGGCCATTTGGGACTTGCCTAGGATCTAGGAGTCCTAGGCACGGTTGGGTTACCCACGTCCGTATTAATGAGAATCCCGTAATAAAGGGAACACAATCTCTGCTTTGACAAGACGTGTCAAGAAACCGCCTCGCAGTATGTGCGGGGCTGGTTAAAGAAAAACGGTTCGAATAATTACCGGGCCATGGCATGATATCATGCTACCAAAACGTGTCAGCAGATTAGATTTGTGGAAATATTATTCTCTCTAAGGTGGTATGTGGAACTTATTTTGTAGGGTCGGACACTATCCTTGTATTCAAACTCTTCTGTGGTGTATTCGGAGGAGGAACCCGCCTTGCGATGCCGAAGACAACACTGCGCGCCGGACTCATCGTCATTGAAGCCTGGTTCAGGGGCTACTAAGGGAGTCCTAGATTAGGGGGTCTCCGGACAGCCGGACTATATCCTTTGGGCGGACTGTTGGACTATGAAGATACGCGATTGAAGACTTCGTCTTGTGTCCGGATGGGACTCTACTTGGCGTGGAAGGCAAGCTAGGCAATACGGATATGCATATCTCCTCTGTAACCGACCTTGTGTAACCCTAGCCCCCTCCGGTGTCTATATAAACTGGAGGGTTTTAGTCCGTAGGACAAGATACAATCATACCATAGGCTAGCTTCTAGGGTTTAGCCTCTCCGATCTCGTGGTAGATCAACTCTTGTACTACTCATATTATCAAGAATAATCAAGCAGGACGTAGGGTTTTACCTCCATCAAGAGGGCCCGAACCTAGGTAAAACATCGTGTCCCCTGCCTCCTTTTACCATCCGCCTTAGATGCACAGTTCGGGACCCCCTACCCGAGATCCGCTGGTTTTGACACCGACAACAGGGGATCGCATCAGTTTTCGAGGGTAATGTATACAACCCAAATTTATTGATTCGACACAAGGGGAGCCAAAGAATACTCTCAAGTATTAGCAGCTGAGTTGTCAATTCAACCACACCTGGAAACCTAATATCTGCAGCAAAGTAGTTAGTAGCAAAGTAATATTATAGTAGTGGTAACGATAACAAAAGGTAACGGTAGTAAAAGCAATGTTTTTGGTATTTTGTAGTGATGATAGCAATAGCAACGGGAAAGTAAATAAGCAAAGAAAATTATGTGGAAAGCTTGTAGGCAATGGATCGGTTATGGAGAATTATGTCGGATGCAGTTCATCATGTAACAGTCATAACCTAGGGTGACACAGAACTAGCTCCAGTTCATTGATATAATCTAGGCATGTATTCCGAATATAGTCATACGTGCTTATGGAAAAGAACTTGCATGACATCTATTGTCCTACCCTCCCGTGGCAGCGGGGTCCTTACAGAAACTAAGGGAAATTAAGGCCTACTTTTAATAGAGAACCGGCACAAAGCATTAACACATAGTGAATACATGAACTCCTCAAACTACGGTCATTACCAGTAAGTATCCCGATTACTGTCACTTCGGGATTAACGGATCATAACACATAATAGGTGACTATAGACTTGCAAGATAGGATCAAGAACACTCATATATTGATGAAAACATAATAGGCTCAGATCTGAAATCATGGCACTTGGTCCCTAGTGACAAGCATTAAGCATAGCAAAGTCATAGCAACATCAATCTCAGAACATAGGGGACACTAGGGATCAAACCCTAACAAAACTAACTCGATTACATGATAGATCACATCCAACCCATCACCGTCCAGCAAGCCTACGATGGAATTACTCACGCACGGTGATGAGCATCATGAAATTGGTGATGGAGGATGGTTGATGATGACGATGGCGATGGATTCCCCTCTCCGGAGCCCCGAACGGACTCCAGATCAGCCCTCCTGAGAGGTTTTTGGGCTTGGCGGCGGCTCCGTATCGTAAAATGTGATGAATTCTTCTCTCTTTTTTTCTCTCCCCGAAACACAATATATGGAGTTGGAGTTGGAGTCGGAGAGGCAACAGGGGCCCACGAGGTAGGGGGCGTGCCCCCCACCCTCGTGGACATGTGGTGGGCCCCCTGGCCTTCATATTTTGCGGGTATTTTTCATATTTTCTGAAAAGTTGCTCCGTGAAGTTTCAGGTCATTCCGAGAACGTTTGTTTCTGCACATAAATAACACCATGGTAATTCTGCTGAAAACAGCGTCAGTCTGGGTTAGTTCCATTCAAATCATGCAAGTTAGAGTCCAAAACAAGGGCAAAAGTGTTTGGAAAAGTGGATACGTTGGAGACGTATCAAGCATCTACATTTCCCAACCATCCTTGTGCTCATATTTCAAAATCCTAGAATCTACTAATTTCATGGGCCATGCATGTTGTAGAGCTATCATATGTCTCCCGTCATTTATTTCTCACCGACCTGCTATCTTCTACCTTTAGACTGTACTACTTGTGCACACACTTCACCCATAGTCACACTATTGTTTTTTATGCATGGGTATTTCAGACTCTGACGCAGTGTTGATGAATACAAAAAAGAAAATACAGAAGTCGCTCTAGTGTAATTCGATGATAGCACTAAGCGTCTTAGCGTCTAAAGGGTGCAGTGCCAGCAGATGGGGACAGTAAATGTAGCTCTACAGTTGATGATCTCAATTGCCACACACAACCATCCCAGGTGCTTGCTTTAACTTCGCGCTTTCAAATGTGGTTGCATGTTGCATATGGTGTCCAGCTTGTATTGCTTTCAATTTGGTTGGGCCAATTCCATTTTCCCCCTAACTTTGTCCCAAGCTCATCTTTACCCCTAAAATAAAACGGTTCTCAACTATACCCCTCTTCCGTTAGATGGCGTTATGGAAATACCCCTCCGCACCGTTTCCATCCAGTCAAAGGAGTTTGACTGACATCGGGACTTTTTCTGGACAAGTATGCCCCTCCTTACAAGTGGGACCTGGCCGAACAGTTATCTATCTCATTCGTCTTCTTCAACCTCCCGACAACCATAGGAGACAGGAAGGCGGCAGAGCACCGGTGATTTGGAGCTCTGGGAGGGAGGCATGACTGGGGCCCGTCCATGTGTACGTCCGCAATGTCGTCTGTAAGCTCCTCCACAGACAGTGAGGTAAGTCGATTTGGATTTTGGGTTGACATTGGATTTGGGGATTTCTCATCTAGGGTTTCGCAGGATGGGGCGTAATATGCGCCTTTTTGGCTCGTAGGTGGACGGTTGCGGGATTGTGCAGTTCCAATCCGAGTTTTTCATTCCCAATCCGAGTTTCTACGGCCTTGAGGAGAGCTCAAAGCATCGTTGCCCGGGGCATGAGCTAATTCCTGTGCGCCGTGTTTCTTGGGTTGGAGCAAGCACGGGAAGAAGGTTTTTGGGTTGTCCACTCGATGTAATTGATCTGACCTCAAAACATCATTTGGTACTATGTTTTCGTCCATTTATTGCAAAGTTATGAATTTCATCTTATTATGTGAACTCTGATTTCACAGCTTCCTGATGAGTGTGGTTGGGTTGTTTGGATTGACCCCCCTCCCACTGAGCTAGTGGGGCAAGCTTTTGAGGAGCTCCATGGTGGCCTTGAACGTAGTTGGATCAAAGCTAGTAGGATGGAGAGGAAGGTCATGGATCTAAACAATGAGAACAAGTAAATGCAATTGAAGTTGAAGAAAAGGAATGAGCTGATGGAAACAATGGGTTTTCTCTTTGTTCTTGTCATCCGCATTGTGTCTAGTTTAGTTTCTATTTGGTCTAAGCAAGCCAATTAAGTGGCAGTGTGTGTGTGTGTGTTATATTTTTGCTACTGTGTTGAAGATGTCATGTTGGGAACTTAAGCAGATGTAATTCTATCATGTTGGGAACTTAAGCAGATGTAATTCTATCATGGGAGCCCTTCTATCATTTGTGCACTATTGGAGCTACCTTCTCTTGGTAATGCAAAATTTGTGTTAAATTTGTCACCAATGCTTTAATTTATTTAGGGGCAAAAGTGAGCAATCAGATGATAGTTAGGGGCAAATATGAGCACAAATCAATAGTTCAGGGACATTTTGCAGCACATCAAACTGGAGTAGGGGTAGTTCAAGGCAATTCATTACAAAACAAGCTGGTCTTATCTAGCACACCAGCCCTTAAACAGCAGTTTGACAATATTAAGACAGCAGTTCACACTCCAGCATTACAAACCAATAGTTGTTTGACAACATCTAACATTAAGACAGCAGTACACACTCCAGCATTACAGTTTGCCCATCTTGCTCCTTGTGTTGGCTGTAGGATTAGCAGCCTTGCTCCTTGTGCTTACACTTGGTTGCATGCCACCTTTCGCCTTCTTCTGTGGTGAACCCCACTTTGTACCTCTTGTAGCTCGCCTTTTGAAATTATTCCTTGGGCTGAGAAACATGAACACAATCAAGATCAGTCAGCGAAAAAATAGCTAAATAATTGATGCATGTACATGCAGTAATGTACATGCAGTAAAATATATTGCATACCTAGCAAGATCAGTATCAACAACCTTAGGGGAAGTAGCAGGTGGAGGAGAGCCAGGAGCAGAAGGAGAGCTAGTAGCAGTTGGAGGAGAGTTAGGAGCTTCTGTTCCTTCTTCTGGAGCTTCAGTTTGAGCAGTTTCTTGAGCAGATTCTGGAGCATCTATTCCAGCATTATCAGCACTCCAATGCTCATCTTCTCCAAAAGCAGGATCAATGGACTCTTTGTAGTGGGTCCCACGGTGTCCTAGTCTTCCACAGCGAGAGCACTTCTTTCTCCTGCCTCCTAGGCCTTTTCCTTTAGACTGTGCCCTTATCCTAGTCTTCCTTGGTCTGCCAGGAGGTTTGTGTTGCACAGGTGCAGAGAGTTTAAACCTAGGGTCAATAATGTCCCACTATTGTTTTCCCTCCATTGCAGACAAATTTTCAGCATAATCGAGATTGAATCTTTTAACTGAGTAAAATTCATGCACATACTGATCTATCTCACTTACTAGACCTCTCATTAAAGTAATGAAATAGAGAGCATGTATGCAAGGCTGTCCAGTAATTTGCCACTTTCTACAACTACATGTCATTGCTTGCAGATCCACAGGATACCTCCACTCCCTCTTCTCTTTGTCAATTGCAGTCACCTTTGCCTGAAATGTACTTTTCTTCACAATATTCATGTCCAAGCCCTTCTTGGACTTCAGCAGCAACATTTTCATCACTTCAGGGACTATGATGTGCCCTACATAAGTAGCAGCAGCAATGCTCTGCCTCAGGTCAAATTTCTCCA
Source organism: Triticum urartu (assembly GCF_056163025.1). Taxonomy (NCBI): domain Eukaryota; kingdom Viridiplantae; phylum Streptophyta; class Magnoliopsida; order Poales; family Poaceae; genus Triticum; species Triticum urartu. Next base: position 246,607,697 of record NC_141874.1, on the reverse strand, counting down.
TCAAATACTGCCTGATCTTGTCAAACAGATCTACAATGTGCAATCCTTTCCATTTTGTTATCTTAGAATTAAATGACTCTGCAAGGTTATTGTTCACATAATCTAACTTGCAAAACTCATTGAAAAGTGGCCTGGCCCATATCTTGGTGTGATGCTCATCTAAAACTCTTCCACATCAGGCTTGCTATACAACTGCCTCAGATGGTAGTTATGCTTTTTACTACTATAAGTTAGGGAACAGGGCCACAAGTTCTGATCAAAAAAATTCCCCTTAAACTTTTTGGAGAAGTTAGTAGCAAGGTGCCTCATGCATTCCCTATGTTCTACTCCTTGGAACACATCATCTACAGCTGATTCAAGTCCTTTACATGCATCAGTGTGTATGACAAGCCCTTCTGGGTGCCCTATGAGGTCCTTCAAGTGCTAGAAAAACCATGTCCAACTCTCTATGCTCTCTACCTCTAGCACACCATAAGCAACTGGAAAGATCTAGTTGTTTGCATATACAGCACAAGCACTTACAAGTTGTCCTCTATACATCCCATTCAGAGCAGTGGCATCTACTGCCAGATATGGCCTACACCCATCTAGAAACCCTTTCCAGCAGACCTTAAATGACAAAAAGGCTCTCCTAAAACACTCCTTGGACCTTCTTTGACCATTTTTTTCAAACTCCATTGTGTGCTTTTCAATGTGAACTACACTACCAGGTGATGCCTTCTCAACCTCAGCTTTGTATGTATAAAGCAAATGAAAACTTTCAGTCCACTTACCATATATCTTGTCAATGGCCATTTGCTTACCATAGAAAACTCTCATGTATGGTAGTTCAACCCCATACTTCTTCTTCAGATCAGTTTGAAGCTGTGGTACAGAAATATTTGAATTTTCTCTGACCCAGTTCTTAACTGCATCTGCAACCCATCTGCATTTTGCTGACCTCAACCTTTGCCTTCTTGTCACACTAGGGCATGTGTGAGGATGTCTATTAACTTTCACCTGCAATTACAATTAACAAGCAAGTCAGACAAACAAATGAGCATAGAAATTCTACAATTGTATGTGATGAAACAACAAATAACATGCAATTAGTATTGTTATTTCCTCTTCTTAGTACCTGAAACAATTTGCTATTTCTCATTAAGGAGTCATGCATCCTCCACTTACACCTTGGATATGCACAATGAACTGTCAATCTACCTGGCTCACTTTTGTCAATTTTGAACTCACTTTGTGTCTTGATTGAGAAGTTGCTAGTGCATTTCTGCATTCTATCACATCAGAAAATATAGTTCCTTCTACCAAAGAAGGATCATCTCTGTTAAATTGCACTTCTGCCCTATCCTCATCAGCACTCTCAGAATAAGCCATGTCATCCTCCTCTCTCTCATCTGAATCTGTCTCTTCAAATTGAGGGGGGATAGAATCTTGATCTTATGGAACTGCCTCTTTCCCCTTGGGCACTTTCCCAATTACAAATTCTGGATGCAAGATTTCATCCTCATCATCTGTGGGAACATCATCAGGAGCTTCCTCTTCTATGATAGGAGCAGCATCTGACTATTTGCTACTGCTAGGATGTAATGCCCTCGATGCGGCTATATCTCCCACGTGTCGAAGCACAACTTAGAGGCATAACTGCATTCAAAGCAATGTCACAAGTGAGGTAATCTTCACACAACCCATGTAATACATAAGGGAAAAGGATACATAGTTGGCTTACAATCGCCACTTCACACAATTACATGAATAAAGCATTACATCATCCAGATACAATCAAGGTCCGACTACGGAACCAAAATAAAAGAAGACTACCCCAAAAGCTACATAGATCCCCGATCGTCCCGACTATGCTCCACTACTGATCGACTAGAACGAAACAACACAAAGGACAAGATCTTCATCGAGCTCCTCCTTGAGCTTGGTTGCGTCACCTGCTCGGTAACATCAGCACCTGCAAACTGGTTTTGGAAGTATCTGTGAGTCACGGGGACTCAGCAATCTCACACCCTCACGATCAAGACTATTTAAGCTTAAGGGTAAGGTAAAGGTATGAGGTGGAGCTACAGCAAGCGACTAGCATATATGGTGGCTAACCTATTCACGAAAGAGAGCGAGAAGAGAAGGCAAAAGCACGGTCGAACAACTATGATCAAGAAGTGATCCTAGAACAACCTACGTCAAGCATAACTCCAACACCGTGTTCACATCCCGGACACCGCCGGAAAGAGACCATCACGGTAACACACACGGTTGATGTATTTTAATTAAGGTCAACTTCAGGTTTTCTACAACCGGACATTAACAAATTCCCATCTGCCCATAACCGCGGGCACGGCTTTCGAAAGTTCAAATCCCTGCAGGGGTGTCCCAACTTAGCCCATCACAAGATCTCACGGTCAACGAAGGATATTCCTTCTAGCGGGAAGACCCGATCAGCCTCGGAATCCCGGTTACAAGACATCCTCGACAATGGTAAAACAAGTCCAGCAAGACCCCCCGATGCGCCGACATCCCGATAGGAGCTGCACATATCTCGTTCTCAGGGCAACACCGGATAAGCAATCCGTACAACTAAAACCATCCCTCGAGTTTCCCCGAGGTGGCGCTGCAAGGGGCTCTAGTTTGGACCAACACTTAGACAAGCACTGGCCCGGGGGGGGTTAAAATAAAGATGACCCTTGGGCTGGCCTAACCCTAGGGAAAAAGAGGCTAGGTGGCGAATGGTAAAACCAAGGTTCGGCCTTGCTGGAGGAGTTTTATTCAAGGCAAACTGTCAAGGGGTTCCCATTATAACCCAACCGCGTAAGGAATGCAAAATCCGGGAACATAACACCGATATGACGGAAACTAGGGCGGCAAGAGTGGAATAAAACACCAGGCATAAGGCCGAGCCTTCCACCCTTTACCAAGTATATAGATGCATTAATTAAATAAGAGATATTGTGATATCCCAACAAAATATCCATGTTCCAAACATGGAACAAGCTCCAATCTTCACCTGCAACTAACAACGCTATAAGAGGGGCTGAGCAAAGCGGTAACATAGCCAAACAACGGTTTGCTAGGACAAGGTGGGTTAGAGGCTTGGCTCAACAATATGGGAGGCATGATAAGCAAGTGGTAGGTATCGCAGCATAGGCATAGCAAAAGAGCGAGCAACTAGCAATCAAAGATAGAAGTGATTTCGAGGGTATGGTCATCTTGCCTGAAATCCCGCAAGGAAGAAGAATGAGTCCATGAAGAAGACATATGGACGTAGACGAACAGGTCCTCACAAACGCGATGTTACCGGAACCAACCCGAAGAAGCAACACCGGAAAGAAGCACACAACATAGTAAACAACCAACACATGAACATGGTATGATATGCGGGATGCGGTATGTGATGCATATGCATGATTTGGAAAGGAATGATTGAACCTGGCCTCAACATGGAAATCCAAGAGTGCCACTGGAAAGGTGAGGTGATTTCGGTTGAAATCGATATAAAGATCACCGGAATCGGATGCACGGTTTGGAAATGGCAAGCAAAACAAATATGGCACCGGTCTACGATAATCAGCAAGTGACCAACTAAATGCATCAAGATAAATAAGCTACTGCATTGAAACATGGCAACAAAATAAATGGCAGGGATCCACTCATGAATCTTAACAAAAGATGAACACTGAGCTACGGCTAATTCATCCATTAACAGGTTCAAACAAGTATGGCAAAAGTGCAAATGATAACAGGTTTCAGACTTAGTGAAATTAACACAAGTCTGGGATTTATTATCAGGAAGCATACATTAGAGCAAGAAAACTACATACTACAGTAACTTAACATGGCAAGGCAAGGCATGGAATGAAGCTGCTCAAAGCACTTAACAGAAGTCCCTTAGTGACCTTGAGCCAAAAGGGATCAGAAAATACAATTGCAAGCATGTGAACATGGCAAAAACATAAACAGATCTCAGACTTAGTGAAAAACTGGAGCATGCAAAACAGTTAACAAGTAGGCATGTCTACGAGCTCGATACACTCACTACAGAGCATGGCATGACAAACTAAGCATACACCCATGAAGAAGACATGGCAAGAAGCTAGACATGGCAAGAACAACAACATAGCATGCACGGATCAATAGCAACATCCTCGGCAAAATCGCTAATCATGTCAACAATCTGTCAGGATCATAATTTAACAAAAGTAGAGCTCGATTGACTCAAGCTAGGATGCTCCATAAATACAAACAAATACATGGATGGATAGAGAACCACAATGTTAACAAATCGTCCTTACTGATCATCCTCAAAAGAGGCACGGATCACTAGGAAACAACATGAACATATGGCATAACGACAAAATCAGGACAAGGACTTGGTGAAATTCTTAAGTCCCTGAAATCAGCATTACCGATTACGCTACTTTGCAAACTTGTGCTAGTCACCACAAATATCAAAAAAATACATGGCAAGCACCACCGTAAAGATGACATGGCATATAAAAAACACATGTAGAGCTCAGGGTCATAGCATGCACACAGTAGTCATGGAAAAAATGACAAAATGCCATTTGCTGAAACAGATCTGACAAAATACTCACATAGCCCTCTTCCAACGACATTTCGGGCATCAAGATGAGCTCAAATGAAAATGAAGCAATGAGATGAAATGATGTACTCGTCGAGGCGAACATTTTGATATGCTACACGCACGAAACGGAGCTACGGGTGATGAACTATGAGCGATGGAAAATGCATAAAAATATCTGCAGATCTGGGACTTAATGAAAAAAAGGATCCGAGCGTCAGATAGTTAAACAATGCACGGGGCGGGGAATAGGGCATCTCACCACGTGGGCTTCGGCCCAGAGCGTGGGAAAAGGCGGAGCGGGCCGAGGAGGTGCTGCGGCCCACGAGGCCGGCGGAAGGCCCAGCCGTCCCTCTCCCGATCCCGATCGGGAGCAGGGAGATAGAGGCGGCGCCGGTCGATGGCGGCGCCGGCGAGGAAGCAGCACGGCGAGGCTCGATCTCCAGCGACAGGGCAAAGGCGACAGCGGGGTCCGGCAGATCGGCGGCGAGGGCGCTGGGCGGCGGAGGCGCGAGCGAGGCGGCGCGGGGATACAAGCGCCGGCGAGGTGCGGGTTCGCCGGAGCACTGCGACGGCGGTGGGCGGTGGTGAAGGAGCTGCCGGCGGATGGCGGGCGGCTGTGCCAGCGATGGTGGCGGCGGCGAATGGAGGTGCTCTGCGGCGGCACCGGATCCGGCTCCCATCGGGCGGCGGCCCGGGTCGGGAGGGCCCGCGATGGGCCCGGCGGGCCGGCGCGGTGGAGACGGCGCGCTGGACAGGTGGCGGCCTGGTTGTGGAGGAGAGAGGCGGTGAAGACGTGGCAGCCGCCGATTGGCCAGAACGACGTGGCGTCGGGAGTGGATGTGTCTGGTGTGGACGGACATGTCCGGCGGCGCGGAGGAAGTTGGATCTAGGGTTAGACTGCGCGAAAATTCGGAGGAGAGCACATATTTATAGGTAGAGGGAGCTAGGAGAGTCCAAATGAGGTGCGGTTTTCGGCACGTGATCGTGATCGAATGACCGAGATGATGGAGGAGGTTTAGGTGGGCTTTGGGCCACTTTGGAGGGGTGTTGGGCTGCAACACACACGAGGCCTTTTCGGTCCCTTGGTTAACCGTTGGAGTATCAAACGAAGTCCAAATGGCACGAAACTTGACAGGCGGTTTACCGGTAGTAAACCAAGGCCGCATGACAAGTCTTGGTCCAATCCGAAAACGTTTAACACCCGCACCCGAAAAGAGGTAGAAAGGGACACCGGATGACATAGGAGCGCCGGATTGCAAAACGGACAACGGGGAAAATGCTCGGATGCATGAGACGAACATGTATGCAAATGAAATGCACATGATGACATGATATGCAATGCATGACACGCAAGCAATGACAAGGCAACAACAGCGAATAACTGGAGGACACCTAGCACATCGGTCTCGGGGCGTCACATAGGACCAGCTCCAGTTGTTTCATGTACTAAACTAGCCTCTGAAGGTCCTGCATTCCTACCACCAGAACTACCTCTACCACCAGAACTTCCTCTGCTACCTGCATTTCCTCTCCCACCTGCATTTCCTCTCCCACCTGCATTTCTACCCCTCCCTCTTGTCTGGCTTCACCTAGCTTGAGAACTGTTAGCTTGTGATCTAGTAGTTCTCCTGTCAATCTCTCCTCTACTTCTTTGTATTACATTGATTTCAATCTCTACTGACTTACTTTCTGCATATGTTCCAAGCATGATAGCTAGCTCATCATCACACTGAACAGGCACCCAAGCAGTATTTGCCATATCCCAATACCTAATTTCAACAGCATCATATAACCCCCATGGATATTTCTCTGATATAGCACTTCTAAACTTGATAAAAGTTGATATACAGTCAACAACCAATGGGAAAGAAAATCCCGTGCCAGATCCTTTGGTACCAGAACTGCCTAACACACTTGTTTCCATTCTACAGTTCAGATTAGACGCTCTAGCTGGGTCCATCCTATGGAAAATATTTAGAAGAAAAAGCAACTTCATGAATAGAGCACAAGCACGGGAGCACTTGACGAAATTTCCCTGAACAAGCGCGCATGCAAGAAAATGATGAGTGTGCATAGAGACATACCCTCTTGGCCCCGCCCTTGTAGTTGCCGCCATGGTCTGCGAGCTCTCTGCTCTGCTGCCCCCGCCGCTACCACGATTAGCGGCCATTCCGTCTGGTCACCGCCGCTTCTACCACTTCTAAAGACTGACGATGAGCGGGGCAATCAGATCCACTGCCTCCGCATCTGGATCCACGAGCTCGCCCTCGGTAGCCGCCGCGACAGGGGAAATCGATGAATTAGGGTTAGGGTTTCTGTTGCGAGATAGAACAAAAGAGAAGAGAAGGGGGAAATGAGATGGGGTTGGAGAGATGTGTGCAGGCCCCACATGTAAGAAGGAAGGGCAAAGATGTCCAGAATAACAACCTAACATGGTCAAAGAACATTGACCAGACGGAAAGGGTACGGAGGGGTATTTTCATTAGCGTCAGAGACGGAATAGGGGTATTGTTGAGCACCGTTTTATTTTAGGGGTAAATATGAGGTCGGGGCGAAGTTAGGGAAAAAAATGTAAATGTCCCTTTGGTTAAATTGCATCAGCTTACTTTACACATTATACCTTTGATAATGACATTCCTTCCTATTTTTGATACATAGTACATATGTCTATTAACCATATTCGTACATCAAACTAATGCTCTTTTGTATCCCTCATCAATCACTTATGACGAGACAGTCACCCAAGTGGGTTACTGTGAGACGCGCTACTCGTTTAAAGAGCGCAGTGTCATCCTCCCCACATGATTCTTAAGAAATAGCAAGGCTAAATGAAGATAGTCAATGTAGCTCTCTAGTAGATGACCGCAATTCCCCCACACCACACCACCATTGCAGGTGCTTGCTCTTACTTGGCAGTGTGATATGTGGTTGCATGTTGCATATGGTGTCTACCTTGTAATGCTTCTAATTAGAGTAAATTTCATCTGCTTAGTTAACACATTATACCTGTGAATATGACATGTGTTCCTATTTTTGGTACATATTACGTCTTTCTATTAACCATGTTCTTAATCAAACTACTTTTCTTGTGTATCCCTCATCAATCACTTCTGACGAGACACCTTCAAGTTGACATTATAATATTGGTTGCATCTTGCATATCATTTCAAACATGTATTGTCTCTAATTTGTTGAAGGGCCACTTATAATGAGACACATCTAACTTGGTAGAGTGATTTTGGTTGGATCTTTCATATGGTGTCTAGATTGCATTGCTTCCAATTTGTTGAAATGCCTTCTGCTTAGCGTTTTTCGTACATATTCCATCCTCCTACAATGTGGTTGCCATACATAAAGGTTGTGTTCGTCAGTATCATGCATCAATGAATTTGGAAGTGTGAATTTCATTCCTTTTTCTTGTGTGTTTACTTGACAAGGCAAAATCTAAAAGGACGGAGGCACGGAATGACGGTGGTCCTCTGGAGCAACCGAAACAGATGATCCTTGCAGGTTCTCCTGCTACTCCTACTACAGTGCAAGTTCCAAATCTCATCTCCCCTACTCCACAACCCTAGGTGCTTGCTTTAACATGGCAGTGTGATATCTGATTGCATGTTGCATATGATGCCTAGCTTGTATTGCTCCTAATTTGTTAAATTGCATTTCCTTATCTTACACATTATACATGTGAATATGACACGCCTTCCTGTTTTTGTTACATACTACATCTACCTATCACACCATGTTCTTACATCAAACTACTGTTCTTGTGTATCCTGCATCTATCGCTTATGATGAGACAGTCACGCCCGTGGGTTAGTATGAGACACGCTACTCTTATAAAGAGTGCAGTTTCATCCTCTCCACATGATTCTCAAGAAACAGCAAGCCTAATTGAAGATATTGAACGTAGCTCTATACTTGAAGACCACACTTCCCCTACACCACCATCGCAGGTGCTTGCTCTAACTTCGCAGTGTGATATGTGGTTGCATGTTGCATACGGTGTCTATCTTGTAATGGTTCAAATTAGGGTAAATTGCATCTGCTTAGTTTACACATTACACTTGTGAATATGACATGCCTTCCTATTTTTGGTACACACTACATCTATGTGTTAACCATGTTCTTACATGAAACTACCTCTCTTCTGTATCCTGCATCAATCACTTACGATGAGACACCTTTATTCGTTGCATATTGCATATTATTTCTAGCCTGTTGCGACGTATTGCTTCTAATTTGGTCAAATACATTTGTTAGGCCACCCTTTTAATTTGGCAGAGTGATATTGGTTTCATCTTGCATATGGTTTCTAGCTTGCATTGCTTCTAACTAGTTCAAACACCTTGTGCTTAGTTTACACTTTATACATCATACATGTCAATATGTCATGCAGTCCTGTTTTTCATACATATTCCATCCTCCCATCATGCGGCTAGCTTACATGAAAGTAGTGCTCGTCAGTATCATGTATCAATGAGTTATGAAGAGCAAATTGTATTCCTTTTTCTTGTGGGTTTGACTTGACAAGGAAAAATCAAAAAAGAGGAAGCAAAAGAGTAAGAAAGGCGATGATGGTGGTCCTCTGCATCAACGTAAATGGAGCATCTGTACGGATTCTCCTTGTACTGCTAGTGCATTACAATTTCCAAGTCCGCGCTCCCCTACTCCACCATACAAGGTGCTTGCTCTAACTTGGCGGTGTGATATCTGGTTGCATGTTACATATGGTGTCTAGCTTGTATTGCTCCTAGTTAGTGTAAACTGCATCTGCTTAGCTTACACATGATACGTGTGAATATGACACGCTTTCCTGTTTTTGGTACATATTATATCTGTCTATCACACCGTGTTCTTACATGAAACTACTCTTCTTATGTACCCTGCGTCAGTCACATATGATGGGACACCTTTAAGTTGGCAGTGTGATATTGGTTTGCGTCTTGAATATGATTTCTAGCATGTAGTGCTTATAGTTTGATGAACGCCACCTATGATGAGATAGTTTTAACTTGGCAGAGTGATATTGATTGCACCTTCCATATGGTGTCTATCTTGCAGTGCTTCTAATTTTTTGAAGTGCCTTCTGCTTAGTTACCACATCATAGGTCTGAATATGTCATGTCGTCCAGTTTTGCGTACATATTACATCCTCGTATCATGACTTTGCCTTTCATCAGAGTAGTGTTCATCAGTATCATGCATGAATGAGTTCTGAAGAGCGAATTTTATTCCTTTTACTTGTCGGTTTGACCTCACAATGCAAAATCAATAAAGCGGAAGGAAATCGGTAAGGCATTGGATGATGGTGGTCCTTCCGAGCAACTGAAATGGAGGGTCTCTATAGATTCTACTCCACCATCCTCCCAACAAGATTTGCAAGACAATGCAAGGCTAGACAGTCAATGTTGTTGTGTAGATGATGAGCACATCTCCCCTACTCCACCATCACAGGTGCTTGCTCTAACTTGGCACTATTATATGTGGTTGCATGTTGCGTATGATGTCTAGCTTGTATTGCTTCTAACTTTGTTGAATTGCATCTACTTACTTTACACATAATGCATGTGAATATGAAATGTGTTCCTATTTCTAGAACATACTATATCTATCTGATCACACCATGTTCTTACATCAGACTACTGTTCTTGCATATCCTGCATCAGTCACTTATGATAAGGCACCTTTAAGTCGCCACTGTGATATTGGTTGTGTCTTGCATATGATCTCTCGCATGTCCTGCTTCTAATTTGTTGAAACGCCAGACAGTTTGAACTTGGCAGAGTGATATTGGTTGCACCTTTGATATGGTGTCTAGCTTGCAGTGCTTCTAATTTGTTGAAATGCCTTCTGCTTAGTTACCACATCATAGGTGTGAATATGTCATGCCATCCTGTTTTTCATACATATTCCATCCTTGTATCATGTGTTTGCCTTTCATCTGAGTAGTGTTCGTTAGTATCATGCATAAATGAGTTCTGAAGAGCAAATTTTATTCCTTTTTCTTATCGGTTTGACTTCACAATGCAAAATTAATACAGCTGAAGGAAATTAGTCCGACAGTGGATGATGGTGGTCCTTCAGAGCAATTCGAATAGAGGGTCTCTACAGATTCTACTCCGCCATCCTACCAACAATATTCGCAAGACAACACAAGGCTGGACAGTCCACATAGCTGTGTAGATGATGAGCACATCTCCCCTACTCCACCATCACAGGTGCTTGATCTAACTTGGCACTATTATATGTGGTTGCATGTTGCGTATGATGTCTAACTTGTATTGATTCTAACATTGTTGAATTGCATCTGCTTACTTTACACATAATGCCTGTGAATATGACACCTGTTCATGTTTCTAGAACATACGTGTAGATGATGAGCACATCTCCCCTACTCCACCATCACAGGTGCTTGCTGTAACTTGAAACTGTTATACGTTGTTGCGTGTTCCATGTGATGTCTAGTTTGTATCGCTTCTGATTTTGTTGAATTGCATCTGCGTATCTTACAACTTATACCTGCAACGATCACTTACCCATAAGACACATTTAACTTGGGAGTGTGATGTAGGTTGCATATTGCATTGTCTTCTAGCTTGTACTGCTTCTAATTTCTTGAAATGGCACTTACGTCAAGACACTTTTTACCTGATAGAGTGATATTGGTTGTATGTTCATATGGTGCCTAGCTTTCATTTCTTCTAATTTTGTTGAAATGCCTTCTGCTTACTGTTTTTCATATATATTCCCTCCTCCTATCATGTGTCTGAATATGCAATGTTGTCTTCTCTTTGTATATATTCCATCCTCCTATCCTACGCTTGCCTTACATCAAAGTAGTGTTCGTCTGTATCATGCATCTGTTCGGGTACATAGTAATTTCAAAAAAAAAATCCTACGCACACGCGGGATCATGGTGATGCATAGCAATGAGAGAGGAGAGTGTCATCCATGTACCCTCGTAGACCGTTAAGCGGAAGCGTTAAGACAACGCGGTTGATGTAGTCGTATGTCTTCACGATCGACTGATCCTCAGTACCGAACGTACGGCACCTCCGCGTTCAGCACATGTTCAGCTCGGTGACATCCCGCGAACTCACGATCCAGTAGAGCATGGGGAAGAGTTTCATCATCACGACGATGTGGTGACGATGTTGATGAAGCTACCGTAGCAGGGCTTCTCCTAAACACCACTATAGTATGACTGTGGTGGATTATGGTGGAGGGGGCACCGCACATGGCTAGGAGATATCTTTGTGATCAACTTGTGTGTCTAGAGGTGCCCCCCTGCCCCTGTATGTAAAGGAGCAAGGGGGAGGCCGACCGGCCCTTGTTGGCGCGCCAGGAGGAGGAATCCTCCTCCTAGTAGGAGTAGGATTCCTCCCTTTCCTACTCCTACTAGGAGGGGGAAAGGAAGGGAGAGAAAGAGAAGGAAAGGGGGGTGCCGCCCCCCTCTCCTAGTCCAATTCAGACAGAGGGGAGGGGTGTGCTACCTGCCCTAGGCCGGCCCCTCTCTCTTTCCCTTATGGCCCAACAAGGCCCATTAGCCCCCGGGGGGTTCCAGTAACCCCTCTCGTACTCCGGTAAAATCCCGATTTTATCCGGAACTCTTCCGATGTCCAAATGTAGGCTTCCAATATATCAATATTTATGTCTCGACAATTTTGAGACTCCTCGTCATGTCCGTGATCATATCCGGGACTCCTAACTACCTTCGGTACATCAAAACATATAAACTCATAAAGCCGATCGTCACGGAACTTTAAGCGTGCGGACCCTATGGGTTCAACAACTATGTAGACATGACCGAGACATGTCTCCGATCAATAACCAATAGCGGAACCTGGATGCTCATATTGGTTCCTACATATTATACGAAGATCTTTATCAATCAAATCGCATAACATTATATGTTGTACTCTTTGTCATTGGTATGTTACTTGCCCGAGATTCGATCGTCGGTATCCCAATACCTAGTTCAATCTCGTTATCGGCAAGTCTCTTTACTCGTTTCGTAATGCACTATCCCGCAACTAACTCATTAGTTGCATTGCTTTCAAGGCTTATAGCTCGTTACCGGCAAGTCTCTTTACTCGTTTCGCAATGCACTATCCCGCAACTAACTCATTAGTTGCATTGCTTGCAAGGCTTATAGTGATGTGCATTACCGAGAGGGCCCAGAGATACCTCTCCGACAATCGGAGTGACAAATCCTTATCTTGATCTATGCCAACTCAACAAGTACCATCGGAGACACCTGTAGAGCACCTTTATAATCACACAGTTATGTTGTGACGTTTGGTAGCACACAAAGTGTTCCTCTGGTATTCGGGAGTTGCATAATCTCATAGTAATAAGAACATGTATAAGTCATGAAGAAAGCACTAGCAGTAAACAGAAACGATCAAGTGCTAAGCTAACGGAATGGGCCAAGTCAATCACATCATTCTCCTAATTATGTGATCCCATTGATCAAATAACAACTCATATCTATGGTTTGGAAACTTAACCATCTTTGATCAATGAGCTAATCAAGTAGAGGCATACTAGTGACACTATGTTTGTCTATGTATTCACACATGTATTATGTTTCCAGTTAATACAATTCTAGCATGGATAATATACATTTATCATGAAATAAAGAAATAAACAATAACTTTATTATTGCCTCTAGGGCATATTTTCTTCAGTCTCCCACTTGCACTAGAGTCAATAATCTAGATTACACAGTAATGATTTTAACACCCATGGAGCCTCGGTGCTGATCATGTTTTGCTCATGGAAGAGGCTTAGTCAACGGGTCTGCAATATTCAGATCCGTATGTATCTTGCAAATCTCTATGTCTCCCACCTGGACTTGATCCTGGATGGAGTTGAAGCGTCTCTTGATGTGCTTGGTTCTCTTGTGAAATCTGGATTCCTTTGCCAAGGCAATTGCACCAGTATTGTCACAAAAGATTTTCATTGGACTCGATGCACTAGGTATGACACCTAGATCAGATATGAACTCCTTCATCCAGACTCCTTCATTCGCTACTTCCGAAGCAGCAATGTACTCCGCTTCACATGTAGATCCCGCCATGACGCTCTATTTAGAACTGCTCCAACTGACAGCTCCACCATTTAATATAAACATGTATCCGATTTGTGATTTAGAATCATCCAGATCAGTGTCAAAGCTTGCATCAACGTAACCATTTACGATGAGCTCTTTGTCACCTCCATAAATGAGAAACATATACTTGGTCCTTTTGAGGTACTTCAGGATGTTCTTGACCGTTTTCCAGTGATCCACTCCTAGATTACTTCGGTACCTCCCTGCTAGGCTAATAGCAAGGCACACATCAGGTCTGGTACACAGCATTGCATACATGATAGAGCCTATGGCTGAAGCATGGGGAACACTTTTCATTTTCTCTCTATCTTCTACAGTGGTCGGGCATTGAGTCTTACTCAACTTCACACCTTGTAACACAGGCAAGAACCCTTTTTTAGCTTGATCCATTTTGAACTTCTTCAAAACTTTATCAAGGTATGTGCTTTGTGAAAGTCCAATTAAGCGTCTTGATCTATCTCTATAGATCTTGATGCTCAATATAAAAGCAGCTTCACCAAGGTCTTTCATTGAAAAACTCTTATTCACGTATCCTTTTATGCTATCCAGAAATTCTATATCATTTCCAATCAATAATATGTCATCCACATATAATATTAGAAATGCTACAAAGCTCCCACTCACTTTCTTGTAAATACAGGCTTCTCCAAAAGTCTGTATAAAACCATATGCTTTGATCACACTATCAAAACGTTTATTCCAACTTCGAGAGGCTTGCACCAGTCCATAAATGGATCTCTGGAGCTTGCACACTTTGTTAGCTCCCTTTGGATCAATAAAACCTTCATGTTGCATGATATACAACTCTTCTTCCAGAAATCCATTTAGGAATGCAGTCTTTACATCCATTTGTCAAATTTCATAATCATAAAACGCGGAAATTGCTAACATGATTCGGACGGACTTAAGCATCGCTACGAGTGAGAAGGTCTCATCATAGTCAACTCCTTGAACTCGTCGAAAACCTTTCGCAACAAGTCGAGCTTTGTAGACAGTAACATTACCGTCAGCGTCTGTCTTCTTCTTGAAGATCCATTTATTCTCGATGGCTTGCAGATCATCGGGAAAGTCAACCGAAGTCCACACTTTGTTCTCATACATGGATCCCATCTCAGATTTCATGGCCTCAAGCCATTTTGCGGAATCTCGGCTCATCATTGCTTCCTCATAGTTCGTAAGTTCGTCATGGTCAAGTAACATGACTTCTAGAATAGGATTACTGTACCACTCTGGTGCGGATCTTGCTCTAGTTGACCTACGAGGTTCGGTAGTAACTTGATTTGAAGTTTCATGATCATCATTAGTGTCCTCACTAATTGGTGTAGGTGTCACAGGAACTGGTTTCTGTGATGAACTACTTTCCAATAAGGGAGTAGGTACAGTTACCTCATCAAGTTCTACTTTCCTCCCACTCA
This sequence comes from Triticum urartu, assembly GCF_056163025.1. Classification (NCBI taxonomy): domain Eukaryota; kingdom Viridiplantae; phylum Streptophyta; class Magnoliopsida; order Poales; family Poaceae; genus Triticum; species Triticum urartu. The sequence continues at coordinate 246,592,585 of NC_141874.1, read as the reverse complement.
CTTCTTTCGAGAGAAACTCCTTATCTAGAAAGGATCCATTCTTAGCAACGAATATCTTGCCAAACCATAGTTCATAAGGCGGCGTCTCAATGGATTTTGATGGTGCCCTATTTAATGTGAATGCAGCCGTCTCTAAAGCATAAACCCTAAACGATAGCGGTAAATCAGTAAGAGACATCATAGTCGCACCATATCTAGTAAAGTAGGATTACGACGTTCGGACACGCCATTACGCTGTGGTGTTCCGGGTGGCGTGAGTTGCGAAACTATTCCGCATTGTTTCAAATGTAGACCAAACTCATAACTCAAATATTCTCCTCCATGATCAGATCGTAGAAACTTTATTTTCTTGTTACGATGATTTTCCACTTCACTCTGAAATTCTTTGAACTTTTCAAATGTTTCAGACTTATGTTTCATTAAGTAGATATACCCATATCTGCTTAAATCGTCTATGAACGTGAGAAAATAACGATACCCTCCACGAGCCTCAATATTCATCGGACCACATACATCAGTATGTATGATTTCCAACAAATCTGTTGCTCGCTCCATTGTTCCGGAGAATGACATTTTAGTCATCTTGCCCATAAGGCATGGTTCGCAAGTACCAAGTGATTCAAAATCAAGTGATTCCAAAAGTCCATCAGTATGAAGTTTCTTCATGCGCTTTATACCAATATGACCCAAATGGAAGTTCCACAAATAAGTTGCACTATCATTATCAAGTCTGCATCTTTTGGCTTCAACATTATGAATATGTGTATCACTACTATCAAGATTCAACAAAAATAGACCACTCTTTAAGGGTGCATGACCATAAAAGATATTACTCATATAAATAGAACAACCAGTATTCCCAGATTTAAATGAATAACCGTCTCGCATCAAACAAGATCCAGATATAATGTTCATGCTTAACGTTGGCACCAAATAACAATTATTTATGTCTAAAACTAATCCCTAAGGTAGATGTAGAGGTAGCATGCTGACGGCGATCACATCGACTTTGGAACCATTTCCCACGCGCATCGTCACCTCGTCCTTAGCCAGTCTTCGCTTAATCCGTAGTCCATGTTTTGAGTTGCAAATATTAGCAACAGAACCAGTATCAAATACCCAGGTGCTACTACAAGCTCTGGTAAGGTACACAGCAATAACATGTATATCACATATACCTTTGTTCACCTTGCCATCCTTCTTATCCGCCAAATACTTGGGGCAGTTTCGCTTCCAGTGACCAATCTGTTTGCAGTAGAAGCACTTAGTCTCAGGCTTAGGTCCAGACTTGGGTTTCTTCTCCTGAGCATCAACTTGTTTGTTGTTCTTCTTGAAGTTCCCCTTCTTCTTCCCTTTGCCCTTTTTCTTGAAACTGGTGGTCTTGTTGACCATCAACACTTGATGCTCCTTCTTGATTTCTACCTCCGCAGCTTTTAGCATCGCGAAGAGCTCGGGAATTGTCTTATTCATCCCTTGCATATTATAGTTCATCACAAAGCTTTTGTAGTTTGGTGACAGTGACTGAAGAACTCTGTCAATGACACTATCAACAGGAAGATTAACTCCGAGTTGAGTTAGGTGATCACGACACCTAGACATTTTGAGTATACGCTCACTGACAGAACTATTCTCCTCCATATTGCAGCTATAGAACTTGGAGACTTCATATCTCTCAATCCGGGCATTTGCTTGAAATATTAACTTCAACTCATGGAACATCTCATATGCTCCATGACGTTCAAAACGTCGTTGAAGTCCCGGTTCTAAGCCGTAAAGCATGACACACTGAACTATCGGGTAGTCATCGGCTTTGCTTTGCTAGATGTTCATAACATCTGGTGTTGCTCCTGCAGCAGTTTTGGCACTTGACGCACGGACCCAGTCCGTGTAATTACTACCATCATCTTTCAACTTTGCTTTCTCAAGGAACGCATTAAAATTCAACGGAACAACAAAACGGGCCAGCTATTTACAACAACATAGATAAGAAAAATACTATCAGGTACTAAGTTCATGATAAATTTAAGTTTGATTAATCATATTACTTAAGAACTCCCACTTAGATAGACATCCCTCTAATCATCTAAGTGATCACGTGATCCATATGAACTAAACCATAACCGATCATCACGTGAAATGGAGTAGTTTTCAATGGTGAACATCACTATGTTGATCATATCTACTATATGATTCACGCTCGACCTTTCGGTCTTAGTGTTCCGAGGCCATATCTGCATATGCTAGGCTCGTCAAGTTTAACCTGAGTATTCTGCGTGTGCAAAACTGGCTTGCACCCGTTGTAGATGGACTTAGAGCTTATCACACCCGATCATCAAGTGGTGTCTCGGCACGACAAACTTTGGCAACGGTGCATACTCAGGGAGAACACTTTTATCTTGAAATTTAGTGAGAGATCATCTTATAATGCTACCGTCAAACAAAGCAGTGATGCATAAAGGATAAACATCACATGCAATCAATATAAGTGATATGATATGGCCATCATCATCTTGTGCTTGTGATCTCCATCTCCGAAGCACCGTCATGATCACCATCGTCACCGGCGCGGCACCTTGATCTCCATCGTAGCATCGTTGCCGTCTCGCCAACTATTGCTTCTACGACTATCACTACCACTTAGTGATAAAGTAAAGCAATTACAGGGCGATTGCATTGCATACAATAAAGCGACAACCATATGGCTCCTGCCAGTTGTTGATAACTCCATTACAAAACATGATCATCTCATACAATAAATATAGCATCATGTCTTGACCATATCACATCACAACATGCCCTACAAAAACAAGTTAGACGTCCTCTACTTTGTTGTTGAAAGTTTTACATGGCTGCTACGGGCTGAGCAAGAACCGATCTTACCTACGCATCAAAACCACAACGATAGTTCGTCAAGTTAGTGTTGTTTTAACCTTCTCAACTAAAGTTGGAGAAACTGACACCCGCCGGCCACCTATGTGCAAAGCACGTCGGTAGAACCAGTCTCGCGTAAGCGTACGCGTAATGTCGGTCTAGGCCGCTTCATGCAACAATATCGCCGAACCAAAGTATGACATGCTGGTAACTAGTATGACTTGTATCACCCACAACTCACTTGTGTTCTACTCGTGCATATAACATCTACGCATAAAACCAGGCACGGATGCCACTGTTGGGGAACGTAGTAATTTCAAAAAAATTCCTACGCACACGCAGGATCATGGTGATGCATAGCAACGAGAGGGGAGAGTGTCGTCCATGTACCCTCGTAGACCGTTAAGTGGAAGCGTTATGACAACGCGGTTGATGTAGTCGTACGTCTTCACGATCGACCGATCCTCAGTACCGAACGTACGGCACCTCCGCGTTCAACACACGTTCAGCTCGGTGACATCCCGCGAACTCATGATCTAGTAGAGCTCAGGGAACAGTTTCGTCATCACGAGGGCGTGGTGACGATATTGATGAAGCTACCGCACAGGGCTTCGCCTAAACACCACTACAGTATGACCGAGGTGGATTATGGTGGAGGGGGGCACCGCACACTGCTGAGAGAGGTCTTTGTGATCAACTTGTGTGTCTAGAGGTGCCCCCTGCCCCTGTATATAAAGGAGCAAGGGGGAGGCCGGCCGGCCCTTGTTGGCGTGCGAGGAGGAGGAATCCTCCTCCTAGTAGGACTAGGATTCCTCCCTTTCCTACTACTACTAGGAGGGGTAAAGGAAGGGAGAGAAAGAGAAGGAAAGGGGGGCGCGGCCCCCCCCCTCTCCTAGTCCAATTCAGACAGAGGGGGAGCGCTGCCTGACCTAGGCCGGCCCCTCTCCCTTTCCCTTATGGCCCAACAAGGCCCATTAGCCCCACGGGGGTTCCGGTAACCCCTCCGGACTCCGGTAAAATCCTGATTTTACCCGGAACTCTTCCGATGTCCAAATGTAGGCTTCCAATATATCAATCTTGATGTCTCAACAATTTTGAGACTCCTCGTCATGTCTGTGATCATATCCGGGACCCCGAACTACCTTTGGTACATCAAAACATATAAACTCATAAAACCGATCGTCACAGAACTTTAAGCATGCGGACCCTATGGGTTCAAGAACTATGTAGACATGACCGAGACATGTCTCCGTTCAATAACCAATAGCAGAACCTGGATGCTCATATTGGTTCCAACAAATTCTACGAAGATCTTTATCGATCAAACCGCATAACACTATACGTTGTTCTCTTTGTCATCGGTATGTTACTTGCCCGAGATTCGAACCTCGGTATCCCAATACCTAGTTCAATCTTGTTACCGTCAAGTCTCTTTACTCGTTTCGTAATGCACTATCCCTCAACTAACTCATTAGTTGCATTGCTTGCATGGCTTATAGTGATGTGCATTACCGAGAGGGCCCAGAGATACCTCTCCGACAATCGGAGTGACAAATCCTAATCTTGACCTATGCCAATTCAACAAGTACAATCGGAGACACCTGTAGAGCACCTTTATAATCACCCAGTTACGTTGTGACATTTGGTAGCACACAAAGCGTTCCTCCGGTATTCAGGAGTTGCATAATCTCATAGTCATAAGAACTTGTATAAGTCATGAAGAAAGCAATAGCAGTAAACAGAAATGATCAAGTGCTAGGCTAACGGAATGGGTCAAGTCAATCACATCATTCTCCTAATTATGTGATCCCATTGATCAAATAACAACTCATGTCTACGGTTTGGAAACTTAACCATCTTTGATCAATGAGCTAGTCAAGTAGAGGCATACTAGTGACACTATGTTTGTCTATGTATTCACACATGTATTGTGTTTCCAGTTAATAAAATTCTAGCATGAATAATAAACATTTATCATGAGATAATGAAATAAATAATAACTTTATTATTGCCTCTAGGGCATATTTCCTTTAGCATCAACCAGTTATGCAGAGCTAATTTTATTCATCTTCTTTTGGTTTTGACTTCATAAGGCAATATCAGAAAATAGGAAGGAAAAGAGTAAGTTAGGGGATGTTGGCGGTACTCTGAACCGACGCAAATAGAGACTCTCTAGATTTGCCATTGCTGCTACTAGTGAAGGTGAAGTCCCAAGTCTACATGATGAGTTCATCTCCCATACTCCACGATCGCAGGTGCTTGCTCTAAGTTGACAGTGTGATAATTGGTTTCATGTTGCATATGTTGTCTAGCCTATATTTCTTCTTTTTTGATTAAATTGCACCTTCTGAGTTTATACGTTATACATGTGCATATGACATGCCATTCTGTGTCTAGAATACACTGCATCTATCAATCATACCATGTTCTTACATCAAAGTACTGCTGTTGTGTATCCCGCATCAGTCACTCATGATTGGACGCTTTTAACATGGCAGTTTGATAGTGGTTGCATCTTGCATTGATTTCTACGTTGTACTGCTTCTAATTTTTCAAAATGCCACTTATGACAAGACACTTTTAACTAGGCAGAGTGAAATTGGTTGCATCTTTCATATGGTGTCTAGCTTGCATTACTTCTATTTTCTTGAAAATCCTTCTACTTAGTTTACACATCGTAGTTGTCAATATGTCACGCCGTCCTATTTTTCTTACATATTCCATCCTCATACGGTTGTCTTACATCAAAGTATTGCTTGTCTATATCATGCATCAATGAGTTCTGAAGAGCGATTTTATTCTTTTGTGTTGTGGGTATGCCTTGACATGGCAAAGTCAAAAAGAGCAGGGGAAAGAATATAGTAGGGAATGGTGTTACTCGTCGAGTGAAATGGAAAAGGATCTTCCCTCAAAATTCTGCTGGTACTTATAGTGCAGTAGAAGGTCCAAGTCCACTGGCTAAATCTACAAACACAGTATCACCTGCTCCACCAGCTGCAGCATCCGCTTCAACTGTACTAGCATCTCAACGAGGTACTCGTTCATTTGCTCCAGAACTGTCCAGTTCCCAAGCTGCATTCACACCTAACACTACTTATGAAGCACTGCTGACACAACATTACTTCACAAGATCAGATGAACCTCATGAGCATCAACACCAAGACGGTACCTGACCGAGTCAATTTGCAGTTACATGCTCCTTTATATGTACTCTCACAGTTTGATGTGCACTAACACTTTCCATATTCGTTGTTGAACTAGCACCACGGCGAGAGTGAAACAGATATCAGGGATAATGCTTGACAGATTAACAAAATCTAAAGGAGGAAGAATGGAGATCCATTTTGAGGTAGGTCTAAAAAGGCCACGTGATGCTACGGAGTCAGCCAAGTTAGTATCAGAGGCAGCCATTGCCGTTAGGTGTCATGCACGTATCCTCCCAACGTGGATCCAGTACAAGAATGGGAAATACAATACTCAGTTTAACACCTTCCTTAACCATTTATCCATAAGTAATGTTATTCATCGCAATTTGTAATATTGTCTTTCTCTGTGCCATACTTTTAGCTTCCTCCTAATAAGACTCACATTCTTTTTTCAACAAATGAGGTTCAAGTTGGATACGAAAGATGATGCAACTAAACAAGCATGCACTCATGTTTTTCAGTCTGCTCTGCGGCAGTATCGGTACCACCTTAGAAAATCTCACTTTGAAGGCAAGGCTAACAATGAAATCTCCCAAACATCTCGAGTGGAATATATTACAGATGAACACTGGACAGCCCTTGTTAAACACTGGTCTGATCCAAAGTATCAGGTAGGGTATATGTATTTGATCAGACCACATATTGAACTAGTATTTATGTATGTGCCTTACAAGTGTATCTTCTTCTAGGCTACCTATTTGAAGAACAAGACCAGCCATTCTAAAGTGAAATTCCAATAGACAACAGGATCTCGTAACTATATTGCACATTGCGAGGCTCTTGTAAATAGCTACTACTTCCTTCTTTTTTCTGTGTCATATTATCGTATCTTTATTGACTTGTTCCAAATACAGAGGAAAACCCGTGCGGTCCAAAAAGAACCTGAACCAAATGCAGTGCAAATCTTCAAGGGTTGCCACACCGGCAAGATGAAGGGCATGAGCACACCAGTTCAGGCCGCTGTTGTAAGTCCTTACTCCTCCTGCCTTTGAACTGATTAGTATTGTGATGTGTTCATTTAACTGCTTGGTTTGCAGCCAATGTCAGTTACTCTGTTCACTTTTATACACGGTTGTCTTAACGTATCATTGCACCTTACATGGTTTAAAAGAGATGAAGGTTATTCTTTTGGTCTTGATCTGTAATCTAGTTGTGATGTTCACGCGCGCACACAATGATAGAATAGCCTATTTGTTTTATATCTATTTGTCCATGATATGAATGATGTCATACTATGTTCATCCTACTTTAAACCATGTCTCTTTATCCTTAGATGTCAACGAATGTGAGGAAATAGACAATACAGTAGGCATGCTAGATGGACATATGTTCCGAAAGTGATTTTATTATGTAGTTGGCACTACAATACATGCCAATGTATTACAGTAGTTCACCAAAATAAGTTATATATAAACATGAAACCTACTTTGTTTGTTTTTATCTCATTAGTAACTTATCTTGTACACTAATCTACAAGTTCAAACTTTCAGCAAGCTATGGAACAAATGATTGAATAGCCACAACCACCTGAAGGTGACGAGGCTACCACAGCCACAATGTCACCTCTTGCTGCAGCGCGTTAGTATCTCTCCACTAACAGTGCAAAAAGCACCCTCCTGTGTAATTCTGGGTTGGTTGTCAAGGAAACCTCATCCAAATCGCCTACTGAACAAAATCTTCTGGCTAAACAGAGTGATATATCTGTGCTCCAGACACAAGTCCAATCCCTAATGGATGTTGTGTCAGAAACAAAAATAGTGGTTGACAAATGTCGTGAAGATATCAATGGTTTTGAAACCAGACTATCAGACATTTGCTTCATTGTTCAAGAGCAATGGCGGAAAAAAGGGGAAGATCGTGCTGCTCCATCAGATTCTACAGCCTGAAACATAAGCACTCAGGTCAAATGATATGTGCTTCTATACATCTGATGGTGCTTTTATCTGGAAGGACTGTAAACTTTATGCCAACATGACTTTTGTTGTATGGTTGGAAGTTATTTTGTTATGATACAACATTCATGATGCTGCCAAAGGCTGCAGAAATTACGACTCTATTTTTGTATAGTGTAGGTTTATCTTAGTAATGGATTCGGCCGAAAGCTTCGTAGGAGCCCAACATGCCAACATTCGTCGGGCCCATTCCAATTGGGCTAAAAACGATTCTGGGCCGAAATTTGCATGTAGCCCACTAAAAATATTTGGGCCTAAATCAGCATAAGCTTTCATATTTTTCTGGTAGGCATGTGCACATAGTGGGCCTTTAACATGCCTAAATATAATTTGCGCCCTCGGTAATAATAGGTTGTTTACATTTGTAAATATATCAAGCCCATAAAAAACATGGGCCTTTAATAGGCCGAAAGTAAGATTGGGCCCTGATTGTGCCAAATAACCCACTGGTCTTAGCAGGTCAAAATGGTGGCCCATTTACAATGCGGATCATCCCTAGGCCAAAATTCAGATGGGTCGTAAATGCGTCAACCTACTACACGGGCCTTTAATAGGTCGGAAGTTCGGTCGGCCTTGATTAGTGTCTTTTTTATGGGCCGTTAGTAGGCCCGATGTGGCGTTGGGCCACATACGGCCCATGTATTTCGTCCAACGTTAACAGGCCGAAAGTCACAACAGACGGAAAGTTTCCCAAATCTTTAGTGGGCCTCTAACAGGCCGAATGTCAAACATGGCTGAATATGACCCATATCCTTCACGGTCGTTTATGGGCCAAAAGTTTCTATGGCCTATAAATGGGCCCAAATGAAGCAGGACCTTTAATAGGCCGGAAACACACCGGGTCGTAATTCGGCCCAAATTCTTAGTGGACTGTTAACAGGACAGAACTGACCATGGGCCACGATGATGAAATGTTTAGGACGGGCCGTTGACGGGCCGATTTGACACTAGCCGTATGGGCCTTAACTGGGAATGTTGGGCCTTTAGCTGGGCCAGCCCATTATGGTCTGCAAAATCTTGTGGGCCTTTAGCTGGGCCGGCCCATTATGGCCCACTAAATCTGGTGGGCCTTTAGTTGGGCCGGCCCATTTAATCTTTATGGGACACTTTTGGGCTGGTCCACGTGTCAACGTATCATAGGCACATCTCGCCCATCGGATGAGTGACACCTATGCCAACGCGTAGCCGACATGTGGTTCCGTCAGCCAATGAGAATTTTACACGTGGAAAATAGGCAATGGTCGTGGCTGTTAGCGGGTTATCGGATCCAAAACCGGACCCGGTAGCTTAACGGCGTCCCATTACGGTGGATGCCACGTGTCAGTCACCCTTGACGAAAGCACTTCTATGACGCGCGATTTATCGTCATGGAAGTGGACACTTCCGTGATGATAATTTTGGTAATGCCATGGAACACTTCTACGACAGCACAGGTATGACTATCTTCATTCTGTCATAAAATCGTCATGGATGTACATGCATGACAGAAAACGTGACATACCATGACAAACACGTATCATCACGAAAGTGTCTTTTTTTGTAGTGAATAATATCAAGTTTCTTCTCTATGTGTTGAAAATCTTGAAGTTATCCTTGTTTTACTTTCCTATGCAAGTTGATTCTTGTTCCCACAAGTTGTTGTAACATCCCAAATTTTTAATTTGGAATGTTATACATAGGTCATCCATGCATATCATATTTTACTACATTTTTTCTTTGCGATCCTCAAAATTCTAAGCAACTCAAAGACCCATGGAGAGAGTTGGGGATTTCACATTTTTCATATTTGAATTTTATCAAATATCGAAACAAGGATCACCACTACTAGGAAAATGCTTACCAGTAGCGCTGGTTTTTGAGCTACCAGTAGCGCGGGCACCAGCGCTACTGCTAGGGCGCGTTTCTAAACAAGTGATGTAGCTAAAATACTTAGTAGTAGCGCCTCTTTCTCTACCAACGCTACTACTATATATGATCACATTGTAGTAGCGCCCTATTTTCTCCCTGCGCTACAACTAGGTAAATAGAAATTAAAAATAAGGAAGTGTCAGAGGCAATATTCATTTAAATCAAGACAAGTCCAATGCAAATAAACTAAGTTCGCAGAACCATCTCACGAGCATTAACGACAAATACCACATTTAATATAACCACACGATCTCACAAACTCATATATAGTAGTCAACAATGCATGGATAGATCATAGTTGATAATTCTACTAGGTAGTCATACTAGCATATATATGGTTCAGCATCCACACGCATGCATGGATAGATCTCACAAGCATATGTAGTTCTTGATGATATCGATGATGACCATCATCGTCATGCCTGGGCGGTGGGTGTTCCTGATAGTAATTAGGATTGCCTGTCCAACATGAAGATTCTTGCCGATAAGGAAGCTCTTCCACCCAACCGAGCTGAAGTGTGTGCGATCGTCCGTGTCCACGCCGTACGCACAAGTGGTGTTGGAGCCCCTCGCGGTAAGGCGTATTCCAGCATAGCACTCTTCATCAGACTTGATACTAAAACTCTCAGATAGGCTCTTTGGCAATTTCTGAAAAAGAAAAACATATCAATTAATAAGTAGCCTCACACATTCTACACTATCGAAAGATAGTACTACATTTGTACACTAAGTATAACAATAAATCATATATATATCATTGGATTCACTAAGCATATAAGATTCACTAAGCATATATATCATCGGACTCTACACTAAGTATAACAGTAAAGCATATATATCATTGGATTCACTAAGCATATAAGATTCACTAAGCATATATATCATCGGATTCACTAAGCATATAGATCATCGGATTTACTGAGTATATAAGATTCACTAAGCATATATATCATCGGACACTATAGTAATTATAACAATAAAGCATATCAACAAATTACTACAGTAAATGCAACATACCATGATATGTCGATCAACCATGGTACTTGTCAGGTGGGTCATGAATGGCACCTCGACGAAGTCAGCACGTGGAGGAATGATGTCCCATAGGTTGCACACCTCCTCCTCGCTCAACTTCATTCTTTGAGCTACGATGGCATCACCGAGTGGGTCGTCATCATCCTCATCATCCTCATCGTCCTCATAATCTTCTGCTTTGTTGACATAAATCACGGCCAACTTGGGTCTTTCAGCTCTGAAGGTGAAGCTGATACGCACGTGGTCGATGAAACGGACCCATCCATCTCCTCCCACCCGCGTCATCTTTCGTCCTTTCTCGATCTCCATAGTGTAGGGGGCCCCAAGAGCCTCAAAGTCACAGAGTCTCCAGTCAGATTGTTGAATTCTGACCTCACATTGCATGGGATGATATGTTACAAAAAGCAAAATGATATATACACGATGCATTAATAGCAATAACACTAAAAACAAAATAGTAGTTACTAGTTTCATATAATTTATTACCGCCGCATGAAGAAAACTAGACTCGAAGTAGATGCCAAACAGCGTGCCAGTTGCAAGGCTGCTGGCGCACCTTGACTTGCACCGTCGACATGGTGGTGGTGGTGGCACCATTTCCCTAAAGCAATATGATTAAAGGATTAACGATCCAAAAAGTAAACATAAAGTTTTCATAGCTAGAGTTCACATGGCAAGCAAAATAACAACTAAAAAGTAAACATAAAGTTCAGTCCAGGGGAACACTTTATCTATTCCCACATCCAAAAGTTGAACCAGCTTAGAATCTTCCAGAACACAATAAGTAAACATCCATTCCACCTTTGGCATCAGATGCACAATAATTAAAACTATAAAAGGCAAACACCCCCCTTTTCGATCAGATACAACTCTTTGTCTATCTGTGTTTTCTTTTTCTGAAATTTACCAAAAATGGGCTCACTAACAGCATCATAAGAACTTAGCAATTTGAGCATCACCACATACATATACTCTCTTCAACCTGAAAGAGAGTATCGAATCAAGCATTGATTTTTCCATGAAACCACATAACAGTGAGGGCTTCTTGGTCATATCTTTATGTGCATCAACAAAGAAGCTAGTGGCAGTAGCCAAGAATTGAAACCCTCAACCATTGTTGTCATATCAGAGCTAAAAAAATGCTCATGATTCTACGGTCGAGCACTATGGTTGTTCCAGCGAAGGAATGACAAATAGTTACAAGTACTACATCAATGTTCCTAAATGTCGGAAACAATAGTCACGACATGGACGCCCCTCTCTAATCCCTAGAACACTAGGCACCGCCGCCGCCACCACTCCTCCAGGGGCAACAGCCAAGAATTGAAACTCAAGTTTCAATTATACATGCTAAAAGCCTCTACTTCTCTAGCTACTCCTCTCTATTCTCCTAAGTTTTGGTGAGCAACAAAAAGCCTCTACTTCTCTCACCTAAAACCTCTCTCTACTCTCTCCCCAATCACGCGAGGAGCATGTCGCATCGAAGCGCGGAGCCACCGTGCAATCCCTAAATCCCAAAACATGGCAAGCCGCCGCGGCAAATCGATTGGAGCCTAGCTAGTGTGGCACGTGCAGGGAGGAGGAGATCGAGGGGGACTTACGGGGCTAGAGCGTCGGAGTAGGCGAGAGGCGACCGCGCGTGGTGGCGGCGCACGACACTGTCGACGGGGGTGAGGCGGCCAGGGATGAACCCTAACCGCGGCGGCGTCGTCGGGCAGAGGGGATCGATTGTGAGAGTGTGAGAGTGTGAGGGGGTGCGGGGGCACTCGGGGCGGTTTTCTTTTGCTCTAGTAGTAGCGCTGTTTAGAGGCCGGCGCTACTGCTAAGCCCACCTGCTGTAGCGCCTGTTCGAAACAAACGCTACAGCTAAGTGGGCTACTTCTTTTGCCCTGCGGCCCATCTAACAGTAGCGCGACCCAAGCAAACAAACGCTTCTGTTATATATTAGTAGTAGCGTGTTTCCTTCCCAGCACTACTACTAAATACTAGTAGCGTAGGGTCATAAATAGGCGCTACTGGTAAACTTCTATCTATAAGCATTTTCCTAGTAGTGCACTTTGGTTTTAATTATTTTTCTCTCTGAAAATATTCCATACTAAAATATATGAGAGGAGATAATATGACTTCTCCAAAATAAAAGGAATATAGGAGGAAAAATATTAAAATCAAATAAGTAATTTCTTTTTGGACTTTTATTGCTATTTTATTTGAATTAGGAAAAATATGTGTTTTTCAAAATTGCATTAGAGGCCCAAATAAATGTTCACTTTGTCCACAATATTATTAGAGGACCGTGCAAATTTATTTTAGGATTTTTGGAATCTTTTTAGTATTTCTTTTATTTATTTTTCTGCGTCAAGATTATTTAAAAAAAGTGCACCGACCTAACCAGGTCGTGCCCAATCCGGACACTACCCAGCCAGGCTTTATAAGTCGCGGCCCGACCCAGCCGCCAGCCCCGCCGCCCCAAACCCTAGCCGCCGCGCCGCTACCTCGATCCGTGCACCACCGCAGCCTCCAGCTCGTGCCGCCGGCGCGACGCGGCCTTCCGGTTTTTCTCGGGAAAAAACAATCGGTTTTTTTCTAGTAAACCCTAGATTCGTTTTTCTAGATTTCGGTTCGGTTCGGTTTTTTAGTCGGTTTATTATTTAGCGGACGTTCGTCCGTACGTTCGTTTTAACGAACGCTATTCGGTAGTTAGCCGCAGACAGCGAACGTTCGTTCGTTAGCCTATTCGTCTTGTTTTTTTTCAGGGTTTCTCCGCGATTATTTTCGATCACGATTTCTGCCCTAATCTTCGTTTTAGTTTATCTTTTCGCTCGTTTATCCAAATTAGGTGAAACAAGCGCCTAGATCTTCGTCTCGAAGCCCTCTTTTTGTTTAACCAACTTGAACAAGATTTTGGTACTGTAAAATTTGACTTTAGTCCAGGTTAGTAAATGGATCTTGTTTCTTTCGTAGTTTGAGTTTCGTTGCTCTGTTTGATTTGATTCTTTTTGCAAATTGAATCTCTTCAGTTGAGTTTCCGGATTCGATCTTCCTATTTGAGTTTTACCTGTGCATCTTCCTTGATTTCTTATGTATGCTATTGTTGTTTGCGATGAATTCCCGGAGTGCGAAGCGTGATAGTATGAGTCTCTAGGATTTGCAGATCGTCAGCAAGGCAAGTAACACATTGATCATACCCCTTTATTACCCAATTTTTGTGCATTAGTTTCAACCCTCACACATTGCATGAGTAGGATCTCCTAACATGTGGGTCTGGGAAGTAGATGATGAGCTAGAACCTATCACCTGTTTTACTATTAAACCCGTGGGAGTTACTTCTACGTTATGCTTATATTGCCATGCTATGCTTGTAGACGTGGTTTGGGTTTGAGTGGATCCATGACAGATGTGAGTTTGTTATTTCATGGTCCAGCTTAAGGTGGAAACTTTAATACACATCTATGTGGATTGCTTGTGGGCACCTCGAGAATCTAGTGTTGTCCTAGGATATCCCGGAGTACCCGTGTGATCATCCTACGGTCCGCCACCCAAGCTCAAAGGGATCATGAGATTATTCATGCTAGAAACTTCCGTGTGCAGCCACAAGCCATTATGGGCTCTGGCATAGTTGTGTATGTTGTGTGACCTCTTTCAGTGGTAGGCTAGTAGATGTAGGGGAAAGTAGGTGTAAGTTTCTACCCAGAGTAAAGAGTTAATGCTTCTGAAAGACTGTGTCTCGATCATCCATTTCTCATAGATCATGTAGTGCGAGAAATTCAACGAAGGGGATCGAGTCTTGTGGGGAAAAGTGCGCAAATCTCTACAGAGTGTACAAACTAATCATGGTTAGCCGTGTCCCCGGTTATGGACATCTTGAGTATCTGGTACTTGAATTATTGATTGGATCTCATCACTCCAAAATTAATTTGTGGGGATGTTAATGATTACTTTAATTGGGATTTAGTTGGAGGAACCTTCTCAATGATGTTTCAACCACCATGATAGTTAAATAAAATCTATTCCTTTGTTGTAGGGAAAAATTGGCTTTTCAGAAAACAATATAACCATAGAGCCTCCACCAGCCATATATTCATGTAGTGATAGCATTTATCTGTTCTTTGCTCTACTGTGTTATTTTGCCAGCATATTCCATGTGCTGGCCCGTTTCGGGCTGCAACATATCATATTGCAGACTTTTCAGACGAGGAGTAAGGTGTGCTAGGTCGTTGTCATGCACTCAGCTATGCCGTTGGAGTTGATGGACTCACTTTATCTTCCAAGCCTTCCGCTG
The DNA here is from genome assembly GCF_056163025.1 of Triticum urartu. Classification (NCBI taxonomy): domain Eukaryota; kingdom Viridiplantae; phylum Streptophyta; class Magnoliopsida; order Poales; family Poaceae; genus Triticum; species Triticum urartu. Next base: position 246,577,334 of record NC_141874.1, on the reverse strand, counting down.
TGATCTTAATTAGATGGCCTTAAGCCATATTTATTGTAATAAGTTCTCTCTTGAGACTATCGATGTAATAAGTGTGTGATTGCTACTCTGTTATAAATCCATTCGAGTATTGTGTGTGTCAGCATTACCGATCCAGGGATGACACTGAAGCAGAGAGACTTGTCCGTCCGAGGTCAGGTCGCTACAAGATGGTATCAGAGCACATGCTGAATGTAGTACACGGCCACTAAGATGAGCCATAGGCCACTCTTCTCTACTCATTTTTGACTCCTCTCCATTTTATACTCTTTAGGATGGCAGACTCAAGGAACAAGTTTGCTCAACCGAATGAAGACACACCCTTTAGACGACACTTGAAGGAAGTCACTATGTACCTGAACATCGGAATACCCAGCTTCACCGGGACCTACACCGCCACTTTACCAGAAGAGGAGCGTTTGATGATTCAAGTTCAACTTCCAGGAAGGACATTCACGCCAGATACGGAGCCCATAGAGTTTTCCTTTGATACACCAACCTGGAGTCTTGGAAAGCGCATGGCAGCCCACATCGCTATGGGACGCATCGGCGAAGTTTACAAAAAGTATCTTAATTAAGGACACTATCTACTAGATATGTGGGCGCCGAGATGAGCAATGGGAGATGATCAGCACCAGGAGGGACAGGTCCATTGCATCTTTCATCCAGGAGTTAAACAATCACATTCGTCGCCAGGAGAACCAGATGTGCCCAGGCATGATAGATCTGAAGAAGGCAATGACCAGGATCACAGAGCTAGAAGAGGAACTCAAGTCTATACGTGATGGATATGTGGAGGAAATCGTGATACTTGTGGAGAAGAATGATGACCTAACGAGGAATCTAGGAGTTTTCATGGGAGACTCCGCGCCGGGAGTAGAAGACGACGAACCCAAAGAAATTCGTTCTGAAGACTACATCATCATAGACGACACCGACTCCGATCCTGATGGTAGTGATGATGACTATGAAGACGAAGCTGGAGCGGATATCATGGAGTCTTCCACCGATCAAAATTTCTAGATGACCACCCCACCCCCATGTAAATAGTAATAATCTGAGCACTTTTGTAATGATAATTCTAGACCGATTGTATGCCCTTTCTTGAATTGATTTGGTGTGATATGATTGTGTTTGTCTCATGTGCATATGGGTAGTGTTTTCTCACTAGACCTCATTCTATTCTAATCTCTCCCCTCTAAACCCATCAGATGCCTTCGAGACGTGATACAGGATTTGTCTTCCCACCGAAGATCACCCAGTTGATCCAGCAGCAGAATACCTTGATGCAGATATTTTTCTAGAACCAAGGCAACAACAACAACAACAACAACAACAACAACAACAACCACAACAACAACAACAACAACAACAACAACAGCAACAGCAACAGCAACAGCAACAGCAACGGCAACAGCAACAACAACAACAACAACAACAACAACAACAACAACACCAACAACAACAACAACAACAACAACAACAACAACAACAACAACAACAACAACAACAACAACACCACCAACAACAACAAGTGGAGGCGCATTCTGCGAGAAAGCGTTTCCATTCGGTGAAGGCGTTTTCTGCTGAGGCTTCAGGCCAAAATGCGCTTTCACTTCTCTGAAAGAGTATTTCAGTAAATACGTTTTCGGTTTTTCCAGTCAAGGACTTTTTTGTGGATTTATTTTTACATATGAGTCCCTGGCAGAAAAACAATCATATCTTTTTGCTCACAACTCCAAATGAGTTGATTCCAAAGCCCACTTCCTCGTCTCATCGAGCCTGTTCTGTTGGTATCATTTTCATGATGTTGTCACATTCTAAAAATGACCATTTTGCCCTTGCTACAAATCAGCACCCTCCGAGAGAGAACTATTTCGGGCAATTCTTTCCACGAGCTTCTCGCACTTCTTCCCGACGAACCCCTCCACCCCAGGCAAGCACACCCTCCATTTGCATGATTACAATGCAATGACATGGTTTAAATTATTTAAACTTCTTCAAAATATTGCATTAGCTATGTATGGTTTGTTCATGGCATTTCTTGGGGTTGTGCTAATCTTGCTACTGCCATGATGTTGATTTGATTCCTAGGACTAATATTTTGCAGATGATGAGGATGACATATTGCCATTGGATTATTAGTGGCTATTATGATTATTTTCATGATGGTATTTGATATTATGCTTTGGAGTATTGCCTTGGATATGATGTCATCATGTTGGTTTATGGTTAGCTATCTTGCTTTTTGTTATTGGGTTAGTAGTATGATGTTTCTTGGATTCATCAAGATCTTAGTTGATGTGATACCCTCGGAGTATTACATTATGACTATATTATTCTCTGGATTATGTGTTGGGTATTGCTATGACTTGGATTACAGGTGGATATATGGTACTTTGGGGATAAATTCCATCATTTCGTTGGTCAGGTGCCACCGAACCGGGCTTTTCATGTGCAACCACATTTGCCTTTATGGGAAGGCCCTAATGCGGTATATTGTCATGCCTCCCGCCGGTGCCTCCAACTAGGGAAGGTTAGGTGCGCGCGCTACCCTGGCCCGGTAGGCGGCAATAACCTTGTGAGCCCGAGTTAGGTTATGTGCACGTGTCCCCATTTGGGACCGTTTTGTTTTGCCATGACGATGGCTGTTGGGTGTCATGAGTTGACACGGGGCCACCCAGGACTTAGCCCAAAGGTGAGTTTGTCGGAGTGGCTGAGAGAGTGTGATGAAATAGATCGGTTTTGTTGGAACGCCGTTGGTCCACCCGAATGGGAGCACGAGGCCATGTGTTCTGTGATGTGGGTACAGTGTGCTAACCTCTGCTGACTGTGTGTTTAATCTACCGATAGCCGCGTCCTCGGTCATGGGCACAAGTTCGTACTAGGTCACACCGTTCGATCAACACTCACATGACGGAATGACTTATAAGTGATTTATATGTTGATACTGTGAGCAGTAACAGCTTGGCAGGATGCCATGATGATGTTGAGATGATCTTGAGGATGATCTTTCAGTTTGTGATCACGAGGTAATCATGTGGTGATTGTGATCACCAGGTGATCGAGATGGTATATTGCTTGGCTGGATAGCCAAGAGTGAGATGGTTATTGAGATTGAGATGTTCGTTTATCAGCATTGTCGTAGTTTCATATCATGCTTAGTAGTTGCTTTCGCATCATGGTAGCTGTTAATAAATTAACATGTTTAATGCTATGTTGTTGTTTTGCCTTGATGCTCTTGGTTGTTGTGAGCTTGTAAGTACATTCAATGTACTGACCTAGAGTGTCATGCCAGATTGCAGGTGATACTGTGATTTCTTTGCTTGCCTAGGAGTCTGCCCGTGCGAGCTAGATCGTGTCCCAGCCAGAGTCCCTTGGGAGTGGAGTTCACCACCTTCGTCGTTGTTCCGCTGCTAGCACATAGCAAGTGTAGTGTCTCACGCGTAGTGTTACCGTGCTTGTGTGATCCTTTGTAACATCATACCCTTGTATCATTATCCTTTGTAATAAGAGCTAATTTGTTCTATGCCAAGCAGTGTCGTATTCCAGAAGACTTTACCTCGATCTCTGGGATGGAATACATGGTGTTCCGGTCTCTCTGAGCCGTGGTGCCACACTTGGAAGTTGCCAAGGGGGGTGCCCATACCCACGTATTTATGTCTCTTTCTTCGGAGGTGGTGATGATGGAGTTGTTGATGATGTAGGCTTGTCGTCCATCTTCCAGGGCATATGATCACCATCACAGAAGGATGAACAAGTCTCTGGGATCCTGAAATCTGCAGCCAAACTCATCCTCTTGAATCTATATTCATACTCACAGTTTTGGTTTTGCAGATCATAGATCTGGGCCTGGAGGTGCTTGATTTTCTCGTGAATCTTGAAGATGGCCTCCCCGATGTTCTTGGCATCCAGCTTGTGATTGTTGTTGAACTCCGCGATCATCATGTGATTGGCATTCAGTCCATGTTCCACCATCCCTTGGCACTTAAAAACTTGTTGTTCCATTGTTTCGAGTTTTGTCTCCACGCTTCCGTTCTTCTTCGGCCCCTCAACGTCGCGGATGTGCAGCACCCTCTCATGCATCTCAACGGCTTGAGGGTGTCGCGGCACCTCCACAAGGTAGGGGTTGATGACCTTCTCGAAAAACTTGTCCATGGGGGCGCTCGGAGACGTCATGGTGATCTAGATCTATCAGAAAAACAGCTCGAAATAAGAACAGAAGATATTGTCATGGTACGGTGGTCAAAACCTTCGGGAGATTATATAATGAATGTTTACCGACCAAAAGAAGTGTTGTGCACGAAAACGGAGTCCGGAGGGCACACGAGGTGCCCACAAGGCAGGGGCGTGCCCATGGGGTAGGGCGCGGCCTCCACCCTTGTGGATGCCTCGTGCGCTCTTCAGACTACTTTTAATTTTCCTAATTTTTTTAAATATTACAAAATAGAGAAAAATTTCCATGGGAAACATTTTGGAGCCGGTTTACTTACCATACCACATACCCATTCCTTTTCATAGTCTGAAACATTCTAGAAAGTGTAACTTATGTACTTGTAGCGCCCAAGATGCGATTCTATCCCAATCATGTGATGAATTCATGATTGGGGCACAATCGCATTTCGAGCGCATAGCAAGGTGGATATCATTACAACATACCATGTACTAAATAGACGAGAATACAAGATAAAGGCTTACACTTGCCACAAGCTACATCATGAAAACAACAGTTCATCAATACATAGCAATCATCATACAGACGAGCAGGATCCGACTACAGATGAAATCAAACGGAAAACGAAGAACGACATCCACCCTGCTAATACCATGATCCCAGACCCAGAACCTATCCCTTGGTCGAACAAGAAGAAGAACTCCAAAAGCAATCAAGCATCGCTCTCATGTCAGATCATCGCATTACCTGTACCTGCAACTGTTGTTGTAGTAATCTGTGAGCCACGAGGACTCAGCAATCCCATTACCATGGGTATCAAGACTAGCAAAGCTTAATGGGTATGGAAAAAGGATAAGTGGTGAGGTTGCAGTAGCGGCTAAGCAATGTATGGTGGTAACTCACGAGTACAAGAGTAAGATGAGAAACTACGCAAATGGTCGCAACCTAGTAATGATCAATAAGTGATCCTGAACTACTTACGTTCAAACATAACCCAACTGTGTTCTCCTCTCAAACTTCCCGAAAAGAGACAGTCACGTTACGCATGCGGTTGGTGTATTCTAATTGAATTTACTTCAAGTTCACTACAACCGGATACTAACAAATTCCCATCTGCCACATAACCGCATGCACGGCTCTAGAAAGTTTAAACCCTATAGGGGTTTCCCAACTTAGCCCATGACAAGCTATCCACGGATACAATCCTCCATCTCGGGACTCTCTGATCAGAACCGGAATCCCAGTGCACAAGACATTTTGACAATGGTAAAACAAAACTAGCAAGACCTCCCGGCGTGCCGACACCCTAATAGTAGCCGCACGTATCTCGTCTCAGGCCAAGACCGGATGAGCAGTCTGTACAACTAAAACCAGTCCTCAAGTTTCCCCATGGCGGTGCTGCAAGGGGCTCTAGTTTGGACCAACACTCATGAGGAGCACTGGCCCAAGGGTTGATTAATTAAGTCCTCGGGTGCTAGCCGGTCCCTGTGCAAGTTTTAGTTGTTATTAGGCAAATGGTAAAACCAATGTTGGGCTTTGCTGGAAGAGTTTTATTCAAGGCGAACTGTCAAGAGGGGCCCATAAACCCTCATCGTGTTAGGGACGCAAAATCAAGGAACATAACACCGGTATGATGGAAACTAGGGCGGAAAGAGTGGAACAAAACACCAGGAAAAAGGCCAAGCCTTCCACCCTTTACCAAGTGTATAGATGCTTTAATTAAATAAGAGATATTGTGATATCCCATGATATCGCATGATATCCATGTCCCAACATGGAACAACCTGCAATTGCACCTGCAACTAGCAACGCTATAAGAGGGGCTGAGAAAAGCGGTAACATAGCCAAACAAAGGTTTGCTAGGACGGTGGAAAATGTTAGAGGCTAACATGGCAATTTGGGAGGCTTGACAAACAAGTGGTAGGAAGCGCGACATAGCGATAGCATTGAGACAACTAGCAAAGCAAAGATAGTAGTGGTATCCAGAGTAACAGTCGTCTTGCCTGAAATCTCGCTAGGAAGAAGATCGAGTCCATCAAGAAGATGAACGGGCGTAGTTGAACGAATCCTCGCAATCGCAACGTAACAGGAACTATCAAAAAGGAGCACGGCCGAAAAGAAGAAAACATCTTGGTGAACACACAAGCATAAACATGGCATGATGCATGAACAAGTATGATGCATGTCCAGTTTAAATAGCATGGCATGGCATGGCAAAGTATAACAACCAATACTACAAATTAAGTGGAGCTCAAAATGCAACGAGTTGCCTATTCACGAAACACCACATTTAATTACTCAGTTTGCTCTCGTTGAAGCTACTCAACAATATTAAATGTTGGTTAACATGGCAAGAGGTGAAGCATAAGCAAACTACACATTTAGGCATTTTAAATGAGGCTGCAAACAACAACAATATTTCCGGAAAATCCCCATATGCATATTTAGCAATTTAATGCAAACAACAATTTTAAACATGTTAAATGTTGTTATCATGATGCGGATGACATATACAAGTTTTATGCAATTTTAAGAAAATGTTGACATGAGCATGTTATGAAGCATTTGGTCACCATGATGGAACGAAAGGGGTGCCACGGCAACTACAACGGAAATGGTTCCACGGCAACATTCAGGTGATCCGACAACTCATCGAGATGTTGGTGCAGAATAAAGTGTGGATGCACGGAACATGCTAGAGATGGTGGGGTGATCCCGGTAACCGGGTTCCCATGCGGCGAAACATGGCAAACGAGGAGGAACGTGCAAGCGATATATCATGCGCGACGAGCAACAGCTACATGCAACCATCTCATACACACATCAGATGCATACGGTCCACATGTGGTCATCTCGGAGTTATATCTTTGAAGCGTGTGATTCAGGGTGGTTTGTGTCAAAGCGGTGTAGGAGAAGTAGACGTTCTCGGGATGGTCATAGTGGAAGTAGCGGTGCACATCTCGAAGATGAACATGACATATCCGAGATCTTCGGGGGTCGTCGTGGAAGTAGACGGAAGTAGTGGTACACGACTTCGGTATAGGAACTCGCGGTCTTGGCGACGGTAGTGGCACATGTTCAAAGTGGAACTTGATGCATCATCGGGTAACTTGGCGCATCCAAAGGGTACTTTACCGGCCCGGTCAGGTGGTAAGGCATCTTTGAACTTGGCGGTCTTGACGGTTCCACATCGATCATAGAGGTCCACGTTTCGTAGATATTCGGGTTCAATAGTAGTGGAACTTGGCATTCCCTGGTTTGGGCGGTCTTGACAACGATAAAAGGGGCCAGCAGTGATGCATGAAGGCAGCGAGAGTTTCAGTGTCATGCAACACATGGTGGTGATGCACGGGGTCCATGGAGGGGCGCTGGTTGCCATGGGGCAGCAAGGCTGCAAGGGGGTTCAGGATGCGATGGTAGTGGCATGGAGTGCTTGAAGAGGGCGCGCACAAGAGGTCATGCCGGCACGACGAAGAAACCCAGCGGCAGCAAGGTGTGAGGAGGGCCATGGCAGGCGAAAGGAATCATACAGAGGGGGGTTTGGGGGAGCTTGATGGAGGGAGGCGACCACCATGGATGGCGCTCGGTAGGTGGGGTCGCGAAGAGATACGACTGGTCGTGCGAATGGAGGACACCAGCGAGGAGGTCTAGCAAGGGCAGTGCAGATCGGCCGTGGGGCTCGCTGGAGGAGTTGAGGGACGGTAGCGGCAAAGGCCATGGAGGCAGGGTCGGCCGGACCTTCTAGCTCGGCGTCCATGGCAGGACAACGAGGAGGCCGGAGGAGGAGGGCCATGGAGGAGGTGCAGGGATCCTGCTGGCGAGGGGAAGCAGAGGTGGCAATGCGGCAGAAGTCGTCGGCAGAGGGACCGGGCGTGGGGGTGCGTGGCCATGGGGATCGGGATCCCTCTACTGTGCGTGGTGACGGCGTGACGGAGGAGACAAGGGAGAGTGGGGGATCGAGGGAGAGAGCTAGGGTTATAGGTACGGCTGGGCTTAGGTGGGTCGCGGGGATGGCTGGGCCTAGCTAGGCCTAGTGGCCGGCTCGGCTGTAGGGAGGTTGGGCCGGCCCTCTTCTCTCTCTCTAATTTATCTCTCTATTTCAAAGAAACAGAATCTTAGAAGAAATTTCAAGGGATATTGGAGTGGAGTTTGGGCATGCAGTTAATTTTTCTCAGACTCACAAAAAAATGAGTTTGATCCCAGAAAATAGTAATGTATATGATTGTGAGAATTAAGATCGAAATCATTTGAATTAAAGTCAAATTTTTTTGAATAGGAGGTTGGTGTTTGGAAGGTCCAAAAATGCCGAGAATTTGGTGGTGCTTGGAAAAGTGATGAAAGAATATGTGGGCAACGTTGGAGGTTAAGAATTGAGTTAGAAGGCATGGAATATTTGCAAGTGTGTTATGGTGATTCCAAAGTTAATGGAACATTTTAATATATCTCCCTAATAATAGTAGGAGACTTTGAATATGTTTTAAAGAGAAATCACCATGTGCATTTCCCTCAATTTAAATGGATCGAAGATCCACACGATTTATTTATTTGAGTTTTAAAAAGGGGTGCATGATGACATGATGCAATGCACATGATGCAAAGATGAATGCAACGAATATAACAAATCACACGCCGAATCTTGAAATACAAGGAAGGCATCTAGAGCGTCGGTCTTGGGGCGTTACAACTCTCCTCCACTTACAAGAGATCTCGCCTCGAGATCTAGGAATGGCACCGGAGAGAAACGAAAGAAGGAAGGGGTAAAACTAAGTTGCTTCTTGACAAAAGAGTGAAACCAACAAACCTTAAAGGTTGCAAAGACATGAAAAGAACACAAGGGGCAAGGTGAATTGAAACCACTCTAGTTGAAATGAGATATTGAACGAATGCGAAAGAACGAATTTGGGTAGCACTCCGGTTGACAAGAGGAGAAAAACTTGATAAGATGAAACAAAATTGAAGAGATGACACAACTCTCTAGTTAAATGGATAAGCAAAGAAAAGAACATGATCTTGGCAAAACGAGATGATGGGACGAAGAGAGCAACATCACAATGCCTCCGGTAGAAATGAAAGAATGGAATGAAAAGAATGCAGAACAAAACAATATGTTCTACCTCAAATGATTTTGTGAGAGCATCTGAGGGAGTCCTGGATTACGGGGTCTCCGGACAGCCGGACTATATCCTTTGGCTGGATTGTTGGACTATGAAGATACAAGATTGAAGACTTCGTCTCGTGTCCGGATAGGACTCTGCTTGGCGTGGAAGGCAAGCTAGGCAATACGGATATGTATATCTCCTCCTTTGTAACCGACCTTGTGTAACCCTAGCCCCCTCTGGTGTCTATATAAAACGGAGGGTTTTAGTCCGTAGGACAACATACAATCATACCATAGGCTAGCTTCTAGGGTTTAGCCTCTCCGATCTCGTGGTAGATCAACTCTTGTAATACTCATATAATCAAGAATAAATCAAGCAGGACGTAGGGTTTTACCTCCATCAAGAGGGCCCGAACCTGGGTAAAACATCATGTCCCCTACCTCCTGTTACCATCGGCCTTAGACGCACAATTCGGGGCCCCCTACCCGAGATCCGCCAGTTTTGACACCGACATTGGTGCTTTCATTGAGAGTTCCTCTGTGTCGTCGCCAATAGGCTTGATGGCTCCTACGATCATCGATAGCGATGTAGTCTAGGGTGAGACTTTTCTCCTCGGACAGATCTTTGTGTACGGCGGCTTCGCACTGCGGGCCAACTCGCTTGGCCATCTGGAGCAGATCGAAAGTTATGCCCCTGGCCACCAGGTCAGGTTTGGAAGCTTAAACTACACGGCCGATATCCGCGGAGACTTGATCTTTGATCGATTCGAGCCCCTGCATTGTGTGCCACGTGGTCACGATGAGTACGATTTAGTTCTACCATCGGACCGTATTCAGGAGATAGCATCCGCAGCCGCTCCGAGCCTCAATTCGGAGCCAGTTGCGCCATCCATGGACGGGTGGATAGACCCCGTCACGGAGGCCGTATCCTCAGCGGCGATCGAGCCAAATATCGACCTTACCCTTCACAAGAGCCGTGTTGCCAAACTGCCGGATCCTTCTCCGGCCACGGACTCCGAACCGCCTGCGCCTGTTCCTATCGAATCTGATTGGGCGCCGATCATGGAGTTTACCTCCGCGGATATTTTTCAGCACTCGCCCTTTGGCGACATACTGAACTCATTAAGGTCTCTCTCCTTGTCAGAAGAGTCCTGGCCGAACTACGTCCGGCAGGATTGGGATGCGGATGACAAAGAAATTCGCCGCCCACCCACCACCCACTTAGTAGCCACTGTCGACGACTTAACTGACATGCTCGACTTCGACTCCGAAGACATCGACGGTACGGACGACGACGCGGGAGACGAAGAGGAACCACTGCCCACAGGGCACTTGACAGCCACCTCATCATACGATATATACATGGTGTACACACCCAAAGAAGGATGACCCCTCCAAAAAGCAACCCAAGCGCCAGCGTCAGCGGCGCCGCTATAAGTCCCGCCAAGGCAAAAGTGGTGATACCAGCACCGAAGATAATAGCACTCCGGGCAGTGCCGAAGACAACAACAATCCCCTCCAGCAAAATTTAGAGCAGGAGGATGGAGTAGCCAGCCCTCCTGAGAGAGCGGCAGATGGAGAGTCGGAGGATGATAATTACATGCCTCCCTCCGAAAACGAGGCAAGCCTCGACGATGACGAATTCGGCGTGCCTGAGGATCCCGTTGAACAAGAGCGCTTCAAGCGCCGGCTTATAGCCACGACAAATAGCCTTAAGAAAAAGCAACAACAACTTCAAGTTGATCAAGATTTGCTAGCTGACAGATGGACCGAAGTCCTTGTGGCCGAGGAATATAAACTCGAACGCCCCTCCAAGAGTTACCCAAAGTGCAGGTTGCTACCCCGACAGGAGGAGGAAGCACCGAAACCTACATCCCCAGCGTATGACGCGGCTGATCGGCCACCTCGTGGCCGCGACAGAGAGATATTCCAGCCAAAAGCTCAGCCCGCACCCCGACTCCATTCAAATAAAAAGGCATGGGGAAATACGCCAGACGTGCAAGACGAGGGCGCGCCACTATGCGAGACGATAATCGTCACGCCGGATACAGTAAAAGTAAGTCCGGCCGGGCCGAACACAGCATGCAAGACTCATTCGAGCTGCGTCGCGACATAGCCCAGTACAGAGGTGCCGCACACCTCCTATGCTTCACAGACGAAGTAATGGATCATCAAATCCCCGAGGGTTTCAAACCCGTAAATATAGAATCATACGACGGCACAACAGATCCTGTGGTATGGATCGAGGATTTCCTCCTGCACATCCACATGGCCCGTGGTGATGATCTACACGCCATTAAATACCTCCCACTCAAGCTCAAAGGACCAGCTCGGCATTGGCTCAATAGCTTGCCAGCAGAGTCCATTGGCTGTTGGGGGGATCTGGAAGCCGCATTCCTCGACAACTTCCAGGGCACTTACGTGCGACCCCCAGATGCCGATGACTTGAGCCACATAATTCAGCAGCCAGAGGAATCGGCCAGGCAATTCTGGACACGGTTCCTAACAAAGAAAAATCAAATCGTCGACTGTCCGGATGCAGAGGCCCTAGCAGCTTTTAAGCACAACATCTGCGACAAGTGGCTCACCCGGCACCTTGTCCAGGAAAAGCCGAAATCTATGGCAGCCCTCACGACACCCATGACCCGCTTTTGTGCAGGAGAAGACAGCTGGCTGCCTCGCAGCAATAACATATCAAAGAACCATGGTACTTCGGATACCAAGGATGTCAATGGCAGGTCACGTCGCAACAAACATAAGTGCCGCATTAACAGCGACAATACCGAGGATACGACAGTCAATGCCGGATTCAAAGGCTCTAAACCAGTTCAGTGGAAAAAACCATTCAAAAGAAGCACTCCGGGACCATCCAGTTTGGACCATATACTCGATCGCTCGTGCCAAATACACGGCACCCCCAACAAGCCAGCCAACCACACCAACAGGGATTGTTGGGTGTTCAAGCAGGCCGGTAAGTTAAATGCCGAATACAATGATAAGGGGTCACATAGCGATGACGAGGAGGAGCCCTGGCAGCAGAACACCAGAGGACAGAAGAGGTTCCCCACACAAGTGTGGACGGTGAACATGATATACGCAACCCACATCCCCAAGAGGGAGAGGAAGCGTGCGCTCGGGGACGTATATGCGTTGGAGCAGTCGCCCCAAAGTTCAACCCATGGTCCTCCTGTCCGATCACCTTCGATCGCAGGGACCACCCCACTAGTATCCATCATGGTGGATTCGCCGCACTGGTCCTAGACCCAATCATTGACGGATTTCACCTCACTTGAGTCCTAATGGACGGTGGCAGTAGCCTGAACCTGCTTTATCAGGATACAATGCGCAAAATGGGTATAGACCCCACAAAAATGACCTTTAAAGGTGTCATACCAGGTGTAGAGGCCCATTGCACAGGCTCAGTCACACTGGAAGTGGTCTTTGGATCCCCAGATAACTTCCGAAGTGAAGAATTAATCTTCGACATAGTCCCGTTCCGCAGTGGCTACCATGCACTGCTCGGGCGAACCGCATCTGCGAGATTCAATGTGGTACCGCATTATGCATATATCAAGCTCAAGATGCTAGGACCTCAGGGGGGGTCATAACAGTCAATGGAAACACAGAGCGCTCTCTTCGCACAGAGGAGCACACTGCGGCCCTCGCAGCAGAAGCGCAAAGCAGTCTCTTAAGGCAATCCACTAGTTCGGCGATTAAGGACCCGGACACCTTCAAGCGCGCCTGGAGTAATCGGCAACTGGACCGCCTGGCACATTCTGAGCTCGCATAGCAATGCGGCCCCCACCCCGGTCCCAGCCAAACGGCGAAATCCATGCCACGCGTACAAAATTACGCATTAAAAATACCATGGGCACAGGTGGGGAGGGGGGCACGACTACGGCACGCCCCAAGACTCGGCTTCAACTGCACTAGGGGCTTCCCGCTTTGTTATTTTTCTCTTTCAGGACTTTAATCTCTGGAAACCCTGTCCGACAGCATGATTGCCGAACACATGATGCAGCAAACAAGGAGGCAGAAAGCTACGTCACACCACAGAACTCCCAGGTGGATTACGATAACGAGTGAAATATTTGCTTTAATACTATTCCTCAGCTTGTCCTTGGAAGGGACATGTCAAATAGTCCTACTTTTTGCTTATCACACTACTTGTATCATTCTGCTTTAACGCACCTTTTTGAGTAAACAATGCACATCATTAAGACTATTATTGCATTCTTCCTTTCTATATATATATATATATATATATATATTCATTGATGACATCTAGCACCCGTACACTCTGGTACGGCCAATACGCTAGGGGCTTAAGCATACCCCATAATACGGCATGAGAAGTCCGAACACTTTCGACAGTGCGGCACCCCGAACTTATAGCATTATATGCATCAGCTTCGAATCATGTCTTGGGTCAATAGTTGGGTTTGCCCAGCTCCCATGTTTTGGTACCTTACGTTCCGCTATATCGGCTAAGGTAGCACTGGGAGAACTACTGTGATTGTGCCCTGGTTCTGCTGGGCTAAGCACCCCAGTAGAGAAAGCTAAAACTGACTGTCATGATAAGGCGAGAGACTGGTCGCTGTTCGAGAGGTTTCAAGTCCGTAAAGACTTATGCCGCTTAGAGCGAGGAGTCGGCCCTATCCGGCTTAAGGCGTGTATTGCGCCCCGAATTCGGCCTTCTGAATACTAGGGGCTTCGCCGAAATTTAAAATTATAGAATTCTATGGCTAAGTGAGAGTGATAACGCATTATAGTCCGATTGCCTTGTTCGTTGTGCTGAGCACCTCCCAGGACCCAAAAATGGGAACAAGAGTGCTTAGGTTTATCCCGAACACCCCAGCACTCGTGGCGTGGGGGAAGAAGCCGACGACTAGCCATCTCTCAGATTTGATAAATAGCCGAACAAAAGGTAATATTTTAAATTCAGACAAGCGTTGCATGGCGCATATGAACAAGTTTTCATAATATAGGATTACACGAAAAAGTTTATTCAAATATTACATCTTTCGCACACTCGTCCGCTACAAGACAGGCACCCTTCAGGACACCCTCATAGTACATCTCGGGGTGGAGATGCTCCTTGCCCTGCGGCGGCCCCTCCTTCACCAGCTTCATGGCGTCCATCTTAGCCCAGTGCACCTTCACACGGGTGAAAGCCCGGCATGCACCTTCGATGCAGACGGACCGCTTGATGACTTCCAGCCGTGGGCAGGCATCCACAAGCCGCCTCACCAAGCCAAAGTAGCTGTTGGGAAGGGCGTCGCTAGGCCACATCCAGACTATAAAGCCCTTCATGGCCTGTTCGGCCGCCTTGTGCAGCTCGACCAATTGCTTCAGCTGGTCGCTCAGAGGCATCAGGTGTTCGGTCCCAGTATACTGAGACAAGAATAGCTTCTCCATTGAGCTTCCCTCCTCGGCCTGGTAAAACTGTGCGGCATCCGACACGCTGTGGGGAAATCTGCGAATGCTCCTGGAGAGCTCCGGACTCGGGTAAGTAACAAGTAATTTACTTTCACATGCTTGCTTTGCATATTGAATGCCTTACCCGCCGCTATCTTCTTCATCGCATCAATCTCCTGGAGGGCCTTTTGGGCCTCAGCCTTGGCATTCTTTGTGCTCTCGAGGGCCGCGGCAAGCTCGGACAATCGCGTCTTCAAGTCAAGCTCCAACGCCTCGTGCTTCGTCACGAGAGCGTGGAGCTCTTGCTGCACCTCGCCCACCCATGCCTCCTGCCTTTCCCGCTCGGTGCGCTCCTCCGACGCTTTGTTTTCGGCCTCGGATAGCGCTTGCTTCAGGGTCGCGACCTCGGTCGTGGCCCCTGGCAAATTTACGATGATCCTGTCATTTTGCAATCGCATTCTTTTATATATATCCATAGAGTAGGTACTACTTACCTTTTTTCTCCTCGAGCTTCCTGTTCGCAAGGTCGAGCTCTTTCTTGGACCCTTTGAGGTCCTGCTTCGGTACGGCGACCTCCGCAGTCAGTGCGGAAGAGGCCAGCAGCTAAGCCTGCATACGCATATAGACATACTTATATTAGACTCCTGCGATATTGTTTGATCCTCTATTCGGCTTTTCTTTGTCAACACCGAACAGAGCATCAGGGGCTACTGTCTATGCGGTAATATTTTCCTATATTTAAATACTTACCTCAAAGCCTGTTAGAAGGCTGGCACAGGCTTCAGTTAGTCCACTCTTAGCGGACTGAACCTTCTGGGTCACCGCACTCATAATAGTGTGGGGCTCTTCAGTGATGGAAGCGCTGGGAAGCGCTCCCAGTAGATTGTCCAGTGCCCTTGGATGGGCAGAGGTCACCGGCACAAGCATCTTGCCCCTTTTGGAAGGAGGCCGCCTACCCGAGTCCGGAACAACTGGAGGTTCCGACGTGGTGTTCGGCTGAGGGCCGAACAAGGAGCCCTCGGGAGCCTTACTCCCTCCGCTCCTAGAGTCCGGAAGGTCGCCTTGAGGCGCCTCCGGGATTGTCTCCCCTTGACCCGGTGCCTCTTGAGACAATACTTCGGCATTGTCCGTAGGGCAAGGGGAGGTGGCAATTGGAAGTGGATCGCTATCCATGTCCGACGAGTCCAAGGAGCCGCCCGACGAAGATGCGTCGATACGGGCTTGGGGCGGTCTGCATAATCATATTCGGCATTAGGAGAAGCAGTGCGACAAAGGGATGCTATGAGTTACTCTGGTATCCGAATAATTACGACTTCGCCAGGGGCTTGGTCCTGAGCAGGCACTCGTCTTCGCCTTCGGCGGCGGTGGTGGAGTAGTACGGAAGGAGGGTCCTCCCCTTCTTGGACCCTTCGCCCCCCCCCCCCGGTCGGAGCGGCCTTCCTTTTCTTGTGTCCCCCGACTGAAGGGGGAACATCTTCATCTTCCTCCTTGTCTTCGGGGGAGGAATGCATCGCGAAGTTATCGGACGATGAGTCCGATAACACCTGGCGTCGGGAACTCTTTCGGGTTCCCTTGGCCTTCTTGGTCTTCTCCGGCACCTTGTAAGGAGCCAAAGTCAGCATCTCCGTCAGGAGAGCGTCCGCAGTGTCTTCGGGTAGAGGGGCCGGACAGTTAATCTGCCCCGACGTCTCCACCTAGTCCTGTCAAAGGCATGGAGCTCAGACCCCGCACATGGTTAAGCTAGGGGAAATAAATATCCTACCGGATGTATAGAACTCACCGAATGCGCTAGGCGCTTCGCGCTTAGCCCGCGGTCCTCGGTGAGAGAGGGAGGGACCTCGGCGCCCTTGAACAGCACCCTCCAGACGTCCTTGTGCATCGTGTCGAAGAGCTCGCTCAGAGTCTGGTGCTGGGCCGGGTCGAACTCCCACAAGTTGAAATCCCGTTGTTGACACGGGAGAATCCGACGGATGAGCATGACCTGGACTATGTTGACAAGCATGAGCTTCTTGCTTGCCATATTCCGGATACATTTCTGGCGTCCGTCCAGCTCCACCGATGAACCCTAGGATAGGAACTTCTCTTTCCAGGAGGTGAGCCGCGTGGGGATTTCGGATCGAAACTCGGGGGCCACCACCCAGTTGGTGTCGCGTGGCTCGGTGATGTAGAACCACACCGATTGCCACCCCTTTATGGTCTCCACGAAGGAGCCTTCAAGCCATATAACATTGGGCATCTTGCCCACCATGGCTCTGCCGCATTCTGCTTGTTGGCCTCCCACCACCTTTGGCTTGATATTGAAGGTCTTCAGCCACAGGCCGAAGTGGGGGCGGATGCGGAGGAAATCCTCACACACGACGATGAACGCCGAAATGTTGAGGATGAAGTTCGGGGCTAGATCATGAAAGTCCAGCCCATAGTAGAACATAAGACCACAGATGAATGGATGGACGGGAAACCCCAGTCCGCGGAGGAAGTGGTGGAGGAAAACTACCCTCTCGTGAGGTTCCGAGGTAGGAACAATCTGCCCCGCAGCGGGCAGCCGATGCGCGATATTCGCGGCTAAGTATCCGGCTCCGCACAGCTTCTTGATGTGCCACGGAGGAAGCCATCCATTTGCCTCCCGCTCCGGACATGTTTGGAGAAGGTTGAGGGGAAGGATGTGTACTTGGGCGTTGGTGCTCGAGTGCGCAAGAATGGATTAGCAAGGAGGAAGAAGGCGTGGGCAGAGAAAGGTTAAACCTTATCCCCTTATAAGGGCGGCCGAAACTATGCGCCCCACTAGCCTGGTAAAACTCGCTTATCCCCAAAGCGCTGTAATTGATGCCGCGGTTGGGTTACCCACACCCGTATTGATGAGAATCCCGTAATAAGGGGGACACGATCTCTGCTCTAACAAGACGTGTCAAGAAACTGCCTCGCGTTATGTGCCGGGCTGGCTAGTTAAAGGAAAACGGTTCGAATAATCACCGAGCCATGGCATGATGTCATGTTGCCAAAACATGTCAGTAGATTAGATTTGTGGAAATATTATTCTCTCTATGGTGGTATGTGGAACTTATTTTGCAAGGTCAGACACTATCCTTGTATTCAGATTCTTCTGTGGTGTATTCGGAGGAGGAACCCGCCTTGCAATGCCAAAGAACACACTGCACGCCGGACTCATCGTCATTCAAGCTTGGTTTAGGGGCTACTGAGGGAGTCCTGGATTAGGGGGTCTCCGGACAGCCGAACTATATCCTTTGGCCAGACTGTTGGACTATGAAGATACAAGATTGAAGACTTCATCTCGTGTGCGGGATAGGATCTGCTTGGCGTGGAAGGCAAGCTAGGTAATACGGATATGTATATCTCATCCTTTGTAACCAACCTTGTGTAACCCTAGCCCCCTCCGGTGTCTATATAAACCGGAGGGTTTTAGTCTGTAGGACAACATACAATCATACCATAGGCTAGCTTCTAGGGTTTAGCCTCTCTGATCTCATGGTAGATCAACTCTTGTAATACTCATATCATCAAGAATAAATCAAGGAGGACGTAGGGTTTTACCTCCATCAAGAGGGCCCGAACCTGGGTAAAACATCATGTCCCCTGCCTCCTATTACCATCCGCCTTAGAAGCACAGTTCGGGACCCCCTACCCGAGATCCACCGGTTTTGACACCGACATCATCCTTAAAAGAAGGATTGAACGGAGTTGTTGGAAGATCAATACGAAAGGATATGGTCCTCGTGGGCTTATGGAGACATCTCAAAATTATGAGGTGAGCTTCTGCCACCAACGGAAACAAATGATTTGATTGAGAGACAAAAAAGATAGAAAGCTCCTTCCATCGAGGTGGCAATTAAGGAGAAAACTTGGATCATAGATAAGCACCACAATAGCAACATTCCTTAGAGAGGGCTGTAGGTGAAATATAACCCAAGATAATTCCAACAAAGACATTGATTGGTTGAAAATATCTCTTGAACGAAAAGAAAATGATGGATTTAAATATGTCACTCTTGAAAACTTGTGAATCATGAAACACGAAGGGAAATTGTCAAGAATGACATAACACCACATCAAAAGATGAGATAGGAAGAAGTGCACTTTGCATGCAAGATGAAGAATGCTTGAACTCCTCAAAACAAGACATGTGTTGAGCACCATGTTTATTTTAGAGTATAGCTTGGCAGATCTTAACTTCGAGAAAAATCTAGAAGAAATATTGAAGAATGAATGGAATCCTTGACGAACCACCATGTAGAACCTCCATGAAGAACTCCGGTAATAAAAGGATGATAGAAAGAAAGAGAAGTTGAAAACACAAGGTGAAGCCTTGCAATGATTTAGATGGAGCTTCACGACGAGATATTTAAGAGACCTTGGAACTTCAAAAAGAAAAGATGTATCATCACGAACCGAGAATGTGATATGATGAACAACTCTGGAAAGAAAGATGAATCACTTGTAATCAAGAATTTACTCATCATGAACAATCTGTGGAAGAAAAGAATTGAATCACCTCGAGGAAATAAGAATAATATTTATTGTATGCTTATCCTTCGTCAAATTAAATTGATGACAAGCAATGGATTTGGCATACTACTTATTCTCATTAAAAAGGATTAAGGAGAGATATAGCGCAAACATGGGAAGGTCTTCCATGAACCATCGGTAGGATTTGGGACGGACGAATGAATTGATACGATAACAACGGAAGAGGAATATTAGACGAACCACCGTAAGGATTAAAAAGAATGAACAAAGAAATGGAATGCATCACCAGGAAGAATTGGAAAATGAACGAATATATTTGAGAGAATTTAGATATAAGAGAATGAAGAGACTATGAGGTGAGTAGGGAATACTTGAATGATGAACCAGTAAGATTTGGAGAACGAGAGCTGAAAGTTGAGAATGAATAATTCTGAGATGCTGGGCTCCAGAGAATCAAACTGAAAAGACTCCTGAATTGCTCCGGATGGGTGAAAAGAATTACTGACAAACGGAATAATTTGAGAGGATAGCATCAAGCTAGCACCACAAATCTTCGAGAGAACGAACAAGATTTAGAGTAGAACTCTTCTTCAGTCTTCAAATGTTGAGAATGACGACGAGAAACATTACCAAAAATGTTGAGATACTCCAGAAGAATGAAAAGAGGAAAGATTGAACCAAATTTGAAAAGAATTTGAAAGCGATCTCGGAGAAGGAAATTGACTGATGAAAATTCATACTTATGTCAAACTTGAAAGGAATTTGAGAACAACTCCGGGAAAAATTAGAAGAGTCAGGAAAGATCCTGGGAAAAGACCTGTGGGTTAGAGCCCACTCAAGAGAAAAACTGTTGAACGATCTTAAAAGAGAGATTGCACGGGTTGAATTAAATGGCTCGAAAGAGATAACAACCTCGAAATAGCTTGAACGAATTAGCAATGGAAACGTGAATCTTCTGATATATCTTCAACACTCCAGAGAAGAGATAGAGAGAGTTGAATAAGCAAGAGAGGCTTGGAAGAAATTCCAACATGGGAAAACATGTGAAACAAAACAAGGATATATGATCAACATCGAAGCTTGAGTTTAGTCCACCAAAGAAGAAAGAGAATGAAGAATGATGAACTTGTAGGTCCTGAGCATCTTTAGGAGAACTCACCGGTTAAGAATATTGAAGGAAAAGAATGACAACTTTTGATGAATAAAAGGAAACTTGATTAAGGATTCTGAGTCATTAAAGAAAAGGGTGGGAGGGCGGGAAAACAAAGGCAATTTGGAGACGGATGAAATGAGCGAATCCTCAGGCTTCTCAACAGTGCCCGTATGGAATAACTTGAAAAGAAGTGCACCGATTGAAAAGGATTGACATGAAAATCTCAATGAATAATAAGGATTAGTACTCCCATAGAAATATGAGAACACCACTTAGGAAAAGGTATGGAATCCACACTTGACTTCGAAGCAACTCGAATACCACTACAAAACAAAACAAGGATTTGGCTTGCAGAATAAGGTTGAACAAACATATGATAGACCCCATATCGTATCATGTGTCTGTTGGAAAGATATCCTACGTGATACTTGAATTCCCACCTAAGAACTCCCGAAACTTTCTGGTTATGCAATCTGGTGTTGGGGATACAGGGAGGCACAAATATCTCACACAACTAACAAATCCTACACTCCAACTGTATCCATCCATCAAGACATAACCAAGAAAACCTCGGAAATCATGTACCTCAGACCTTCGAAAACATATGATATACTAGATGTGGCAATACATCTGATCGCTCTTCCCAGTACTGGGTGTCGTCAAACTATTCACACCACAAAGAGTGTAGAAGCGTTTTCAATGTCGGCGAACTCTGGTATTCCAGAACTAAAATGATAATCATTGTGAAAAAAAACACCTTGGAGCTCAACTCCCCGGGACACTGCCACAACCCCTAAATGCCAGGAGGCACCAAGACAGAATCACCGTCACAATGATATCACAACGATCCAACAATACCCACGTGATCCTCAAAAAATTTGAGGAAAAGAGGAGAGTGAAGTCAAAACATCTACGTCAGGAGTCCTCACCAGAGCGACAAAGGGGATAAGGAGTAAAAAGAATTCCTACTCTATGATATATAACCAGACTCAAAATGGTTTTTTTCTAGACTCAACAAGAACAACGGTTCGATCAATCAAGGGGGTTCCTATGGTCAGTATGGCTTTGATACCAACTTGTAGTGCCCAAGATGCGATTATATCCCAATCATGTGACGAACTCATGATTGGGGCACAATCGCATTTCGAGCGCATAGCAAGGTGGATATCATTACAACATACCATGTACTGAATAGATGAGAATACAAGATAAAGGCTTACACTCGCCACAAGTTACATCATGAATACAACATTTCATCAGTACATAGCAATCATCATACAAAAGAGTAGGATCTGACTACAGATGAAATCAAACGGAAAAAGAAGAATGACATCCACCCTGCTAATCCCAAGCTCCCCAACCCGGAACCTATCCCTTGATCGAACAAGAAGAACTCCAAAAGCAATCAAGCATCGCTCTCACGTCAGATCATCACGTTACCTGTACCTGCAACTGTTATTGTAGTAATCTGTGAGCCACAAGGACTCAGCAATCCCACTACCATGGGTATCAAGACTAGCAAAGCTAAATGGGTATGGAAAGAGGATAAGTGGTGAGGTTGCAGTAGCGTCTAAGCAATGTATGGTGGCTAACTCACAAGTACAAGAGTAAGATGACAAACTACGCAAACGGTCACAAATTAGTAATGATCAATAAGTGATCCTGAACAACTTACGTTCAAACATAACCCAACCATGTTCTCCTCTCGAACTTCCCGAAAAGAGACAGTCACAGTTGCGCACGCGGTTGGTGTATTTTAATTGAATTTACTTCAAGTTCACTACAACCGGATATTAACAAGTTCCCATCTGCCACATAACCGCGGGCACGACTCTGGAAAGTTTAAACCCTGCAGGGGTGTCCCAACTTAGCCCATGACAAGCTCATGATCCGCGGAGACAATCCTCCATCTCGGGACCCTCTGACCAGACTCAAAATCCCGATGCACAAGACATTTCGACAATGGTAAAACAAAACCAGCAAGACCTCCTGGTGTGCCGACACCCTAATAGTAGCCACACGTAACTCGTCTCAGGCCATGACCGGATGACCAGTCCGTACAACTAAAACCACTCCTCGAGTTTCCCCGTGACAGCGCTGCAAGGGGCTCTAGTTTGGACCAACACTCATGAGGAGCACTGGCCTGGGGGTTGATTAATTAAGTCCTCAGGTGCTAGCCAGTCCCTATGCAAGTTTTAGTTGTTATTAGGCAAATGGTAAAACCAATGTTGGGCCTTGCTGGAAGAGTTTTATTCAAAGCAAACTATCAAGAGGGTCCCGTAAACCCTCATCGTGTTAGGGATGCAAAATCAATGTACATAACCCCGGTATGACGGACATTAGGGCAGCAAGAGCGGAACAAAACACCAAGAAAATGGCCGAGCCTTCCACCCTTTACCAAGTATATTGATGCATTAATTAAATAAGTGATATTGTGATATCCCACGATATCCATGATATCCATGTCCCAACATGGAACAATCTGCAACTAGCAACGCTATCAGAGGGGCTGAGAAAAGCGGTAACATAGCCAAACAAAGGTTTGCTAGGACATTGGAAAAGGTTAGAGGCTAACATGGAAATTTGGGAGGCTTGATAAACAAGTGGTAGCAAGCGCGACATAGCGATAACATCGAGACAACTAGCAAAGCAAAGATAGTAGTGGTATCCAAAGTAATGGTCATCTTGCCTGAAATCTCGCTAGGAAGAACATCGAGTCCATGAAGAAGACGAACGGGCGTAGTCAAACGAATCCTCACAATCGCAACGTAACAGGAACTGTTGAAAAGGAGCACAACCGGAAAGAAGAAAACATCATGGTAAACACACAAGCATAAACATGGCATGATGCACAAACAATTATGATGCATGTCCAATTTAAATAGCATGGCATGGCATGGCAAAGTGCAACAAGCAATACTAGAAATTAAGTGGAGCTCAAAATGCAACGAGTTGCCTATTGACGAAACACCACATTTAATTATTTAGTTCACTCTCATTAAAGCTACTCAACAATATTAAATGTTGGTTAACATGGAAAGAGGTGAAGCATAAGTAAACTACACATTCAGGCATTTTAAATGAGGCCGGAAACAACAACAATAATTCCGGAAAATCCCCATATGCATATTTAGCAATTTAATGCAAACAACAATTTTAAACATGTTAAATGTTGTTATCATGATGCCGATGACATATACAATTTTTATGCAATTTTAAGAAAATGTTGACATGAGCATGTTATGAAGCATTTGGTCACCATGACAGAACGAAAGGAGTGCCACGACAACTACAATGGAAATGGTGCAACGGCAACATTCCGGTGATCCGACAACTCGTCAAGATGTCGGTGCAAAAGAAAGTGTGGATGTATGGAACATGCTAGAGATGGTGGGGTGATCCCGGTAATCGGGTTCCCACGCGGCGAAACATGGGAAACGAGGAGGAACGTCCAAGTGATACATCATGTGTGACGAGCAACAGATACATGCAACCATCTCATACACACATCACATGCATACAATCCACTTGTGGTCGTCTCGGCATTATACCTATGAAGTGTGCGATTCGGGGTGATTTGGGTCAAATCGCTGTAGGGGAACTAGACATTCTCGGGATGGTCATAGTGGAAGTAGCGGTGCACATGTCGAAGATGCACTTGACATATCCGAGGTCTTCGGGGGTCGTCGTGGAAGTAGACGGAAGTACTGGTACACGGCGTCGGTAGAGGAACTCACGGTCTTGGCGACGGTAGTGGCACACGTTCGAAGTGGAACTTGATGCATCATCATGGAACTTGGCGCATCCAAAGTGTACTTGACGGGCCCGGTTAGGTGGTGAGGCATCTTTGAACTTGGCGGTCTTGACGGTTCCACATCTGTCGTAGAGGTCCACGTTTCATAGATGTTCAGGGTCAATAGTAGTGGAACTTGGCGTTCCTTGATTTGGACGGTCTTGACAACGATAAAAGGGGCCAACGGTGGTGCACGAAGGCAGCGAGAGTTTCAGTGTCATGCAACGAGTGGTGGTGATGCTCGGGGTCCATGGAGGGGCGCTGGTTGCTGTGGGGCAGCAAGGCTGGAAGGGGGTTCGGGATGTGATGGTGATGGCATGGAGTGCTTAACGAGGGCGCACACAGGAAGTCATGCTGGCTCGATGACGAAACACAGTGGCAGCAAGGCGCGAGGAGGTCCATGGCAGGCGAAAGGAATCTTGCAGAGGGGTGTATGGGGGAGCTCGATGCAGGAAGGCGACCACCATGGACAGCACTCGGGAGGTGGGGTCGCGGAGATACGACGGGTCGTGCGGATGGAGAACGCCAGCGAGGAGGTCCGGCAAGGGCATTGCAGACCGGCCGCGGGGCTCGCTGGTGAAGAGGGACGGCAGCGACACAGGCCATGGACGCAGGGTCGGCCGGAGCTTCGAGCTCGGCGTCCACGGCAGGATGACGAGGAGGCCGTAGGAGGAGGGACATGGAGGAGGCTCAGGGGTCCTGCCGGCGAGGAGAGGCAGAGGCGACAAGGCGGCGGAGGTCGCCGGCAGAGGGACCGGGCGCGGGGTTGCATGGCCACGGGGATCGGGATCCCTCTCTTGTGCGTGCTGACGACATGAGGGAGGAGATGAGGGAGAGTGGGGGATCGAGGGAGAGAGCTAGGGTTGTAGGTGCGGCTGGGCTTAGGTGGGCCATGGGGATGGCTGAGCCTAGCTAGGCCTAGTGGCCGGCTCGGCTGTGGGGAGGTTGGGCCGGCCCTGTTCTCGCCCTCTCTCTAATTTATCTCTCTATTTCAAAGAAACAGAAGCTTAGAAGAAATGTCGAGAGAGATTGGAGTGGAGTTTGGGCATGGAGTTAATTTTTCTCAGACTCACAAAAAATTAGTTTGATCCTAGAAAATAGAAAGGGATATGATTGAGAGAATTAAGTTCAAACCCATTTGAATTAAATTCAAATGGGTTTGAATAGGAGGTTGGTGTTTGTAAGGTAAAAAAATGCCGAGAATTTGGTGGTGCTTGGAAAAGTGATGAAAGAATATGCGGGTAACATTGGAGGTTAAGAATTGAGTTAGAAGGCATGGAATATTTGCAAGTGTGTTATGGTGATTCCAAAGTTAATGGAACATTTTAATATAGATCCCTAATAATAGTAGGAGACTTTGAATATGTTTTAAAGAGAAATCACCATGTGCATTTCCCTCAATTTAAATGGATCGAAGATCCACACGATTTATTTATTTGAGTTTTAAAATGGGGTGCATGATGACATGATGCAGTGCACATGATGCAAATATGAATGCAACAAACAAAACAAATCACACTACGAATCTCGGAATACAAGGAAGGCATCTGGAGCGTCGATCTTGGGGCATTACAGTACTCCTCTGGTGTTACGGTGTCACTTATGTTGGTCTCAACATTTATTGGAGTACCTAAGATATAATGTTTGATTCTTGACCGTTTACCACCTTCGGATTTGTGCCTTCGGCGTTGTTAATTTTTATGGTACCGGAGCGATAGACCTCCTCGATAATGTAAGGACCTTCCCATTTAGAGAGAAGCTTTCCTGCAAAAAATCTTAAACGAGAGTTGTATAGCAAAACATGGTCACCTACATGAAACTCATGCTTTTGTATCCTCTTGTCATGCCATCTTTTAACCTTTTCTTTAAACAACTTGGCAATCTCATAGGCTTGGGTTCTCCATTCACCAACCGAGCTAATGTCAAATAGACTCTTCTCACCGGCAAGTTTGAAGTCATAATTGAGTTCTTTAATAGCCCAATATGCCTTATGTTCTAGTTCAAGAGGTAAGTGGCAAGCCTTTCCATAAACCATTTTATATGGAGACATACCCATAGGGTTTTTGTAAGCAGTTATATAACCCCATAATGCATCATCAAGTTTCTTAGACCAATTCTTTCTAGATCTATTAAAAGTCTTTTGCAAAATCAATTTAATCTCTCTATTGCTAAATTCTACTTGACCACTAGACTGAGGATAATATGGAGATGCAATTCTATGGTTAACATCACACTTAGCAAGAATTTTACGAAAAGCACCATGAATATGGTGTGAACCACAATCAGTCATTAAATATCTAGGGACTCCAAACCTCGGGAAAATTAACTTCTTTAATCATCTTAATAGAAGTGTTATGACAAGCACTACTAGTTGGAATAGCTTCTACCCACTTAGTAATGTAATCAACAACAACTAAAATATGTGTATACCCATTAGAGGAAGGAAAAGGTCCCATATAATCAAAGCTCCAAACATCAAATGGTTCAATAATAGGTGAATAATTCATAGGCATTTCCCGACGTCTACTAATATTGCAAATTCTCTAGCATTCATCACAAGACAAGACAAACTTACGAGCATCCTAGAAGAGAGCAGGCCAATAAAAACTGGATTGTAATACCTTGTGCGCAGTTCTATCTCCAGCGTGGTGTCCTCCGTAAGACTTGGAGTGGCACTTGCGTAGGATCTGTCCCTGTTCATGCTCAGGTACACAACGTCTAATAACACCATCTACTCCTTCTTTATAAAGGGGTGGGTCATCCCAAAAGTAATGTCTTAAATCATAGAAAAACTTTTTCTTTTGCTGGTATGTGAAACCAAGTGCTATAAATTTAGCAACAATGTAATTAGCATAATCAACATACCATGGAGTATTACGAGAAGCCTTTATGACAGCTAATTTTCATCAGGAAAGCTATCATCAATAAGCAGTGGGTCATCAAGAACATTTTCTAACCTAGACAAGTTGTCTGCAACGGGGTTCTCGGCTCCCTTTCTATGAATAATATGCAAATCAAATTCTTGTAACAAGAGAACCCATCTAATAAGTCTAGGTTTAGCATCTTTCTTTTCCATAAGATATTTAATAGCAGCATGATTAGTGTGAACCGATACTTTGGAATCAACAATATAAGATCTGAACTTATCACAAGCAAATACAACTGCTAAAAATTCTTTTTTAGTAGTAGCATAATTTCTCTGGGCACTGTCTAGAGTTTTACAGGCAGAATGGATGACATTTAATTTCTTATAAACTCTTTGTCCTAGAACAGCACCAACAACATAATCACTAGCATCGCACATAATTTCAAAGGGTAAATTCCAATCAGGCGGTTGAACAATAGGTGCATAAATTAAGGCTTTCTTAAGTATTTCAAATGCTTCTACACAATCATCATCAAAAACAAAAGGAACATCTTTTTGCAAGAGATTAGTGAGAGGCCTAGAAATTTTAGAGAAGTCTTTAATAAACCTCCTATGGAAACCAGCGTGACCAAGGAAACTTCTTATACCTTTGATATCTTTAGGACATGGCATCTTTTGAATAGCATCTACTTTAGCTTTATCAACTTCAATACCTCTTTCAGCAATTTTATGCCCCAAGACAATACCTTCATTAACCATAAAGTGGCACTTCTCCCAATTCAAGGCAAGATTAGTTTCTTCACATCTCTGCAAAACTCAATCAAGATTGCTTAAGCAATCATCAAAAGAAGTTCCATAAACGGAGAAATCATCCATGAAAACCTCAACAATCTTTTCACAAAAATCAGAGAATATAGCAGTCAAACATCTTTGAAAGGTAGCAGGTGCATTGCATAAACCAAAAGGCATACGTCTATAGGCAAAGGTACCGAAAGGGCAAGTAAAAGTGGTCTTTTCCTGGTCATCTTTTGACACAGGTATTTGAGAAAAACCAGAAAAAACATCTAGAAAACAAAAATGTGTATGTTTGGATAGTCTTTCTAGCATTTGATCAATAAAAGGTAGAGGGTAATGACCTTTCCTAGTAGCTTTGTTTAATTTGCGAAAATCAATTACCATTCTATAACCTGTAACAATTCATTGTGGAATCAATTCATTCTTACCATTAGGAACAACAGTAATACCTCCCTTCTTAGGGACACAATGAACGGGAATTACACATCTACTATCAGCAATAGGATAAATTATACCTCCCTCCAGAAGCTTTAATATTTCATTTTTTACCACTTCTTCCATCTTGGGATTTAACCATCGTTGGTGATCAACAACTGGTCTAGCATCGTGCTCCAAATTAATTTTATACTGACTTAGAGTGGGATCACCCTTCATGCTCTTAAGATCATCAAGAGTATATCCAATAGCAGCACAGAGTTTCTTTAGAGTTTTCAATAATTTCTTTCTTCATGCTCTAAAAGGTTATCACTAATAATAACATGATATATCTTATTTTCATCGAGATAAGCATATTTCAAAGTATCAGGTAATTGTTTAAGCTCAAACACGGGATCACCCATGGGTGGAGGAGGATCCCCAAAGATTTCAATAGGAAAATTGTGTTTCAAAACAGGCCCTTGATTAAAGAATATTTCCTCTATCTCCCTTCTTTCATTCATAAACATACCATTTTCATTATCTAGCAAATATTGTTCTAAAGGGTCAGTAGGAGGCAGGGCAATAGAAGCAATACCAATAATTTCATGCTTACTAGGAGATTCTTTATCATGGGGTTGTCTACGAAATTTAGGGAAATTAAAATCATGAGACATATCCCCTAAACCAATAGTAACAATATCTTTCTCGCAGTCTATCTTAGCATTAACAATATTCCGGAAAGGTCTAGCAAATATAATGGGACAAAAATCATCTTGTGGGGAACCAAGAACAAGAAAATCAGTAGGGTATTTTATTTTCCCACACAAGACTTCAACATCTCTAACAATCCCAATTGGTGAAATATTATCTATATTGGCAAGCTTAATAGTAACCTCAATATCTTCTATCTCAGCAGGTCCAATATCATTCACAATTTCTTGGTACAAGGTATAAGGAATTGCACTCACACTAGCACCCACATCACATAATCCATGATAGCAGTGATCTCCTATTTTAATAAAAACAACAGGCATGCCAATAATAGGTCTATGTTTATCTTTAATATCAGGTTTAGCAATTCTAGTGGCTTCATCACAGAATAAATAACATGCCCTTCAATATTATCAACCAAGAGATCTTTAACCATAGCTATACTAGGTTCAAATTTAATTTGTTCAAGGGGTGTAGGTGTTCTAGTATAACTTTTGAACCACGGTTGAAGCTTTAGCATGATCCTTTATTCTAACATGAAAAAGGTGGTTTCTCAATATATGAAGTAGGGACAATAGGATCAACATTATAAGTAATAGTTTCTTCTTCAACACTAATAGGTTCTACTACTTTAACTTCAATGGGAGGATGATATTTAAACCACTTATCCTTAGGGAGATCAACATGAGTAGCAAATGATTCACAGAAGAAGCTACTATCTCAGACTCAAGTCCATATTTAGTGCGAAAATCACAAAAAGCATCGATATCCATAAAAGATTTCACACAATCAAACATAAGGCTTATACCTGACTCATTACCTTCGTAGAGTTCCCAATCTTCAGAGTTGCATTTAATTCTTTCCAATAAATCCCATTTAAATTCAGTAGTCTTCTTCATAAAAGAACCAGTATAAGAAGTATCGAGCATAATTTTTTTGAATAATAATTTCTCTTGAGAGCTCATGATTGGGGCATGAATATAACACTGACTTAAGCCTCCCCACATATTGAGCGATACTTTCTCCTTCACGAGGCCAAAAATTATATATATAATTCCGATCACGATGAACCAGATGCATATATAGGATAAAACTTCTGATGAAATTCCAATTTCAATCGGTTGTTGTTCCAAGATCCAATAACATCACATAGCTTAAACCATTTCAATGCCTTTCCCTTCAAAGATAAAGGGAAGACCTTCTTCTTGACAACATCCTCGGGCATACGTGCAAGCTTAAATAATCCACAAATATCATCCAAATAGATTAGGTGCATATCAGGATGTAATGTTCCATCTCCTTCATAAGGATTAGCTAGCAGTTTCCCTATCATAACCAAAGGAATTTCATAATAAATATTTTTAGTAGGTGCAGTAGGTTGAGGAGAAACTCTTTGCTCTTCCGGTGGAGGTGAAGATACTCCAAACAAGCCCCTCAAAGGATTATTTTCCATAGTAACAAGTGATAGTAATTTTTAGCACACTATATAAATGTTTCCTTACCAAAGTTGCTTCACTCCCCGGCAACGATGCCAGAAAAGAGTCTTTATAACCCAAAAGTATAGGGGATCTATCATAGTCCTTTTTATAAGTACAAGTGATGAACCCAACGAGGAGCAGAAGGAAATGACAAGTGGTTTTCAGCAAGGTATTCTCTGCAAGCACTGAAATTATCGGTAACCTATAGTTGTGTGATAAGATAATTCGTAACGGGTACCAAGTAACAAAAGTAACTAAGGTGCAGCAAGGTGGCCCAATCATTTTTGTAGCAAATGACAAGCCTGGATGAACTCTTATATAAAAGCAAAGTGCCCCCAAGGACACATGGGAATTGTTGTCAAGTTAGTTTTCATCATGCTCATATGATTCACGTTCGTTCCTTTGATAATTTGATGTGGGTGGACCGGTTCTTGGGTGCTGCCCTTCCTTGGACAAGCCTCCCACTTATGATTAACCCCTCTCTCAAGCATCCGCAACTACAAAAGAAAAATTAAGATAAATCTAACTATAGCATAAAACATATGGATCCAAATCAGCCCCTTACGAAGCAACACATAAACTAGGGTTTAAGCTTCTGTCACTCTAGCAACTCATCATCTACTTATTACTTCCCAATGCCTTCCCCTAGGACCAAATCATGGTGAAGTGTCATGTAGTCGATGTTGACATAACACCACTAGAGGAGAGACAACATACATCTCATCAAAATATCGAACGAATACCAAATTCACATGATTACTTATAACGAGACTTCTCTCATGTCCTTGGGAGAAAACGTAACTACTCACAAAGCATATTCATGTTCATAATAAGAGGAGTATTAATTTTTATCAAGGATCTGAACATATGATCTTCCACTGAATAAACCAAGTACCATCAACTACAAGGAGTAATCAACACTACTAGCAACCCACAGGTACCAATCTAAGGTTTTGAGACGAAGATCGGATACAAAAGATGAACTGTGGTTTGAGTGGAGATGGTGCTGGTGAAGATGTTGATGGAGATTGACCCCCTCTCAGTGAGAGGATCATTAGTGATGACGATGGCGATGATTTCCCCCTCCCGGAGGGAAGTTTCCCCGGGGAAAAGCTCCGCCGGAGCCCTAGATTGGTTCTGCCCAAGTTCCACCTCCAGACGGCGGCGCTTCATCCCGAAAGCTTCCTTCTTATATTTTCCAGGGGAAAAACACACCATATAGCAGAAGATGGGCATCGGGAGCTAGCTAGGTGGCCCACAAGATAGGGGGTGCTCAGGGGGGTAGGGCACGCCCTCCACCCTTGTGGATGGCAGGTGGCCCCCCTCTGGTGCTTTCTTCACCCAATATTTTTTATATATTCCAAAAATATTCTCCATGAAGTTTCAGGACTTTTGGAGTTATGCAAAATAGGTCTCTAATATTTTCTCCTTTTCCAGTCCAGAATTCCAGCTGCTGGCATTCTCCGCCTTGATGTAAACCTTATAAAATAAGAGAGAAAGGGCATAAGTATTGTGATATAATGTGTAATAACAGCCCATAATGCAATAAATATCAATACAAAAGCAGGATGCAAAATGGACGTATCGCTTAACATGCCTTTATATGTACTCATACAGGAAAATATTGAGAATAATGTTGTTTTCAATCGAGGTTAGTTTCATCGCATTTCTTATATGTACTCACTGTTCAGGATATCGGTAGCTGGTACCATATAGCCTAGGGGCTGATAACGGATTAATCATCGAATCGGACATTTCATTGAATATATCTGTAACCCATTAATCAGTAGGTTAACTAGAGCCATATTTCATATATCTGAGGCTACATAGCAAAATGCATTGTACTGAATGACTAAATATGCAATCCCAGTCTACATAGCAACAAGGAAGAGAGTTACCTTAATGTTCTGATGATGTCTAGATATACATGTATTAAAATCCTATATAATGGGATGGAGGGAGTGTTGTACTACATCATTTTGCAATTCTTGTTTAGCTTCTAATATGAACTTGGTGCTTTTAGGTACATATGTCATTGCCAAAGATCCACACTTCAACCCTTTCTGTGTATGGGGCAATGAGATATTCATGAACTAGCATCAAGTGAGGAAACTAATAAAGATTGTTATTAAAATGGGTCAAAAGATGTCAATCGAAATATTTGTTTACACTTTATGCAAACAACTGTGAACTGCAGGATGGTAAGTAAGAATTATGTAGCCTTCTTTTTACTGCCCGTAACGAGTTGTGTTAGATGACAATGTCTGAATCTTTTTTCCTTTGCAGTGGACCCTAAAGCAATTTACTCAAAATTACCTGTCAAACTACGTGATTGGCGGCCGGCCATCAAAAGGGGTTGGACTAGAGTCATGCGTGCCTTCTGCATCCAGGAGAGCATAATAGGGCCATTCCGCTTCACCTTATTCAGCAACTAGAATGTCTGTCGCCTCTTTGTTTACCATATGTACTAGTACAAGTATAGAACAATGGTTCATCATTCTTTATTTGGTGCTTATGTAATTCTTGAACATATGTACCTGTGAATCTAATAATGCATTGGTTGTTTGAACCTGATGGATATGAATAAAGCTATAGCCAACTTTCATGTTCAAATTAGCTAAAAATTTAAATAGCACCAATTAAATTAGGGTGTGAAGGTCATTACGGCTCACACGGTCTATAAAGCACAACGTGTGTGATATACATTGTAATCCGAGACGGTTCACGGAGAGGAAACGTGTGTAACAATGCACACAGTTTCCATTTGCAAAGAGTGTGTGATGTTAGACACTATCACAAACGGTGCGGGAAAACTAAATGTGTGTGATTGTTTACCTATCATACACGGTTTACAATCATGAACTACTTGTGATGTGCCAGGTATCGTAAACATAGAGCCACTTTGGTACGTGCCTAGAAAACTCTCGTGCATGGAATGTGCCTAGTTTTAGGTAAAACCGCAAAACTCTGAATGCGATGGCTATGCGAGCACAAACGAGTAGTGAGGGAGTCCTGGATTAGGGGGTGTCCGGATGGCCGGACTATACCTTCAGCCGGACTCCTAGACTATGAAGATACAAGATTGAAGACTTCGTCCCGTGTCCGGAAGGGACTTTCCTTGGCGTGGAGGCAAGCATGGCGATACGGATATGTAGATCTCCTACCATTGTAACCGACTTTGTGTAACCCTAACCCTCTCCGGTGTCTATATAAACCGGAGGGTTTTAGTCCGTAGGACAACATACAGAACAACAATCATACCATAGGCTAGCTTCTAGGGTTAGCCTCTCCGATCTCGTGGTAGATCTACTCTTGTACTACCCATATCATCAATATTAATCAAGCAGGACGTAGGGTTTTACCTCCATCAAGAGGGCCCGAACCTAGGTAAAACTTCGTGTCCCTTGCCTCCTATTACCATCCGGCCTAGACGCACAGTTCGGGACCCCCTACCGGAGATCCGCCGGTTTTGACATCGACAAGTAGCAAGGACTAAACGTTTGGGATATTGGAGATATCATAAACGGTTATATAGGGACAACTGTGTGCATCAAGGCTCCCTATCCCCGACGGTTTATGGGTCATGTGGGAAGGACCCCCCCTATCACCCACACTCACTTAGCGACGGTTCCAAATGCCATCGCGGAAAGGGGTTAAATATCATTTGTATAGCACCTCGCTGTACAAGTGGGTATGCAGACCATAAAATGTAATAGGTGCATATAACTTGCAAGATAGGATCAAGAACTCAAATATATTCATGAAAACATAAGGGTTCGGATCTGAAATCATGGCACTTGAGCCCTAGTGACAAGCATTAAGCATAGCAACATCAAACTCGGAACATAGTGGATACTAGGGATCAAGCCCTAACAAATTGAATCAATTACATGATAAATCTCATCCAACCCCATCATCGTCCAGCAAGCCTACGAATGAATCACTCACTCCTGGTGGTGAGCATCCTGAACTTGGTGATGAAGAAGGGTTGGTGATGATGACGAATCCCCCTCTCCGGGGCCCTGAATGGACTCCAGATCTGGCCTCTCGATGAAGAACAGGAGGTGGCAGCGACTCTGTATCATAAAACACGATGAAACTTCTTCTCTTATGTTTTCCTCGGGAAATAGGAATGTATAGGCTTGAGATTAGGGTCAGAGGAGCCATGTGGGCCCCACAACATACATGGACGTGCCTAGGGGATGGCTGATACGTCTCCATCGTATCTACTTTTCCAAACCCTTTTGCCCTTGTTTTGGACTCTAATTTGGATGATTTGAATGGAACTAACCCGGACTGATGCTGTTTCAGCAGAATTGCCATGGTATTATTTTGTGCAGAAATAAAAGTTCTCTATTAACCTAGAAATTTACGGAGAATATTTCTGAAATATATAAAAAATGCTGGCTGAAAAAGATACCAGAGTGGGGCCACCCATGGGCCACAAGACCAGGGGGCGCGCCTAGCCTCCAGGGCACGCCCCATGGCTTGTGGGGCCCCTAGAGCTCCGGCAACCCTAACTTGGGCTCCGGAGGGTGGAATCTATCGCCATCGTCATCATCAACCTTCCTCCATCACCAATTTCGTGATGCTCACCACCGGAAGTGAGTAATTCCATCATAGGCTTGCTGGACGGTGATGGGATTTATACGTCTCCAATCTATCTATAAATTTTGATTGTTCCTTGCTGTTATATTGTCAATCTTGGATGTTTTGTCATCATTTTATACTCATTTTATATCATTTTTTGGTACTAACCTATTGACATAGTGCCAAGTGACAGTTGCTATTTTTTGCATGTTTTTTACATCGCAGATAATCAATACAAAATGGAGTCCAAATGCAACGAAACTTTAAGAAGATTTTTTATGGACTAGAAGACACCTATTCGGCCAGTGCAGCGCCTGGGGGGTGCTCCGAGGGGAGCACAACCCACCAGGGCGAGCTAGGAGGGCCCAGGCGCACCCTAGTGGGTTGTGCTCACCTCGGGTGCCCCCCGGACCGCCTCTTTGCTCTATAAATACACCAATATTCAAGAAACCCTAGGGGAGTTGACAAAAATCAATTCCAGCCGCCGCAGAGTCCAGAACCACCAAATCCAATCTAGACACCATCACGGAGGGGTTCACCACTTCCATTGGTGCCTCTCCGATGATGCGTGAGTAGTTCTTTGTAGACCTTCGGGTCCGTAGTTAGTAGCTAGATGGCTTCCTCTCTCTTGTTTGATTCTCAATACAATGATCTCTTGGAGATCCATATGATGTAACTCTTTTTGCGTTGTGTTTGTTGGGATCGGATGAACTTTGAGTTTATGATCAGATATATCTTTTTATATCCATGAAAGTTATTTGAGTTTCTTTGATCTCTTATATGCATGATTGCTTATAGCCTCATATTTCTTCACCGATATTTGGGTTTTGTTTGGCCAACTTGATCTATTTATCTTGCAATGGGAAGAGGTGCTTTCTAGTGGGTTCGATCTTACAGTGCTTGATCCCAGTGACAGAAAGGGAACCGACATGTATGTATCGTTGCTACTAAGGATAAAACGATGCGGTCTATCTCTACATAGATTGATCTTATCTACATCATGTCATCATTCTTATTGCATTACTCTGTTTCTCCATGAACTTAATACACTAGATGCATGCTGGATAGCGGTTGATGTGTGGAGTAATAGTAGTAGATGCATGCTGGATAGCGGTCGATGTTTGGAGTAATAGTAGTAGATGCATGTAGGAGTTGGTCTACTAATCTTGGACGTGATGTCTATATAATGATCATTGCCTGGATATCATCATGATTATTTGAAGTGCTATCAATTGCCCAACAGTAATTTGTTTACCCACCGTTTGCTATTTATCTCAAGAGAAGCCACAAGTGAGACCTATGGCCTCAGGATCTCTTTCTGATATTATTTGCCTTTGCGATCTATTTTATTTGCCTTTTATTTTCAGATCTACTAAACCAAAAATACAAAAATACCTTGCTGCAATTTATTTTATTTGGCGTTCGATATATCAATATTTACAACTTTCTCCCGTCCTCGTGCCAATTTCGGGCGCCGCTACACGAAAGGGATTGACAATCCCTTTTACAGTCGAGTTGTGAGTATTTTTTATTTGTGTGCAGGCGCTATTTACGTTTTGTTGTCTGGTTCTCCTATTGGTTCGATAACCTTGGTTTCATATCTGAGGGAAATACCTACCGCCGTTGTGCTGTGTCATCCCTTCCTCTTTGGGGAAATACCGACATAGCTTCAAGCAACATCAAAAGGAATTTTTGGTGCCATTGCCGGGGAGGATTTTCAACATGTACCAGGTTCCTAATCACAAATCTCATCTCCTCACAATTTACATTATTTGCCATTTGCCTCTCGTTTTCATCTCCCCCACTTCACAAAAAATTGCCATTTTTATTCACCCCTCTTTTTCGTTCGCCATTTTCTCGTCAGATCTATCCTTTGCTTGCAATCATGAGTGATTTCAGTATGGCACCAACAGATGATGGCCTAACTCCTAAGATTGGATGTATGGGCAGTCTGGATGCTAAAACTTTTATCTTGGGGCAAGGGAATGTTATGGGAAAGGAATGTATCCAAGAATCTTTCAATTGTGTGGGAAATCTAAGTCTTGATGATGCTCCTATACTTAGAACCACTAGATCTTATGCGGATGCTATTTCAGCAGTAGTTTTGAAACTTGAAAGAAGATTTATCCGTACTCATCCTACTTTGCAAAGATTATTTTTTGAGCTCCCTGTTAAAAAGAACCCTAAGGATAAAAAATTGGCCACTCTCATTCTTATGAATTAGTTTGACTATATCATACGGGAAGCTAGGGAAATCTTTGATTTTTATGGTATGAATTGTGAAAAGCCCACGATAGATGAAATTCTTTATAATAGTGATTATGCATTAAGATATTTTCTTGGGGATAATAAAATATTTGATGAGAATCTTGAAAAGGATGTCCCAATTCTAGATGTAATTCAACCAGTTTTTAATAATGATAATCAACATTACTCTTGGATTGTTGCCGAAAATCAACGTGGTTATGATAATGGGCAACTTAATAATGCTAATGTTTCTATGGATAATATGTTTTATGTTTGTTTTTACAAAACCCCATGATGAAAATACCTCTAATGGAATTAATAAGAAGGATGAAAAAACTTAGATACTTGATTTATGCCTAGCTAAGGGCGTAAATCTATAGCGCTTGTTGGGAGGCAACCCAATGAATAAAATTTATTTTTGCGTTTTGCTTTCTATTCTTGAGTGTTTGCACAATTATGCTACTGTTATGATTGTGTTTTTATGTTTTAATTAGTGTTTGTGCCAAGTAAAGCCTTTAGGATCTTCTTGGGTGATAGTTGTTTGATCTTGCTGAAAAAACAGAAACTTTTGCGCTTGCAAAAATAATTTTCACTTTTAACCAGATAGCGATGAAAGAACAATTACTTTTGCAGCAGATTAATATACAAATTTCCCAGGACGTACTAATTTTTTAGAGTTTTTGGAGTTACAGAAGTATTCAAAGCATCCAGATTGCTACAGACTGTTTTGTTTTTTGACAGATTATGTTTTCTTTGTGTTGTGTGCTTGTTTTGATGGCTCTATTTTTTTCTTTGATGAGTTTTTGCCATAGAAAAGTTGGAATACAGTAGATATAATGTAAAACAAAACATGAATTGGTTTACAATAGCACTTATAGTAGTGATTTGTTTTCTTATACTAACGTATCTCATGAAGGCTTTTGTTGAGTTTTGTGTGATTGAAGTTTTTAAGTTTTGGGTTATCTTATGATGGATGAAGGAATAAGGAGTAAGAAGAGCCTAAGCTTGGGGATGCCCCAACATCCCAAGCTATTATCCAAAAGAGAGCAAGCAATTAAGCTTGGTGATGCCCCCGAGTGGCATCCCCTCTTTCTTCTAATGACCATCAGTATTTTACTTGAAGCTATATTTTTATTCGTCACATAATATGTGTTTTGCTTGGAGCGTCTTGTATGATATGATACTTTTCTTGTTTTATTTTGTGTTTTAAGTCTTGATTCCTTGCTGGTCACACCTATTTGAGAGATCCAAAATTATGTCATGACTTGTTAGAATTGCTCTCTATGCTTCACTTAAATTTTTATGAGCTATGGACTTGCTCTAGTGCTTCACTTATATCTTTTTGAGCACTGTGTGCTTTAGTATTTTTGAAGAAATGCTCTCTTGCTTCACTTAGATTTATTTCAGAGTTAGTAAAATTTTCAAGAAATTCTCTCTTGCTTCACTTAAATTAATTTGAGAGAAAGAAATATTATGCTCATGATCTTCACTTATATTTGTTTGAGCTTATCAAAAGCAACATATGAAAATTAGTCCCAAAGTGATAGATATCCAAGAAGGATACACTAAAAAATTTCATTAAGATCATTGGACAAAGTGAACTTGACTCTTAGTAATAGTAGATATGATGAAGTTATATGTGAGTTATGTTGATGAGTAATTATGCTTTCATAAGAATATTGGTGTTATGGTTTGTGATTCCCTATGCAAGCACGAAAGTCAATAATTATGCAATGAAATTATATCCTACTTGTGGTGCATTATTCTATGTTAATTATGCTTAATGCTCGCTTATTAGATTATTCTTTTCTTGGTTGGTCGCTTCTCAGTCTTTTGCTAGCCTTCATTTTGAACTAAGTATGATCAGTACTTGCGCATCCAAAAACCTTTAAACCAGTTTTTCCACATGAGTCAACTATACCTACCTATATGCGGTATTCTTTTGCCGTTCTAAGAAAATTTGTATGTGCCATCTCTAATTTTCAAAATAAACTTCTCTTTTGTGTGTTCGTTCCGCTCGCGGAGCGGTGAGGGGTCGCTAATATTTTTCATGCTAGATGTGTTATTCTCACGATGAGTGTTTATTCACTTGCCATTGCACAAGAGTAAGGAAAAGGTATTAGGGATGCCCAGTCCTGAAATGAAAAATGAATTTACTTTATGTTGTCAAATAATAGATTCCATGGAAAGTGTTGGTATGGAAGGCACCCGTGGATACGATTAGCCATGGAAAGTGAAAGTATGGTGGAAAAACGAATAGACTTTATTTTCTGTTCGGGAACCGCCTATGATATATCTAGCATGGAAAGTGTTGGGAACTCGAAGTCGTTTTTGTTGGTGGGAAGGACACACCTCCCAAATTGTTTTTATCTCTAAGTCTTTCGCTTTGAGCTCTGGCACCACTACAAATCCCTACTTCCCTCTGTGAAGGGCCTTTCTTTTACTTTATGCAATTTTTATTTTTGAATTTGAGTCTCCATCTTCTCTTACAAAAGCACCAACTAGGAGGCACTATGATCGTACTTGAGCATTGGGTGTAGTTAATATGCGAGTGTCTTTCATGAATGGATCAATGATTGAGCATGATGGGCTAGGGATAGCTTATTTTAGCGTTGATACTTTGAAAGACATGGTTGCTTGTTGATATGCTTGAGTATTTAAGTTATCATGTCAAAACTAGACTATTGCTTTGAACAATATAGAGGTCCAAATGTCCATCCTATAAACAAAAGAATATGATATGACATGTTAGGCAACATTCCACATCAAATTTTTTGTTTTTATCACTTACCTACTCAAGGACGAGTAGGAGTTAAGCTTGTGGATGCTGATACGTCTCCAACGTATATATAATTATTGATTGTTCCATGCTGTTATATTAACAATCTTGGATGTTTTATAATCATTTTATATCATTTTTTGGTACAAACCTATTGACGTAGTGCCAAGTGCTAGTTGTTGTTTTTGCATGTTTTTTACATCGCAGATAATCAATATCAAACGGAGTCCAAATGCAATGAAACTTTACAGAGATTTTTTATGGACCAGAAGACACCTAATGGGCCAAGGCAGTGCTTGGGGTGTGCTCCGAGGGGAGCACAACCCACCATGGCGCGCCAAGAGGCCCATGCGCGCCCTGGTGGGTTGTGCCCACCTCGGGTGCCGCCCGGACCGCCTCTTTTCTCTATGAATACCCCAACATTCCAAAAATCCTAGGGGAGACGACGAAAATCAATTCCATTCGCCGCAGAGTCCAGAACCACCAGATCCAATCTAGGCACCATCACAGAGGGGTTCACCACTTCCATTGGTGCATCTCCGATGATGTGTGAGTAGTTCCTTGTAGACCTTCGGGTCCATAGTTAGTAGCTAGATGGCTTCCTCTCTCTTGTTTATTCTCAATACAATGGTCTCTTGGAGATCCATATGATGTAACTCTTTTTGTGGTGTGTTTGTTGGGATCGGATGAACTTTGATTTTATGATCAGATCTATCTTTTTATATCCATGAAAGTTATTTGAGTTTCTTTGATATCTTATATGCATGATTGCTTATAGCCTCGTGTTTCTTCTCTGATATTTGGTTTTCTTTGGCCAACTTGATCTATTTATCTTGCAATGGGAAGAGGTGCTTTGTAGTGGGTTCGATCTTACGGTGCTTCATCCCAGTGACAGAAAGGGAACCGACACGTATGTATCATTGCTACTATGGATAAAACGATGGGGTCTATTTGTACATAGATAGATCTTGTCTACATCATGTCATTGTTCTTATTGCATTACTCCGTTTCTCCGTGAACTTAATCCACTAGATGCATGCTGGATAGCGGTCGATGTGTGGTGTAATAGTAGTAGATGCAGGCAAGAGTCAGTCTACTAATCTTGAATGTGATGCGTATATAATGATCATTGCCTAGATACCATCATGATTATTTGAAGTTCTATCAATTGCCCAACAGTAATTTGTTCACCCACCGTTTGCTATTTTTCTCGAGAGAAGCCACTAGTGAAACCTACGCCCCTTGGGTCTCTTCCTCATATTATTTGCCTTTGCGATCTATTTTATTTGCCTTTTATTTTTAGATCTACTAAACCAAAAATATAAAAATACCTTGCTGCAATTTATTTTATTTGGCGTTCGATCTATCAATATTTAAAACTTTCTCCCATCCTCGTGCCAATTTCTGGCGCCGCTATCCGAAAGGGATTGACAACCCCTTTTACACGTCGGGTTGCGAGTATTTGTTATTTGTGTGTAGGTGCTGTTTATGTTGTGTTGTTTGGTTCTCCTACTGGTTCGATAACCTTGGTTTCATATCTGAGGGAAATACCTACCGCCGCCGTGCTGCATCATCCCTTCCTCTTTGGGGAAATACCAATGTAGCTTCAAGCAACGTCAGGGTTGGATGAGATTTATCATGTAATCGAGTTAGTTTTCTTAGGGTTTGATCTCTAGTATCCACTATGTTCTGAGATTGATGTTGCCATGACTTTGATATGCTTAATTCTTGTCACTAGGGCCCGAGTGCCATGATTTCAGATCTAAACCTATTATGTTTTCATGAATATATGTGAGTTATTGATCCTATCTTGCAAGTTGTTGATACCTATTACGAGTTATGATCCGCATACCCCAGGGTGACAATAATTGGGATTCTTTCCGGTGATTACCATGGTTTGATGAGTTCATGATTGGAAAAGTAGATACAACAGAGACGTATTACCCATCTGGAGTCCTTCGTCAGTACTTTTCCAGAGGGGGAATCGATCATGGAGGGCCTCTACATCAACCCTGCTGCATCTTCGATGATGTGTGATTAGTTCACCATAGACCTACAGGTCCATAGTGATTAGCCATCTCTCTCTCTAATATCCAATACAATGTTCTCCTTAGAGTTCTATTCGATGTAATCTTCTTTTGCAGTGTGCGTGTTGGGATCCGATGAATTATGTGTTTATGATCAGATTGTTCATTAGTAATTGAGTCTTTTCTGAACTTTATGATGTGTGACTGTTATAGCTATATAATGATTTCCAATCTATGAGTTTTCTTTGGCCAAGCTGATGATTAGATCTTCAATGGAAGTGGTGCATAGTAGTAGGTTCAATCTTGTGGTGTCCTCACCTCATGACAGAAGGGGTAGAGGCACACAATTCGTATTGTTGCTCGGGGAAGTGATGGGGTTCAATCATATTGCTTGATTTTTTTCTACATTATGCCATCATACTTCATGCATTATCTGTTTGACATGAACTTAATACCTAGAGAGGCAAACATAGAAGCGCTCTCGAAGTGGAGTAATAGTAGTAGATGTAGGCAGGAGTCGGTCTACTTGTCAAGGAGGTAATGCCTATGTACTAATCATGCCATGAATAAAGTCATAACTATGCTTTTTCTATCAATTGCCCAACAATAATTTGTCTACCCACCGTATGCTATGTTCTTGAGACTTTGTGAGAGATGCCTCTAGTGAAAACGATGGTCCCAGGTCTATTTTAATCATATTACTAAAACCCTAAATACCTTGCTGCAATTTATTTACTTTTATTTTACTTTACAGTTTATCTATCTACTACTTTCAGATTTGATCCTTGCAATTAATGGGTACAAGGGGATTGACAACCCTCTTGCCCGTGTTGGGTGCAAGTATTTGCTCTGTGTAGGTACTGTCGACGGTTGTTTGTGTGGATCTCATATTGGTTCGATAACCTTGGTTCTCTATTGAGGGAAATACTATCCACGCCTATATTTCTTCACCCTTCCTCTTAGGGGAAAATCCCAACGCAGCTCACAAGTAGCAAGAGCACGCACGGAAAAATAGTCAATGGATTTTGATACGAGCATCTCAACCCAAAACAATGAAAATTTGATTCTAATATGCTATAAACTCTGCCATGGTAGAACTTCTAAGGTACTACGTTCTGAACACCAACAAGCCATTTTATTATCCATTTTTAACCCGCCTAACATTGTTTTGAAGGAAATATGCCCTAGAGGCAATAATAAAATTGTTTTTTTATATTTCCTTATATCATGATAAATGTTTATTATCCATGCTAGAATTGTATTAACCGGAAACTTGATACATGTGTGGATACATAGACAAAACACCGTGTCCCTAGTAAGCCTCTACTAGACTAGCTCATTAATCAAAGATGGTTAAGTTTCCTAACCATAGACATGTGTTGTCACTTGATGAACGTGATCACATCATTAGGAGAATGAAGTGATGGACAAGACCCATTCGTTAGCTTAGCATGTTGATCATTCAGTTTTATTGCTATTGCTTTCTTCATGTCAAATACATATTCCTTCGACTATGAGATTATGCAACTCCCAGATACCGGAGGAATACCTTGTGTGCAATCAAACGTCACAACATAACTAGGTGATTATAAAGATGCTCTATAGGTATATCCAAAGGTGTTTGTTGGGCTGGCATAGATCGAGATTTGGATTTGTCACTCCGATTATCGGAGAGGTATCTCTAGGCCCTCTTGGTAATGCACATCATAATAAGCCTTGCAAGCAATGTGACTATTGAGTTAGTTGCGGGATGATGCATTAAGGAATGAGTAAAGAGACTTGCTGGCAACGAGATTGAACTAGGTATGAAGATACCGACAAAAGAATCTTGG
The DNA here is from genome assembly GCF_056163025.1 of Triticum urartu. NCBI lineage: Eukaryota > Viridiplantae > Streptophyta > Magnoliopsida > Poales > Poaceae > Triticum > Triticum urartu. The sequence continues at coordinate 246,533,456 of NC_141874.1, read as the reverse complement.
ACAAGTAACATACCGATGACAAAGGCAATGACATGTGTTGTCATTACGGTTTGACCAATAAAGATCTTCGTAGAATATGTAGGAACCAATATGAGCATCTAGGTTCCGCTATTGGTTATTCAACGGAGAGGTGTCTCGGTCATTTCTACATAGTTATTGAACCCGTAGGGTCTGCACGCTTAACGTTCGATGACGATTTGTATTACGAGTTATGAGTTTTGGTGACTGTCGGGGATATACCCTGCGGCGTAACCCGGTCGGACTTGGCAACTAACTAAAGACCTGCCCTGGATGGACGACTCACTAAGTGACCCGCCCGAGCCTGGCGACTCATGGGTGACCCGGCGAGCGGGACAAGAGGAACGACAAGACCCGGTGGCCCAGAAGGCGGTTTATAGAAGGCCGGCTCATGTTATGGTGGGCCGGTTTATGAGCAAAGCACAAGGAATATTCCCCTACAAAGGAAGCAATACTAGGATTCCACTGGTAATAGAGTAATCCTAATCCAACTAGGACTAGTCATGTAAACTGCCCCTTCAACATATATAAAGAGGGGCAGGGCTCCCCAAAGAGGGACAAGCAAGAAGAGACTATCTCTAGGGCTAGACACAAAGAGCCGGTTTACCAACGACTCTCTCATGAGCATAATGAGACCTAGACACAAACAACATGTAGGGCTGTTACCGGATGATGTTTCCCGGGGCCCGAAGCTGTCTAAACCCTTGTCTTGTGTTGCGTCTCTCGATTCCGCTCAACCCCTCTCAAGCTACCACATAGATGCATTGGCCTCATGACTAAGTCCTCACACTAGGACATCTGCTGTGACAATTCCACTCCAGTTGGTGCCCACCGTGGGGCTTGCGCATGGTGGTGTTGAGTTCTTGAAGGGATTTCCCCGAGGGATCAAAGAAGCGCGCAGTTGACTGGATAAAGAAGAGCCAACGCAGAAAGATTCACATCATTTTCAAGTTCAGCAATCAAGATAAGAAAAAAATATAGGGTAAAGGATGCAATCTATCCACCACCATAATCTCATGATCTGGTATATCATAATTGTTTTTTCTGCGGACGTAATACGCAAGACCAAAGGATAGTCAATCTCCATGGTTGCGTTATCCTACATGGGCATGCGAGTCTCAAGAAGATTCACCGCGGTGACAGCAGGCAGAACCAAAAGAGGTTTTATCGTTGATGGTTTCCACGAGAAGGAAGAAATTGTTTAATCAGACTAGAGGGAGTACTGGTGCACGGAAGAATCAATCAGCAAGTCATGTCAATGTGCAGTAGCAAATATGTCAAGCCGGCGTCAAGTCAAGATCGATCTGGCGGAGGCCTCATCCGGCAGTACTACTTTTTCGCAAAAGTGAAATCTGGCCCATGGAAAAAAACAGGGGAAGGAAATCCACGACCCAAAGGGGGACGTGGGACACGGACTCGGTTTCGCCTCGCTGGCTTAACGTGGGACATGGAATCGGTTTCGCCTCGCTAGCCACTGCACCGGCCTCGCCTCCACCTCTACCGCATGTCACCGCGGTCTTGGTTCACCCGCCTCCATGGCTGGCCTCGCTCTCGCCCTCGCCCAGTCCCCAGGCTCAGCTCGCCTCCGCTGTTGCTGACCCATCCCTTCAAGAGCTTGAGGCGGCCCACGTTAGTACATGTGGCCTTAATGCACGAGGTCAGCGGTCACCGGCGAATCAGCCGGAAGCCAGTAGCACCAGGATCGCGTGTGCGTGTCTGTTGCTACTACCTCAACCAAGGCACACATCTCATCCTCCAAGGAAAAAAAATAACCGTGAAGAAGCAATCAGAGTATTCAAAGTAGCTGCCTACGGACGTAATCAGGTGCACTCGTCTTTGTTAAATTGCTCTGCGTATTAATTTTTCATTATACAAAACATATGTTGTCTGCTCGTGCTATTTTATGCTCGCAGATCTATTTAGCTCAAGAGTTTTTGCTGGCATTTTTTTATTGCGTTGTTTCCAACGATCTTCCGAGTCTCCGCCTTGCTGGCCCTACAACACTAAAACCACCGGCTACTATCACCAGATCCGCTCGTTCGCTGGTTCCACTCCGCTACGCTGGACCCGTCGCGTTTAAACCGTCGTTGTCAGGGGAACGCCAGCTTCAAGTCCCGAGGGAATCGGTACCGCTGCTACTATTTCCTGCAGTGGGGCCTATTAAATCCAAAGAAACAAAGTGCTACTTGCAGATGAAGGCTGGTGCTGATTGATGTCTAACCCGGCCGCAGAGATCTAAGGAATAAACCAATAAGACTAGTGCTGGTACTCCGTATTGGGATGATTTTCTTTGGAGACCAATTTGTGTAAATTGGATGGAATCCACATATGTGGAGACCAGCTACGCGCTAATGGCCACGCCCACATGCGTCCAAAAAAATCAGGAGAATTATTCATTACAAAGTGGCATTATACCGTGGAGATGGAGGCGCGCCGACATCGTTCGGCACAGGTGGTTGTTGTTATTCAACGGACTCCCACACCGGCTTACAACGCCGTGGCCGTCTCTCGCGACCGCACCGGCTTACAACATCACAGACGACTCGCCCGTCTGCTCTCGTGGTCAGTTCACGCATTTGCACCAGCTTACAACGCGGATGATAACTTGCTAGTCCGCACCGGCTTTCAACGCCTCGGCTGACTCATCTGTCTATTTCCGCGGCCGACTCGGCCATGATTGATTTTAGCTTCAGCATGGTGATCATCAACCCCGCGGTGGATATTTTCTGGCCTAACATATCAGGTGAAATCCATCCGGTATATTTTTATATTATATTTTTTTAAAGGACAATTACTCCGTCTTGCAAAGTTATCTAATGCAGGACCTTAAACCATCATATTGGTGCAAATTTAAACGCCGTCAGAAAATTTCCGGCTTAGAAAGAAGGGTTCCGGTTTAAATCCGGCTCAAGGGAAAGCTGTCTCCACAAAGGATTGAAGCTCTCAATATCTGGTTTAAGAATTTCCGGTTCAAAATAATAATCTCTCGCAAAGTTCAAGTTCTCAGGAAAAATTAAAGGGACCAAAGAGAGTTTGTTGCACAACACAACTCAAACATAGGCACCCGGTGAGCACAGCTTAGAAATATATCACATGGGGGCTTCCGGTTTATTGAGCTAAGCTATGATTACCTTTTAATCCGGCTTGTACGCCATGTTTACAAAAACACTTGGGGCTTACTACCCAGGTTAAGGGGACCAAAGAGAGTCTGTTTCAAAAGCACAACTCAAACATAGGCACCCATTGAGCACAGCTCAAAATATTGCTCGGGGGTTCTTTGCTTCTACAAGAACAAAGATTCTATAACCTTGTAATAGGCTATAAAAGCCAGGCTTGGAAGCCAGGTGTATTCACCTAAAACCCCGGGTTATCCTGCCTTTTGAAGTAAGCCACTCCACCCAGGTAATCCTGGTAAGACCCGTCGAACGTTTGACAAGTCAATCTTATAAAGACCCTGAACTTTTCATAGTTAAGATGATGATTGGTTAATGTGAGGTCCATCTTATAATGCTTTGCAAAATGGTTTAACTCAATGGCCTGGCAGCCCATGAAAAGCCTCGCCTTTTTTGCATTTTTTCTTCTGAAGTCTTTCTTTTGGCAGTTTATTTTGATGAAGTTTATGTTAATCCGGTGTTTATTGACCCGGCTTCGCTTTCAACTATAAGTTGTCAGTGTACGATCAACTATAATCCGGTGTTTATTGACCCGGTCTGGTTCTCGACTATAAGTCACCAGTATGAGATGAGATACTATCCGGTGTTTCTTAACCCGGCTTGGCTTTCGACTATAAGTCGCCAGTATGATTATAAATCACCGGTATTTATTAACCCGGTCTGGCTCTGGTCTATAAGTCGCCAGTATGACGATAAATTATCCGGTGTTTATTAACCCGGCCTGGCTTGGGACTATAAGTCGCCGGTATATATTTGGATTGCGCCATTGGAATCATGCGCTCATAAATCATTGGATTATATTATTCAAATCTTTAAATAGCCAACATGGATGGATTTTATTATGGTTATCAATAACCAGTATTATGATTAAAGTTTTTCAAAGTCGCTTTAGCGCAATGGATATTATATTATCAATGGATATGATTTATTCTATAATGGAGGGAATAGTCCCGAGTCGCTGCAGGCTTACGACCCGGCACTTGGGGGCTACATTATTCAAGTTGAGATTATATCAAATATGCAAGTCTCATGTCGCTGCAAGCATGCACCATGACACTTGGGGGCTAATGCAAAGTCATTTTTATTGGCCTTATTGAAGACCCGACTCATCACATCATAATGAGCCGGTCCTTGGGGGCTATCAATTGCTATTATCAATGATTCAAGGTACACAAGTCTTAATCCATTATATTCAAGGTTCCACTGCTCAGTTGGTAAAGCACAAAGCTCTTAACCTTGTGGATGCGGGTTCAAGCCCCATGGTGGAGTTACATCATATGGTATTACTTTCAATGAAGCATGAGCATATTTATAAAGTCCTTGCTCATTATTGCATAATGACCCGGCCCTTGGGGGCTACACTGGTTGAAGTTTCTTGAGCATCAGGCAATTAAAAGTCCCAGGTTGCTGCAAGAATGACAACCTGGCACTTGGGGGCTACATAGTGGAATACTCAGTTCTGACTAGTGATTGAGATGAACAACATGGATTTCTTCAAAGTGGTAATATTTATATTGAAGCAATTCTTAAGTCATCACTTTGTTCTACTCAAGACATGGGGGCTACAGGTATTATGCATATAAAGGAGGAACGTCTTCAAATTATTAGTTTTGAGCAAATCAGGAAGATCAATTACATGACCTGATGTCAACAACAATTATGACCCGACATCGTCTTTTTTATAACCCGGCAATTTTGGTAATGATAAACCAGCAAGTTTTACATCTTCAAGACGGCTGAAAGTCATATGAGTATTTCAAGACCAATATTTTTTTAAGACGGTGCTATGGAAACTGATTCAAGTGGATTATTTCTTACAATATTTTTCTACAAGAGACCAATGTCAGCAAATTGACTCTGAAGCTGGCTTATTGACCCGGATTTCTCGAAAGAAGTATCTGGATTTTTTGCATTCAGAAAGTTTGAATGTATTTACTAAAGGAGATTTGCTATGAGTTCATGGGCATGCATCAACAAGGAAATGACAAGGACTTAAAAGATGATCAGGTGTCGGTTTACAAGAATTTTTAAACCGGAGTACAAATTGTAAAAGTTATTCTTGTGTTTGTTTTACAGGATCAGTTTAACATGGATAAATCCAAATAAAACTGGGGGCTAATGTCGGGTATATACCCCGCGGCATAACTCGGCCGGAAGTATAACCCGGACGGACTTGGCGACACACTAAAGACCTGCCCTGACTGGACGACTCACTAAGTGACTCGCCCAAGCCTGGCGACTCATGGGTGACCAGGCGAGCGGGACAAGAGGAACGATAAGACCTAGTGGCCCAGAAGGCGGTTTATGGAAGGCCGGCTCATGTTATGGTGGGACGGTTTATGAGGAAAGCACAAGGAATATTCTCCTACAAAGGAAGCAAGACTAGGATTCCACTTGTAATAGAGTAATCCTAATCCAACTAGGACTAGTCATGTAAACCGCCCCTTCAATATATATAAAGAGGGGTAGGGCTCCCAAAGAGGGACAAGCAATAAGAGACAATCTCTAGGGCTAGACACAAAGAGACGGTTTACCAGTGACTCTCTCATGAGCATAATGAGACCTAGTCACAAACAGCATGTAGGGTTGTTACCGGATGATGTTTCCTGGGGCCCGAAGCTTTCTAAACCCTTGTCTTGTGTTGCGTCTCTTGATTCCGCTCAACCCCTCTCAAGCTACAACATAGATGCGTTGACCTCACGACTAAGTCCTCACACTAGGACATCTGCCGTGACAATTCCACGACAGTGACCAAAGATTGTTTGAAGTCCCGGGTGAGAACACAGACATGATGAGGAGTCTCGAAGTGGTGTAGATGTAAAGATTTATATATTGGACGATAGTATTCGGACAGCGGAAGTGTTTCGGCATGTATCAGGTACATATCGAAGTATCGAGGGGTTACCGGAACTCCCCGGGGGAAGATATGGGCCATAGGAGGGAAGCAAGGCAACCCACAAGGGGTGGCGCCCCCCAGGGAAGGAGTCCGAATTGGACTAGGGGAGGGGGCGCGGCCCCCCTTTCCTTCTCCTCCTCCCTCTCCTTCCCCCTTTCCCTTTCCCGTAAAAGGAAAAAGGGGGCCGAATTGGACTAGGAGTACAAGTGGGACTCCCCCACTTGGCGCGCCCTAGGCCGGCCTCCTCCCCTCTCCCTCCTTTATATACGGGGGCTGGGGAACCTCTAAGACACATCAATTGTTCTTAGCCGTGTGGGGTGCCCCCTCCACCGTTTACTCCTCCGGTCATATTGTCGTACTGCTTAGGCGAAGCCCTACGCGGAACACTTCACCATCACCGTCACCACGCCGTCGTGCTAACGAAACTCTCCCTTGACACTTTGCTAGATCAAGAGTTCGAGGGTAGTCATCGAGTTGAACGTGTGCAGAACTCGGAGGTGTCGTATGTTCGGTACTTGATCGGTTGAATCGAGAAGACGTTCGACTACATCAACCGCGTTAAACTAATGCTTTCGCTTTCGGTCTACGAGGGTACGTGGACACACTCTCCCCCTCTTGTTGCTATGCATCTCCTAGATAGATCTTGCGTGAGCATAGGATTTTTTTAAAATTGCATGCTACGTTCCCCAACAGTGGTATTAGAGCCAAGTCTATGTGTAGATGATATGCACGAGTAGAACACAAAGAGTTGTGGGCGGTGATCGTCGTACTGCTTACCACCAATGTATTATTTTGATTCGGCGGTATTGTTGGATGAATCAACCCGGACCAACCTTACATGACCACGTTCATGAGACGGTTCCACCGATAGACATGCAACTGGTTTTGCATAAAGGTGGCTGGCGGGTGTCTGTTTCTCCAACTTTAGTTGGATCCGGTTTGACTGCGGCCGGTCCTTGTTGAAGGTTAAAATAGCAAACTTGATAAATCACTGATACATCTCCAACGTATTTATAATTTATGAAGTTTTCATTCTGTTATATTATCATTCTTGGATGTTTTACAATCATTTTATAGCAACTTTATATCATTTTTGGGACTAACCTATTGACCCAGTGCCCAGTGCCAGTTGCTGTTTTTTGCTTGTTTTTTACATCGCAGGATATCAATATCAAACGGAGTCCAAACACCGTGAAACTTTTTGGAGATTTTTTATGGACTAGAACACCCAGGATGGGCCAGAGCAGCACCTGGGGGTGCCCCGAGGGGGCAGAACCCACCAGGGCGCGCTTGGGGGCCCAGGCGCGTCCAGGTGGGTTGTGCCCACCTCGGTGGCCTTCCGCACCCCCTCTTTACGCTATAAATTCCCAAAAATTCCAGAAACCCTCGGGGTTAACCTAGATTAGAAGTTCCGACGCCGCAAGGCTTTGTAGCCACCGAAAACAAGTCTAGACCCCGTTTCGGCACCCTTCCAGAGGTGAGAATCATCTCCGGTGGCCATCTTCATCATCCCGTTGTCCACCATGATGTGGAGGGAGTAGTCCACCCTCGGGGCTGAGGGTTTGTACCAATAGCTATGTGTTTAATCTCTCTCTCTCGTGTTCTTGAGATGTTACAATCTTGATGTATCGCGGGCTTTGTTAATATAGTCGGATCATATGGTGTTTTCCCCTCTCGATCTTGTGGTGATGAAATGAGTTTTTGTAAGTGCATCTAGTGCCCCTTAGTGATTTTGTGTATTGAAGGCTTATAGGTTAAGGGACTAATGTGGTTATGAGTGTACACATGTCTGTAAGTCTATAAGGAGTTTGGTATTTACAGAAAAAGTCGACCCCTAAAAATGAAGTTCTTTGACTAAAGACTTTGAAAGTGAAGAAATTGGTGTGACCTTTGAAGACCTGGCATTCATTCGAGGAACATGAAGCGTGAAGACTTTTGTTTTCGTAGTTTCATTTTCTCTTTCTTGAGTCATAGGAAACACCGTACTGTTAAAGGGGGTCAAGCAAATACTAAGGAAAAATTTCCATGTGGTGCTCAACTCAAAATCCTACACCTACCAATCCCTTCGAGTGAAGGCATTGGAAATCTCATACAGTTCAGTCATATTCTTAAGTGGTAGAGACGAAGTTCTTCTGGTCTCTAAGGAATTTCTTCTGACTGATGAGTTAGGAATTCGCAAGTGCGGATTGCCTACACAGTGAGGAACATGATAGCCCTGAGGAATTTGATACTCAAATTTCCGACCGTTGTTGTGCTATGCGCCAGCTGTCCCAAAATATCTACCCACCTAATGGTCATATCATTGAAGGGCATTTGTGTCTTATCATGTCGGGCTGCTCCCTAGGCTATAAATAGCCGCCCCCTACAACCACTAGCTTGTTGGCTGCTCCGAGAGAAACTGACACTTGTCATTTGAGAGCATCCCATCCTCCGAGGACTTTGAGCGAAAATCATCAAGTGAGGAAAACCCAAACCCAAACACCTATAAAACCAAAGTGATTGAGCATCACTGAAGAGATTGATCTTGTGTGGATCCGACGCTTGTTACCTTTGAAGACTGTGCTTCTTCCAGACGGTTAGGCGTCATGGTCTAGAGCATCCAAGAGGAAATTGTGGATCGCCGAGTGACCGAGTCTGTGAAGGTTCGGAAGTCACCTGAAGACTTACCACGAGTGATTGGGCGAGGTCTGTGTGACCTTAGATCAAGGAGAATACGGTGAGGATTGTGTGTCCGGGACTGTGTGTCCTCAGGTTTAAATACCTATCCGCTCCAATCAGATGTACAACTGAGACAGCAGTTGGAACTGGGCTACCAAATCATTGTCTTCAGCAAGCTCACTAGTTCTATTTCCTCAACTCTTTCATTTCCTCATAACTTTGTTGAGTGCTTGTTCGTATCTGTGTTTGAAGACTTTGACTGAAGACTTTCTCAATTTCCTCAGTTCAATTTCTTCAGTCTGTTTGTCTTCATCCTGTGTTATCCTATGTTTACGCTTTCTGTACTCTGTGCTTGTCTTCATTTCATCATGATGACTATGATTGTGCTCTGTTATGTTTACTTTTGAGTACTTATTCCGCTGCTAGTAGTTCTTCGCTAAGGAATTTCCTCACATGCAAATTCCTCAGTGAAGAATTCATAAAAATCGCCTATTCACCCCCCTCTAGTCGGTATAACGCATTTTCAATTGGTATTAGAGCAAGGTACTCCCTTGTTATGTGTGATTTTGGTTTAACCGCCTGAAGTTTTAGTTATGTCGATCGCAGGTATGATCAAGGTCTCTGCTGGGTGTCCTACCTTCGATGGGACGGACTACCCCTACTGGAAAAATAAGTTGTGAATGCATCTTGAGGCAATTGATAACGATCTCTGGTATGTTGTGGAAAATGGTATTCCCTCAGTCACACCTTCTCTGAAATGCTGCTGATGTGAAGAGATTCAAGCAACTCGACTCTCAAGCAAAGAATATCATATGTGGCCATCTGAGCAAAGGACAGTATGGAAGAGTGAGTGCTTTGGAAACTGCTAAGCTTATCTGGGATAGGCTGTCCAAAGTCAATGAAGGAGTCTCAACACAGCGTGACTCTCGAGTTGATGTTCTTCGCAATCTCTTCAACCGCTTCAAAAGACTCGACAATGAAAATGTTCAGCAAACCTTCGATCGCCTCACTGACATCTCAAATGAGCTTCAAGCACTTGGTGCCACTGACATCACCGACCATGAGGTGGTGAAGAAATTGATGAGATCGCTTGATTCCTCATTTGATACTCTGGCATTGAGGAAGAGAGATCTCTATGGTTCAAACTATGGCATATCACGTGCCCTGAAGGCCAAGGTAGTGCCTGAATCTGAAGATGAAGATTCTGGTAGCAGCCTTGGTGATCCTGAAGAACTGAGCCATCAGCTAGCACTGCTCATGAAGAAATTCCATAAGTTCTCAAGACGTGGTCGCTTTGGAAAATCCTCAAGGAGAAATTATTCCTCATCAAGTGACTACAAGAAGAGGCTTTGTCACAAATGCAAGAAACATGGACACTATATTCAAGATTGTCCTTAGTGGGAAAAGGAATCAAAGAAGAAGAAATACAAGGATTACAGTTCTGATGATGCGAAGAAAAAGAAGAAATCCTCAAAATTTTCATCATCAAAATCCTCAAAGTCTTCGTCTTACAAGAAGAGCAGCTCCAAGAAGGCTCGGGCGTACATTGGCAAGGAAATGGACTCCGAGGCTGAATCTAAGGAACATGAGGAAGAGAAGGCATCTGAGGAGTCTGATTTTGGTGTGGCGAGCCTGGCTCTCGCTACTCCTTTCGTCAGCAAGTCCATCTTCAGCTCTGAAGAAAATGGCTTCACCTACAAGGCTGATGGAAACAATGATGATTACGCTCCCACCTATTGCTTCATGGCACAAGATGCCAAGGTACTCAAATACCCGTCCTCTGAATCAAGTGATAATGAATCTGATGAAAACCTCAAACCCAGCTACTCCAAACTTGCTAAGATTGCTGTAAAACAACAAAAGGCTTTTGAAAAGGTTCAAAACATGCTAGACAAAAGTGATGATATGTTGGGTGAAGAAATGGATCGCACTAAAACCTTGACTGAAAATCTTCAAAGACTTCAGTCTAGGTTTGACAACCTCAAGGTCATCATAACACTCTCTTATCTGATCATGAGAAGCTTTCATATGAATTTCTTCAAAGAAAGCAAGATCTTAAAAATCTAAGAGTGAGCTATGAAGATCTTCAGAAGGAGCGTGATTCATTACTTGCTCGACAAATGAGCACTTCTCAGGAAGAATTTGTTCCTCCATGCTTGAAGTGCATTGAACGTGAATCTGCTAATTCTTCACCTAAATGTTCAAATGCTGCTAATGCTACAAATTCTTCACATGTCTCTGCTATCACTAATTCCTCATCTGAGGACATTGCTAGTATCACTGACGATGCAGGTCTAAAGGAATTGTACATGATAGACATGTACAAAATCCTGAAAGGGCATCAGACTTTTTGTGATGTGCTTAAAAAGCAGATCCTCAACAGGAACCCTAGGAAAGAGGGTATTGCCTTTGAGAGGAAAATCAATGCTGATGGGACCTACTGGAAGCCTGAGTAGTACCCCAAAACCTCATGGGTTGCTGCAAAGGGACCTCCAGTTGATCCATCTAACTTATCTGGCTTTGCATGTGAATCTCCTCGTTCTGATGATGAGTCATTTGACTCCAACTATAAACCGTTCAAAAATCAGAATGGTGAAGTATTTGCTAGATATGTTGGCACTAACTGCGGGAATGGTCCTCCTATGAAGAAAATCTGGGTTCCCAAAAAGTGCCTTGAAAATCTTCAGGTGAATGTCCTCAGGACACCACCTGTGAAGAATAGGAACCCCACATCAAATTCTTCATATGGACCAAATTCCTCAAAAGGATCAAAGTCCTCATATGAATATCATTGTGCTAACAACTCTGTTTCGCAGGGAAGAGCCAAGGGCTATGAATATGAGCATTATTCTTCTAATCATTATGTTCATAAGTCCTCGAAGAATTTCTATGCTTATTCATATGCTTATCTTAACTCCTCTTATGTGAAACGAAATGGACTGGCTTCTATGCCACCTTTATCGTATGGAGCTCACAGAGTGATGAACTCTTTGCCACCCCTTGAGATGTTGGTGGTGAAGAAAAAGAACTAATCTCTTCTACAGGGTCAGTTCTCCAGACGTACGTAATCGTCTGAAGAATTTGCTGGAGACTTGAGTGTGCCTAAAAGGACGCAGGCTAATCATGAATAAATGAACTTTCATTTCTCATGTCCTCATACTGCTTTATCTGTTCTGTTGCTTGATGAAATTGATCTGATGAATTGATGTCATATTCTTCACTGATGAAGTACATGAAGTTCGTAAGTTGCACTAATTCATCTGCAGGATGATCAACCCAAAGCCACTGAGTGGGTCCTCGGTAGTGGATGTACAAATCACATGACTGGTGACAAGAATCTATTGATGGATGCTCCCTTATCACCATCGCATCTGAAGCATATCATCCTCGCTGACAAAGGCAAAAGTCAGGTATTGGGTCTAGGTAAGGTTGCGATCTCAAAGGATCGACACATGGACAAAGTCATGCTTGTCGAGTCCTTAGGATACAACCTCATGTTTGTCTCAATGCTTTGCGATCTTGATATGGTAGTTGTCTTTGGCAAGTACCGTTGTGTTGTGATCATGGAAGCTGACAATTCCAAAGTCTTCGAAGGCTTTAGGAGAGGAGACTTGTATATTGTTGATTTCTCTACAGGACCACAACCAGCCGGGTGCCTACTTGCAAAAGCTTCAGAAGGCTGGCTCTGGCATCGACGACTTGGTCATGGAGGCATGAGGAATTTGCACACGCTTGCGAAGAATAAGCATGTCATTGGCATCGAGAATGTCAAATTCCTGAAGGATCACTCATGCGGAGCCTGGGAAGCTGGGAAGAAGAATAAGGCTAAGCATCCAGCGAAGACTATCATGACCACCACTCGTCCATTTGAATTGCTTCACATGGATCTCTTCGGTCCTAACCATTATTCTGCAGTCTCAAATGATGCATCTCAATATGGCTTTGTTATTGTTGATGATTACTCTCGATACACATGGGTACACATTGTTACTTACAAACATGTAGTGCATGAAGTCTTCAAACGATTTTCCTTGAGGGCTTCAACCAACTTTGGTGTGAAGATCAAGCACATCAGAAGTGACAATGGAACTGAGTTCAAGAATTCTGGTCTTGATGACTATCTTGATGAACTTGGAATTACTCATGAGTTATCTTCTCCTTATACTCCCCAGCAGAATGGCGTCGTGGAGTGCAAGAACAGGACTCTTGCTGAGATGGCTCGCACTATGCTTGATGAATACAAAATGCCTCGTTGTTTCTGGACTGAGGCAATTGATACAGCGTGCCACATCATCAACAGAGTATATCTTCACAAATTCTTCAAGAAGACTGCCTATGAACTCCTCACTGACAAGAAACCCAATGTATGTTATTTCAAAGTCTTCGGTGCTAAATGTTGGATTAGAGATCCTCATCACAACTCAAAATTTGCACCGAAAGCACATGAAGGTTTCATGCCTGGTTACGGAAAGGACTCGCACACCTACAGAGTCTTCAACAACGTTCTTCACAAGGTTGTTGAAACTGTAGATGTGCGGTTCGATGAAACTAATGGCTCGCAAAGAGAGCACCTAACTTCTGTGATAGATGAACCAACACCTGAGGAAACTATCAAGTTCAAGGCTACTGAGGATGTCATTCCTACCGAGGAATCTGCTGAAGAATTCATTCCAGAACATGAAGAACATCGAGCTAATGCACCTAAAGAAAATATTGAATAAAATGGTGCTGAAGAAAATGCTGATCAAATTCCTCAACGACAACCAGCTCATCCTCGCGTTGCAAAAGAAGTGCAAGTTGAAAAGATCATCGATGACATTAAAGCACCAGGTCCTCTCACAGGCTCAAAAGCTTCACATTTATCTAACTTTTGTGGGCACTATGCTTTTGTCTCTATCACAAAGCCCACTAAGGTAGATGAAGCATTTCTAGAGCCTGAGTGGATTCAGGCCATGCAAGAAGAATTACATCAGTTCGAGCTCAACAACGTCTGGGAACTGGTCAAACGTCCAGATCCTCGCAAGCACAATATCATTAGCACAAGTGGATCTATCGCAACAAGAAAGATGAAAATGGCCTTTTGGTAAGGAATAAGGCATGACTTGTAGCTCAAGGCTACACACAGGTTGAAGGAATTTACTTCGATGAAACTTTTGCACCTGTTGCTAGACTTGAGGCTATTCGCATATTACTTGCTTATGCTAACCATCATGATATCACTCTATATCAAATGGATGTGAAAAGTGCATTCCTCAATGGTAAGCTTGAGGAAGAAGTATATGTTGCTCAACCCCCAGGTTTTGAAGATCCAAAGCATCCTGACGAAGTCTTCAGACTCAATAAGGCCCTCTATGGCCTCAAGCAGGCCCCTCGAGCGTGGTATGATACTTTGAAGGAATTCCTCATGAAAAAAGGCTTCAAAACCCTTTCACTCGACCCTACTCTTTTCACTAAATCTTATGATGGTGAATTTTTTGTGTGCCAAATATATGTTGATGATATTATCTTTGGCTCTACTGACCAATGTTATAGTGATGAATTTGCCTATATGATGAGTGAAGAATATCAAATGTCTATGATGGGAGAATTGAAATTCTTCTTAGGTCTTCAAATTCGTCAACAACGCAATGGCATATTCATATCTCAAGAGACATACCTCAAGGATGTACTAAGGAAATTCGGCATGCAAGATTGCAAAGCATCAAAATCCCTATGCCCACAAATGGCCATCTATGCACTGATGAAAATGGTATTGACTATGATCAAAAGGTATAACGCTCCCTGATTGGTTCCTTATTGTACTTATGTGCATCTAGGCCAGATATTATGCTTAGTGTTTGCATGTGTGCCCGATTTCAAGCTACACCGAAGGAATCACACCATAAGGCTGTGAAGCATATTCCTCGATATCTAGCTCACACCAACACTTGGATTATGGTACCCCAAGGGCTCGGCGTTTGATCTCATTGGATATTCTGACTCTGACTATGCTGGTGATCGTGTGGACCGCAAGTCAACATCTGGTACATGTCATTTCCTCGGACCATCTTTGGTCTGTTGGTCCTCGAAGAAATAGAACTGCGTATCACCATCTACTGCTGAAGCTGAGTACATTACCGCTGGTTCTTGCTGTGCTCAATTGCTATGGATGAAGCAAACTCTCAAGGAGTACGGCGTCAACATGAAGAATGTGCCTCTCTTCTGTGACAATGAGAGCGCCATTATGATTGCTCACAACCCAGTTCAGCACTCGAAGACAAAGCACATTCAGATTCGTCATCATTTTCTTCATGATCATGTGTTGAAGGGCGACATTTCTATTGAGCATGTGAAGACTGAAGAACAGCTAGCCGATATATTCACAAAGCCCTTGGATGAGAAGAGATTTAGCAAGTTGCGGTGTGATCTAAATATCTTAGAATCTTTGAATGTTCTTTGAAAAGGACACTAATCCTAACACTTATGGAAAATTGATGACTTGGATGTGCAACACATGAAGAAAACGTTTTTCTTCAATCAATGAAGAATAACACTCTAAGTGTGAAGAAATTAACGAAGAATTTGATTCTTAGAACCCTACGACAATTGTACGCGGTGTCTGAAATCATCATTCTTATACGGTGTGTCACGCCACCACCAAAGTTGAAAATCTTCAATTTGAGTTTTTCCTCAGTTTTGAAATTCCTCAGTTGTTCAAATTCTTCAACGTTGCATTGTCTTCACTGTTTCCATTGTTTTTCTTCATTGGCAATATATATATGAGTTTATGTCCTCTACAGCATTCACTTATGGCTATTTCTTCAAGTTGTTTTTTTGCTAAGTGAATGTGATCGGACCCTTCCCCCTCTATGCTATACTCAACCCAATCTATTCACAAATTCTTCATGTGCGTTCTATATGAAACTCGTTCAAAATCTTCACTTTGTCCTTGTCAGCTTAAGAATTGCGAACGCAACGTTAAAACTTAGCTTATCCAAATTTTCAGCATTGCCGCTCAAACCGTTCGGCATCCCACGAAATACTTAGCTATTCACCCACGACCGCACACGATCTCCGCCTCTTAGTACGTGGGTGACACATGTCAAGTGAATGAGAAGGGTCAGGGCACGTTCGTCCAATTTCTTCGGGCAAACAGTTTTTCACCGTGGCTATTGAGGGAGTCCTGGATTAGGGGGTCTCCAGACAGCCGGACTATATCCTTTGGCCGGACTGTTAGACTATGAAGATACAAGATTGAAGACTTCGTCTCATGTCCGGATGGGAATCTACTTGGCGTGGAAGGCAAGCTAGGAAATACAGATATGTATATCTCCTCCTTTGTAACCGACCTTGTGTAACCCTAGCCCCCTCTGGTGTCTATATAAATCAGAGGGTTTTAGTCCGTAGGACAACATACGATCATACCATAGGCTAGTTTCTAGGGTTTAGCCTCTCCGATCTCGTGGTAGATCAACTCTTGTAACACTTATATCATCAAGAATAAATCAAGAAGGACGTAGGGTTTTACCTCCATCAAGAGGGCCCGAACCTGGGTAAATCATCATGTCCCCAGCCTCCAATTACCATCCGCCTTAGACGCGTAGTTCGGGACCCCCTACCTGAGATCCGCCAGTTTTGACACTGACATTGGTGCTTTCATTGAGAGTTCCTTTGTGTCGTTGCCGTTAGGCTTGATGGCTCCTACGATCATCGATAGCGATGTAGTCCAGGGTGAGACTTTTCTCCCCGGATAGATCTTTGTGTTCTGCGGCTTCGCACTGCGGGCCAACTCGCTTGGCCATCTGGAGCAGATAGAAAGTTACGCCCCTGGCCACCAGGTTAGGTTTGGAAGCTTAAACTACATAGTCGATATCCGCGGAGAATTGATCTTCAACGGATTCGAGCCCGTGCCTTGTGCGCCACGCGGTCACGATGATTACGATTTAGCTCTACCATAGGACCGTATTCAGGAGATCGCACCGGCAACCGCTCCAACCCTCAATTCGGAGCCAGTTTCGCCATCCGTGGACGGGTGGATAGACCCCGTCACGGAGGCCGTATCCTCTGCGGCGATCGAGCCGAATATCGACCTTACCCTTCACGAGAGCTGTGTTGCCAAACTACCGGATCCTTCTTCGGCCACAGACTCCGAACCGCCTGCGCCCGTTCCTATCGAATCTGATTGGGCGCCGATCATGGAAGTTTACCTCCGTGGATATTTTTTAGCACTCGCCCTTCGGCGACATACTTAACTCATTAAGGTCTCTTTCCTTGTCAGAAGGATCCTGGCCACCCACCCACCACCCACTTAGTAGCCACTGTCGATGACTTAACTGACATGCTCGACTTCGACTCCGAAGACATCGACAGTATGGACGACGATGCAGGAGTCGAAGAGGAACAACTGCCCACAGGGCACTGGACAGCCACCTCATCATACGATATACACATGGTGGACACACCCAAAGAAGGCAATGGCGACGAGGCAACGGAGGATGACCCCTCCAAGAAGCAACCCAAGCGCCAGCGTCAGCGGCGCCGCTCTAAGTCTCGCCAAGGAAAAAGTGGTGATACCGGCACCGGAGATAATAGCACTCCGGACAGTGCCGAAGACAACAACAATCCCCTCCAGCAAGATTTAGAGCAGGAGGATGGAGGAGCCAGCCCTCCTAAGAGAGCGGCAGATGGAGAGGCGGAGGATGATAATTACATGCCCCCCTCGGAAGACGAGGCAAGCCTCAGCGATGATGAATTTGCCGTGCCAGAGGATCCCGTCGAACAAGAGCGCTTCAAGCACAGGCTTATAGCCACGGCAAATAGCCTTAAGAAAAAGCAGCAGCAGCTTCAAGCCGATCAAGATCTGCTAGCTGACAGATGGACTGAAGTCCTGGCGGCCGAAGAGTATAAACTCGAACTCCCCTCCAAGAGTTACCCAAAATGTAGGTTGCTACCCCGACTGGAGGAGGAAGCACCAAAACCTACATCCTTGGCGTATGACGTGGCTGATCGGCCACCTCGTGGCCGCGACAAAGAGACATTCTAGCCAAAAGCTCAGCCCGCACCCCGACGTCATTCAAATAAAAAGGCACGGGGAAATACGCCAGACCTGCGAGACGTGTTGGAGGACAAAGCAAAACATGCAAGATCAATCTACGGATCACGAGGGCGTGCCACTATGCGAGACGATAATCGTCACGCCGGATACAGTAAAAGTAATTCCGGCCGGGACCAAACACAGCGGGCAAGACTCATTCGAGCTGCGTCGCGATATAGCCCAGTACAGAGGCGCCGCACATCCCTTATGCTTCACAGACGAAGTAATGGATCATCAAATCCCAAAGGGTTTCAAACCCATAAATATAGAATCATACGACGACGCAACAGATCCTGTGGTATGGATCGAGTATTTCCTCCTGCACATCCACATGGCCCGCGGTGATGACCTACACGCCATCAAATACCTCCCACTCAAACTCAAAGGACCAGGTCGGCATTGGCTCAACAGCTTGCCAGCAGAGTCCATTGGTTGTTGGGAAGATCTGGAAGCTGCATTCCTCGACAACTTTCAGGGCACTTACGTGCGACCACCAGATGCCGATGACTTGTGCCACATAATTCAGTAGCCACAGGAATCGGCCAGGAAATTCTGGACACAGTTCCTAACAAAGAAAAACCAAATCGTTGACTGTCCGGATGCAGAGGCCCTAGCAGCTTTCAAGCACAACATCCGCGATGAGTGGCTAGCCCGGCACCTTGGTCAGGAAAAGCCGAAATCTATGGCAGTCCTCACGACACTCATGACCCGCTTTTGCGCGGGAGAAGACAGCTGGCTGGCTCATAGTAATAACATATCAAAGAACCATGGTACTTCGGATACCAAGGACGGCAATGGCAGGTCATGTCGCAACAAGCATATGCGCTGCATTAACATCGACAATACCAAGGATACGACAGTCAATGCCGGATTCAAAGGCTCTAAGCCCGGTCAGCGGAAAAATCCATTCAAAAGAAGCACTCCGGGCCCGTCCAGTTTGGACCGTATACTCGATCGCTCGTGTCAAATACATGGCACCCCCGACAAGCCAGCCAACCACACCAACAGGGACTGTTGGGTGTTCAAGTAGGCCGGCAAATTAAATGCCGAAAACAAAGATAAGGGGTCACATAGCGATGAAGAGGAGGAGCCCCTGCAGCCGAGCACCGGAGGACAGAAGAGGTTCCCCCCACAAGTGCGGACGGTGAACATGATATACGCAACCCACATTCCCAAGAGGGAGCGGAAGCGTGCGCTTAGGGACGTATATGCGTTGGAGCTAGTCGCCCCAAGTTCAACCCATGGTCCTCCTGTCCGATCACCTTCGATCGCAGGGACCACCCCACTAGTATCCGTCATGGCGGATTTGCCGCACTGGTCCTAGACCCAATCATTGACGGATTTCACCTCACTCGAGTCCTAATTGACGATGGCAGTAGCCTGAACCTGCTCTATCAGGACACGGTGCGCAAAATGGGTATAGACCCCTCAAGGATCAAACCCACTAAAACAACCTTTAAAGGCGTCATACCAGGTGTAGAGGCCCATTGCACAGGCTCAGTCACACTAGAAGTGGTCTTCGGATCTCTAGATAACTTCTGAAGCGAAGAGTTAATCTTCGACATAGTCCCGTTTCGCAGTGGCTACCATGCACTGCTCGGGCAAACCGCATTTGCAAGATTCAATGCGGTACCGCATTATGCATATCTCAAGCTCAAGATGCCAGTACCTCGGGGGGTCATCATAGTCAATGGAAACACAGAGCGCTCTCTCCGCACGGAGGAGCACACTGCGGCCCTCGCAGCAGAAGCGCAAAGCAGCCTCTTAAGGCAATCCACTAGTTCGGCAATTAAGGACCCGGACAACTTCAAGCGCGCCAGGAGTAATCGGCAACTGGACCGCCTGGCACGTCTCGAGGTCGCATAGCAATGCGGCCCCCACCCTGGCCCCAGCCAAACAGCAAAATCCGTGCCACGCGTACATAATTACGCATGAAAATACCATGGGCACAGATGGGGAGGGGGGCACGACGGCGGCACGCCCCAAGTCGCCGCTTAAACCGCACTAGGGGCTTCCCGCTTTGTTATTTTTCTCTTTTAGGACTTTAATCTCTGGAAACCCTGTCCACCAGCGTGATTGCCGAACACATGATGCAGCAACCAAGGAGGCAGAAAGCTACGTCACACCATGGAACTCCCAGGTGGATTACGATAACGAGTGAAATATTTGCTTTAATACTATTCCTCAGCTTGCCCTTGGAAGGGACATGTCAAACAGTCCTACTTTTTGCTTCTCGCACTACTTGTATCATTCTGCTTTAACGCACCTTTTTGAATAAAAAATGCATAGCATTAAGACTATTATTGCATTCTTCCTTTTTATATATATGTTCATTCATGACATCCAGCACTCGTACACTCTGGTACGGCCAATACGCTAGGGGCTTAAGCATACCCCATAATACGGTGTGAGAAACACTTTCGACAGCGAGGCACCCCGAACTTATAGCATTATATGCATCAGCTCCGAATCATGTCTTGGGTCAATAGTTGGGTTTGCCTGGCTCCCATGTTTTGGTACCTTACGTTCCGCTATATCAGCTAAGATAACACTGAGGATAACTACTGCGATTGTGCCCCGGCTCTGCTGGGCTAAGCACCTCAGTAGAGAAAGCTAAAACTGACTGTCATGATAAGGTGAGAGACTGGTCGCTGTTCGAGAGGTTTCGTGTCCCTAAACGCTTATGCCACTTAGAGTGAGGAGTCGTCCCTATCCGGCTTAAGGCATGTATCACGCCCCGAATTCGGCCTTCCGAATACTAGGGGCTTTGCCGAAATTTAAAATTATAGAATTCTATGGCTAGGTGAGAGTGATAACGCATTATAGTCCAATTGTGTAACATCCCAAATTTTCAATTTGGAATGTTATACATTAGATCATCAATGCATAGCATATTTCTTTTGCATTTTGGTTGATCCTAGAAATTTTACGCAACTCAATGACCCACAGAGAGAGTTGGGGATTTCGATATTTTCATATTTGAGTTCTCTCAAATTTTGAGAATAGGATCATTTGATTTTATTTATTTTATCATCAATTATTTCTATTACAAAACTATGAGAGAGGGAATAAAATGAATTTCCCAAAATAAA
The DNA here is from genome assembly GCF_056163025.1 of Triticum urartu. NCBI lineage: Eukaryota > Viridiplantae > Streptophyta > Magnoliopsida > Poales > Poaceae > Triticum > Triticum urartu. The sequence continues at coordinate 246,512,546 of NC_141874.1, read as the reverse complement.
GAAATATTGAGGATTTAATAATAAAATCAAATAAGATTTTATTTCGAAGTTTTTCGGTGTTTTATTTGATTTAGGAAAAATGTGCGTTTTTCAAAGTTGCATTTAGGTCCCAAATAAATGTTCACCCTGTGAGGCTTGATTTTAGAAGCCCGTGGAAATTTATTTCGGAATTTTTGGAGTCCGTTTAGTATTTCTTTTTTTCCTTTTTCCGAGCGGAATATATATATATAAAAAAAACGCGCCGCGCGCCGACTGGGCCAAGGCCCAGCCGACGGCCCACCCCGCCGCCTGCGTCTCCCTCCAGGAGACCGGAGCCGCGCCGCCGCCCGAGTCCGGCTCGGGGCCGCAGCCGTGCCCCCTCCCCCAAGGCAGCACCCCCCTCCCTCTCTTAAATACCAAGCCGCCCCGCCCCGCTTCCCCTCACCTCACCTCGCCCCGCCCCGCCAAGCCGCAGCCGCCCCGCCACCTGCGCAGCTGCCGCTGCCGCCGCGCGCCGCACGCCACCGCCGCCGCTGCTGCGCCGCCCCGCCGCCCCGCATAGCCACCGCCGCCGCCGGAGCCTCGCCCCGCCGCCGGAGTACCTCGCCGGAGGTACAGCCGCCGACGTTCACAGATCCGTTCGTTTTAGCAAACATGTTCACCGGTTAGTTTCTGTTAACGAATGTCCGTTCGATTAACTGTTCGTCAGTTTTCTTTTTCCCGGATTAAATCAGCGATTTATCTGATCGCGATTCCTGATCTGATTTTCGTTTTAGTTTATCTTTTCGCTTGTTTATCGGAATCAGGCGATTCAAGCGCCTAGAGTTTCGTCTCGAAACCCTCTATCCGTTTAACCAACTTAAACAAGATTTTGCTACTGTAAAATTTGCCCTAGATCCAGATTACTAGAACGAAGTTGTTTTCTTTCGCCGTTTGACTTTTGTTGCTTTGTTCGATTTGGTTCTTTTTGCCAACCGGAGTTCTTAAGTTGAACCTTCTGGTTATATCTCTTATTTGAGTTTTACCTGTGCATTAGATGAGTACTTATTGCTTTCTCGTTTGTTTGTTTTTGATAGAGTATCCGGAGTGCGCCCCTTGTTACTTCGAATCGCTAGGTTTCCCGAATCATCAGCAAGGCAAGTAACACTTTGATCATACCTTTTTCTACTACCCAGTTTTATTGCATTAGATCAATCCTCACACATTGCATGATTAGGATCTAATTAAATTGTGGGATGGTAAGTAGTTGAGGTAGTACCTATTACCTGTTTATTATCAAACCTTTGGGACTTACTTCCGCGTTTGCTTATTATGCCATGCAATGCTAGTAGACGTGGATTGGGTGAGTGATATCCATGACAGATGTGAGTTTTGTTAATTAATGGTTTACCTAAGGTGGAAACTTAAACACACATCTGGGTGGATTGAGGCACCTGGGTATTCCAGGACTTGCCTGTTTTCTTTTGGACCGCCACCCAGGCTCAAAGGGATCATAAGACTATTCATACTAGAAACTTCCGTGTGCAGCCACAAGCTATTATGGGCTCTAGCATAGTTGACTAAGTTGTGCGAACTCTTACAGTGGTAGACTAGCAGATGCAGGGGATGTAGGTGGTACGGTCTACCCGATCGTAAGGTGCTAGCGCATCTGAAAGACTATGTCTCGATCATCCGTCTTCTCAAACACCATGTAGTGTGAGAAACCAAACGGAGGCGATCGAGTCTTGTGGGGAAAAGTGCGCAAACCTCTGCAGAGTGTAACAAACTAATCATGATTAGCCATGTCCCCGGTTATGGACATCTTGAGTATCTAGCACCTGGATTATCATGTGAATCTCAAACATGTTACTCTAAATTAATTTTGTTGGGTTATGTTTAGTGTTGATGCTTAATTGGGATTGAGAATGCTGTCAACCATTCTCAATGTTTAACAACTACCACGATAGTTAAATAAATTTTATTCCTTTGTAGTAGGGAAAAATTGGCTTTTCGCAAAAACATATAACCATAGAGCTTTTCCACCAGCCAAATATGCATATAGTATAACTGTTTCATTCCATTACTCTCTATGTGTTACCTTGCCAGCATATTCCATGTGCTGACCCGTTTTCGGGCTGCAATGTTAATGTTGCAGACTTTTCAGACGACGATTAAGGAGTTTTAGGTCGTGGACCTATACTCAGTGATGCCGTTGGAGTTGATGGACTCACTTATCTTCCAAGCCTTCCGCTGTTATCGTTATTAGATGGCCTTAAGCCATATTTATTGTAATAAGCTTTCTTATGAGACACTCGATGTAACAAGTGTGTGATTTCTACTCTGCTATAAATCCTCCGAGTACTGTGTGGTGTCAGCATTACTGATCCAGGGATGACATCGGAGCACAGAGATCAGACTGTTTGAGGTCTGGTCGCTACAAAGACGGTATCAGAGCACACGCTGACTGTAGGACACAACCACTAAGCTAAAAGACCTAGATCACTATTCACTCTCTTCTTCTCTGACTCCTCATCTTTTCTACTCTTTAGGATGGCGGATGCAAGGAACAAGTTCACACAACCAGATGAAGATACACCCTTTGGACGTCACTTGAAGGAAGTCACAAGATACCTGAACATAGGAGTACCAAGCTTCACGGGAACCTACAATGCCACTTTACCTGAAGAAGAGCGCTGGATGATTCAAGTTCAAGTTCCAGGAAGGACGTTCATGCCAGTCACTGAGCCCATCGAGTTTTCTTTTGATGCACCAACTTGGAGTCTAGGAAAAAGCATGGCAGCTCACATCGCCATGGGACGCATTGGAGAAGTCTACCACAAGGATCTCAAAGATACTATCTACCAGATTTGTGGGCGTCGAGATGAGCACTGGGAGATGATCAGCACCAGGAATGATAAATCAATCGCAGCTTTTATCCAGGAGCTAAACCAGCACATTCGACGACAGGAGAACCAGATGTGCACCGACATGATAGATCTGAAGAAGGCTAAGACAAGAATCAAGGAACTGGAGGAAGAACTCAAGGCTACACGTGAAGATTATGAAGAAGAAATTGAAGTATTGGTGGAGAAGAATGATGACCTGATCAAGAAGATTGGAATATTTATGGGAGGCCCTATGCCAGTAGATGAAGACGAAGAACCCCAGGAAATTAGCCCGGAAGACTACATCATCATCGATGGCACTGACTCGGAAGCAGATAGTAGCGATGATGACTATGTTGATGAAGCTGGAGCAGATATCATGGAGTCTGCAACCGAAGAATATTTCTAGTAGACCACCTCATCAGTAGTAGTAGTCCACCATGTAAATATAGTAGTCCGAGCACTTTTGCGATAGTTAGATCGATTGTATGCTTGTTTGATTGATTGAAGTGAATTGTTTGCTTTGCCTCATGTGCATATGGGTAGTGTTTTCTCTTTAGACCCCCTCTATTCTTATATCTCATCTTTTCTAAACCCACAGATGCCTCCGAGACGTGACCCTAGATTTTCCTTCCCACCGGAGCTCACCCAGTTGATCCAGCAGCAGAAAACATTGATGCAGTTGCTAGTCTAGAACCAGAATCAGGGGAACAATAACAACAACCCACCACCACCACCACCACCTGTTGACCACTTAGCCCGTTTTCTTAGGCTAAATCCGCCGGTGTTTTCCAGTAGCACCGAGCCGATAGTAGCAGATGATTGGCTTCGCAAGACAGCTAGGGAGTTGACCACAGTAGGATGCACAGATGCGGAGAAGGTGAAGTTTGCCGCACATCAGCTAGAAGGACCCACAACATCATGGTGGGAGAATTTCACAGCCACTTTTCCTGTAGACACTGTCACATGGGACTAGTTTCAGCTGGCTTTCCGTACTGCCCATGTTTCAGTAGGAGCTATGGCCATGAAGAAGCGTGAGTTTCATAACTTGCGCCAAGGAGGACGGACAATTGGCCAGTATGTGGAGGAATTTAGTAAGTTAGCATGTTATGCCCCAGATGACGTTGCTACGGATGCAGCTAAGCAGGAGAAGTTTCTGGAAGGACTGAATGATGAGTTGAGTGTGCAGTTGATGGTAGCCACCTTCAACAACTACCAGGAGTTGGTAGATCGTGCTCTTATGATTGAAGGGAAGCAGCAGCAAATTGAGAATCGCAAGAGGAAATATGGACAAGGAAAGTACAATTCAGGAGCTCAGTAGAAGCCACGTTTTACCCCTAGACCTGGAGGACATTTTCAGCATACTCATGGAGGAGGTAGCTCGCACAATCACAATGGCACCAAAAATGGTAATGGCAATGGAGGAAGCAACAGCCAGAACCACACCAACCCCTCAACCCCAGCCAAGGACTTGAACCAAGTCACCTGCTATAAGTGTTCGATGACCGGACACTATGCCAATGAATGTCCTGAAGGCCAAAATGGCAATGGAAGTTCTGGGAAGAAGCCGAACCCTTTCAACAGGGGACAGGTGAACCACGTTAGCGTGGAGGAGGTTGAAGCTCAGCCCGATGCAGTAATAGGTAAGTTTTTGGTTAAGTCATTTACTGCACTCGTTCTTTTTGATACTGGTGCATCGCATTAATACATCTGAAAGGGATTTGTGGATAAATACAACCTATCAATCCAAGCCCTTAGGTCACCCATGTTAGTAACCTCGCCTAGAGCAGAGTATGTGGCTATTTTATGGTGTGATCGGTTACCATTAAGGATTGGTAACTATGTTTTTCCCTCAGACCTAATAGTATTGGAATCTCAAGGATTGGATGTGATATTAGGCATGGATTGGTTATCAAAGTATGAAGGGAATATTGAATGTGCTAGTAAGTCAATTTTGCTTACCACCCCAGAAGGGAGAAGGATCAAGTATGTATCCCGGCATGTGCCAAAGAGGACCCAAGTAAATTGCCTAACAGGAGTTGTGCAGGAGGAAGTACCAGTGGTGAGAGATTTCCCTGATGTATTTCCAGAAGAGTTGCCAGGCATGCCACCGGATAGAGATATCGAGTTTTTGATTGAGCTATTGCCAGGCACAGGGCCAATATCAAAGAGACCATATAGGATGCCAGCAAAGGATTTGGTGGAAATTAAGAAGCAGATTAAGGAGTTACTGGATAAGGGATATATTCTCCCAAGTTCTTCACCTTGGGGATCGCCAGTACTTCTAGTGGAGAAGAAGGATGGATCGTTAAGGATGGTTGTTGATTATCGAGGATTGAATGAAGTAACGATCAAGAACAAGTACCCACTACCAATGATCAACGATCTGTTTGATCGATTGCAAGGAGCTAAGGTATTTTCCAAGATCGATCTGCGATCAGGATACCACCAGTTGAAGATTCGAGAACAGTATATTCCGAA